>NC_084802.1:196615757-197838614 GCF_963169125.1 Humulus lupulus
AAGATCACTTGCCACGTCACAAATGCTAATTTTACGGATAACAATAGGTGCTACCACCAACTCAAGAACGTCGGGGATACTATAGCTCTCTGAACAATCAGCACAGTTATCAATATGAGCATAAGTTCCAAAATATCAAATTCAATGTAAAATGAAAAAATCTTTAAGTACTTACTTGGGGACGAGCAAAAATGTTCACGCACGGAAAGGGGACCTTTCAAGAAGAAAAAGACCTGCTTTCAGGAAACCAGGTTGGACACGGAACCCTCTATCAGGGAGACCTGAGAATTGGCTTTTTGCAAGAAATAGAAGCCTTTGGATTTAGGGGTGGGCATGAGGTTGTACATAAAGTGTACCTCTTGGGCCGTAGGAGGACGACGGTTAAGCTCCATAAATGTCATATATAGGCAGCTTAAAGTCAACCAGCTGTTAAGCGCGAGCTGAAGCAGAGCAAGGTTGAAGTGGTTGAGGACCATGACGAAGAACGGGTGTAAGGGAATGGTCCCACCTGCCTTTAGAATGTGCTCGATCGTGGCCACGTACCCATGTGGGCGATTATCGGCCTGACGCTTGTTGGAAGGAACGTACAACTTATACTCCTTGCCAATATGGTATTTCTCAGATAACTCCAACAGCCGGTTCACCGACATGTTTGACACAATAGTAGATGCAAACAGAGGGCCAGAATCTGGCCTCTCGAGAGCCACATGTCGCCGCATTCTCTTTGCCATATCTAAAACCCAAGGAAAAAGGTGAGGTCGAAACAAGGCACTTTACAATCCATTTTTTCTTTCTTGCAAGAGTTTTCCATCGAGGCGTTGAGTGTGGAAGCATCGAACACGGGTGGATCGAAGACAAGGGTTGAGGGGAACCTAGGGTGACCTCATGGCAACTATAGGGGCAAAACGAGGCAAGAGGTTTAGGTGGGAGGTTTCCCTCCATGAACTCCAACTCCATTTGTAGATCAAAAAGGCTCGCTCTAAGGTTTGCAATGTGCTCACTAAGGTCAAAGGGGAAAGGGACTCCATCGCCCCTCAAAACTGAATCTATTTCACTCTCCACCACCCAGATTTTACACCTAAGCCTGGCCATGTGCACAAGGTGACATATATGGGCCTTCCTCAAAGTATCATAGTCTTGGTAAGGGTTTTTCTCAAGGGACCCCGAGTCTGAAGATAAGTCTACAAACTCGACCCCCGGAGGAATGTCAGACGATCCCTCACATGCCATGAAACCTCGTATCGTTGGCAATAAGGGTGCTAGTGTAGGTGAAGGGGGTGCTACAAAACACAAAGGAATAGGCTCAAAACCTCTAGACACAAGTGCTCGAAATGACCAACTATGGGGTACAAGCAAGGGCATGTGTGTGGACTAGCTCACGAGGAGCTCCGGCCAAGGCAACCCATCCCGAGTAGCACTAATATAGACCCATTGAACATAAGAAAGAAAGAAAGTATACCTTCAGTAAGTAAAATCAAGCATCGTCGCGTTCGGAGGAATGCAAAGGGTCGAAAGAAGGTGAAGGGTCAAAAGCACTGTCATGGTCGAAAGAAGGCGAAGGGTCAAAAGCATTGTCACAGTCGAAGGGTCAAAAGCATTGTCACAGTCGAAGGATTGCTAAGTGTCAAAGTATGTGTTTGCTAAAATAAAGGAGAAAGGTGTTTTAGTCTCCAAGCGCCTATATAGACATTTACATAAGAGAAAGGAATTTAAATAATAAAGAGGAAAGAAAGCCCAAAATGACATTGTGAGGAATTGAACCCCTTACCTCTTGGAAGAAGTGAAGATACCAATACCACCAAGCTAAGAAGAGAAAATGTAAATATTATGCTTGAGATGAAGGTCTATTTATAAGAACCACAAACTCATCTTAGTCGTTGGATCCAATGCTTGATCAATGGTCAAGAAGGGGGCTTGGCACTCGCCTTGGGATCCGCGAAGCAATGATAGGCTCACATTCACTCTCGAAATCTCATAATAGTCTTCAACTCCAAAGTGTGTTTTTCTATAATGTCAAAATGAAGAAGCAAGTTAATTCCTCACGGGCATACCAAAAACATCACACCTTGAAGTCTACTAGAGTGTCTGAAGACCCTCTCGTAGACTGGGGGGCAAGTGTGGATGCTAAAAATTCCACACCGCTGAAAGACCCACATCTTGTGTTTATGGTCTTTTGAAGGTCCAAAGCAACCATGACCAACACCCCATTGGTCTCTTGGAGCACTAACTCAGTGAAAAAGGCATCAAACATGGTCTCAGCATTACCACCATTTCGGCCATGCGTCATGCCTAACACAGCTATTTCACAGGAGTGGTCTCGCGAGGCACTCACCTCGCGCTTGACTCAGAGGTTTCGCACGGGTGCCTAGAAGAAATGATGGCCTCGCATAATGAAACACACCTCACTTTTCCCAGCCACCCAGATACCGCGTACACATGTCGCGCGCCAGCACCACGCGAGATGCCATCGCGCCCAAAGACCATTCCTCACGACCCCATCTCAATAACACCACACGAGATGCTCTCACGTCGTGCTCCTCACACCAGGCACCTCACGCCACTATCCCACGCCTTGCGACTCCGTCTCACCAACACCACGCGAGACGCCATTGCACCCCAAGACTGCACCTCACGACCCCATCTTGCCAACACCACGCAAGACGCTCTCGCGCCATGCACCTCGCACCAGGCACCTCGCGCTACTAGCCCACGCCTCGCGCTCCGTCTCGCCAACACCACGCAAGACGCCATCGCACCCCAAGATCATGCCTCGTGACCCCGTCTCGCCAACACCATGCGAGACGCTCTCGTGTCGTGCACCTCACACCAGGCACCTCGTGACACTAGCCCACGTCTCACGCAACACCTCGTGCGCGTAGTCTCGCCTCGCACCATGAACTCGCGAGAACATCCTATGTTCCACGCCTCATATGCCTACGGAGCCACACTTTGTGCCTAGAATATGTGCTTGGGGTCGAGAGGCCCTTCTCATATCATTTTCATAGAGCCATCTCACGAGATCCTTGATTGCCAGGCATCTGGGAATAACATATAAAGGCTTCACCACTTGAATCCCTTAGGAATAAAGTACCTTGCGAGTGTGAAAACTTGTGTCTTGAGGAACTCGTACAAATACGGAATGTACCTACAAACCTAGAGGAGTCAGAGTACGGACACGATGTACACACCAGACAAGTAGTGGTCATACGAGTAAGGTACCTAGTATGGTCCTAATCATCCAACCTCTGACGCTCGTACTAAACAAGTGGTGGAGGTACATCCAAGTACCGAAGTTGAGGTGCTCCAACAAACCCTCTGCATGTACTAAAACTGACCACCACATTCCTGGCACAACTACCACCTGTAAACTTCATATGTAGGGTCGTGTCCCCAGGGACCACAACGTATTAAGAGTCATTAGTACTCTGCTACAAATATGACCTCCCTTCATCTGAAAGGGAGGGATTTGAGGGGGATAGAATTTTGTAACCAGTCATTGTTAATGAAAAGAGACACTCTACATTCTCTTTATTTTCATTCTAAAATTTCAGCATTTACATTTTGAGTTCCTGAAATCGTAAGAAAGTTTGCTTGAAGTTCATTTGATTTGAATCTACTTCTTTTATAACTCACAAAGTTCTTGATCTAACTTAGTTGACGAGTTCTTACCGTTAATAATAACATAATTAAATCAATTATTGCCATCTTGGCACGCTAATCAAGGCACTAAGCCTTATTAGCAATTTCGAGACATTACAGCTATCCCATCCTTATTAAAATTTAATCCTCAAAATTTATTCACACATCTCAGGATACCAATTCTGTAACCCTAACTATAACCTCAGAATTAGGTCCTTTACCTTGCCACTACTTGCAACACCTTCACAAGGAGGATAGTTTGAATATGTATGCCTTTATATCTTGTGTCTAGAGCTCCACTAGCTTTCCCTTGCACCGTAAGTTCCCCTAAACTTCCAGGACCTCTTCACCCGGTCAGGGGTAGTATTTACACTTCTTCCCTTAACATTGGCACCAGCAATATCTCATGAGCCTCTACCTATGCTGGGGTATGGCTAAATTGTAGGCCCCTGGCCTAGTTCTTGTTATGATCTTTCAAATCTATCTAAATCTAGTGTCAAAATTCTTTCTTCCTTTCCCAAACTCATTTACCCTTCTTAGTCCACAATATTCTCAGAAGCACAAAATCTCCAATCCTTGAACCCTACGTTCCCATACTCAAATTTGGAACTTTATATTGTTCAGTAAAGTAGACACTCTACCCTAACAATCGTTAATAATTTCACTGGTCCTTTAACCCACTCTGAACTAGAATACTTCCTGTTCCTGGTTTCACTTTTCTCAAAATTAGTATTTCTCGTTTCCTATCTCACAATATCTTACTCAGAGCCACTCTAGCTGTCCATCAACTTTCATCACTATAACAATCCATTCCAGGGACTGCATTTACCTCAAGGTCTCAAAACTCACATATTTGAAGTAGAAAACTTAGGGTCTGAGTTATTCCTTCAGGATATCTATTGTCTAAAGGTAACCATTAACTCCAAAGTCCAACCTTATACTCATTATCCTCTATGACCCTTTTTCTCGAACCTAGGAACCTAAGGGTCTCAATCTAACACTATCGACTTTGGTGTCCAATGGGGACTTACGGTCTCCCTTTATACACACTCCCTCTTTTGATATCTCACTCACACCAACCATAATGTGTTAACCCAATAGGTCAAGTCCCAAATTTTCGCATGCACACACCTCATCTGCAATCTGAGGTGATTCACCTTTAGGGTCCATAATTATATCCCTTTATGCTAACTTCAAGATACCCTAGAGTCATAACAGCCTTTCTAGCTTCTGATTATCATCTCTCACTTACTAAACGATTAGGTCGTGCGTCCCTCGGTATACAAAAGGTAGTCTTAACACCCATTCAAACTTCTTGGATACAATAATCGTAAGGGGTATCCTTAGGTTTATCCTGCATCTTCCCCTCACTGCCAGCATCCTTTGGATCACTCATCTAATCTTCATATCTTAACTTATTTATGCCAAATCGGTAGGATATTTAACCATTCCTACAAGATCTCCTTTCAGTGTTTCACCGTTTATTCATAGAGGTATATCTGCTACTATCAATCGTAGGTTCTGAACCAATCCCGGTCATTATTCTACCCTAACCGTGGCTAACTAGCATAACAGTCAACTCGACATCCCATGTAGACACCTAGTCCTTATCCCTTTATTAATTGTGAGGTACAAACGAACATTCTTCTAGTGTATATACGGGAGCACCCTAATCCTTGACGCACCGCACTAATATTCCATGTTCTAAACAAGGACAGGGTCCACTGCACCGTCCTCATGTATGAGTCCATCTTATGCATATCCCCATACAATGGCGTGTGAATCAACCTTTTATTCCAATCTCTGAAAATCCGGCACACAACTATCCATTCAGAAATTTTTTAGATTTCTATATTACTTTAACCAAGGATATAACAATCCTCGAAGATGCTTCAGGTAAAAGTCGAGGTGTCTCACCAGTCTAACTGTATTTCTAATCCCCTAAGGTGTTCCTTTAACAATTGCCTTGCGGTCTCTATCTTAACTGAGTCATGTGCAATCCAATCACTTCCCATAAGGCGACCTTGAATATCATCTGGAGAAATTGAAACTTATCCCTTCTGGAGCCTTACCCGTGGTCCTCGCTTCCTCTGCCTCAGTAGTATCAATACTGGTATTAATTATATTCTGCTCTTTAAATGGAAGTAATCCAAAACATTCCTGATCGAGCTAGATATGACTTGTATAAATAAATCCTTCATTCTTGGCAGTGGATTTCTATTCTTAACAATTACCTTATTTGGCTTCCATATACGGTACGTACTATCGCAGGCTTGGCCTTCTCTTTAACCCATGGCATTGATATGTCCTATGGTAAGATGCTCTGTCTTATCACCTTTAAATCAAGTAACTCCTTTGACTAAACCTTGAATTATGGTTGCTCAACTAGCATCATTCTTCGTGATGTTTCTGGTACTGGTTACATTCTTTCCTTATTCCCGTAGCACACTCTATTTCCTAGTCGCGACAACAATCTTGACAAATCCTTATAAACCCATCAAAAATCTCATTGATCAACCCAGTTTCCCTCTGGTCTAACTGATGTAACCCTAGTGGGACCTACCACCATGCTAGGCATCCTGTAATCTTAGTCGAGTCCTCTCCTCTTACACTCGAAAGTCACCACTCTCTCTCATAGTCCATGGTTCTCCCTTATTGGAAAATCAATCTATACTTAGGTCCATACCGAGGTCATCATATAACAATTCCAACCAATTCTTACTGCTAATCTTCTACCCGTAATACTCTGTCCCCTTCCCTAGAAATTACCAACTTCCCTGACAAACGCAAAATCTCAAGTCCCATCACATAATATCCATACGGTAGGTATCTCATGTCTATATCTCTACTAAGAGGTACGTAGCACCAAACTCGGTTTGTACAATATGAGGAACAAGAACTAGAAGGCCAACCTGTCATTTTCGAGGGGCTAGCCTTGGGCTCCGGCTGCCTCCAGGTGGACTCTTGAGCTGAGGTCGAGCTATTTGTACTTCTTGATTATTCTGTCTTTGATTCCGGACAATGCTTCATGTTGTTCCCAACTATTCCACATAGAAAACATGCCTTCACTCAGCATCTTCCCAGATGGCGTCTCCTGCACCTAACGCACACTGGATACCTCCTCCAGCCCTCATTGCCAACCTGGCGACTGCTCTGAATACTATGACCCCTCCTGTTAAGACCAAAAGTGGCAAAACTATCAAGGGTCTTTTTTTCTGATTACTGGGGCCTCTGCCCCTACCTGCTCCCTCTACTGGGGGTACCATTGCCTAAGTTTTTGGCCCCACGACACCCTCTCTCCATATCGTACCCCATGCATCCTCTATAGCAAGGGCTAACCCTACCGCCTGAGCGTAGGTAGAAATCTCGCGGACTGGACTGAACCTAACTCTATGGGCCACCCCAGGGCTCAGCCCTCGAATGAACTATTCCTTCTGGGCTACATCTTTCAGTACCTAATCAAAAACGAACTTGGCTAGCCTATCAAATTCTTGGACATACTCTATCACTATCTTACTGCCTTGGAACAAATTCATAAACTCATTGATCTTCGTAATTTGAACTGGGTCACAGTAGTACCTCTTTGAACAATTGTTTGAATTCCTCCCAATCCATCATAACAACATTTCAGGTTTGGGATACCACCTCCCACCACGTTCAGGCATCCTCTTGCAGCATGTACGTGGCACAAGCCACTCTATCATTGCCTTTTGCTCCTATATACTCGAGGTTGGAGCTAACCATGCCCATCCACTGTTCAGCTCTGAACGGATCTAAGCCCCATTCAAAAATTGGAGGGCAATGCCTCTAGAATCTTTCATTCAACAATTCCTATCTGTTTCCACCCTCAGGCTGAACCAAAACTGATGCCATTGTCGTCGAAACACACAGAGCGATGTTCCGTGATGGAACCCGCTGTCTCAACCAACCAATCTCTTCCTCCTGCTTTTGTAGTCTAGCATGCATGCTAGCGAACACCTGCTGCCAATCCCAGGGGACAGATGGAGGGTTCTGACCACGACTTCTATTCGCAATCCAGCATTAACAATGCATGTTCCACTTGACTGCCTCGGATGCATAACTTTTAAATATGTCTGGAGTCAATGACTCAATCCATCAGATATGGTAATCCCATTCGAAACCACTCCCCGAGCAGGGCCAGGCAACATAATGGCCACATACAAAAAGCAAACCAAAACACAAATGTATAATGCTCATGCTCCTTTTATCAAATAGTAGATAAGGCAGATCAAATAAGCAACTAAACAAATATTTTACTTAATAGCAATCGACCCTAAGTCAAGCTTGTCTCTGGCAATGAGCGTACATGTTCGGTCAATCTCCAGGAACCATAAACCTTGGCACGCTCTATACCATGTTATAAATATTTTACTTATATACTTAATATATCACATGTGATTTTTAAAAAAATGTGCCATTCGCTCGCTAATCGAGGTATTTGACCAAAAAGTGTGGTTAATTAAAATGAAGACTCGTTTAAATAGAATTTTAATATAAAAGGGTTGGACATTCATTTAAATTATAAAAGTATGACAATGGGATCCCAAAATATTATTTAGAAACATATCTACAACTTAAAAGGGTGATTACTGTCAACTTAGGCGACAAAACTAACTTTTACAACATATTCCTCAGAATAACCCTGGTCGTGGCAGCCAGGTAGGCCGAACATGTACGCACTGCTCCATGCCCTCCAACTCATGGTTGATCAACCTTTTCCTTGCCCTTACCTGCACCACAAAGCACCTGTGAGCCGAGACCCAGCAAGAGAACTTCAAAGCACAGCATACAATATTTTATTTCAACAAATATATACTTAATCACAGACAACAAACAATTCACAAACTTCTATTGGAATACACAACAGTATAACAGCACAATGGCATGACGACATAATAGCATGACAATACAGTAGCACAACAGCACAGTAATACAACAGCGGCCTTCATCCATCGGGGTGTGCTATCAGGCACCAAGTCCGCAGTCTTAACTAAGCGAGTGTGTACAACACCCTTAGAGGGGTGACTTGTGATCACCGCTAATATTGTCACCGCTAAAAAGTATTTTTGTTGTAGTGACAATGGGATGTCTAGACATATAAGTCTAAGACATGACTACGTGAGAGAGTTGATAGATAAGGGAGTCATATCAATATCGTATATCAAATTGTGTGAGAACTTAGCATATCTGTTTACCAAACCTCTAGGGAGAGATTTTGATAGTTCTACAAAAGGAGGGATTGGACTAAAACTCCTTGATAAATAGATTCCCCAATGATGGCACCCCAAATCAAAAACTTATATACATCAAGTGTTGAGTTCAAAGGTAAGAACAAGTTGTTGATAAGGGAATAGTTGACAACATTAACAAATTAGAGTTCCATCTAGAATGAGTTAAAGTTTGTTGGTATCAGACATGAGAGTTAAACTAAAAGCTTTTAATGAAATTTAGTTGAAGAACAACAAGCATCTCTAAAGATAGCAAAGATGTTGTAAGAATTTCACCTATATGTACCTATAGGTGGAGCCGCCTCTCAAGAGAATAAGAGTTTTCTCTTCGGAGGGTTTGTGAATGGATGTGCACATGGCCATAATAGTGTTGAGCATGCAAAGTGGGAATACATGAGTAATCAAGTAGAGGTGTGTGAGACACTACCGGTTTTATCAATAGTATAGTTTGGTTCAATCTTGTAAGAATACTTAGCATTTCGATAAAAAAAATTGTACTATTTTCACTAAATTAAATTCCAAACCGAAAGGTACTTTATTTTATGCCCTAATATCGTTCATGTTAGAGATGGAGGATGTATATAACCAAGTGGGGGATTGTTATGATTGGTTAGATACATAGTGAAATTAGTTATGCACAAAGAGGTGCAAAAACCATAACGATTTTACTAAAGTCAACATGAGCGGGTTGAATTTTGTTGTAGGCACTTAACATTTATATTTTTGGGTCCAAAGTATTTCTTTGGAGTATATAAGAGTTCCAAAAAAGTTTGGAGGCATTTGGAGATGTTTTGGGTCGATGTACGGGGTCAAAATTCAGTGCAACAAGTGTTGCATCACCTATTGAGAGGTGATGCATCACCTGTCTTACGACAAGCTAGACAGGCAATGCACCACCTGCATGAGGGCGCGCATCACCCTCATGGGGACGATGCATCAACTGCATGCTGGCAACGTGTCATATGGGTCGTTCGTATGGACCCGTATGGTCACGTGTTTTTTGCTCCAAAACTTATTTTAAAATGCTCTAATCTCATTATTTAACACTTATGACAGTTCCTACACTATTTAAGGGGTTCATTTGAGATTTTGGTGCATTGATCACTCTCTCTCTCTCTCTCTCTCTCTCTCTCTCTCTCTAATTCACAAAGATTACTAGTTTTCTCTAAGATCTTCATCAAGAAAGATTGACTTGCTTGAAGACCAATGCTTGTTAATCCCAAACTCCTTCCATTATTGTAGTAGCTTCAAGCAATCTCTTATAGGAGGCTAGGAATAGAGTTTTTTGGACAACAATTCTACTGTGCCAAGCGTTCATGTTCATCTCCATTGACTTATTACATATGTTTTTATGTAACTAGGGTATTCTATTTCAAAGCTATTTTATTTCTTTTGACTTAAGTTGTGTTATTCTTCCATTGTTTATGATATTATCTTGTGTTTAATTCTTTTGAATTACCATATTAATTTTGTGATCATAAGCTATACTCCCAACAAAGAGAATAGTGGATAAGTTTGATCAACCTTATGATTTGCATGCTAAGGGATTGGAGACCATAATACCATCTGGGAGATGGTAATATTTAGAAAGTGGAATAGAGCATTGCCTATGAGGGTAGACAATAGGGAGTTATATGTGGATTTGATTGAACTTAGTATGCCCGATTTTGATGTTATACATGGAATGGACTCATTGGCCAAGTACAGCGCTACGATTGATTGTAAGAAAAAGAAAAAGATAGTGGTGTTTAAACCATAAGGAGATGAGCCATTTACGTTTGTCAGAACAACGATTGTACTACTAATTCCAATTATTTTGGCGTTGAAGGTTGGAAAGATGTTGGTTGCATGAGATTTTTGGTAAACGTCATTGACACCACAAAGGTAGCATTGCTAGGACCAAAACAAACAATGATAGTACAAGATTACCTGGATGTATTTCCCGAAGACTTACTAGGGTTGCCACCGCATCGGAGGATTGAGTTTACAATCAAATTGGCAACGAAAATAACACCAATTTCATAAGCACTCTATAGGATGGCACTGGCAGAGCTAAAGGAATTAAAGGCTCAATTATAAGAATTTATTGACATTGGATTGATCAGGTCGAACTACTCACCATGGGGAGCGCCAATGCCGTTTGTCAAGAAAAAGGATGGATCGATGCATATGTGCATTGATAATAAGGAGCTCAATAAGGTCACTATAAAGAATAAGTATCCTTTTCAAAGGATAGATGGCATTTTTTATCAACTTCAGGGGAAGTTAATTTTCTCAAAGATAGACCTTAGGTCAGGATATCATCAATTAATAATTAAGGAAAGATGACATTCCGAAAATGGTGTTTCTGTTAGGGGTTATGCCCTAAAAAGTTGTATTAGACATTTTCAATATTAAATAAAGTGAACAATTTAAATATGTTTGATTATTAAATTATTATTTAAATAATTTATAGTATATGAATATCAAAAAATTCCATATTCATTTATGAGGGTATGATCTTGTATGAGTACGAGAGAATTAAGGTCATACATAATGAATAAAATTGTCAGCAACATATTAAAGTATGAAATCTATAATCAATGGTTGCTAGTACGGTTTACTAAGCACGTTATTCGGTGCAAGAAATTTAGATTTAGATTGTTGATGTAGATAGACATCTTAGTAAAGGTGTTGTATATAATAATGATTATATATGACTGGACTGATATGAATTAATTTCTTTATAGAACTTGTCGTTTATTATAAATACTTAATTCATATCACTTAGAAGATCAATTAGTAGATCAGTCTAAATCCTGAGTATTCATGAATTCTTGTTCATGTTTATTATGTTCTTTGATTCACTCGTTAAAGTTTCTTTATTAATGAAGCTTACAACTTTTGTTTTGGGAGTTTAGTAACATGAAAAGCTGGGAACATGATTTACAAGATGGAATCCTAACGTTCCTAAGGGGTCAAATATTGGTTCCCCTTCAGTGTTAATTCTGGAACTGAAAAGTTGTGCATGATGTAGATTTGATTTAAATTAACTTTCACGGGTGAATGGTACTAAAGGATAAAGAGATAATTAGAAGGGTGAAACGGTAATTTTGATCGATTCTAATTATGAACCAATAACAGGAGGAGGAACTACCGATATTGATTATATCAATGGAATACTGCTAATAAACTCAGTAAATATAATTCTATAATAATTAAGAGTGAAATTCCATATTTATAGTGGATTAATAATGGAATTAATAAATAAGATTATTTAATTTGTGAGTTCAATAAATAATTTGTTTTATTGGTGCTTAGTGTTATAGGTCCATGGTCCTCGAGTCGCCTCTATACCACACTGTCAAGGGTATGGATATCACAAAAATAAAAGAGAAAGGAGAATTTATTTTGCAAGGGAAAAATAGTAATTATTTATTTTATAATAAATAATTAATATTAAATTTAATATTAAATAAATTGGGAAAATACCATTGTTTGGACAAGATAGATGTTGGCCCCACCTATCTCTGTCTGGACAAGGTGGTGCGCCACCTATGTTGTTTGGACAACAGGGTTGGCACCAACCAATGTGTAAGAACAGTGGGCGCCTACATCATAGGGTAGAGCCCACTGGGTTTAATTTTGGATTATTATTTTAATTCAAAAATTAAATATTTATTTAAATTTAAAAGTTAGTTATAGATATTTTAATGTGGTTAAGATATTCTCTCAAAGGTAGTTAAGAGATTCTCTCCTAGCGATTGAGATATTCCCTCAAGTGGTTGAGAGATTCTCTCATTCAGTTATTAGATATTTAATTATTTAAATATTTAAATTTGAAATAATATCTATAATAGAATTGGTTAAAGATATTCATTTAAATATGTATAAAAGTATTATTTAATGTTTAAATAAATAAATATCTTTATTATATATTATTATCTTAACCTAAATAATATTTTATAGGGTTAATTTAATTATAGTGGTATAATCCTAAATCTATATATCAATACATTTAGGAAACCTAAAAAGGTTAATCGAATTATTTTCCCTCCTCTCCCATTACTATTTTTGCTCATGAGTTGAGACAAAACCAAGAACATATAATTTTGTGAATCCTATTAACCCACACTAATCCTTGAGTATTAAGGTAGGCTTTGAAGACTATGGTGTGAGTTTTTCATCATCATCATTTTCTACCAGCTTGGATAGGAAGATCGTTTTTAATGCGAAAAGAAAGAAAGGATACTTGATAGGCATCAAGAGGTATTTTTCTGTTACCATTATTGCTTTTTGTTTTAATATATGTCACATATTGGGGATTTTTGGGGTCGGTACAATGATAATCAACCTAAATGTTTCTACTCCATACCTGATTTAGTACCATAAAACGAATAATTTTCATCAGAGCCAGGTTCCATATATGCATATATTAAATGTTTTTTGTGGATTTCTTGCATTTTATATATATGTGATATGTATCATTATGGATGGTATTATTTTATTTTTTAAATGTATGGTTAAATGGTGAATCGTTAATTATATGGTAGCTATTGGGTGTAGGAAATTGCTTTTAATTTTTGTTAGAAAAATTGTAAGCAATTAATGGGGCATAGGAATTTTTTGTAAATTTATTTTTTAAATTAATTTTGTAAAATTACTGATCACACAGAGACAAGGAGCTCAGACTCCGTTTTTTGGAGTCTCAGCTTTGTCACCCCGACCGGAGCGACCATGGACCACCAACCGAAGTGCCTCGGTTAGCGTGCCCCACCACCGTCCAAAGTTTAACAACCCCATGGCATTCCTGCAGCGTATCCGCCTGGGGATTCGTGTCCCCGCCGTTCGAGTTTGTAAGGACTGTTCGGTCCCCTGGTCTCTGCTTGTTTGCAATCGCAACAGCTAGGGACCCATCGGGTTCGGTCTCATCCACATGCAAACAGCCGAGACTATCTCAGCCATGCATGCATGCACCTGTGTGCGCCCTCTGCCTCCCGTCCGTGGCTGCTGGGAGCTAGCCGAGTATGTCTCGACTGCCAGTGTGTACATCCCGTGCGCACCAACTCAGCTTGGTCGTGTGAGGCTCGACCGAGCCTATGCACTGCCAGCATCGTGGGACCCCTCGGGTCCTCTCGGCATTGCCCCAGCTGTGTACCACCGTGACTTGGTGGCTCCTCCTTGAGCCTGCAGTCACACTATGGGATGCCCTAAAGGTACCCCAACTAATTCCTTTTTTTTGTTATCTTTTAATAATTAATTTTAATTATTTGAATTAAAAATTAGTTATTTTGTTTTAATTTATTTATTTAAATTAAGAAAATTTTAATTAGTTAAGACATTTTATGCCTTAAGTTTAATTAAATAATAAAATTGTTTTATTATTTATTAAATCTAATTAAAGACAAGATAAAAGACATTAGTTGTCTAGATAAAGATTGTCTTTATTTTAAACAAATTAATTAAAAATTATTTTAATTAATTTAATGGGCTTAAGGTCATCGTACAAAATTACGAAATTGACACTGAAGGAGAGGAGAATCAAAGGAGCTCAATTTTATGTAATTTATTATTATTTCTAATTTTTCCAAAGGTTGTAAAATTAGAAATACCCAACAGTTACTCAGTTCATCATTGTTATTTATTTATTTATTTATTGTATTTAATTAAATAAATATTTATTAATTGCTGATTAATAATATGACCATGCATTAGTAAATAACAGGCCATACTTGAAATCCCACACAGTTTTATGTTAATCATGCATCTCATCGTAGAAACATGATTATTTAGGATTGTCATATATATTTATATGTTTATTTCTTTAGAGAAACCAATAGCATGTAAATTACTAAGTATTAATTAGTTACAACTTGGTAAATTTTTAAATTAACCAATTTATTTAAAAAGAGTTTTTAATAAAATTTTAATGAATGTAACGGGTAATTTAATTTTTATAAAATCAGGCTCTTTTATAATAGTTAAATTAATTACATTCATAAATGGTTAATATGAATTAATTCCTATAATTAATTACAAAAACACATTAATCCTAAAATAGTGAGTGGGAGAAGGTTGACGTGTCAATGTAACCTACGGTCTCCATTATTATTACAATATGGGGAGGGCCTCGCGAGGGCTTTGTTTTCACCCCCATAAGGAAGGTGTTGAACCATATCTTTACAAGGTTGGCTTCTTTCGTAGACAGGAGGAAGTGATGTATCTTAGTTTGACCAACCCTAAGGCAGCATTTCTAAGTTAAATCATGGAATCTGAAATAATGAGTTACACTCACAAAGTACAACTAAGCTTCAAGTGGGTAGTTGTTACATGACCAAAAAGCAGTACTTTAACTTTGAAAAGGGAAATATGACTTATTTTGAGTTTCAAATGATAAAGATAATAATAGTCTTATAAATTTTTTTAAAGTAATTTGACCGACCCTAAGGTGACACTTTAATTGTCAAAAAGTTTTACCGTGGAAAATAATTTTTTTTTTTATGTGTTTTAATTGTTGCATTCATCCATCATGTTTATTTTCTGAAACTTGATATTTATTTTCAAATGTATTTATTGTTGCTTCATTTATTTTCAATCAAGTCTACTTTGTCCAACCCTTTAACTGCTTTACTAGCACTTGAAAACTGCATGGAGAGAATTTCCTTAAATGGAAATCAAATCTGAATTTGATGCTGGTTTGTGAGAACCACAAATTTGTCCTCACAGAGGATTGTCCTAAAGAGCCTGCTACCAATGCCCCAAAAAATGTTCGGGATAAGTATGATGCTTGGATTCAATCCAACAACAAAGCCAAGTGCTTCATGCTTGTGAGCATGGATGATGTTCTGCGCAAGACGCATGAAAAGATGGAGAATGCATATGAGATTATAGATTCTCTTCAAGCCATGTTTGGGCAGCAATCTGATCAAAGAAGACATGAGTCGCCTCTATACCACATCGTCAAGGGTATGAATGTCACAAAATAAAAAGAGAAAGGAGAATTTATTTTACAAGGGAAAAATAGTAATTATTTATTTTATAATATATAATTAATATTAAATAAATTGGGAAAACACCATTGTCTAGAAAAGACAACTGTTGGCACCACTTATGTCTGTTTGGATAAGGTGTTTAAACACCAATGTGTAAGAACAGTGGTGGGCGCCTACATCATAGGGTGGAGCCCACTAGGTTTAATTTTGGATTATTATTTTGATTCAAAAATTAAATATTTATTTAAATTTAAATTTAAAAGTTAGTTACAGATATTTTAATGTGGTTGAGATATTCTCTCAAAGGTAGTTGAGAGATTCTCTCCTAGCAGTTGAGATATTCCCATAAGTGGTTGAAAGATTCTCTCATTCGTTTATTAGATATTTAATTGTTTAAATATTTAAATTTGAAATAATATCTATAACAGAATTGGTTAAAGATATTTATTTAAATATTTATAAAATGATTATTTAATGTTTAAATAAATATCTTTATTAAATATTATTTTCTTAACCTAAATAATATTTTATAGGGTTAATTTAATTATACTGGTATAATCCTAAATCTATATATCGATATATTTAGGAAACCTAAAAAGGTTAATCGAATTATTTTCTCTCCTCTCCCATTACTGTTCTTGCTCATGAGTTGAGACAAAAACAAGAACACATAATTTTGTGAATCATTTTAGCTCACACTAATCCTTGAGTGTTGAGGTAGGCTTGGAAGACTACGGTGTGAGTTTTTCAGCATCATCATTTTCTACCAGCTTGGATAGGAAGATCGTTTTCATTACGAAAAAAAGCAATGACACTTGATAGGCATCAGGAGATATTTTTCTGTTACCATTATTGCTTTTTGTTTTATTATATGTCACAAATGGGGGATCCTTGGGGTCGGTACAATGATAATCAACCTAAATGCTTATGCTACATAGCTGATTTAGTACTGTAAAACCAACAGTTTTGTATGAGACATGGACACTACAATTTTTTGGTAATTTCATCCAGACTTACCAATGCCCCTGTTGCATTCATGGATCTTATGAACAGGGTGTTTAAGAACTATTTGGATAAGTTTGTGATAGTGTTCATAGAAGATATCCTGATCTATTCGTAAACTGAGGAGGAACATGAAAATCATCTACAATTGACACTACAAAGATTGTGGGAGCATAAGTTATACGTGAAATTCAAAAAGTGTGACTTTTGGCTTTCCAAAGTGGCATTTCTAGGGCATATTGTAAGCAAGGATGGCATCAAGGTAGATCCAATGAAGATTGAAGCAAAGAACTGGCCGAAACCAAAGAATGCTTCTGAAGTGAGGAGTTTTCTTTGGTTAGCTGATTATTATAGAAAATTAGTGGAAGGATCTTCCAAAGTTTAACATGCCATTAACAGGGTTGACAAGGAAAAACCTGAAGTTTTTTTGGACGAAGAAATGTGAATGGAGCTTTCATGAGCTGAAAGATAAACTTATCACTGCGCTTATATTGAGTCTTCCAATGAACGATGAAAGGTTCGTGGGATATTGTGATGCATCAAAACAAGGACTTGGATGTGTGTTGATGCAAGCCAGGAAGGTAATCGCTTATGCATTAAGACAACTGAAAAAGTACGAGAAACGCTATACGACACGTGATTTGGAATTGGTAGTGGCAGTATTTGCTTTTAAGATTTGGCGACAATATCTCTATGATGATAAGTGTGAGATTTACACAAATCACAAGAATTTGAAATATTTCTTTACTCAAAATGAGCTAAACATGAGACAACAACGGTTGTTGAAATTAGGAAAGACTACGACTACAAGATTTTGTATCACCCAAGAAAGGCGAACGTGGTAGCTACCACTACAAGAAATCTGATCTTTACCTACCAATATATATTGGTAGGTAAAGGGAACCTTTACCCACCAATATTTATTCGTAAGATTTATTGGTAGGTAAATATTGCCAATATTATAATATTTTAGAAGGATGATTATCTACTAATAATATGGGTAAGTAAAGAGTGTTACCCTACACATATACTGGAGGGAAATTTTTTTTCATTTGGCGCCAATGTTTCCCTCTTATTATTTTAATTTTTAATAAAAATGATGTTGGGTTGTGTGATGATGTGTTAAAAATATCCTACATGTCATCTTACTTATTTTTAACATGTCATATTATTTTTAACAAAGGGTACAAATCTTAAAAACAAATAAACATTACAAAAACAAAAATTAAAATTAAATTAATTCTAACTATCAGTAAAAACAAAATCATAATAATATGTATTTTATCATTTAACCCTTTCAGACAAAAAAAAATACTCTGGTCTGGTCTCTCTCCCTCTTAGAAAACCAGTCGAAGAAGAAGCGCCCATCGAGAAGAAGCACCCATCCTCAGCGAGAGTACCCCGGAGGCCCTGACGCTGACCATCGCCTTAGAAGAAGTGCCCATCCTCAGCAAGAGTACCCCCGAGGTCCCGACGCTGACCATCGCCTGAGAAGAAGCGCCCATCCTTGCCTGAGAGAAGAACCCATACTCGCCGACCGCCACCTGAGAAGAAAAACCCAGATGTGCATGAGCGGGGTGCCTCTTTTGTCCTCCCCTTTAGCCCAGAAATCCTTAGAAGGTTTATGAGAAGAAACGCCCAAAAAAATACTCTGGTCTGGTCTCTCTCCCATACTCGTATCAGATTGCATTTTAAGTTTATGCCATAATTTCAACCAAACTTGCTCCTATATATTATTTATTTGTTTTTTTATTTATATGACTTTTGGTAGGTTTATGCCATAATTTCAACCAAATTCCTAGGCCGCTCAATTGAATGGGGCAAGATGATCTCATCGAGGTCTACACCATCGTCGTCTATACATACTGCTAACAGCAAATACATATTCCATACATAAAAGACAGATGAAATGATTTATGAGTTTTTGTTTGGGTAGGTTCTCTTTTCTACTTATGTGTAAGCTTTCTTTTATAGGTTTTTGTTGGACCACATAGAGACTTAGAGCAGGACGAAGACTGTAATGGATTACATTGTTGTCTACACATCTTTGCTTTCTTTACTATCTTTTTCCTCATGGGGTGAATTTAGTTGAATTGGAGATTGTAAGAGTATTAGGTGATCTGTACATGTTTTACTAGAGCAGCTGAAGGAATTTTCATTTCAGTTGGGAGTTTAAAAAAAAAACAGAAGTACATAGGCAAAATGAGAAGGAACACAGGTGGAGAGGTCATCAAAAGCTTGTTAAACTGGGTTTGTGACCTTTTATTTTTATATTTTAAGGGGTAGAAGTCCAACAAAGACGACAATTAATGAACAAGTGGCAATTACATTGAGAGATGGCTTGGCTTGGCATGTGAAAACAGAGTAAGATGAAGTGGTGTTAGTACCGTGAGAGCAGTAGTATTAGTAGGGTAAGAGTGGTGTGTGTGTGTGTGTGTGCATGGAGTACAGGTTACTGTCGCACTGAATTAAGCTATATCTATCTACAACTACAAGTTATGGATGGGGGGTTTCTCTCTCTCTTTTCCATGTAGCAAAACAAGACAATCAAAGTTAAAGATTGATTTTCTTGTTTTCTTATGTACAGAACACAGCCACGTTTACTGACTCACCTTCAATGGCATGTAGTACCCTTTATCTCTCTTCCTTTTTGCTGCTGCATCATTTACAGTCTTTTCCAAAAGCCTTTCTTTACATATATCGCTGCAGAGTGTGGCCATGCGGCCTGCTTGGTGGGTTCAGACTTTTAAAGACCCAATAAAAATGCTCTCTCTCTTCTGTCAAACCCCCTTAGCCACTAGCAATATTAGAACTATATATATATAGTAGTACTACTACTAGTGCTCTTAAGAAATGTTTGTACTTGATGATTGGAAATTGTGGTGATCATCAAATCGAGATTCTTATTATTATTATTGTTGTTGTTTTTGTTATATATGCTAAACATTATTTAAGGCATTAATTTATTGGTCATTCGTATCATCATTTCTGTGCCTTGTTGAATTTTGATCTTATCACGTTTTGAAATTCCTACTCCCACCATTTACAACAGGGAGCTGACTACTCAAGCAGTGATGGCATGAATTCTGGCTCAATGAATATTATCAGAGGTTTTTAATCAAGTAAGGTTTATAGGAATCTTATCAATGGAAGTTGTTGAGATTTTTATTTATATATTTTTATTTTAAAGATTTGTGCTTTTTTTATTTTTCTTTATTATTTTGTGTTTTTTTGTCATTGCCAATGAATATTAGAGTTAGGGACTTTTGAAGATACACCATTTTGAAGACTTTCCCAGCTTCCCTTTTCTTGGTTTGGTGTCTGTTTAATTTGAATGCATCTCTGAAGACTCACTACTCTGTTTCTATGAAGCATGTAATAATAATAATGTATGACTTGGTATGGATTTCATATCTTTGTGAATTTGTGTTTGAATTTGATTGATCTGTTTCTGGTATGATAATAACTACTATAATAATATAATGAATATTGAGGATTAGCCTAAAGAAGGGGAACACATCTAGATTAAGTTGATCAACTTTCATACTTAGCTGGTCAAAAGAGAGATGAGCCATTTTTATCAAACTCTTTTGGTAAAATTTGGGCAAGTATAGGTGTCTCTTTTGGTACATGCATACTGCATACATAAGAAAAAATGTCCTTTCGTACATTTTTAAGTGTAATTGATATGAGAGTCAAAAATCTTCACCTTTAAACTATAGCATAAAAATGAGAATTATTTAGTGTAGTAGTTAGGTAGGTAGTTACAAGACTAAGATGTTGATGTTATCAACCTATAAGAAGAAAACTTTTAGACATATCCCCGCAGCATATTTTAGTGGAATCAACATTCGAATAGAGTATAATAGATGGTGGGCCTGTTTCAATTTTGGTCATCCAAAAATCATAATCAAATTACCGGGTCTTTTTTTATTTACCTTATAAATGTAAATATTTATTTATTGCTTCTGAGACAACGTGAAATGGTTTGCATTTCTATATACTGACATTGATAGCCATCGCTTTTTTTATCTACTTGTCCTATTCATTAACCTATTTTCCTATGTTGTTCTTTGAATTCAAATGTGTTCAATCATCATAAGCTTCTTTTGATTATGAATATCAAAATTTTGATTCCAACACAAAAAACAAATGTAAAGTGGTTGATACTCTTTATATTACAATAATTGTTTCTTGGCAAAGAACTACCTTGTAGTAGCTCATTATGTCTCCTATATGAGAGTAAACCAACCACTGTAACTGAACCTTAAACCCACAGAAGCCAAAAACACCATGAAAATCATATTACTCCCTTATGAGACTCCCTTTATTATTGTAGTAGTACTACTCTATATATGTGTACTCTTAATACACACCACATATTTCAAACTCATAAAAGAGAAATTACATTAATATCCACCCTATATAGCTAGCTAGTAGTGCTAAAATATATATAAATGTATATGCTTTTTTGGACCAGATGTGACTTATATATATATATGTAGTTGATCATGATTATCATAACGTAGTGTGTGTATATATATCTAGCTAAACTTATAGCTAAAGTCTAAAGATTATATATGGACCCCTCTCTTAATATATATGCATGGTTTATAGATTTTTATAGAGAGAGAGGGTCTAAACTATTTTTTGGAAGTGTTGACTCCATTTATGTAATTGCTTTACGGCATTATATTTTCTTTAAACTAAACACCTGAAAAAAGGGTCCATTTATAAAGAGACATGTTATCTTAGAAAAGAGTACTATTAAATATTGTTAAACCAGTCATTATTATTTATTTTATTATTATTATTATTAAAAAAAAAGATAAAAACATGTCTGCCCATTTGAGGAAAGATATCCTATTTCAGCATTTTGACTACTGAAGTATTTTGAATCAAGTTCTTCAAGTAAACTAAAGCCAAAAACAAAACATAAACAACTTAATTATGGAGTTGCCCGACAACTTATAGTGCCCCTGTGACTAAAATATGACCATGTTCCATAACAAAGTTCACTCTATTGTCCATTCACAAGTAAATATAATTGCCAAAACAGCCCTATGAGAACTCAAATGTTTAGTTGCTCCAAGTAGCTGAGCCTTTTATTTAGTTTTCTTTATTTCTAGGTCTATTTGAATGTAGTTTTACTGGTTTAGTCTATTTTTTGTATTATCTTTGTTTGTTGTTACAGAATCCTCAAATGAAAGGCTATCACGCCAGAAATTTCATTGTTTTCCTCATCCTTTTTAGCCTTTCCTTTTTCATTTCACTTCCCCCAAATCAATCTCCCACTCTCTCTAATTTCTTATTTTCCTATTTCAATTATAATAATCTACAAGAGAAAAATCTTTAATATTTACCATCCTTTCTTTTTCTTTTTCTTGCTCTTGTTCTCCTCTGTCTTCTTTCTAGAATTTGGGTTCATCATCAGCTCTACCAACTACAACAAGGGACACCATTTTGTTGGTTCATGGATCGTCATTGGATAAATATTCCAAATAAACTTTCAGCAGAATATGCTGCTGGAATGAATGAATTCATTAGTGTTGCAAGACACTCCATGGACTCTAATGGGGTGGTTCTATGCCCTTGTTGTCGATGCGTGAATAAGAAATCACAATACATGCATGTGATAAAGTTGCACTTTATCACTCATCGATTTCTTAGTACTTACACAAGGTGCTATCACCATCGTGAGCAAGTAGAGGAAGTAGAAGATGAAGGATTATTCGATACCGAGGATAATGTTGAAGATTCAGATCAGCGTGATGATTTGGCGACAGGTCTTCATGATGCTATTGGTAGTAAGTATTTTGACATTGGTCCAACTAGTGACTTCAATGATGAATCTCCATTTAATGTGGATGACAAGTATGATGCATTGTTTGAGTCACTTCATAAGCCTTTGTACAATAGTTGTAAAGGTTTCTCTATCTTAAGCGCGATGGTGAAGTTGATGAATCTCAAAGTGCTTAACAAATGGACAGATAAATCATTCGACGGACTTTTGGAGTGTTTGAGAGAGATATTGCCCGAGGGTAATCAGTGCCTAGGGAATTATTACCAGACGAGGAAGCTTCTTTGTGAGGTGGGCTTAGGCTATGAGAAAATTGATGTTTGTCAATACGATTGTGCATTGTTTTATGGTGAGAATGCAAATGCAGTGTCATGTCCTATATTCAAGTCTAGTCGTTATGTATGAAATCAAATCCCACGTAAACGACTTAGATGGTTCCCAATCAAGGCACGACTTAAGTGATTGTTTAGTTTGAAGCACACTTCTAAAGATATGCGATAGCATAAAGAGGTACGAAAAAATGAAGCTGGGATTTTACGTCATCCTGCTGATGGGGATGCTTGGAAGCATTTCGACAATGTTTATCCTGACTTTGCAGCTGATTCCAGGAGTGTACGAATGGGGTTGGCGTCAGATGGGTTTAACCCTTTCTCTAATATGACATCAACCTATAGTTTGTGGCCAGTGATATTAATTATGTACAATATGCCACCTTGGGCTTCTCCTAATAGAACAAACTATCTCATGTCTTTGTTAATTCTAGGTCCTAAATCTCCTGGAAAAGATTATGATGTGTTCTTGAAGCCATTAATTGAAGAGCTTAAAGAGTTATGGGATGGAGTCAATGCATATGATTTGTATGGTCAATGCATGTTTAAACTTCGAGCTGCAGTCTTGTGGACAATTAGTGATTTTCCCGCTTATGCATACTTGTCTGGGTGGAGCACTGCTGGTAAATTAGCATGTCCTATTTGTCTTGAAGATACAAGATCTATAAGAATAACTGACAAGAAATGTTTCATGGGACATCGATGTTATTTGAAAAGAAACCATTCTTGGAGAAAAAGTAAAGAATATGATGGATCTACTGAATTACGTGGCCCTCCTAGGACTTTTACTGGTGATGACATTTTAAAGCAATTGGAAGAAATTCCTATTCATACCCCTGGTAAAGCACCAAGTAATTCTTCTAGAAAACGTAAGCGTGGAGAGAAAGATCTGAATTGGTGTAAAAGAAGTGTTTTGTTTGAATTGCCATACTGGTCAAAGCTCTTGTTGCGTCACAATCTTGATGTGATGCATATAGAGAAAAATGTATGTGATAACATTATTGGAACACTTTTAGACATTGAAGGTAAATCGAAAGACAATTTAAAAGCTCGTAAAGATTTGCAAAATCTTAATATTCGTGAAGAGCTTTGGCTAAAGAAGGACCCTTCTAATAACAAGCTTGAAAAACCTTATGCTAGTTACACTTTGACGAGAGAAGAATGCAAAGATTTTTGTAAATTCATTCAAAGTGTTAGATTACTAGATGGATATGCTTCGAATATTAGTCAATGTGTAACAGATAATGACAAACTAGGAGGAATGAAAACTCATGATTGTCATGTTTTACTTCATAAGATATTACCAGCTGCATTACTTCCTTTTCTGACAGACAACATTCGTGGTACTTTGATTGAACTCTGCCAATTCTTTCAAAAAATTTGTGCAAAAACATTACAAATTTCTGACATAGAACAATTGAGAGATGGAATTGTAATAATTTTGTGCAAGTTGGAAAAGATATTTCCCCCATCATTTTTTACCATAATGGTTCATCTTTGTGTTCACCTACCCGATCAAGTGCTATTAGGTGGTCCAGTTGCTTCCAGATGGATGTTTGGGACAAACCGCCATATGGGTTTGTACAAGAAATATGTGAGAAACATGTCTCGGCCTGATGGTTCAATAGCAGAAGCTTTTGTTGTAGATGAAGCTGTAACTTTCTTGTCAAGATATGTTTCTAACATAGAGACAAGATTCACAAGACCCAAGCGTAATTGGGATATACCTTCTCCAAATCATAAGTTAGATGTTTTCAACTCCAATGTTCGTCCATTCGTGGCATCTACTGTCAAATTGCTTCAAAATTGGAGAAAAGTCGTTCAATGGTATATATTGAACAATTCTGTAGATGATATCCACGATTTTATCGAGTAAATAACAATTTCTTTTCTTCTTCTAAATTATCTCAACAAAATATCATTTACTTATTCATAGAAATGAATTTGACTGTAGTGATCATATAAAGTTGTTGGAAGAAAAAGGTCTTTCAGATTCAGAATTTGCCTTAGAGCACAAAGAACAATTTCCTTCTTGGTTTAAGAATAAAGTAAGAGATTATCATTAATTGTTTCTTACTAAATTCTTAAGTTGTGACATCATTCATCATAATTCAAATTCTTTCATACTATAGGTGTCTCAAATGCGAGTTCAAAAATCACCTCTTGCCAATGATGATTTGTACTCTTTATCTCAAGGTCCACTTGAACGGTACAACACCAACCAAAGTTGTATTGTAAATGGTGTTCGATTTCGATGTAAAGAGCGTGACGATACTCTTAAGACACAATGTTCTGGAATTTGCACTGAAAGTGATCATGACAATATTAATATCCTATATTATGGTGTCTTGATTGAGATTTTGCAGTTGCCATTCGTTTTAGATCGGAAGGTGTTCTTATTTCATTGAAAGTGGTATAACTCCAATCCAAAAGGTAGATCAATTGTTGTGGATCATAATTTGACTTCCATCAATACATCTACTGATTGGTATTCTAATGAACCATTTATCTTGGCAACTCAAGCACAACAAGTTATCTATTTGCTTGATATGAAGTGTGGTTCAAATTGGCGGATTGTTCAAAAAGTAAATCATCGATCTATTTATGACATTCCTGAAATTATGGAAGAGGCAGTAAATAATGATGTGTTTCAAGAAGAAGAATCATTTCAATTGCCACCTTTTCAACCAACTAAGGATTTCATTGAAAGTTCATCTTTAGTTCGATTAGACGTTCCTTCTGTAACTCTTTCAGACCAACTTGTTGTTGATTTATTTTTAAACCAAAATCAAAATGTTGGCAAGGATAGTGACTTAGATGAAGATTTTGATGAAGGAAATATATTATGTAATAATGAAACATTTCTCTCAAGTGATGACACTAAAAGTTCTACAGAATCAGAATGTGATGATGATTCAGATTCTTAATTCATAGTTAGTCATCCTGTCATTGATCAGTTAGTGCCTCATGAAATTTGTCTACAAATGTTCTTCCCCAACTAGCCAACTAGCCAAGCACCCTGTACACAAACAGAAATACAAGTACATAAACTAAGGTTTGCAAAAAACTGAGATGAAACAAGATATATAGACATATAGACATCCATATTCTTAATTCATAGTTAGTTTCTTAATATTTGTAAATATTTATTTACTAATTATTTTCTTTGTTTTATTTCACTGAATTTTAGTCATGGCACCTGGTAGTCACACCACTCGATCTACTGCTCAAAGTCAACAAGTTGAACCAGTCATTGATCCTCCTGCTCCACCTTCACAAGTTGTTCGCACTACTCGGTCGAGTATAGAGAATCAACGAGTTGAACCAGTCATTGATCCTCCTGCTCCACCTACACAGGTTATTCGCACTACTCGATCGAGTTTAGAGAATCAACAAGTTTGTCGCACCACTCAATCTAGGGTACTAAGTCAATGACCTAGAACCACCACACAATCTAATGTAGCGAGAGAACACCCTCAAGGCTCCACACACCCTACTGTACAGGGTGAACAAGTCAATGTGACGACCCATTTTGATACTGAAGATGATAATCAATCTTCCCAAGTTCCATCTAGTAAATTTAATGTCTTTCATGTTCATTTCTTTAAATTTCTATTTATTTTAATTAAGATTATATTGTATTGTAGAACAAACATCTTCCTTTAAGCCACATGGAGTTACTCGTGGCTTGACAACTACAACTATAGCTAAGGCATCATCAACTGGAAAGTTGTCAGTGACTTTTAATGCGGAGTGTCGTCAACCAATTTTTACTAATGCTGAGAAATTTAATAATGAGATTGGATTCATTATTCGGAATCATGGTACATTTCATTATAAAGAGTGGAGAATGGTCCCTGAAGATGTGAGAGCTCCATTGCGACACTATCTTTTGGTAAGTCATTTCACAATATTACATTTATATTTGTAATATTTATAATTAATATTTTTTTATGTTATAGGAACATTTTGACATCAACTTGAATGATGAGACAACTAAAAAATGCATTGATGAGCAAATGAGGAAAGCTTGGAAGGGTCATAAGTACAAGCTGCACTTATATTTCAAAGAAATTGGAGGAGAAAATGATCTTGAGATGGCCAAGAGCAAACGTCATCCAGACTTAAAAGAAGAACACCAAGAAGATTGGATGATTTTGTGTGATCGTTGGTGTTCTTCTGAATTTAAGGTAACATTTTTTATCATAATATTGCTATTATGATAGGAACAAGAGACCCGACATACTATTTACATATTACTATTGTTCTTAACATCTAGCTTTTTGCTATTTTTTCTGTTTTATTGAATTTATATTGTTGTATGTTTCCATGATTGAAAACAAATGTCGAACTACTGCTTAATTTTGAAATATTGTATTGGCTATAGATGACCTCTTTGTTGAAATTTCCATCTTTCTTTGACTGTGATACCCAATCAGTTGTTGTGTTTATTTCATTTTGGTTGTGGGAATGAAGTTTTTTCTGACTATGTAGTTGATGTAGTTAAGGTGTTTGGTTAAATGTTTGAATGAAAAAATGAAAGCTAATGTTATTGTTTTGGCATCATCTATTCTTTCTAGTATTTGGCCCTACATAAACAACATCTACTCTTTCTAGTATTTTGTTTTGTCTTTGATTTACAGATTTTAGTGTTAAACTGTTCAATAAAGTATTTAATAAATAGACATTGTGTTGTTCAAAAGAAAAGGTTGTGTAAAAAAATTTCTAATAAATTTTATTTGGATTTATTTCTTCAGGAAAGAGCATTAAAGAATACTACCAATCGATCAAAGGGGAAATGGGAGTCGAAAAATGGTTTAGTCTCCACACCATGACATCACATTCGACGTGGAATGGTGTTAACTTCTCCTACCGGTCAAATTGAGATATGGCGTCTAAAGCATTATGATGCTGAGAAAGGATGGACTGGAATAGAGCTCGAGCCATTATATGTAAGTAATTTAAATTTTTATTTATTATATTTCTTACTAATAATTAATTAAATATATTATTAGGATAAAATGATGGAGTTAAGGGGTCAACATCCTCCAGAAGAACTGTCTGATAAAGAGATTATGGAGCGTGTACTTGGACGTGATTCGGTATACTTGTGAGGGTGGGGGCAGTCTCCTAGTGTCACAACTTCTACTTCACATCATGAAAATATTGTGGGTAATCAACCAACTTATGAAGAGTTAGTTGAACGACTTAATGATACAACTTCCCGCCTTAATGCTACTAACAAACAACTTAGTGTGGTTGTGGATATACTTCGTCATAACAATTTGATGGCATTGCCTCCACCACCTCCAACAGGCCAGGCTTCAGATGCAAATTTAAGAGAGTCGCCATCTTTTTCAGTTCGGGAGTCACAAGATGATTCTTAGTTTATTTACATTAATTTACTAAGGAATGAACTTTATGAAGTTTTTTTTTATTTTGGTAGGGGTAACCTTAAAATGATAACTTTATGACTTTATTTTAGTATTGAACATTATAAAGAATTTTAGCATTAAACATTTTATTATTGTATGATTTTTTTCTAGTTTATTTATAATATAGAACATTTATAAATAACTGTTATTATCTTTTACCTACACATAACCATTAAATTTGAACAAAATATAAATTGTGTAACAGACCAATAAAATAATTCTATGTGGGCTAATAAAATGACACCACGTAGGATGCCACGTAGGATGCCATATATGATGCCACGAAGGATGCCACGTAGGATGCCACATCATCAGCACGTAAAACTGCATAAACCATGTCAGCATACACGTAGGATGCCATGTCATCAAACACGTCATCTGATGACTCATCAATTGATTGATAACTTAGTGGGGTCCACTGATTCTTTTACCTACCAGTGTTAATAAGTGTAGGCAAAGACTCTTTCCCCACTAACCTTTACCTACCAATCTCTACCAATTCAATATTGGTAGGTAAACCATATTACCCACCATTGGGCTAGTTTTACCTACACTTACAATTGGTAGGTAAAAACCTCATTTTCTTGTAGTGTACGCCTTAAGCCGTAGGAGCCAAGGTCAAGTGCCGGCACTAAAAAATGTTTCAGCCAGGTGATAAACGAGTTTTAGACTCGTTTTAGTGTGTCTTTTTAGGGAGTATTTTGTTCTATTTTACACTTGTTTTGGTTTGTTTTTAGGTTTTGAAGGACTCGGGATGCTTTAGAACAAAAATGGGTGAAAATCGACAAAAGGACGAAATTCAAGTGAATATTGTCTTTGCGATGAGGTAGCGCGACTGCGCTGCTGTGCTAGAAAAGAGGAATTTCTACAGAATTTAAATGAAGGAAATTTTGGTCATTTCACTTTGGTAAAGCATATGATTTTGTATTTAATTGCGATTTTCATTAGATTAACCTAGTTATTTAGAGCCTTAGACTTGGAGAGGACGACTGGACGATCAGTGGAGAGGATTGGATCGATTTATAGTTTTTTTTTCTTCTTTCATTTTTAATTATGTTTTATTTTAGTTTAATAGTATGATTATGAACTGAGTTAATTTATAGGGTTTTAATGTGGTCTCTTGAAACTTTATTATTAGTTAGTGCAATTTCTATGATTTATTTTTCTTCATTGTGATCTATTTAATTTGTGCTTAATGAATGTGAATAATTTGATGTCGTTATTTGCATTACTAGCGAATTTAATTCAAAATCTGAGAGGTGAGAGTTAAATATGCTATAGTTGAATAGACATAGATTTCGATATAGGACGAGAGTACCTATATGGCTTGTGTAGCTTTTAGGATTTCTATTCTTAATGCTTGTCTTATGTTTGAAATTTATAACAGAGATGTAGAAAATCCGCATATAGGTTGAGATATTTATATATCCTAGTGAGAATATAGAATATTTTAGTAAATCTGCTATCACAATAAGAGAAAGAATAATAGAAACTGTATTGATGAAGCAACAAAGTGGATAGATGATGAAATTAAATACCCTAGCTTTACATCCATTGAATTAATTCTCTTTTATTTGTTTTTGTTATTTGTTAATTGTTTGTTTTGAAAATTCTGTCTTTGTTCTTATTATTCTTAAATTCAAGATTTATGAGCCAAATAGAATTAGGAAATTAATTATTGGTAGTTAATAAAAAATCTCTATGGGATAAAAATCTACTTAACTCTATTATTACTTGTCTACGATTGTGTACACTTGCACATTTAAAATTATCACAACAAATTTTTAGCGTCGTTACGGGGGATTGTTTTATTGATATAAAAATAAATAATTTCTATTCTAATTTGGTTGTTTTCTTTTTATAATTCTAACTTGATTTATGTTTGAATTCTCTTATCTCATGTAGTTTTGGTATATGCGATGAGGTAAAACATTTGCGATATCACTGGTTAATCCTGATGTTGAGAGAACTTGTAGACAGAACCGAAGGAATAAGAGGTTGGAGGCAAGGATGGTTGCAAACCAAGGGAATGTAGTAAATAATGTCGCCAACAATGTCGAAGGGGAAGCAGCTGCAAAAGCTCAGGATCAAACCCAGGTCCAGGGGGCTCGAACTTTAAGAGATTATGTACTCCCAACTATTACAGGAGTGCATGCATGCATTAGACACCCCTACAGTTGCCGCCAACAATTTTGAGATCAAGCCAGCAATCCTACAAATGGTCTAGTCCACTGTTCAGTTTGGTGGATTACATAGGGAGGACCTCAACATGCACATAGCTAATTTCCTGGAGCTGTGTGCAACTTTTAAGATGAATGGGGTGAGTGATGATGCTATCAGATTGAGGTGAGTCACATGAATGGCATCGAGTTTATCACTAGGGGATTGACTAACATAACTCTACATTCAACTCTTTTGGAGAGATTAAAAAAGGACAAGATAAGGATCCACAACTAGTGAAGCATAAAAAGGGAATTCAAAATGGAAGTGCTACGAATTTCACTATCAGTGTTAATGGAACGTTATGGGAAAATGACGAGTATATGTACCTATAGACGCAAAGGTTAAGAAGGAGATTCTTAATGAAGCACATACCACTCCCTATTCTCTACATCCAAGGACTACAAATATATATATCAAGGTTTGAAAGTTTTATATTGGTGGCCTGGAATGAAGAAAGATGTGGTAGAGTATGTGGCCAAATGTCTTATGTGTTAGCAAGTGAAGGCAGAGCACCAAAGACTAGCCGGTTTGTTACAATTGTTGAGCATTCCCGAGTGGAAATAGGAAGATATTGCAATGGATTTCACGGTAGGACTACCTAATACCACAAAGCAACATGACTCGATTTGGGTAATAATTAATAGATATACAAAGTTCGAACACTTTATACCTGTTAGAACGGTGTATAAGGTGGAAAAGTATGTAGAACTCTATGTTCAAGAGATAGTGCGACTTCATGGAGCACCAAAGACAATAGTTTCGAACAAGGATCTGAAATTCACCTGCAAGCTTTGGGAAAGTTACATAAGGCACTAAATTGAAGTTTAGTACCATGTTTCATCGTTAAAGAGATGGACAAATGAAAAGGATGATTCAGATTTTGGAATACATGCTACGGGCATGTGTTTTGGATTTTAGTGGATCGTGGAGTAAGTATCTTCCATTGATTTAGTTCTCTTATAACAATAGTTATCAATCAACTATTCGGGTAGCACTATACGAGATGCTATATGGGAGAAAGTGTAGGTCGCCAGTACATTGGGATGAGATGGAAGAAAGTATGTATCTAGGTTTTAAGGTAGTACGAGAAGCTAATGAGGCTTTTGCAAGGAATAAAGCTCAAATGGTTTCTTCTTAAGATCAACAAAAAAGCTATGTCGATCCCAAATGTCGGGATGTTGAGTTTCAAGTTGGAGACTATGTGTTTTTTAGAGTATCGCCAATGAAGAGGGTAAATAGATTTGTCAAGAAAGGAGAACTAAGCCCTAGATATGTCCGAATATTTGAGTTATTGGATAGGATTGGGCAAGTGGCATATAGATTAGCCATGACTCCAACATTGTCAAGAGTTCATAATGTTTTTCACGTATCTATGCTGAGGAAGTATGCATCGGACCCATCTCATATTCTGAGTTACAAGATGTTATGTTTACACGTAGACTTGTCATATGAGGACGAATCGGTTCTGATTTTCAATGGGAAAGACAAGGTATTGAGGAACAAGACTATTGCGTTGATCAAAGTTCTTTGGAGAAATAGTTTAGTTGAAGAGGCTACCTGGGAGTCGAAGTCGGACATACGAGAGCAGTATTCAAACTTGTTTAGGTAAATTTAAAGGACGAAATTATTTTAAAGGGGTGATAGTTGTAATATCTATTTCCCTAAAAGTTGGTGTTTTCATAATCTGGTAACCTGTAAGGGTATTTTCATAATTTTATGTATCTATTTGACTATATGTTTATGATTGATAACTGTCTATATGAGAATTTGTTAAATTTTAGTATGTTTATGAGAAACAAAAATAATTCCTTCAAGTAGTAAGGGTATAAATGTAAAAAATTATGTATTTAAGGGTCATAGTATAAATTAGTAGGCTTTTGGGCCATAAGTTAATTAAGAGATTTTGAAACTATTAGTTTAGTGGGAAATTACCAAAAAGACTTAATCCTAATAATGAGAGAGTTAGGGTTGAGGGAAAATTAGTCTTTTGGTTTTTAAGGATTAGTATAAATAGATTGAGATGGGATTATGGTTAAGTAGATCTCATTATTTTTACCTCTCTTTTATGCAACATAATCAGATCTCTCTCTCATTTATCTAGAAGGGCTTCGAGGATTAAAGAATGATTTTTGTAAGATCTAATTACTCTTTACAACTTAGGTCATGCTTATGATTATTCTTAGGTTTTAAGGGTAGATATTATGAATTAATTGTTAGAATTGCATGCTAGGATGTTTATGAATGTGATTTAATGTTAGAATCATAATAGGTATTGATTTTGTGGTAATTGATTAAGGTTTGGTTGTATTTTAAAGTGTTATCTAGAGGTTGAAGATGAAGTTAGGGTTCTTGAATCCTAACCTTGCATTTATGGGGATATTGAATGAATGCATGAATTATTGATGTATTGCTGATTAATTATGTTTATGGGTGTTATGTATTGAATCTGGAATTAATTATATGGTGAAATATGAGTTTAAGGTTGTTTGGGTTCGTGTCCATGGGTAAAACTCAAGGTGAGATCGCAACCTGGGATTTCTGTGTTTCTCGTAGGGCACGAGCCCGCCACTCACCCAGAAATGGGATTTTGTCTCATTTCATCTTTTCAGTTGTTGTTTTGGTATTTCAGGTTAGGGGTTTTGTGTATAGTAGTTTTAGGGTTTTCTTATGAGTATGTTTAGTATTAATCAATCTTAGGAAGGGCATGGGTGAATTCGGAACATGTTATTAGGTTGACAAGGAATTCAGATTGTGGTCATGTATGTTGTGACTTATGGCTCGATAAGGAAACTTGCAGGGAGCAAGAATTGTTATTGATGCTTGGACCTTAGGTAAGAAGAGTGGACACCTGCACACAGTGTGTACACTTGACGTACTATTAAGTTTAATTGTTTTGTGTACGATAGTATGAGTTATGTTATAAGTTATGAATGTTATGTGTGATTTTGATATATGTGAATATGATGTATGTTTGCTTGACATGCTTACGTTATGATTAAATGCATGCTTATGTTAATTCGCGCACGGTTGTACAATTGACCATAATAGCACTAGTGTACGGCCGGAGCGATACCAATATTTTATGTTTGATTATGTTATGATAAGTATGAGTATTGTTGTTAAGGTTATGTTGTTATATCGTTTATTATGTTGTTTATGATGATATGGTGCATGTTTAGTATAAGTTAGAGGGTTGTGCCCTACACGCCCATGGGAACTCTGTGTTGCAGGTAAAGGTAAAGAGTTGGAGAGCTTTGGCGAAAGACATACGTGTTCTGGAATTAACGACTGTTAGGGGTCGGGCCTATTTGGATTACTTTATTATTTCAGTTTTTAAAAAAAAAGTAAGAAAGATGTTTTATTTAGTTTTCTTAGGGTTTTGAAATAATGAAATAAGTTTAAGATCTCTTAAGATACTTATTTTATTTTTAAAACTATGTGACTCCGGGTTTCTTTTGTTTTAAGGTTGTTAGTAGCTTTACTTTCAATAAAGTTTATTTTATTTAGTTTTAAGGTCACGTTTTATTCTTTAAGTTTATGAAATGCATGCACTTAACGCTCTAAGAAATTGGAGCATTACAATATCTTTTACAATCCTACCAATAACATAGAAATCCACATTTCTACCTCTTTTGTGCAAGTCATAGTTTGGAAGGCAATTGGTGAGGAAACTCACTAGCTTCCGTGCATAGAATCTCACGTTCTATTGTGGTAAAATCTCTTACATAGTTTTTAGGGTAAATACTCATTTGGTACCCTATATTTTATCAAAATACAGGCTTAGTTCCCTATGTTTTCAATAAAACTCATCTGGTACCCTGTAATTTTAAATCATACATATTTGGTACCTTGGAATCAAATTTGATTAATATGACCAAACTACCCTCAATTATATGAGTTTAAAATCTAAATTTAATTACTTAATTACATATAATTGAGGGCAATTTGGTCATATTGATCAAATTTGAGTCTATTTTACCAAATATGTACGATTTAAAATTAAAAGGTATCAGATGAACATTATTGAAAACATAGTGTACCAAGTTTGTATTCTGATAAAACATAGGGTACCAAATGCTTATTTACCCTAGTTGTTATTAATATTTTTTTGAGATTCAGGTGCATGAGAAAATCCTATGATAGTTATGATTGGTAAAGTGTGATCTTTCTCATGCATTACAATTGTTATTTTGCATGGTGATGTACGTTTCATACTTCCGGTGCACTCACACATATCAAGATCAAAACTAACAGCATTTACCTACAGTACATACAAACTTAAGGTTACCGATAACGCTTAGTAAGTTAGTGGTATCACAATATATAAACGTAAGGCTAAGGTTCCTCAATTCTTCGTGAGCATATTTCTATCTCACACATTTCATTTATCTTACGTGAATGCTTTTATTTGATATGCCTTCTAGTTCTCAGTAGCAAACTAAAAGGCTCACTCGCTTTAGCAAGCAGTATCCAACCTTAGCTATCATGCTATTCACATATAGTAGTGTTAAACTCAAATACCGCATTATAATGCCGAAGTAGTCTCAATTAGAGCTGCTGCGCGAATATGTCATCTATTCACAAGGAGCTCTCATACTCCATCACAGTGTCACATTTGTTACTCACCAGGAGTATCCACAAAATCATCACAACAACGCAATTGAATACATTCTTAACAATATTATAATTTATAGCCACCTAATTAGTAGCACAATATTACACCATTCAAGTAGCAATATTATAATCATAAAGGTATGATTAATCATCATAATTATCTCATATAAGTTCATAAGCATTCCCTTACTATATGTCTGTAATTCATACTATTAGAATAATTTTGAAATTTAATTTTTATATTAATATATCCTTTTAATTTTAGAAATATTTTTTAAAAATTCATAATTAAATTTTACTATTTCTAGATAATATTTCCACAATTAGTTTTTTTAGAAGAATGTAAATCATTTCAATAGATTAAACATGAATATCCAGGATACAAGAAATTGTATATGGATCATCACCAATTCAAACCATCACACTATCTAATCTTAAAGCAAACGTACCTAATCCATGAAATATCATATAAACCTATCTAGAAATAACTAAAGTGGACACTAGGAATAAAAGATAGTGACGACTTAATGTTGTTTATATAATCTCCCAACGAATAATTAATACAAGAACTTTGGGAGATACGAGTAACTAAAACCTTGCAAGCTGATTCAACATAATGAATAAAATAAGATTCTTCCAAATAACACTTCAAAGCAGAAAGCAAAGCTTGAATTTCCTTAAGGAGCTACTAATAAACTCATTTCCCCTAAACTATTCCGAATCACAGCCCCAAAACCCATTTTGTGAAGAAGAGACAACCACATCTACTTTGAGCTTAAGTTGACCTTCTAGAGGCAGTATCCAAGAAATCTCTGACTTGTTCACAGTAGTAATAGGATGCCTATTTACCTCTGCCTGCATAGCTGAATGAAACTCCTGCAAGAAGGAAGATGTTAAAGAAACAACATTTTGTGATAGCTTTTGCAAATTCCTAAAAAATAAAATCATTCCTACAGTTCCACAACTTCAATTTTAAAACAGAAAAAACAAATTGTATCTTCCACAAATAAATTAGTATCAACTAAAAAGATAATGTCAACTAGATTCAAATGCAAACAAGAATCAATAATATGTTTAAAGACAATAGATTTCCATACATTCATAGTTGAAGTACAACCAACCAACACATTTTTGGGGGAGAGTGAACTCAAAAGTGTCCTAAAACACATCTCTAAAAGTGTCCTAAAAGTCTGGTCTAACTCTCCAAAAGTGTCCTAAAACATCTCTAAATGTTCCCAAACTTTTTGGGCATGCTTAGATGCCTCATTGTACCACTTTAGAACCAAAAATATAATTTTTGAATGTGTACAATTCAAACTCAAATTTTGCACTTTCATTATGTGAAATCGTTAATGATTTTACACCTACTTGTGTAAAACATCTTATACTTTGTATTTTAACCAATCCTAACACACATGAGGGATAGAATTATTACTAAGACCACATTCAAAACAAAAAGGAGAGTGAACTTTCGAGAAAACAAATTTGAGTTAGTGGGAAGAACATGATTGCAGGCTCTCCAAACAAAGTGTTTAACTTTATAAGGGATATTCCAATGTCAAAGCTTCTTCCACCAAGAAATAGGATTAGAGGTGGAAGGGTCATCAAACAAAGAGTGAGCAAGATGACACCTATACTTATCCATGTAGACCCCAATAAAAGTTAAACCCAAAATCTAAGTATCTGGAATAGAAATTTTAAGGAGGGGAATGGAGATGACAAACTGGAAAATATCACATGGAAAGAAAAGATTAAGCTTGGAAATATCTCACTTGCCTTCGTGATTAATAAAATCTACTACATAACTAGGCACTAGTTGAGAGGAAATAACAAGGAAAACATGTTTATGATTAGGAACCCAATAATTAGTCAAAGGAGAGATTGAGTTGGCATTTCCAACTTTCTAGATATGACCCTTACTCCAATCAACACTTCTCCAAACTAAAGAAGGATGGTGGCCAAGGTTAGCATAAATAAACAGAGAATAGGAATGGCAGCGAGCACGAAATAGTTGTCTAACTAAGGAAGATGGGTTAGAAAATAATCTCCAAGCTTTTTTGGCAAGTATGACTTGGTTAAAATGAAAAAGAGATCTAAATCCCAACCTTCCAACAAATTTTGATTTACATGGAGTGTGCCAATTTTACCAATGAATCTTAGAACGATTGCGATCATCCCTACCAAAACCTAGGCATGAGATATCAATATCCTTATAGAAAGAAACAAGCAGCTTAAAACATGTCATGACATAAGTAGGGATATATTGAATAATTGCCTCAAGTAAATTCTTCTCCCTTTTTTTAAAAGAATTTTTCATTCTAAGTGTTTAGAAAAGACCACACTATGTCTTTAGTATAATGAAAGCATCTTTCCTAGACCTACCGAAACATTGAAGAAGCCATGAATACTTATCTATCATATCTTTGATAGGTACCAATAGACAATCTTGTATAGACCTTTTATCATCGTCATTCGTGTTAGGTGAAAAATGAGATATGACTTAGCAAAGTTAACAGATTAACCTAAAACCCTACAAAAAAATATATAAAACCTCCTTAACAACTAACAAAGAATAGAGATTCTCATGATAAATTAAAATACTATCATCAACAAAAAGAAAAATAGAAAGAAAAAAAAAAGAAGAAGAGGAATAAAGGTGCTCTCCTAATAATTTTAATACTCATAAGAAACTGACTCTCCTCCTTGACCCTAAGCAAGAAAGACAGGCCTTCAGAATAGAGAATAAATAAATAAGGTAAAAATGAATCATCTAGCATAATACCTCTACTAGAAATAATCCTCCCTAAAATTTAACCATTTATAGAAAACCTAAAACTAGTGGATGTGATATACATATACTTAATAAACAGATGTGCAAAAACAAAAGGAGGTGAACCAAAATCTTATAAAGAAAATGTCATTCTACTTCTACACTGTCAAAAGCTTTGGCCATACGTAACTTAATGAAACTATTATTAAAAAATATATATATATATATGCAAATTATAAGAAATATATAATTAAAAAGATCAAATATCAAAATATAAATTATTTTTGTTGGACGGGCCAATAAAGTAGGATTGTTTTATACGAATCATGTTTTGTAGATTATATGGTGTTCAAAAGTTGTTATTTTTTTTAAAAAAATAATAATATTTTGCCTACGTTTCATAAGAAAAGTTTGAGAAGTAACTTTGCCTATGTTTCTCTTCGGAGCTAGGAAGGTTACTTTTTTTAACTTCTCTCAGATCCTTGGTGTGAAATCTAAGAGTCCCAAGAAGTTTGATAAATGTGGAACCAAGGAGTTACTATCTTGGAACATCCAAGGCCTCGGGAATGATCGAACGTTCCAAATCTTACATTCCCATGTAAGGGAGTTTGCTCCTGACATCGTTTTTCTCTCGAAAACTCTATTGTCCCACTCAGCACTAGAACTAGTACATTTACATCTTGGTTTCTATGGCATGTTCGTTGTGGACAAGGTAGAGAGAAGTGGAGGATTATGTTTATTTTGGACAGATAGGGTGGTTGTAACGCCCTGGTTACCCCAGGGCAGTTACTGTGAACTTTGAACCGTGAATTTAACTCGCTACCCGAGTTCTTTGGTTAAAAACGTGCTTCTAGGTGTTATTAACAAGTTAAGGTGGAAAACCAATCAAAAGGAAAGGATATGTTTTATTTAAAACATAAAACTGTTCATGGGCCCATCAAAACATTTACAAGTTATTTGCAACTTAAAATGGTCATTACAGTTTAAATTTACAACCCGCCGACCTAAGCGGCAATAATAGGGTAAACCCCCTAGTTCCTCTGAGAACTCATTGACCGTGGTGGTCAAGCGGCTGCATATGTACACAGCACCACCTAAGCTCTCCACTCAAGGCTGGGTGAGTTTTTCTTTCCCTTTACCTGCACCACATAGCACCCATGACCCAAAGCTCAGCAAGAAAACACAAAACTGCATGAATATAATATCAACAATGATCATAATAATCATTCAGGACTTTTAGTCCAAAAATAAAGGAGTGACAATTGCAAAGTCACTAAGGTGGGTTCCGTTCCCATTAGCCATGTGACGATAGGGTCACCTGGGCTTTACAAATAAGTGATCCTTTCACTAGCTTATCAAGAAAGGTGCTCGATGAACTAGTCACCAATATAACCTACCACATGACCATAGAGTCACAACCATGGGATTCCGCTCCCTAGCCATGTGACAAACAGTCACCTAGGACTTTGGCCCTGGCTCTGAGTAACTAGTCTTAGACTAGTCAAGCGCTTATAATTTTTATCGACCTTAGGGTCGGTCAAGAATTAATGCTCCTAGACTCATTCAACGCTGATATCGATTAGATCTAATCTTTTATCGGCTCTGCGTTTTCAACGCTTATGCCATTTCTGACTCTTAGGTCAGTAATACGCGACCAGTGCCGATTCTGAATAGTCAGTGCCATACACAAGTAAGCAAGATTTGCCAAGCATTTAATATGCAATCAATGTCCACATTTAACAACCAACATGCCTCTATAATAACCCTGCATGTCACATATAGGGTGCAGTTTTCTTACCTCTGGTTCGAGCGAGAATTAGTATAAGAACGACCCATGAGAACGATCAACCTTTTAATTCCTTGACGGTCACCTGGTCATAACCAAATATGGGATTCCATCAATAAAATGATTAACAAAGGTTCCCGAACCAAAACCTAGCCTCTGAGACATTGAATCCTATTAAACCGGGTAGTAGGATTGATCCCGAGGCCTAAGGCTTGAATCCCCAAGCCAAAAACCTATTTCTGGCCAAAATTCCACTAAGGGCCGCGGCCCGCCCCTCAAACAGAGGCGGCCACCCTTCAGCTCCCTGCACGGGTCGCGGCCCTCCCTGGCCATGCCGTGGCCCTTCAGCCTCTTCCTCTCATTTTCTCAAGCTTGGGTCGCGTCGCTCTAGAACAGAGCCGCGGCCCCACCTGAAACTTAGTCAAAAACCCTATTTTCCTCCCTTCGAACTCAATCCAAAACCTCATCAAAACTCCCCCAACATCACCAAGCAAAGCCCCCAATCGCTACCACAACTTACCCACCATACAAGCATCAAAACCCAAGTGAACTTCCTCCAAAAACTTCCATTAATTCTCAACTTAACACCTTAGATTTCACAACTGAAAACCATAAGAAAAATAGAGCATAACTAAGGTTTCATGGATAGTTTCTTACCTCAAGCTACATTTAAGTCCTCTTCAATGGTTGAACTAAAGTCTTAAGCTCCAAACTTTGGTTCCTTAGCTTAGTTCTTCAAGTTGGGATCAAAAACTCCAAAGGAAACAAGAGGAAGATGATGAATGTGAGGGAGGTAACCAAACTCTATTTTGGTTCTATTTTCTACAGCCTTCAGCCCATATACCAATCCTAGGGGTAAAAAGACTAAAATGCCCCTAGGTCAAATAAAAGTTTCTAAAGACTCCCATGGGCAAAACCGTCCCTTTCCACCTATCTCGTTAATCATAATTAACACCCTTCAATTCCTGAAATCCTCAAGTACCAATAATTCACAGCTCGTTACCCTTTTTTTCCCGGTAACGCTCTAATCACCAAAACACCCCGAGACTCACCTCGAGCCACAAGCTTAAACCTGTTATGACCAAACTGATAGTTTATATTCAAAGATCGTCTCATGCCGAATAGCTCGAACAAATCCACATTATAATATGGCATCAACAATATTTTACCGACATGCATACAAATATACAATTATGCCCTCAACGCGCCAAATTACCAAAATACCTCTGTCATGAAATGTGGACCTACATGCATGCATTTAACATCATGTTATATTATAATTCACATAAACATGCATATAATCATTTAATGGCATAATAAAACAATTATGGCTCTCCCAGTCTACTAATCTAGCCATTAAACCACGTTAGGGATTTCAGGGCATTACAACTATCCCCTCCTTACAGAAATTTCTTCTTCGAAATTTATCTGAACAGCTCGGGATACTGACTCTGCATATCTGACTCCAGATCCCAGGTCACTTCCTCGACCTTGTTGTTCCTCCACAACACCTTAACCAAATGTATCGTCTTATTCCTGAGGACCTTGTCCTTTCTGTCAAGTATCTGGACTGGTTGTTCCTCATAGGAGAGATCTGCCTCGAGCTTCAGATCTTCATAGCTCAAAATATGATTCACATCAGATACATACTTCCGAAGAGTTGAAACATGAAACACGTTATGCACGGCTGACAACGCCGGTGGCAAGGCCAACCTGTAAGCCACCTGACCAATCCTCTCCAGGATCTCAAATGGACCTACAAATCTAGGGATCAGCTTGCCCTTCTTCCCAAACCTTCTCACCCTTTTTCCATGGTGAGACTCTAAGGAAGACATAGTCTCCCACTTGGAACTCCACGTTCCTACACTTGGGATCTGCGTAGCTCTTTTGTGTACTCTGAGAAGCGAGCATCCGAGCTCTAATCTTCTCAATGGCCTCACTGGTCCTCTGAACTGCCTTAGGACCTAAGTATCTCCTTTCACCTGTCTCATCCCAATGAATGGGAGATATGCACTTCCTACCATACAACATCTCATAAGGTGCAACTCCAATGGTAGACTGATAACTGTTGTTGTAGGAAAACTCTATCAAAGGTAGATACTTACTCCAAGATCCACTAAAGTCCAGCACACATGCTCGCAGCATGTCTTCCAATATCTAGATCGTCCTCTCAGATTGCCCATCTGTCTGAGGAAGATAAGCAGTACTGAACTTCAACTTTGTTCCCATGGCCTTCTATAAACTTCCCCAGAACTTAGAAGTAAAAGTGGGGTCACGATCTGACATGATCGACCTTGGCACTCCATGGAGGCGCACGATCTCTCTCATATAGAGATCTGCATACTAATCAACTGTATAGGTAGTCCTCACTGGCAAGAAGTGAGTTGACTTAGTGTAACGATCCACTATCACCCAAATAGAATCATGCTAACCAACAGTCTTGGGTAAGCCCACCACAAAATCCATTGTGATGTCCTCCCATTTCCACTCTGGGATATCGAAAGGCTGCAATAACCCTACCGGCCTCTGATGCTCAACCTTGACCTGTTGAAATGTCAAGCACTTAGCCACATACTCTACTACATCCCTCTTAATTTCCGGCCACCAATACAACGACCTCACATCCTGATACATCTTTGTAGTGCCTGGATGCGAAGAGTAAGGTGTAGTATGAGATTCATCCAGAATCTCTCGCCTCAAAGCAGTGTCTAATGGAACACATATCCACCCCTTGTATCTCAATAAGCCCAAATCAGACACTGTATAATCTCTGGATGCTCCAGCCAAAACATCCTCTCTGATCTTGATCAGTTGTGGATCAGCTAACTGACCCTCTTTTATTCTTTCCAACAGTGTATACTGTAGTGTAATATTGGTCAACTGGTCCACCAGCAACTGTATACCAGCTCTGGTCATATAATCAGCTAACTCTCTGGCTATCGACCTCGTACCATAAATCTGCCCCGAACCTTTCCGGCTTAAAGCATCAGCTACCACGTTGGCTTTTCCTAGATGATACAAAATCTCACAATCATAATCTTTTACTAACTCCAGCCAACGCCTTTGTCTCATATTCAGATATTTCTGAGTGAAGAAGTATTTCAAACTCTTGTGGTTTGTATAGATCCCACACTTCTCCCCATAAAGATAATGCCTCCATATCTTTAAAGCAAAGACCACAGCCACTAACTCCAAATCATGAGTGGGATATCTCTTTTCATACTCCTTTAGCTGACATGAAGCATAAGAAATTACCTTCTCTGACTGCATCAGAACACAGCCCAAACCCTGATGAGAAGCATCGCAGTAAATCACAAACTTCTCCTGATCTGTTCGAAGACTCAAAATCGGAGCTGTAATCAATCTCTGCTTCAGTTCCTGGAAACTATTCTCACACTTGTCTGACCACACAAATTTCTGATTCTTCCGCGTCAGCTCAGTCAAAAAAGTAGCAATCTTTGAGAACCCTTCCACGAAACGCCTATAATAACCTGCCAATCCAAGGAAACTTCTAACCTCAGAAGCATTCTTCGGCCTTGGCCAATCTCTGACTGCCTCAATCTTCGCTGGATCTACCTTAATCCCCTCCTTACTGACAATGTGCCTAAGAAAGGATACCTGAGATAACCAGAACTTGCATTTCTTGAACTTTGTAAACAATCTGTGTTCCCTCAGTCTCTGTAGAACCAACCTCATTTGTTGTTCATGCTCTGACTCTGATTGTGAATAAACCTGGATGTCATCGATGAAGACAATCACAAACTGGTCCAGATAATCCTTGAACACTCTGTTCATCAAATCCATAAAAGCAGCAGGGGCATTAGTCAATCCAAAAGACATAACTAAGAACACATAATGCACATACCTGGTACGAAAAGCAGTCTTCGGTATATCTCCCTCCTTGACCCTCAACTGATGATAACCAGAACGAAGGTCGATCTTTGAGAATACCTTCTTACCTTGCAACTGATCAAACATATCATCTATCCTTGGCAAAGGATACTTATTCTTGATTGTTAGCTTATTCAGCTCTCTGTAATCAATGCACATCCTCAGAGAACCATCTTTCTTTTTCACAAATAGCACTGGCGCACCCCAAGGTGAGTGATAAAACCCAAATCCAACAGCTCTTGCAACTGTACTTTCAATTCTTTCAATTCAGCTGGGGCCATTCTGTAAGGTGCTCTAGACACTGGCTCCATCCCTGGTGCCAGTTCTATCATGAACTCCATTTCTCTTTGTGGTGGCAACCCTGGCAAATCTTCTGGAACACATCCAAGAATTCACAAACTAATCTGGTCTCACTGGCACAACCTGAGTGGTGTCAACCACACTAGCTAAAACCCCAATGCAACCTTCTTGCAATAGATCCCTAGCCCTCAAAACAGAAATCAATGGTATGCGAGGTCCATGCACAGTACCAACAAACACAAAAGGATCCTCACCTTCAGGCTCAAAGGTGACCATCTTCCTTTTGCAATCAATGGTTGCCCCATACTTCACCAACCAGTCCATACCCAGAATCATGTCAAAGTCAGTCATAACCAACTCTATCAAATCCATTGACAACTCTCTGCCCTCCACTGTCACTGGCAAAGATCTGACCCATCTCCTGGATACCACTAACTCTCCAGTGGGTAACAAAGTTCCAAACCCCACAGCGTAAAAGTCATAGGGTCTACATAGTCTATCAATAATTCTACTAGCAACAAAAGAATGTGTAGCACCAGAATCAATCAATACATTATAAGGGGTTCTAGCACTTAAAAGCTGACCTGTAACCACTGAGGGAGAAGCCTCAGCTTCTGCTTGTGTCAATGTGAACCCTCGAGCTGGAGCCGAGCTGTCCGCTTTCCTAGGTTCTTCTTTTCTGGCCTTAAGGTAGTCTTTCTTAAGATGACCCACTACTCCACATGAGAAGCAGGCCCTTGCCCTACACTCTCCCAAATGACGCCTCTTGCATCTAGGGCATTCAAGATAAGACTTCCAGGCCTCATTACCACCTGGACGACCCATTGAAATACCACGAGGCCGCCTATCAGGACCTAGAACTGGGAATGTGTCTGGAACCTTCCTTTTCTGCTCACTGGGGCCTCCACCCCTACCAGAACCCACAAATGGAGGACCTATCCTCCTGAACTCCTTTCTGGCTGGGCTATCTCGCCAGATCTTATTCTCTGCACTCTCAGTTGTGAGTGCCTTCTCAACCACCTGTGCATAGGTAGTAACCCCTGCCACAGTGGTAATACGAACATCACGGGCTAGTCTAGGCTGTAGCCCCTGGATAAATCTCTCCCTTCTGGTCCCATCAGTGGGCACCAACTCCACGGAAAACTTTTCCAATCGATCAAACTTCAAGGCATACTCATTCACTGACAAACCTCCCTAAAGTAACCTGATGAACTCCTCAGCTTTTGCTGCCCTGATAGCATCATTATAATATTTCTCATTGAACAGAGTCTGAAACGCTCCCCAACTCAGGGCATTGACGTTTCTGGTATGGGTAATAACTTCCCACCAAATTCGGGCATCCTCTCGAAACATATAAGTGGCACAAGCTACCCTCTCATTACCAATCACCCTCATGAAGTCCAGGATGGTGGTAATCATACTCATCTGATGCTCTGCCTTGGCAGGATCTGCACTACCTTCAAAAACTGGAGGTTGCTGCTTTCTGAACCTTTCATAGAGAGGCTCCCATTTATTACCAACCTCAGGTAGCTGTTTAGCTGCTGGCACCGACACAGGAGGTGCCTCTGATACACTGGCTACTGCAGGTGCTTGCTATTGTCTCGGGAGGCAGAGTTCTTCTCACTGTCTCAACACTGTATCCTGCAGATCGTTAAATAACTGCTGCCAGTTTGCAGGAGCTGGCTGTGGAATTTGTTCCTGGTCATTCTCTTGACCCTGATTATTATTATTCTGGCCTTGATCACTCTGGCCAGCTGATGTATCTATCTGCCCTGGATTCATTCTTATAAACTTATACCATGCGGAACACAATAGTCAATACGGTCAGTCGGGTAGTGACAACTAAACCTCTTGCCGCCTTACGGTCCAAGAATAAGCAGATAATTATCATATTCCACAGTCATGCAAATATACAAATAGATACATGATTATAACATTTAGCACTTAGCATGTATCACATAATAATTCACAATCAACAATACTAATAAGTATGTTCCAGCAATTTCAATACTATAAGCACACGGTTGCTGAAGATGCATTATTCAGGGCACAGGTTTAACATGGTGTCTCATGTATACAGGTAAAGCATTTATACTATATTTAAGCAGTTATACATATAACTACATAAATAGTTACAAAACTATGAGTCGAGCTTGTCTTCAGTTGTGAGTGTACATGCCCAGCCAGTCTACAAGAACCTTAAACCTTGGCACGCTCTGATACCAAGTTGTAACGCCCTGGTTACCCCAGGGCAGTTACTGTGAACTTTGAACCATGAATTTAATTCGCTACCCGAGTTCTTTGGTTAAAAACGTGCTTCTAGGTGTTATTAACAGGTTAAGGTGGAAAATCAATCAAAAGGAAAGGATATGTTTTATTTAAAACATAAAATTGTTCATGGGCCCATCAAAACATTTACAAGTTATTTACAACTTAAAATGTTCATTACAGTTTAAATTTACAACCCGCCGACCTAAGCGGAAATAATAGGGTAAACCCCCTAGTTCCTCTAAGAACTCATTGACCGTGGTGGTCAAGCGGCTGCATATGTACACAGCACCACCTAAGCTCTCCACTCAAGGCTGGGTGAGTTTTTCTTTCCCTTTACCTGCACCACATAGCACCCATGACCCAAAGCTCAGCAAGAAAACACAAAACTGCATGAATATAACATCAACAATGATCATAATAATCATTCAGGACTTTTAGTCCAAAAATAAAGGAGTGACAATTGCAAAGTCACTAAGGTGGGTTCCGTTCCCATTAGCCATGTGACGATAGGGTCACCTAGGCTTTACAAATAAGTGATCCTTTCACTAGCTTATCAAGAAAGGTGCTCGATGAACTAGTCACCAATATAACCTACCGCATGACCATAGAGTCACAACCATGGGATTCTGCTCCCTAGCCATGTGACAAACAGTCACCTAGGACTTTGGCCCTGGCTCTGAGTAACTAGTCTTAGACTAGTCAAGCGCTTATAATTTTCATCGACCTTAGGGTCGGTCAAGAATTAATGCTCCTAGAGTCATTCAACGCTGATATCGATTAGATCTAATCTTTTATCGGCTTTGTGTTCTCAATGCTTATGTCGTTTCTGACTCTCAGGTCAGTAATACACGACCAGTGCCGATTCTGAATAGTCGGTGCCATACACAAGTAAGCAAGATTTTCTAAACATTTAATATGCAATCAATGTCCACATTTAACAACCAACTTGCCTCTATAATAACCCCGCATGTCACATATAGGGTGCATTTTTCTTACCTCTGGATCGAGCGAGAATTAGTATAAGAACGACCCACAGAATGATCAACCTTTTAATTCCTTGACGGTCACCTGGTCATAACCAAATATGGGATTCCATCAATAAAATGATTAACACTGGTTCTCGAACCAAAACCTAGTCTCCGAGACATCGAATCCTACTAAACCGGGTAGTAGGATTGATCCCGAGGCCTAAGGCTTGAATCCCCAAGCCAAAAACCTATTTCTGGCCAAAATACCACTAAGTGCCGCGGTCCGCCCCTCAAACAGAGGTGGCCTCCCTTCAGCTCCCAGCACGGGCCGCGGCCCTCCCTGGCCATGCCGTGGCCCTTCAGCCTCTTCCTCTCATTTTCTCAAGCTTGGGTCGCGTCACTCTAGAACAGAGTCGCGGCCCCACCTAAAACTCATTCAAAAACCCTATTTTCCTCCCTTCGAACTCAATCCAAAACCTCATCAAAACTCCCCCAACATCACCAAGCAAAGCCCCCAATTTCTACCACAACTTACCCACCATACAAGCATCAAAACCCAAGTGAACTTCCTCCAAAAACTTCCATTAATTCTCAACTTAACACCTTAGATTTCACAACTGAAAACCATAAGAAAAACAGAGCATAACTAAGGTTTCATGGATAGATTCTTACCTCAAGCTGGATTTAAATCCTCTTCAATGGTTAAACTAAAGTCTTAAGCTCCAAACTTTGATTCCTTAGCTTAGTTCTTCAAGTTGGGATCAAAAACTCCAAAGGAAACAAGAGAAAGATGATGAACGTGAGGGAGGTAACCAAACTCTATTTTGGTTCTATTTTCTACAGCCTTCAGCCCATATACCAATCCAAGGGGTAAAAAGACTAAAATGCCCCTAGGTCAAATAAAAGTTTCTAAAGACTCCCATGGGCAAAACCGTCCTTTTCCACCTATCTCGTTAATCATAATTAACACCCTTCAATTCCTGATATCCTCAAGTACCAATAATTCACAGCCCGTTACCCTTTAATTCCCGGTAAAGCTCTAATCACCAAAACACCCCGAGCCACGAGCTTAAACCTGTTATGACCAAACTGATAGTTTATATTCAAAGATCGTCTCATGCCGAATAGCTCGAAAAAATCCACATTATAATATGGCATCAACAATATTTTACCGACATGCATACAAATATACAATTATGCCCTCAACAGGCCAAATTACCAAAATACCCTTATCATGAAATGTGGACCTACATGCATGCATTTAACATCATGTTATATTATAATTCACATAAACATGCATATAATCATTTAATGGCATAATAAAACAATTATGGCCATCCCGGCCTACTAATCTAGCCATTAAACCGCGTTAGGGATTTCGGGGCATTACAGTGGTGGTCGACTTGGTGGAGTATTCTTGCAACTATATCGATGTTATCGCATGATTCGATTAGATGGAGATATACCGGGGTTTTATGGGGGAGTCAGGTAGTAGTATGAGACATCATTTTTGGATGATGCTTAGAAGAATGGGGGATGGTTTTAACGATCCATGGCTGTGTAGGGCGGGGGGGACACCTTAATGAAATTTTGTTCAACTATTAGAAGAGTAGCGGTCAACTCCGGATTCATTTTTTGATGGAGAACCTCCGACAAACGCTTGATCACTCAAACCTCTTCGATATGGGTTTTGAGGGTGGTAAAAACACTTGGTGCAATACACATATGGATGGCTCATTCACACAGGAAAGACTTGATCGAATGTTGTGCAACTGTGAGTGATCCAATTTATTCTTGAACTCTTTTGTGTCCCATCTTATGCTTTGGGGATCGGACCATCGACCTCTTCTTACAAGAATCCATTGTAGTTCAAATGCTAGACAAACTAGGCGCCCCAAATCTCATTTTCACTTTGAGATGGCTTGGGAAAATGAGGAGGATTGCCATGAGGTTGTGGAGACTACATGGGGTTGTGGGACTAGTCTAAATGTAAGTGTCGTGACCGAGAAGCTGTATACTTTTTCTGTGGATCTTAATGTTTAGAATCATTATTCTTTCAAACGTACTAGCTTGCTATTAAGCTGAAGAAAGAAGAAATGATAGTTATGGATAACACATTGGATGAGCACTTTTGGGGCAGATATAAGGAGGTGGAGAAAGAGCTAAATGTGCTCATGTATAAAGATGATAAATATTGGACAACTAGAGCAAAGGACACTTGGCTTAAGTTGGGAGACAAAAATTCAGCATTCTTTCACCAAAGTGCCTCTCAGCAGAAAAAGAAAAATTTGATTGAAGGAATTTTTTGTGAGAAAAATTCATGGGTGACTGCGTCGAATGAAATTTCTAGTGTGTTCGAAAACTACTTTGGGGAGCTCTTCAACTCCCATCAACCCTCACAGGATAGTTTGGTGAGAGTTCTTAGTGTTATTCCAAAGCATGTGACCACTGCCATGAATAGTAGACTTATGCATGGGTTTACTGATGATGATGTTAAAGCTGCTTTGTTTCAGATGAATCCTCGAAAAAGCCCAAGCAAGGATGGTATGGGGGCTGGATTCTATCCAAAATTCTGGGATATTGTGGGAATGGATGTGTGTCGAGCTTATTTGGATTTCATTCATGGAATTGGCTCTATGGAGTGTATCAATGATACCATTATTACACTGATCCCCAAGGTAAAAAGCCCCACCAATACTACTAATTGCAGACCTATTAGTCTTTGCAATGTTTTTTATAAGATAATTGTCAAAATGTTAACTAATAAGTGAGAGAGTACTTGGGTCACATCATCTTAGAAGAACAAGGTGCCTTTATCCCTGGGAGGTTGATTACTGATAATTCCATGGAGGGTTTTGAGTGTCTTAACACTATCAAACTATTGGGGTTTTATGTCCTAATTAAAACACAATTTCTTTGTAATCTCATTTTATTATTAATAAAAGAATAGAAATCAATTTTTGACTTGGTCAATCACTTTGCTCACGTGTTTTATTTTCATGATTATTTGTTTAATATAAACTTCTATTAAATTCCGAGCATATAGCTAATCATATTTATAGTGACGTAATCCCAGTGGAATATAAATATGATTATATGTTCAAAATAATTTAGTCCTAAGATTGGTCAGTGCACATGGTTTACACTGACTTGCCAGTCTATGATATGATCTACTTACACATTGCAATGTTATGTTATTTCTAGAACATTAGCAAAGTAGATAAGATTGGATGTATTTGCTAGATCAGACTGAACCGATATTGACAGTAGATAGGATAAGTAAACATACAATTATTATCTATTCTAGTCATATCATATAGTTGACCATAAGTCAACTCAATCTCAATTCTGAGTGGTTAGTATTCTAACTAATTGTATTATTTGAGTTCTTTGACTTATTCGTTACCAGCTTACCCTACGGACTAGCCCATACTTATATCTTGGGAACTCGGTAGTACAATTGAGTGGGAGTGTTAATAATAGATATGAACATCTATAGCTTCTGATGAAGAAGTGAAACGATGGTTTCCTTTTCGTTTGGTTCAAGTTTCTAAATGATAGAGATCTCATTTCAGTAATTAATATTAGTTTACTAAAATATCATTTTCAAGTAAATAAGTGTTTTAAGGATAAAATACAATGAGGGGTAAAACAATATTTTAGTCTCATCTCATTGTAGACCGTCTATAGAGGATTGAGTGACAATTATGGTTGTCATAATGGATAATTAATAACGTATCTATATTTTTTATAGAGCATTCTATGAATTCAAGAGTGCAATTCTGAGTCTTTAGTAGAGTCACGAGGAATTAATAAGTTAGTAAATTTATTTGTTAAATTTATGATAACTTATTGGAGCTTGATTTCATAGGCCCATGGTCCCCACTATACCTTGGATAAAATCATCTAGATGGTCTCAATTAATTGATTTAAGTATCAATTAGAATTATCACAGTTGACTAGCTAGGTCAATTTTGGATTGGTTCACAGAGTTATGTAATTTAGAGAAGAAAGGAAAAATTATGGCAGATTTATTAATTAAGATAAATTGGTGTCTAAATTAATAAATAATTTTAATTCAAGGTTCAAATTATAAATAATTAATTTGATAAAGGATTTAAATAATTATTTAATTAATTAATCAATAGAAAATAATACGGGCCTTGAATTTAAGTCCAACGGGCTTATAATTAAAAGGGAAATTTCACGGGCCTATGGTTCATGGGAATTTCAACATAGGGCAGATAATTGGCTATTATTTTATTGATTTTTTAATTAAATAAGTAACATAATTGAGCCTATAAAAGGAATTCTAAGTGAGAGTTGAAAACAGATTAAAGAAAGACTATCTGACAGAAAATCACAAGATCTATTCTTGATGCTCTAGGTTTTAGATTCTCTCTATAGCATAAGTCATTTTCTAAGCCTCAATATTCTCTTCTATTCTTCTTCTTATTGTATCTATCTCATGTGTTGAGAATTTCCCACTCTAGTCTAGGTGATTCTAAGGATACTTTGGAAGGCTGTAAAGAAAACTGAAGAACTGTTCAGTTTCTTAGTGATACCTTGTGACAGAAAGGATACAAGGGTTAGAGAAACTGAAGAAAGGACTCAATCATTCTGCTGCACAATAATGTAAGTGTTCTTATCATTATCTTTGTATGAATTCAATTTTAGAAACATGTTCTAGGTGTTCTTATATTAATATGTTTAATATACGATTTACATGAAAATAAACAAGATCATGAATAAGTTTTCCTAACACAAACGACACAAGAAGGGTAAAACTGGGTACTTTGCATTCAAAGCAGATATGGCAAAAGCATACAGCAGAGTATATTGAAACTTCTTGTGGGGGATGATGAAGAAACTAGGATTCAACACTGGTTGGATTGCTTTGATTCGTAATTGTGTTTCTTTGGTCAACTATTCAATTAATGTGAATGGGGAAGTTATTGGAAATATTACTCCTTTGAGGAGCTTGAGATAGGGTGACCTTCTATCACCCTTTCTCTTTCTAATTTGTGTTGAGAGCCTTTCTGCTTTGCTCAAACAAGAGCTAGATGTTGAAAGTATTGCATGTTTGAAATGCGGTAGAAATGGTCCTATGGTTTCACATCTTTTCTTTATAGATGATAGATTCTTCTTCCTTGAGGCAAGTATAGAGGGTTGTTCCAAATTCAAGGAGGTGCTAGCGTGTTATGAGAATGCTTCTGGTCAACTAGTGAACTTCAATAAATTGATAGTTTATTTCTCACCTCATTTGAGCCCTTAGGTTTATGATTATCTCGCTGCTACTTTCACGGTACCCTTGGTCCCTTGCCATGAAAAGTATTTGGGGCTCCCTTGCTTTGCTGGAAAGAGCAAGAGTGGACTGCTTCAATCAATTAAAGATAGGGTGCAGAGTTACATTTGACACATATCTCCAAAGCATTGAAATATGGAATATATTATGAACCCCTGATAGCGAAGGGGGTAAAGCCAACCTATAGGCTACCTGACCAATCCTTTCCAAGATCTCAAAAGGTCCCACGAACATAAGTGTAGCTTGCCCTTCTTTCCAAACCGCTTTACCCCTCTCAATGGTGAAACACAGAGGAAAACATAGTCCCCAACCTAGAACTCTATATCTCTACTCTTGGGATCAGCATAGCTCTTCTCTCTACTCTGAGAAGAAAACATTCGAGCTCTAATCTTCTCAAGAGCCTCACTGGTCCTCTAAACTGCTTCAGGACCCAGAGATTTCCTTTCACCCATTTCATCCCAATGGATGGGTGATCTGCATTTCCTACCACACAACATCTCGTAAGGAGCCTCTCCAATAGTTGACTGGTAGCTGTTATTGTAGGAAAACTCAATCAATGGAAAATATTTAACCCAAAGCCTTCAAAGTCCAATATACATGCTCACAACATGTCCTCTAATATCTATATCATCCTCTCAGATTACCCATCTGTCTGAGGATGATAGGCAGTACTGAACTTCAATTGTGTACCCATAGCCTTCTACAAACTTCCCCAAAACTTGAAAGTAAAAATGGGGCCCCGATCTGACACAATGGACCTCGGAGTCCCATGAAGGCGCACTATCTCTTTCACATAAAGATCAGCATACTGATCTATTGTAAAGTTTGTCCTCACTAGCAAGAAGTGGGATAATTTGGTATATCTATCCACAATCACCCATACTGATTCATGCTGACCCATTTTCCTGGGTAACCCCACTCGAAGTCCATAGTAATGTCCTCCCATTTCCACTCGGGGATACCCAAAGGCTGTAACAGCCCTGCTGTTCTATGGTGTTCAGCTTTTACCTGCTAGCACATTAGTGTAATGACCCAACTACTCTAGACTTTGGACCATTAATGACTACTATACGTAGACACTAATTTTTAATAAAACTTACAAGTGAAATAATCATAACTTCATTAAAACTTGAAAAAAACAAGTGTTAAACTACATAAAATTTAAAGTAGGATATAGGATCCCATTGTTTTTAAAATAAGAACATAACATAATTTTAAATAAATGGATTACATAATAAAATGCGGAAAATACATATAAAATTTTAAAGAGACTTCATCCTCGAATCGAACGCTCGTTCCATCGATTCCATCCGGCCTCAATACACATCCCCAAGCTTCCAAGAACCTTTCCTGCCACCAAAGTTATTTTCTTGCACATATAAACATAAAGGAGTGAGCCTAATGCCCAGCAAGGAAAACCTAACACATAAACCATATACATAAAATTCATAACACAACATATAATAAAACATATCATAAACATATGTCACGCATATTATAATGGCCATTATTACTTGGGGCTCGTAAACTAAACAAGTCATATGCCCATTAGATTTGTGGGGCTTGCTGGCTAAGCAAGTCATATGCCCATCAATTTATTGGGGCTTGTTAGTTATACAAGTCATATGCCCAAGTCTACAACATACATAACATAACACATAAATCATAAGTTAACATAACACATAAATTATAAGATAACATATAGCATAACATATAATATCCTATCCTATTTTTTACCAAAAATATCGGGATATGTGAACAGGTTTGGGACCTTGGGATACTCCTAAAAACCATCAAAGGAAGGTGAGTATACTTAAAGAAAAAGGGATGAAAATAATGAAAGAACTATACCATCGAAAGATACTTACCAAGAACCTTATGTTCAAGATCTTAGATTTCCTAACCAAGAATAAAGAATAAAGTTAAGATGTTGAGTAGAAAACTATAAGAACTTAAGGATAACAATACCAAAATGAACTAGAGTTTGAAATACCTTGAATGCTTCTATGACCGATCTAAACCTTGAACCGAAATGTGCTATAAACCTTACTTCCCAAGTGTTTGGTAAGCTTATAATGATTAATCTTATAATCCCCAACCCAAGTGTTTACACTCTCAAAAATAACCTAGCAGCTTGCAGCCTCCGAACTTAGCTTGATGAATGAATAAATGGCTGGGTACTAGGTCCTATTTATAGAGTTCAAGAATGAAAAGTTCTTCATTTAACTTGAATAAAATAATGGCTTTTTAATTGAAAAATATTTGAATTATCGTTCAGCAGAGACTGAAGACTCGATTAGAAAGATGCTGGGCTTATCAAGAGGTTAAAGATTAAAATGAGAACGTTTTCAAAACCATTCAAAAATTCATCAAAGGAGTCGATATATCGCCCCGAGTACGCGATATATCTCCTGGGCCAGAATGCTCGAGGCTCGTCGAGGTGATCATGCGAAGTTACGTGTTTTTCGTATCCCTGTATTGCGATCTATCGCCCCCTATAGCTGCGATATATCGGCATACGCTGAATATTTAAACACGAAATTGCACATTTTCAACCTAATTTGAATTGAGTAAACAGCCTAGACTAAGTCCTCTAACGTTTTCAAAGCTGCTGACAGACCCTAGGATATTCAAATATTAATCTTAATAAACTTATTCCTCAAAAATACTTAATTATCATTAAACATACATATGACAAGTGTTACTATCTTATTGGGTCTATCTAAACCTTATAATATAATAAATATCACCATCAATATTAGTCATATTAATCAAACCTTAGGTTAAAATTAATATTCTTAAACTATAGGTTAAACTTAGAAAATCTAAAGTGTTACTACGAGTGTCCAATTAAATCCCGGTTTGAACCATAATCCACAATCATAAAAATACTACTACTATTACTATTATTACTACTATCTAACTAGCTAAGTAAAGTTCTTGGACTCTACAATTAGGCACTTAGCCACATATTCAACTACATCTTTCTTCATCCCAGGCCACCAGTATAGCGATTTCAAATCCTGATACATCTTCGTGGTGCCTGGATGGAGCGAGTATGGTGTAGTATGAGATTCATCCAGAATCTTTCATCTGATAACAGAGTCCATCAAAACACAAATCTGCTCCATGTATCTCAGTAAACCCATCTTTGAGACAGTGTATTCCCTAGCCACTCCAGCTAGGACATCTCTCTGTGCCTCATCAACTAAGGGTCATTCACCTACCCTTCTCTAATCTTCTCCAAGAGAGTAGACTATAAGGTGATGTTAGCTGTCTAGCCTACCACCAGTTCTATGCCTGCTCTAGTCATCTCCTCTGCCAACTCCTTTGATATTTGCTTCAAGCTAAACAGTTGTCCCGAACCTCTCCAGCTCAAGGCATCAACCACCACACTGGCTTTCCCTAGGTGGTAAAGAATCTCACAATCATAATCTTTCACCAACTCCAGCCAACGTCTCTGCCTCATGTTAAGATCTCTCTTGGTAAATAAATACTTCAAGCTCTTGTGGTCAGTGTATATCTCACACTTCTCCCCATAAAGGTAGTGCCGCCATACCTTCAAGGAAAAGACCACCACTGATAATTCTAGATCATGGGTAGGGTATTGCTATTCATAATCCTTCAACTGTCGTGATGCATAGGTAATCACCTCTCCAGCCTGCATAAGGACACATCCTAACCCTTGTTTCGACGCATTGTAGTAAACCACGAACTTCTCCTAATTTGAAGGAAGACTCAAAACCAGAGCAGTGATCAACCACCGCTTTAACTCCTGGAAGTTGTTCTCACATTTATATGACCACACAAACTTCAAGTTCTTGTGTGTCAGTTCTGTCAGTGGTTGTAATCTTTGAAAACCTTCCACAAAATGTCGATAATATCTTGCCAATCTAAGGAAACTCCTAATCTCTGAAGCACTCCTTAGCCTTAGAAAATCATTGACTACTTTAATCTTGGTCGGATCCACCATAATTGACACTTCTGGAACTTTGCATACAATCTGTGCTTCCTCAATCTCTGTAATACCAACTAGAGGTACTGAGAATAAACTAGAATGTCGTCGATGAAGACAATCACAAATTTGTCCAAGTAATCCTTGAACACCCTGTTCATCAGATCCATGAAGGTTGTCGGGGCATTAGTTAATCCAAACGACATTACTAAGAGCTCATAATGCCCATACGTGGTACGAAAGGGCGTCTTCGAAATGTCCTCATCTTTGATCCTCAGCTAGTGATAACCAGATCGAAGATCAATCTTTGAAAATACAGTCTTACCCTGTAATTGATCAAACAAATCATTATTCCTCAGCAGTGGATACTTGTTCTTGATAGTCACCTTGTTCAGCTCTCTGTAATCAATACACATCCTTAGAGAGCCATCTTTATTCTTCATAAATAAGACTGGCACACCCCACGGCGAAAAATTGGGCCTGATAAAACCCAAGTCTAGTAATTCCTGTAAATAAACCTTCAGTTCCTTTAATTCTACTGAAGCCATTCTATATGGGGCTCTAGATATTGGCTCTGTCTCTGGTGCCAATTCAATGACAAATTCCATCTTTTCGTGGGGCACTAACCCTGGTAATTGTTTTGGGAATACATCCAGAAACTCACAAACTAACCTGGTCTCCTCAGGTCCAACTGGCACAACCTTGGTGGTATCTACCACACTAGCTAGGAATCCCACACAACCACCTTGCAGTAGGTCTCTAGCTCTCAACGTTGATATCATAGGAATACAAGGTCCGTGCATAGTTCCCACAAATACAAACGGGTCCTCGCCCTCAGGTTCGAAGGTTACCATCTTTTTCTTATAATCTATGGTTGCCCTATACTTGGCTAGAAAATCCATACCCAATATCATATCAAAGTCTTCCATGACCAGGTCAACAAGATCTACTGATAGCTCTCTGCTATCCACCTCCAGCGGTAACAACCTGACCCATCTCCAAGAGACTACCAACTCCCCAGTAGGAAATAAAGTCTCATAACCCACTGCATAGTATTCCCATGGTCTACACAACCTATCAATCACCCTACTAGATACAAAAGGAATGTGCAGCCCCAGAATCAATCAAAACAAAACAAGACGTGCCAACAGTAGAAAGTTGACCTGTCACTACTGAGGGTTAAGCCTCAGCCTCTGATTGTGTGAATGCGAACACTTGAGCAGGAACCAAGTTGTCCGACTTCTTTGGTTATTCCTTCTTCACCCTTGGGAAATATTTCTTAAGGCACCCAACTGTACCACATAAAAATCAGGCCTTCGCGCGACACTCTCCCAGATGACGTCTCCTGCATCTGGCACATTCTGGATTAGTCATCCAGCTCTCATTGCCACCCTGGTGACCAACCTGTATACCTTGTGGCCTCCTGTATGGGCCTAGAACTGTAATGGTATCTGGCACGTCCTCTTCTGGTAACTAGGGCCTCCGCCCCTACCAACTCCAATAAAGGGAGGTCCCACCCTCCTAGTGTCCCTTCTGACCTCGTTCTCGCACCAGATCTTGTTTTCATCGCCCTCAACAGTAAGGGCCTTCTCCACTACCTATGCATAAGTCGTGACTCCAAGTCTTGAAGTAATTTTAACATCTCAAGCTATCATGACATTTAGCCCTTGAACAAATCTCTCTTTTCTTATTACATCAGTTGGCACCAAGTCTACAGCGAACTTGGCCATTTTATCAAATTTCAGGGCATACTCTGTAAAAGTCATGGTGCCCTGCACCAAATTGCTGAACTCATCGCAGCTCTGACTGCATCGTTATAGTTTTCTCATTAAATAGTTCTCTGAATTCCTCCCAGATCAGGGTTTTTACTTCTATGGTTTTGGATACCACTTCCCATCAGATTCGGGCATCCTCCCAAAACATGAATGCGGCACAGGCCACTCTATCATTACCTGCCACTCCCATAAAGTTCAGGATGGAGGTGGTCATACCCATCCACTGCTTAGCTCGCACCAGATCTGGCCCTCCCTCGAAGGTAGGAGGGTGTTGTTTCCTAAAGCGCTCATAGAGAGGCTCCTACCTGTTTTCAGCACCTGGCTGTTGCTATAATATTAGTACCACAACAGGTGCAATGTTCCCTGCTGGAACCTGCTGTTGTCTCAATAGGCGGACTTCTTCTTCCTGGCTCTGTATCCTAGCTTGCATATAAGGAAGCACCTGTTGCCAGTTGTCAGGAGCTGCGGAGGGTTTTGACCCTGGTCATTATCTCTGATCTGACTTCTAGCGCCGACTGATTCATTTGATTGCTCTGGAATTATACTTTCAAGCCTATCTGCAGTCAATGACTCAACACATTAAGTAACAATAATGGTGCCCAACACCACTCCCACGGTCCAAGGCCGGAAAATTAAGCATACACATGCAATAACAGTGCTAATAAGTAGTTCAATAGCTTTCACATACAACAATCATGTTAATAAGAAAGTCAGTTTATATTCATGCTCAATTAGGGTGCTGATAAGCACATTCTTCAATATTTGTAACAGTAATAGTGTTAATAAGCACATCTCTTATCATAAACATAATAGTCAAGGGACAGGCCCTATCGGCATAGCCCATGCTTCCTAATCAAGCATGCAAATAAGACATTCATATGTCAAATAGACAGGTAAACACAAATTAACATAAATAGTTACTAAACCCTGAGTCGAGCTTATCTTCAGCTGCGAGTGTACATTCCTAGCCAATCTTCAGGAACCTTTAAACCTAGACCGCTCTGATACCAAGTTGTAATGTCCTCCTAATCCAAGACCTTTACACTGTGTAATTTAAATAGTGCTTAACTTGCTAAACGAGTCATTTTTCCTTAAACCGTGTAATTAAAACTAACCACAAGCTTAAATACTAAAAATTTCGATCAAAAGTCAACCATTTCATTAAAAGAGTTTGACTTCAATACATGGGATCCCAACATAGTTTAAAATGGTTACAAACCCAAAAATGTATACAAAAGCCGACCTAGGCGACAAATCAAGGTCCAACCCTAGCTCTAATTGATCACCTCGGTCGTGGGGGACGAGTAGGCCGCATATGTACACTATGCCTCTGATAAGTTGAGTATTTTAACCTTCAACTGATAAGTCGAGTCTTTTAACCTTTGATTGATTAGTCGAGTCCTTAACCTTCAACTGATAATCCGAGTGTGTAGCCTTCAACTGATAAGTCGAGTCTTTTAACCTTCGACTGATAAGTCGAGTCTTTTAAAGTAGATATGTCCTTGACTATTAAGCCAAGCTCTTCATCAGATAACACAGATGAATCAGATATACATCAGATAACCCTCGACTATTAAGCCAAGATGAGCTTCATAATCATATATACAGACAAGCAGTTATTACATAACACAGGTAAACACAACGCATTTAACATGTTTAATAAAACATTCTCAACATAGTAATAATCATGTACTATAACTGGGCCAAGCCCTAAATTTAGACCGGGTGCAGTTTTCTTACCTCTGGTCCAAGCACGAGTTAGTTAACCACGACCCTCGAGCACGATCCTATTCGCGGTACCCTAGTCACAACCATAATAAACGATAAACATCAATATCAATATCAAGCAAATAAAAACCTCTGGACCGAGTCCTAGTCTCCGAGACCTTAAATTATACTAAACCACGTAGTAGAATCATTATCGAGCCCTTAGGTTTGAGTTCCCGTCACTCGAAACCTACTTTGGCCAATATTCCCATTTTGAGGTGCGACACCCTTCACAGGTGTCGTGGCTCTCCATAAGTCAGAGAGCCCAGCCTCAACATTCTCTGGACACGGACCGCGGTGCAGCCCAGCAGGCATCGCGATGCGATGGTGGTTCAGGGAGGCGCCCAGGCTCTTGGGTTCATGAGGGCCACGGTGCCCCAAGAATAGGGTCACGGCGCAACCCTGCGACCTCATTTTTCTCTCAGAAAATTCCTCCAAAACTCACCCCAATTAGAAGGATAATATGACTATACACTTAAACATGCCAATATAGTCATATTATAATATAACTCAAATAATTCATATAATCAGCTATATAATAATATAACACATACAATTCACATAATCACATCAATATCCAATTAATTCACATAAATATTCCAATATTGCCCTCTCAGCCCTCTAATCAAGGCACTAAGCCGTAATAGGAATTTTGGGACGTTACAAGGCGCTCCTCACCAAACAAGCAGCTAACTCTACAACTCTACTCTTTCTCTAGCTACCAGAGTCATGAAAGGGTTGTATTTCCCCAATGGGTCCTTTCTCAACGCTAAAGTGGCCTAAAGGTCTTCTTACTTGTGGTGCAGCATCATGTGGGGAAGAGATATCTATCTAAAGTGATCTAGATGGGTTGTGCATGATGGCCATTCTGTCAATATTATGCAAGACTGTTGGATCTTCAAACATGGCAGTGGTAAGGCTTTATCTTTCATTGGGTCGGCGACTTTGGTGACTGTCAGCTCTCTAAAGAACTCCTCTGGCGAGTGGAATATGGATTTGATTTGCCAATCCTTTGGTTCGGAGGAAGCCCATGCCATATTATCTACCCCAACCTCGATATCTCATGGACAAGACCAACTGGCATGGCACCATACAAATTCAGGTATCTACACAGTTAAGAGTGGCTATTGGTTTGTGGTAAGGGAACGTGGTTATGGTCAAGCTTCTACTTCGACAGGCCAGTCCTCATGGTGGAAATTTCTTTGGTCATTGTCTATCACTCTTAAAGTTAAGAATTTTTCCTAGAAAGCCTCATTGGATTTCATCCCCACTAATGTTAACTTGTTTAGACATGGCATCCCGTCAGATACTACATGTCCTCTTTGTGAAAAAGAACCTGAGATAACGTTGCATGCATTATGGGGATGCTCATCTCTGAAAATCATTAGAAATGGTTGCCCAACCCTTGGCTTGGAGAGATACAAAAAGGGCACAAATTTTTATTTGATGGTGTCTGACTGTATGGAGAATCTAACCAAACTAGAGTTGGAACAACTTCTCACTCTTTGTTGGAGAATTTGGTTTAGTCGAAATAAGGTCATCCATGACAATATTTGGCTCGATGAACCTCTAATGGCCTATTGGGCATTGGACTTCCTCTGGAGGTACCAAGATGCCCAAGTTTCAAAGTCTAGTGTTGGGAATGAAGAGATGAGGCAAGAGGTTATGGATTCGACTGAGGCCTTGATGGAGGAGGGTTGTGTTAGATTGCACGTGGATGTTGGTTTAGATGTTACAATAATGAAGGTTGGGATTGGGGTTGCTCTTTTTGGAAATGCCCATCATGTTGTAGCACCTGCAGCCACCCCCATCCTCTCCATAATGGCACCTCATCTTGTAGAAGCAACATTTGTGGTTCATGGCCTCACACTCTATCTCAGACTTGGGTACACTAAAGTTCATCTCAAATCAGACTATTTAAAAGTATGCCGAGCTATCCTTAATCATTAAGATGTTGTCTCAAAGTTTGGCTTGTTAATTCAAGAAATTATTAGTTTGGGTGGTAAGCCCAGTCTTGTGTCAATAAAACATTGTAATCACTCAAATAATAATAGTGTAATTTATTCTCTTGCCCACTTGACTCTCTCTATGAAGGTGAGCAAAGTGTGGTGGGCAGGCCTTCCTTCCTGTCTCTGGCCTTAATTCTTGATACTCCTTGTATGTTCTTTTTTTTTTTTGAGAAAAAAGGCCTCATTAAAACCTCAAGAGTAAACCCAATGGGATAAACCTCAAGAGGAAAAAGAGTGCCTATAAAATATATTGATCAAGTAATGTCATCCTGAATTACAACATTGATACACTCGGGGTATCCAGGCCACCAAATAAAATCATTAGAAAGAGATAAAGCAAACTTAGCCAAGGAGTGAGCAACACCATTGGCCATTCTAGGACAAAAATTAAAGGAGATACTATGAAAAGAATTACAATAAGAAAGAATATCCCTAATAATATATCCTAGATAAGAATGCTCAATCTTGTGACTGTTAATAGCACGGACCACAATGGCACAATCAGATTCAATGACCACCATATGATACCCAAGTCTTGAGCACAACAAAATACTGTGATAAACCGCCAAGGCTTCAGCAATAGTAGGGTCCAATAAATGATCCCATGACCACGTACTAGAGGCAAGGACCATGCCATGAAAGTCACGAAATACCGCCCCAGCTCCTGCCTTCTTCGCAACATGGTCAAGGCCAGCATCATAATTAATTTTGACAACACCCTCCATTGGTTTCTCACAACGATGCACTTTCAGAGTTTCCCTCAAGGACTCACTGGCGTGGAAAGAGCCACCATTGGCATTCAAGTGACGATCTAGAAATGCCAAGCTCCATTCAATAACCATCTGATCAGGAAGAGTAGTCTTCTCATTAACAAATATATTACGCCGATACCAAATACGCCATAAACACACAATGAGTTTTCCAAAGTCAGTTACAGATAAAGAATCTAAGCAATTTAACAAAAACTCATAAATATCCATTTCAGTGTAAGGAGGAACATGCATAATATTACCAACCATGTGTCTAAAGTTACTCAGTCTATCACAATTCCATAAAGCATGGAGTGAAATCTCAAGACCCTTTAGGCAAAAAGGGCATAAGGAAGCAACAGAGATACCTCGATTGCAAAGGTTAGAAAAGGTAGGTAGCCAGTTATTAGCACCTCTCCACAAAAATTGCCTCACTTTCCCAGGAATATTTAATTGCTAGATTTTAGTCCATATCACCAAAACTCCATTAGGGCCTGAAGCCTGGTCCATCCTCAACAAACGAATGGCCTGCCAATATCCACTTTTGACAGTATAAAAACCTGAAGACTCAAAATTCCATATAACACAATCAGTAATAGGAAGATGATTGCGGGGATAGAGAGAATAGTAGTCGCCTCTTGCAAATTAAAAGCCTCATTGATCAAAACAGAGTTCCAATTACCATCAGGAAAAAGAAGGCTAGAGACCATTGCATCTTCAGGAAGAAAATTATTCGAACAAGACCTATCACCATTCAGGCGGGGGATCCAACGGTCATGATACACAGAGACATTATTTTCATCTTTGATAAGCCACCTAGCCCCTGAGAGAAAAAGCTCTTTACCCCATAAAATTGATCTCCAGATTAAAGAGGATTTTTTTGAGCTAGTGGCAGTAAGCACTGAGGAAGTAGGATAATAGAGTGCTTTCATAACCTTTGCAACGAGAGAATCCGAATTAGAATAAAGTCTTGCGGCCTGCTTAGCTAACAAAGCTTGATTAAACAAGGCAAGATCTCTGAACCCCATTCCTCCATCCGACTTGTGCCAACAAAGTCTCTCCCAAGTACACCAGTGTAATTTCTGTTTATCCACATTACCACCCCACCAGAATCTAGCACAGAGCCGATGAATTTCTTTAATGAAACTAGCAGGCAGCTTAAACAAGTTCAAAGAATAAGCAGGGATAGATTGGATGAAAAATTTAATAAGCACCTCTTTCCCAGCAGCAGAGAAGGACCGAGATTTCCAGCTAAACAATTTATTCCAAATACAGTCTTTGAGGGATTGAAAAAGACCTTTCTTACTCTGCCCAGCATAATAGGGAAGACCAAGGTACTTCTCATGGAAAACAACCACTAGAACACCAAGAATAGAGGCCATGTCAACAGCATCACCAGAAGAAATCCGAGAACTAAAACACATGGCAGACTTAGAAAAATTCACAAGTTGACCAGAAGCCTTACCATACCAATTCAGAAGCTGCTTAAAACGGTGACAAGCACACACTGATGCTTTGAAAAAGAAAAGGCTATCACCAGCAAAAAGGAGATGGGAGACCTGGGGACCAATACGCCCACAAGAGAGACCCGAGAGTGTGCCATTCACACAATCACGCTGTACAAGAGCAGACAAACCTTCAGCACAGATCAGAAATAGAAAGGGTGACAAAGGATCACCTTGTCGAAGACCCCTGCCAGGAATAATTTTACCCAATATTTCACCATTCAGATTAAAAGAATAGTCAACCGAAGAAATACAAGCCAGAACTAAACTGATCAATTTCTCATGAAAGCCCAGTTTCCTCATAAGGCTACATAAAAAACTCCATTCAACACGATCATAGGCTTTAGACATGTCAAGCTTGAGAGCAAAAGCACCGGTTTTACTTTTAACACACCGTTTCAGATGGTTAACACACTCAAAGCCAATCATGGAATTATCAGTAATAAGACGTCCAGGGAGGAAGGCACTCTGCTCATCATAAATCACTAAACCCAAAATCTCACGTAATCGATTAGTCATAGATTTTGCAATAATCTTGTAAAGCACGTTACACAAACTAATAGGACGAAAATCTGAAGCATGTTTAGGATCATCAATTTTCTGGATAAGAGTGATAAGAGTAGAATTGATACCTTTAATATGCCCACCCTCATTCAAAAAATGGAGACAAATAGAGCTAACTTCAGGACCAACAGTATCCCAATACTTCTGATAGAAGCCTGCAGACATACCATCCTTGCCAGGACTTTTAGAAGGATTCATTTGGAAAAGAGCCTTCCTCACATCCTCGCCAGTATAGGGTCTAGTCAGTTGATCGTTCATACGAGAAGTGACCTTGGGAACAATAGCATTAAGAACAGGATCCATATCAGCATAAGTGGGAGAACCAGACTCAAAAATAGACTGGAAATAGTCTTGAAAGACTCCCACGAGGTTATCTTGCCAGAACACTTCAGTATCATTCTTATCAAGAAGAGAGCCAATAAAGTTTCTTTTTTTTCCAAGCAGTGGCACTCTTATGAAAATAAGCAGTGTTGTGGTCACCCAGCTTGAGCCAATTCTGCTTAGAGCGGGGTGCCCAATATTTTTCTTCTTTGTAATGAAGCACATCCAATTCCTTCTCAAGAGACACATAATCTTTCAAATTAGTAGCTGAGAGAGAAGCATCCAAACTTTTTAATTGTTTTTGTTTTTTCTTAATATCCTTATGATGCCTTTTAAACACAGTAGTGTTCCAACGACCAAGATTAGTGGCAACATTAGCAATTTTAGTAGCCAAAGTCTCAAAGTTATACCCCACACCGCTATTCCAAGCCGAAGAAACAATATTCCCACATTCCTCATCTTCCTCCCAAGCAGTCTCATAATGAAACTGGGACTTAAGCAACACATCCCCTTAATGCCCTCATTAGTATGATTAAATTGGACATGAAGAGGTCGATGATCAGAACCCCAAAAGCTAAGATGGGACACAGAAAAACTAGGGAATAAATCAAACCATTTTGGGTTACCAAGCATGCGGTCAAGACGTACCTGAGTGAACGTGCTATCTTTGTGCCGATTACACCAAGTAAACTTTGGGCCCGAGAAACCCAAATCAATAAGATCACAATCAGATAAAGCTTGTTTGAAGTTCCTCATGAGGTAATTGGGCCTAGTCGTCGCACCATCTTTCTCACTAGCAACAATAATTTCATTCAAATCACCCCCGCACAACCAAGGACCGTCATAAGACGAAGCCAACATACCCAAGAAACGCCAGAAATCCTTCCTAAGCCTAGCATCAGGCTGACCATACAACCCCGTAAAATGCCAAGATGGGGAACCAACAACATGGATGAACACGTCAATATGAAACTTAGAGAATTGGATAAGCTCAACATCAACAGAGTCCCCCCACATTAGACAGAGACCACCGCTACGACCAATTTTCTCAACAACAATATTACCACAAAATCCAAGACGAACTCGAAGAACTTCCAATTGAGAATGCGAGCTAAGAGTTTCGGACAGAAAAACAAAGTATGGCTTCAACATCTTAACGTGGCCAAGCAATGCTTGGAACGTTCGGTCCTGGCCTAGACCTTGAACGTTCCACACGAGGAAATTCATAATGCTCGGCGGCCTAGCTCCACCGCTAGGTCCGCCGTTGAGATAGTATCAATAGCTTCGTCATCAACCACTTCCGGTAAAACATCCAAAGCAACAGGAAGAGGGACCAAGACCTCATCAACCAAAGAGCTCAAGAGATGAAGTTCCGCTTGACTCTTTAATTTTCTTTTAACTACACGAGGTGGTTTTTGAACAGATAAAAAATCACCACAGGATCCCGTATGGGTACCATCTTTGCGTCCCCGGCGACTACGAGAAGCAGCGACAACTCCAAAAGAAGCAGGGAGTATACGTCTCTTACTTCCAGCGGCAAAGGAAGGAGGAGAAAGAGAGCTGGTCTGTGCTGTAGAACCAAAAATGACTGCACTATTTGACTTCTCGATGGGGGTAGTCTCATGCACGTAAGATTATTCTTCATGCAAGCTATTATCATGTGAGGAAGGGTCCCCGTTCAAGTTCAAAGCAGCATCACTATTGTTTAGTGAATTAATAATAGATACACCGTCTGTCTTGTCAATTGGATCAGACCCATGCATATAGGATTCCTCCCCATGCAAATTAATATCACATGAGGAAGTGTCCCCACTCAAGTCCAACACAGCATCATTATTTTTTAATGGATTAAAAGCCAAAGGAAGACTTTCAACAGTAGGGTCCACACTATTAACGTTAGAATCAATCAAACTTTTGCCAATATTTAGAGATTTAATACCCGAGCAAATTGAAGGACATAATGGAGGAGAATCTTCAGGAGTTACTTCTTTAAGAGCCACACAATCAACATTATTCCCATTAATATTATCTTTTTCAATAACAGATTTTTTGCCACAGTCAATCACGGGTATACTATCCTTATTAATAACAATTCCATTAGGGAGAGAAGAATTCAGGATAGCTACAGCTTTGACAACAGGTTCCGAAATCATAGCCTTCCCCTTCCCTGAGTGATGGCGTAAATCAGGGCGTGGCGGGCGTACGTTACCAGTCGGAATTTTTTCCTTCCAAATCGGAGCAGCAGCAGCAGCCCTTGCCGTCACACCACTAGGTTCCAAACCAGAACCACGATTATCGACCATACGAGAACGTTTTACCGGGGCATAATTTTTCACAGAGGGCAAGGCTTTGATCCATTCTCCATACTTGAAGCAAGGTTTCCCATTCACACTAAAAACCTTAGCTTTACATTCTCTAATCGGGTGCCCAATAATACCGTAATTAAAACAAAGATCCGGGAGGTGTTCAAATTTCAAAGCAACGAGACTTTTATCCATACCAGAGATTAAACCAACATTTACGCCACGGGGAAGGGGCTTAGTGATGTCAATGGAAATCCGTACTCGGAGAAAATGACCCAGATGATCACCAAAAGAACCAGTCGCCACCTCAATCACAGGGCCAATGAGCGCACTAACTTCGTATCCAACCTCAGTCGAAAGACAGCAGATCGGTAAGTTATGCAGTTGAATCTAGAAAGAAACATAATTAAAACACAGATCCGAGTAGTTACCAATCCCAGTTGGTTCAGCCAAAACCAACAAGGAGTGCTCCACTATCCACGGTCCACCTCTAAGAACACGAAGACGATCGTCGTCAAGGACGAACTTAAAGAGAAACAGATTAGGCTTGAGAAGATCAACCTCAAAAGTCCCCTTTAACTTCCACATGTTATTAGTTGAAATCAAAACAGCCTCACGGGGTATATTACGTGCCGAAATGATACATCCGACAAGAGAACGAGTGACCTTCTCTAACCCCTTAGAGATAACGTTCACATCGAGATCACCTTGAATAGTTTCATCAGAAATATCAACATCTAAGGCGTATTGAAGCGCGGCTAACTCATCGGAATCCATAACGAAACACGACCAAGAGACCACAATCACCACTTCGAACTCAAACACCAACGGTGACAGAACTTCAAAGGAAAAGAAGGACAACCGAGAGAGAGAGCAAAAACTTAACTTTTAGCCTTTTCTTTTTAGAAAATGTCCACTTTTCGATATACTCCTTGTATGTTCATTTGGCTAAATTCCCCATAGAGAAATTATAGTAAATGGTCTAAAATATTCTCATCAAGAAGTTAATGTCCTCCTTTTAAAAATTGTAGAGAAATGACCATTTTACATTGTTGATTATCTAAGTTGCCATTTTCTATCATTTTATTTATTTATATAAGAGTGTATGACTTTAATATAGTGGTATATATATTAGTTTTGTTTAATTAATTTTTATTTTAAAGTTACATTGATTTTTTAAGTTTTTTATGGGCTGTAGGTATATTATTTTCAAACTAGTGTATATATGTTTTGTGGTATGATATATATATATTTATGATAGTTAGTTTATATCTTATTATACATAATGATAATATATAATTTTGTATCATGGTATATATATTTTAATAGTAGTATATAATTTTGTTAACATAGTATATATATTTTTTAGTAATAATTTTGTAAGTTTTGTTGGTATATTATTTTTGAACTCAGTATATGTATTTTGTGGTATGGTATATCATTCAACAACCTATAAAAAATAAAAAAATAAATCAAAATAACTTTAAAATAGAAACTAATTATACAAATTTAATATATATATACTATAATATCAAAATATTTAGAATAAAATAGTAATTTATTAAATGGCATATTTGGTAATATGCAATATTAAAAATGTAGTTAGGTTGTTTTACTACAAAATTAAGAATATGAATATTTACTTACTTTCACACATCATTAAGAGTCATTTTACACTAAATCTCTCTGTCTAAATGAAATCACTTTTTCACTAAAAAAAAAAAAAATCAAACTATAATAAAATAAAATAAATAAATAAAAGAAAATGATTATAATAAAGCCAAAGGCTAAGGAGAGCCGTCTTAAATATCCTATGTATGGGACGGTTTTAAATAAAATATCCGTTGCTACATTACAAAGAGCAAAAGCCGGATGTGACTATGAGTGTGAGATTGATGAGAAAAGAAACCACCTTAAAATAATAAAATAAAATTAATTTATACAACAAATATATATACATCTATATACACACGTATTTAAACCAATAATTCTAACGAATTTGTCAGTGTTGGGTAGCTCAGTGGGTTGGGTTGGGTTAGGGCTGGTCTTACTTTCATCACGACCAGATAACGAATCTTTGTTCAAATCGCATAAATTTACTTACTATCGATTCCTCCCAACTCTACACGGATCGAAAATTGGGAGCTGCAGAATTTGAGATTAAGGTTTAAGGTCAAGCTAAGCTCTGATTCTGGCGCCAAACTCAGCTCAGCTGGCTTGATTGGAACTAGGGTTTCAGGAGAACTACGATTCGACCAAGCCATTTGGTAGAAAGCTTATTCTCTGCGTGTGTGTGTTGGTTTGTGATTGGATGGATATGTTTCGAGAGAACTGGAGGAATCTCGAGCATCTTTGATAATTTCGCTGAATTGGGATGAATTCGGATATGGATTAGCCAACGTTTTGGGTCTGATTTTTCTGGTTTTTATTTCTTTCGCGGGAACATAACTGGAAAAATTCAAAGTCGAAGGTAATTCAACTAGATCGGACACAAGAAATTCACTTACTCTTAAAAGGTAACTTTTTGCTCTTTTGGGATTCATATAATTGCTTCTTCTTCTTTTCCCCTTTCCTTTTTAATAAAAAAATGTTTATTTAATTTTTAGTCTGTGAATTATGGAAAGTATTGTATGATATGAGACCCAGAGAATGTTTTCCTTGGAAAATTTCAAATTCATCGTATTTCGACCATTCAATTTTAGTAGTGAATTATCAAAGTGGGGTTTAATTTGTTGTAGGGTCAGAATTGATATGTACGAAATTGATTCCAAAAGCTTATACATTTTACTCTTAGCTTGAAACCAAAAAAAGCTGATCTTTAGTGTCTAAATTCATACATGGCAATTCCTATGGTGGGTTTTGTTTATTTATTTATAATTATTGTCTTCGTTTCTCTAGGAATGGCAACTCCTGTGGAGCCTCCAAATGGGATTAGAACCCCAGGAAAGCATTACTACTCCATGTGGCAAACCTTGTTTGAACTTGACACAAAGTATGTGCCCATCAAGCCAATTGGTCGGGGAGCTTACGGTATCGTTTGCTCTTCTGTTAATAGAGAAACCAATGAGAAGGTTGCAATTAAGAAAATACACAATGCCTTTGATAACCGAATTGATGCACTGAGAACTTTGCGAGAGTTGAAGCTGCTTCGTCATCTTCGGCACGAAAATGTGATTGCTTTGAAAGATGTCATGATGCCTATCCATAGGAAAAGTTTCAAGGATGTCTATCTGGTTTATGAACTCATGGATACAGATCTGCATCAGATTATTAAATCTTCTCAAGCACTTAGTAATGACCACTGCCAGTATTTCCTTTTTCAGGTATGCTTTGACCTCTGCAAGCAAGCCTTTTTAATTTAATAGAATTGCACTGGTAGTATATTGGTTCCAGTTGCATGTTAGAGAAAATTAATAATGCCTGAGATTGGTTTCTTTAACTAATAGTCTCATCAAAAGGAACTTGTTAACGACTGTCTCATACTTACTGACCCTTGCAACACAGAGATCTATGCTATTGATTAATTCTTCTTGGTGATCTTATTTATTTCCGACTGATGTTAAGTATCTGAATATTGAAATTAATTCTCTGGTTTGAAGAGCCAGCAAAATATTACTTTTGGTGTCATGACAAGATAACTCATTTTGGGTTCTCTTTTTACATAAGTTGGTATTCTCGAATTCAATTGGAACTCACCATTTTTAAAGCACTATCGAGAGTAAATCATTTTGGCTTGTATTTTCTCCTGAGTCATTCTATACTCCGACACTCCTAGTTCTGATGATGGCTTTAGAAGAGAATCTCTGCTTTCTTTTCTTCCCTTTTATGGTTTAATCTTTACTCCTGTTATGGCATATGGTTCAACCTTTTCTGTTTTTTGCAGCTTCAGTTTTCCACAATTTGCTATCTTCTATTTTCCCTTTTGCTATAAATAACAAATTTCCTATATAAATCAATTTTGTGAAATGGGAAGTACCACTGTTCTTAATTGTTTTGATCTGAATTTCGGACTTGTAGAATAGAATTGATGTACTACTCTATCTATCTTTATATGTTCATCTGTGCGTTTTCACAAGGAAAATATTTCTATAGTAGATGAACAAGTAAGTTTGCTTGGGTCTTTATTTGACCTAAATAAATTTTCTAAATTTCTTTTAAGTCATTTTTGTGTGATGGTAATGGAACGTATCTCTGTTCTTTTATGTTTTGACTTGAATTTTGGACTTGGGAAATTGAGATCTTCCAAGACTCCTATCCTCGTATGCTTTTGTGTGTGTTTCCTGAAGGAAATCTTTCTACCTTAATTGAACAATTAACTTTGCTTTTGTCCAATTTCCCACTAATTATATTTATTTATGCAGTTGCTCCGAGGCCTCAGGTATCTCCATTCTGCAAACATCCTCCATCGTGACTTGAAACCTGGAAACCTTCTCATCAATGCAAATTGTGATTTAAAAATTTGTGATTTTGGCCTAGCACGTACTAGCAATGGAAAAAACCAGTTCATGACTGAGTATGTTGTCACCCGCTGGTACCGAGCTCCTGAGCTGCTTCTCTGCTGTGACAACTATGATACATCTATTGATGTGTGGTCAGTTGGATGCATCTTTGCCGAGCTTCTAGGCCGGAAGCCTATCTTCCCAGGTTCTGAGTGTCTCAACCAGCTGAAACTGATCATAAACATACTTGGGAATCAGAGGGAGGAGGAGTTTGAATTTATAGACAATCCAAAAGCAAAGAGATTCATTAGATCAATTCCTTATTCCCCTGGAACTCCCTTTTCCCGCCTGTACCCCAATGCTCATCCTTTGGCAATTGATCTGCTGCAAAAGATGCTTGTTTTTGATCCGTCAAAGCGGATCAGTGTTACTGAGGCACTCCAACACCCTTATATGTCCCCACTGTACGATCCTAGTGCAAACCCTTTGGCCGAGGTTCCAATCGATCTTGACATAGATGAAGATTTGGGAGAAGACATGATAAGGGAGATGATGTGGAAAGAAATGCTCCATTACCATCCTGAATCTGTTACTGCTAGCGCTGAGCTGTGTTCTTAGTCTTATTAGCCATGGAGAGGCCTTGGATAGAAAACTCTATTATGAAAGTGAAAGTAGCTATTTTTGTTTATTTCTTTGTTTTTCTTTTTGAGTGATCCAAGTAGCTTTTTATTTATCTCCAGATCTTGAAGGTGCTGGCTGAAGTGGGCTATGTTGTTTGTGCATATAATAGCCTTTCCTTCTATTTTTCATATTGATAAGGAGCCTGAGCATTCAAGTTAGTTGGCGTTTGTAAGCTGTATATAAGGGTGTTGTTCAATGACTACGGAAACATGTTATGTTTGTAAATTAGTAAAATATTACTGTCTAATTTCATATATTGGACTGCAGTACTGTGTTACATACACACACTCCTTACGCTTGGATTATTTTATTATAGTAACAGTAGTTTTATTAGCAATTCTATATGGGAAGTTTGACCATATATGCCTTCTAATAGGGCATATTTATAAAATATGCAAACCTTATGGCAAAATATGCCATCACTGTCCCTCCCATTCAAACTCTCTCTCTATAAACATCTATGGTTTCTGAGCCACCCTCATAAATTGGAAGCAAATCTAACCCATTCTAAGGATGCCGCCACCTCTCATTAACATTGAAGCACCCATAAAAGAACCAATAACTTTTTTCTTTTCTATTGTTTTAATGATTGAAAATCCAATTCACAATTTAAACTGAATATTCACTTAAGACAAGAATTCATAGATTTTAAATACTTATGTAAGAGATTTTTTGGTTTGGTTTGTTTTGTTTTTTTGTTGTTTTTTTTTTCTTTTATCTAGACGTAGAACTCTAAATGTTATAGATTTTCAATTAAAATCAATGCTTAACGATGGTTTAGCGATAGTCACATGAAAATTTGATTTTAGAAAAGAAAAAAAAAACCATACTTAACGATAGTGCTATGAAAATTTAGTTTTTTTTAGGCAAAATATGATGATAAATTGATGCTTAACGATGATTTGTGATGAAATTTGATAAAAACTTTGGTGAGGCATAACTTTTCACTTGTTGTCCGTTTGAGGTTATTTTTTTTAAGATTTACATGTTCAAAATGAGTAGAATCTTAAATTTGGAGTGTGTATAACAACAAATTTTTATTATTTAAGTCTCAATCTTCATTATCGCCTCAAACAGCCAAATTTGTTGTTCAACACTCCAAATTTAAGATTCTACATATTCTAAAGGGGTAGATTTCGAACAAATACCAAAATTAAAAAAAAATACCTCAAATCGACCACCGAGTGAAAATTATGTCTCACCAAACGTTTTTATCAAATTTCATCACAAACCATCGTTAAGCCTAGATTTACCATCGTTTTTTTTTGCCTAAAAAATAAAGTTTTCACAGCACGTTCGAGGATCGTTAAGCGTCATTTTTTGTCTAAAAATCAAGCTTTCATGGTACCATCGTTAAAGCATTGTTAAACATCACTTTTTTGTCTAAAAAAATCAACTTTTTAATGGGACCATCGCTAAATCATCATTAAGTATTGTTAAAGCATCGATTTTAATTAAAAATCTACAATTTTCATAGCTCTAGATTTGGAAAGAAAAAAAACACACAAACAAAACCAAAAAATGTTCTACATAAGTGTTCGAAATCCATGAATTCGTGTCTTAAGTGAATATTTTTTTTTATTGAAGTTTTGAATTGGATTTTGAATCTTTAAAATATTAAAAAACAAAAAAAAGGCATGGGTTCTTCCTTTAATGCTTCAATGGTGTTAGAATGGATTTGATTTGCTTTGAATTTGTGAGGGTGGTTGAGAAGCCATGGATGTTTAGAGAAGGAGATTGTAAAGATGATATATTTTGCCTATAATGTTTAAGGTTGACATATTTTATAAATATGCCTTATTAGAATGAAAATATGGTCAAATTTCCCTTCTATATTTTCTCTTCTCATACAATTTTAAAATTAAAAAAATCACACATTTTAAAAATTGTCATTCAGTACTATCTTATCTACTAATTAAAAAATTAAATAAATTTATTTTTCTATACATACATATTATTATTGATTAATTTGTTTCGTTTTGATTTTTCATTTTGGCTTCGTGGGTTTTTACTCACCTCATAATGGTAATAGGAATGAGAATAAAATAAGAATAAGAATGAAAATTGTATACCTTTCATTGGTAGAGATTTTGGAATATTATCGAATGGAATTAAAGTAATTTTTACCAAATTACTTTTGTGTATTCCAAAATGATTTTTTTCCTCAAATTATTTTGAGATATTTGTAGCAAAAGTACTTAAATTATTACATTTGTAGTACTTAAGTACCAAATTTATTTGTTTGCAGACAAAAATACATTTCGTCCATGTGTTTGGTGCAGTTTAGTGCATTTTCTTGTTCTCAATGTTGTGATATGTAGGTGAGAGTACCCAATAAAATATATATTTGTGGTGAAAGTACTCAATTTAAGAAATATTTGCAGCGAAAATACCATAGTTATAAGCAGATTTGACGTCACATAGGCAGACTTAACGGTGGAATAGACAACTCCAACAAACTGCACCAAAACATGGACATGATGTATTTTTGCCGCCAAAAAATAACTTGGGTAATAGTGTTACAAACGTAATAACTTGAGTATTTTCGCCGCAAATATTTCAATTTCTTTATTATTCCATATTAATATTTTTTTTTTGACAAAATTATCCTCATTTCTTCCAAATTAATATTTGGGGCATTATATTTGCACCCCACTACTAAGTTTACCCCATTATTAAAATATATATATTTTTTATAAGGACAACCCATCTAATTACCAAATGGGGTCTTATTTGAAAAACAAGACACCCCAAATTTTCTAAACATTTTAATATCTTTGCATTAGATTATTCTTCCAATGAAATTTTAAATTGTTGCATCATTGATGAATAATTTGTAGGATTAAATATGCTCCATTTTAAAGCATATATTAAATTCATAAATATATTAGAGATTGAGTAGGTGGGATATACTTATAAAAGTTAAATTTTAGAAAGGAAATTAAGATTTAAAAAAATATATTTTAATCATTTTATATAGGGATAAATATGTAATTAATTTTTTCAAAGAAAAATAAGTGTACTTATAAATTTTTAAAGTGTAAATATAATGCCCCTTGACATTTTTATGACCAAATTATCTTTATTTTTGTAAATTAACACTTATTAACCTTATTATCCTAAAACTTTATAGATTATAATGAAAATTAATTTTTTTTAGAGATCAATAAAATAAATTAGTGTGAGTGATGCCCTAAAACGGGTGATTGTGATTCTGATTGGACTAATGGCATATCACCGTCTTAATTCAATTGCGTGAATCTTTTCAGCTAGTTTTTCTTTAGGAAAATTATCCTTTTGGTCCCCAGTTTAAGTCAATAATCAAATTTATTCCAAAGTTTCAAAAAAAAAAAAACCATTTGTTAGTATAAATAGTCAAAAATGACCCCTTCACTTGTTTTTAGTTAAATTTTTTTCTAAAAAAAATGACAAAAATGCTCACTTAATTTTTTTTTCATATATATAATCTATAAAAATTATTAATCTTTAAATTTAAAATAAATAAAACCCAAAGTAAAAAAAAACTATAAAACTTTTTTAGATTTTGGATTTTAATTAATTTTGTTGATATTTTGCAAATATTATAAATATATTAATACATAAAATGTCAAATATATTTTTTATTAGTTCTAATTTTAGATTTTTTTTTTGAAAAAAAATTATACACTGTTAATCAATTTTCTAAATTATATTTATAAAAAAGATATATTAGTGTATTTTAAAGGAAAAATTTGAGGCGAAACTATCCATAATTTTTGGTTTGTTACAATTAACTATCGAATCTTTTTTTTTTTTCCAGCAAAACTATTCAAGCTTACAAAAATACAGTTTTTGAAGCTATCTATTTAACATCATTAATTACATGGAAGGAAAATTTGTGGCGAAACTACCTAACATTTTTTTAGGAAAATTAGCGGCTAAAGTCCATTTTCTTTTACAAGTGTAGCATTTAAGTCCGAAATCTTTTTTTTTTTGCTCGCAAAAGTCTCTAATGTTACATAATTGTTGCACATTTTCTCCAAACTGTTATCTGTCCGTTAAAATGTAGACTAAACATGAATTTTAGGGACTATTGCTACTAAAAAAGAAAAGTTCGGAGACTTAAATGTTTCAATTTTGAAAGAAAAAGGACTTTAGCCACCAATTTCCATATAATTTGTTTTCAAGAAGATTAAATACTCTATAATTAACATATAAACAAAAATTATTTTTTAGATTTTTTAAGGGGCTATTGACTACCCTAGACATTTGTGGTTCTACTACTGTATAATCTCATATTATTTTTTTAATTACAAAATTAAGACAAAATAATAAATGTTTTCTTTTCATAATTTAAATATTATATACTTAAATATTTTTATTAATTAAAATAATAGAGAAAAATAAATAAAAAAATAAAAACTAAAAAATTTGGAGAGAGAAAGAAAGAAAATTGAATAATTAAAAAAATGTTTAAAGGAGCTATAAATCTAGAAGGAAATTATTAATATAAATGATTAATATTAATAACTTCTTTATCTACATTTATAGATTTTTTAGAGCTCCTTTAAACATTTTGAAAAGCAATATTTATTCAATTTTCTTTCTTTCTCTCTCCAAATTTATCATTTTATATTATTTTAATTAATTAAAATATTTAAAGATATAATATTTAAATAATTTAAAGAAAAAAATTGAGAAACTGATATATAACACAATGTCAAAAAAAATTATTTTGTAATATAGAATTATACAGTTGTATAGCCACAACTTGTCTAGGATAGTCAATAGTATCCTTAAAAAGTCTAATAAATAATTTTTTATATGTTAATTATAGAGTATTTAATCTTCTTGAAAAAAATAATTAATTATATGGAATTTGGCGGATAAAGTCCTCGTTCTTTCAAAATTGAAGCATTTAAGTCCCTGATCTTTTCTTTTTAGCGGCAATAGCCCTAACATTCCTGCTTAGCCCCCATTTCAACGGACGGAAAACAATTTGGCGAAAATGTGCAACAATTATGTAACGTTAGGGACTTTTACAAGCAAAAAAAAAAAAAGATAAATGACTTATATGCTACACTTGTAAAAGAACCAAGACTTTAACCGCTAATTACCTTTTTTTTACGACAAAACTACCCAACATTTTTTTTTCACAGAAAAAATATGAAAAAATTTAAACAAAAAGAAAAAAAAAAAAAAAAACTTGCTAAAATAAAATTTTAAAAAATTATTCATTATCTTTTAGAAAATTATAATGACAAGATAAAAAATGATTAAAAGTAACAAAAATAAAAAAAATTAAACTTTTTTTTTTAAAAATTAATAATAAGTTGAAAGAATTATTTAATTTTTTAGAAGAAAATTTAATTAAAAAATCAGGAAATGTCAATTTTTATTGTGATTTTAGTTAGGAAAAATACTAATATTAAGGTTTTAGGAGAAAAAAATTCAACTAATTATAAACACCTTTTCACCTTTTTTTAATATATTCTTTAACTTTTTTTATGCTAATTTTAATAATTTTTTTTATCTTGTCTTCATAATTTTCTAAAAAATAATAAATAATTTTTTAAATTTCATTTTAACAAGTTTTCATAGATTTTTTTTTCTTTTTATTTAAATTTTTTTATATCTAAATATTTAAGAAAGGTAGTTTTTCCATATAAAAAAAAGGCTGGGTAGTTTTGTTCTAAAAAAAATTATTAGATAGTTTCGTCGCAAATTTCTCTTCCACGTAGTCAACATTGTTAAGTGGGTAGCTACAAAATCTGTGTTTTTGTGAACTTAGCTAGTTTTGCCAAAAAAAAAAAAAGATTTGGATAATTTCACCACAAATTACCCATACTTTAAATGAGTATTTTTTTTCTTTGTCAAGAATGTTTTGACTATAAATAGGCATAATTGGCAATTTTTTACTATTTTATTTTTCAAAAAAAATAGAGGATTATTTTTAGTTTTTTTGAAAAAAAAAAACTTAGGGCTAAACTTGGTAATTGGCTTAAACTAAGAGAATCAAAATAGTAATTTGCCTTTTACTTTATTATTGAGGTTTTTCTTTAGACATCACAAATCACATCACATAATCAAAAGAGTCACATATTAGTGAATATTTTTTTATAATATATATTGGTTTTTTTTTTTTTAGGAAAACTTGGCCTCATTAAAACCTCTCAAGAGCAAAAACAAATGTGAAAAGCTCAGGAAATAAAAAAGAGTGTCAAGTGAAATTTCATTTTTCAAAATTACCAACTAAATTTAATAAAAATTATTTAATTAATGTGGAATAGTTATATAATTTTTTTATCAGACAGATATTCTGATGTATCAGGACAGATTGTCGAGGAATCAGAATATACAAACAAAAAGTAAACAAACTAAAAGTAAAGTGACACGAGAAGTTTTTTATATGGTTGGGAAAACCTAGTCCACGGGGCCACGCCCAGAAATAAAATCAATTAGTAAAGTCAGAAGAATACAATAAGCAATTGACTTATACAAGATTAGACTCCCTATAAATCCTTGTTGCAACCTTGAAGTATTCTACTTTAGTAATATGATTTTGATAAACACCAAGAGCATGAAATCCCTTATGATCTTGATGAGTGCTCGCTTCCTCCCAAAGTGAGACTTATGGAAATCTTATCCCGAAGATTGTATGTCACGTTCACAAGCTTTATGACCTGTTTAAGAATAAACAACACAAAGTCAAACAAACAAACAAAGAGATAGTTGAACAAAGACTACTCTTTACATAAAAAAGAACTCTTCAATATATGAAATATTAACATGGGGAAGAGTCAAGATTAGTTGTTGCTTAGGTGTGATATTTATAGAGTTTAAGATTCACTAAGGCAAGCCAATCTTATTTTTGATCTCAATCAACTAAAATCAGAGAGTTTCCAAAAATATCTCTCAATTACATTCACTACAGAGAAATCCGGATGAAACAGAAGATTATTCTATAACAACAAAAATGAACGAACATGGACTTAATTCTAAACCAAGTTCATTTTGGATTTGAAATTTCTTGGGCACAAAATATATTTCAAGATAATCAAATTAAATCAATTAATACCAAGAAATCTGATTAGTTTTCAATTATGTGCCACCATACATAATGAGTACTCGAAGAAAGTGTCAATTTTGCCAATTATCTCTAACAATGCAACCTAAATAAGAATGGCCAGTTCGCTTGTTCTGTATTGCCTGAATAACATAAATACAGTCGAACTCCACAAAGACATTCAACTAATTCAAACTTCTATACAATTACAGGCTCTGGAGGACTGCCAAGGCTGCAGCAATTGAAGGACTATACATGGCCATATTAAGCAAATTGGTCAAGACAATGGAAATGTTGTGGTGGTCTTTCAGAGTCATTGCAAGACCAACCTTCCCCAAATTCTTGTTAATTGCGGCATCGACCTTTACTTTAAGCTTAGAAATGGACAGAGAAAACTAGCGTTGGCTAGGTTGATTGCTATGGGAAGGGTATATGACCTGCGTAGAGTTAACACAAATATATCTTTGGCCAAATTGAAGAGGATATGGGATAATCATCCCTTCTTGCATCAATATATCCTCATTGACAAGTTTATTTCGCCTAAACCAAATCCTCCAAATAATTGTAGAGTCCAAGAACTTTACTTAGCTAGTTAGATAGTAGTAGCAATAGTAATAGTTGTAGTATTTTTATGACTGTGGATTTTGGTTCAGACTGGGATTTATTTGGATACTCGTAGCAACACTTGTAGATTTTATAAGTTTAAATATTAATTATAACCTAAGGTTTAATTAATATAACTGATTATGAATGTGATATTTATTATAATATAAGGTTTAGATAAACTCAATAAGGAAATGACACTTGTCATGTGTATGTTTAATGAATAATTAAGTATTTTGAGGAATAAGTTTAATAAGAGTAATATTTGAATATCCTAGGGTCTGCTAGTAGCTTTGAAATCATTAGAGGACTTATTCAAGGCTGTTTACTCAATTCAAATTAGGTTGAAAAAGTGCAATTACGTATAATATTTCAGCGTATGCCGATATATCACAACACTAGGGGGCGATATATCACCATACGGGGATACGAAAAACATGTAACTTCGCACGGCCACCTCGACGAGCCTCGGGCATATTAGCTCAGGCGATATATCGGCTGTGGTACTAGATTTTTGAACATTTTTGAAACCGAGCTTATTTTATTCCTTAACCTCTTGATAAGTCCAGAATCTTTTTGACCGAGTCTTCAGCCTCTGCTGAACGATTATTCAAAGATTTTTCAATTAAAAAGCCATTATTTTATTCAATCTAAATAAAGATCTTTTCATTCTTGAACTCTATAAATAGGACCTAGTACCCATCCATTTATTCATTCATCAAGCTAAGTTCAGAGTCTACAAGCTGCTAGGTTATTTTAGAGTGGTTAAACACTTGGGTTGGGGATATAAGCTTTATCCTTATAAGCTTAATAAACACTCAGGAAGTAAGGTTCATAGTATATTTTGGTTCGAGGTGTAGTTCGGTTATAGAAGCATTCAAGGTATTCCTTATTCTAGTTCCTTTATGTATTGATTCTTATAGTTTTTCTACTCAAATCCTAACTCGTATTCTTTATTCTTGGTTAGGCATCTAAGTTCTTTGAACTTAAGGTTTTCGTTGGTAAGTATCGTTTCGATGGTATAGTTTATTCTTTCCATCTCTTTTCTTTAGTATACTCACCTCTCTATTATGGTTTTTAGGAGTGTTCCAAAGTCCCGATCTTGTTCTCATATTCTGGTATTTTTTGTCAGGAAAATAGGGTAGATTTGTATGCTTTTATGTTGTTGATATATGTTTATGTTGTAAGTATGATATGTTTTTAGTTGTTGGATTGTTTAGATAAAAATCACATAATTTGTTTAGATAACAAATAAATAACTTGTTTAGATAACAAGTCCCAATAGTAGATTCCTTGGGCATATGATTGTTTAGATAACAACCCCATAAATTTATATGACTTGTTTAGATAACTAGCCCCGTAAATTTATGGGCATATGATTGCTTAGCTAGCAAGTCCCAAGAAGTATGATGGCCATTGTAATAGATGTTGTAGTTATATAGTTATATGATTATAGTTTACAGTTTATAGTTTATAGCTTATAGTTTATGTGTATGTATATGTTCCATGCTTATAGTAGATTTTCCTTGCTGGGCATTAGGCTCACTCCTTTATGTTTTATGTGTGCAGGAAAATAGTTATGGCGGCGGGAAGATTCTTGGCAGTTTGGGGATGTGTATTGAGGCAGGATGGAATCGGTGGATTATGCGTTCGATTTGAGGATGAAGTTTTTAAGTCTTTTAGCTATGATTTCTATGTATTATTTTTCCGCACTTAATTTTGTAACCAAATTGTTTAAGTTATGTTTTGTTTTATTTTCAAAACAATGGGATCCCATATCCTAAGTGAGATTTTTATGTATTTAAACCTTTACTTTACAATTTTAAATAAAGTTATGGTGTTTTCATATGTACGTTTTTGTAAGATTAGTATAGTATTTATTAATGGTCCAAGGTCTAGAATAGTTGGGTCGTTACAATAATAGTCATGACTTTCTCAAATTCACCAATAGTCATGCAAATCAAAAGGCCCATTAAGAAATCATATAGTGTTCATGAGAAAACTAACCATATTGTTGACTCCCTTTCTAATAGTCTAACTTTTAGCTTTAAAACTTGATATGTTTAAGGCCTATGATCGTAGGTTCCATGAGTTTTGGATTCGTAGGTTTTTTGCTTGTATTTTTTTTTTGTTAATTACTCAATCATTTTAAATGGTGAAACTGTGAGTAATATTATCCCTGAGCGTGGCCATAGACAAGGGACCCCTTTCCTTATTTTTGTTTCTTTTGTGTGTTGAAGGCCTCTCGACCCTTGTTAGGGGTAGTTGTGATGCATGTCTTTTGTCATGTATTGCATATGGTAGATTAGGCCCATCCTGTTCTCACTTATTTTTTGCTAGCGGCAATCTCTTCTTTTTTAAAGCATCAGCTACTGCTTGTGTTCGATTTAAGGAGATTCTTAGTTGGTACAGTGCAACCTCATGTCAATTGGTGAATTTCACTAAATTTGTTGTTTACTTTAGCTCTAAAATTTCAAAGGCAGATAGAGTGCCTATGGAAACCATCCTAGAATTTAATGTGGTTCTGTGTCACGAAAAATACCTGAGTTTACCTTGTTTTGCAAGAAAGAATAAAAATAAGCATTTTCATTCTATTAGAGATTGTATCTAGCAGAAGCTTTTTAGTTGGAAAGCCAAGTTTTTTTTTTTTGCTGGAGGAAAATAGGTTCTTTTAAAGGTAGTCATCCAGTCAATTCCAACATACTCCATGAATTTCTTCAGGCTGCCATCCTTTCTTATCAAGGAAACTTATAAGCTATATGCCCGATTTTGGTGGAGAGGAGATGATACTAAAAAGGAAACTTCATTGGTGTACTTTGGAGAAAATGTGTTGGCATATAAACATGGGTGGCCTTGGGTTTTGTGAGATTTCTTTGTTCAACCAAGCTTTATTTTCCAAACAAGATTGGCGACTCTATTCGTATTATGAAAGGATTCCATCACCCTACAAGTTCTTTTTTCAAATGATAAGACATGCAACAAATCGTCTTACATTTGGAGAAGTATTCTCTAGGGTAGTGAACTGTTTTAAAAGTGGCTCTAGGTGGCAAGTTGGAAGTGGTAAGGATATTTACAAATACACAACCCGATGGATACCAAGAGTGAATGGCCATTGTTGTAACGTCCCGAAATTGTTATTGAGGTTCAGTGCCTTGATTATTGTGCCTGAAGGGCCTAATTGGAATTAAATGTGCAATTAATTGATTATACGTGTGATTATGTGATATAAATAATTTGTGTGGTAATGTGACTAGATATGCATGTTTATGTGTATTAAATATGCATGTGGGCCCATTTTTATAAATTGGGGCATGTTTGAAATTTTGTCTTGTTGAGGACATAAATGTAATTATGTATGTATTGTGAGGAGACCCCAGTGTTATGGGGATATATTTGAGATGTGTGGTCTGAGATGATCCTAGGGAGCGGATTAGTAGAATAGTCACAACGAGGGCCAGATACCTAGCTCGGGGTGAGCCTAGGGATATTTTGGGGGCTTGCCGTGTGTTTGGGGTTTACTGGGTAATAGGTAGTTATTTAACAGTTGATTGAATATGCCGGAACTAATTGGGGATTTATAGGAATACTCGAGGAATTAACGGGAAATGGTGCAAATGACGGATTTACCCTTGGTGGTATTAAAGGGGCTAGAATTGGTCTAAGGGGCGTTTTGGTCATTTTGAGGCAAGTGATAGACTTGGATAGACCATAAGGAAGTGACCAGAACACAAAAGCATACTCTCAGCCCTTCCTCTTTCTCTCTCTACGGCTTACTCTATCTCTTGGTGGATTGAAGGGTTTTGGTAAATTTTGAAGGTAAAGTTCAGAATTTGGAGTTGGGAATTGACGATTTGAAGCTAGAAGTGTTAGGGAATCAGCTCAGGGTCGAGATCATCACTTTGTAAGGTTTAGAACAAGTTTTCTTCATGAATTTCTCTGGTTCTTTTAGTGTTTTGGGGTTTTTGAACTCAAGAGAATAAGTTAGGCTGTGATGAGGTTTTTTGTTAAGTTTTTGGGTATATGTATTGCTCTAGGTGTAGTGGAAGTGTTTTGGGACTCAATTCTGGCCTTAGAACATGTTTGGATCAATTTTAAGGGGATTTAGAAATCTAAAAACGCTGGAAATTCTGGGTTAACGGGGTCACGCAATGGTGCTGTTCTTGAGCGCCACAGCCCGCATGAACTCAGAAGGCCTTGAGAATTCGCTGAATTGCCTCAGTGCCTCGGCCCTGGGCAGGGAGCACCACGACGCGTGTCCAGAAAAATTGAGGGTTGGGCTTTCTGACTTGTAGAGGGCCACAACTCTAATTGTGTGGGGCGCAATAGCTCTAATTAGGGGTGCCACGACGCAAATGGAGGTTTTTGGCCAGATTGGGGTGTTAAGCTCGGGAACTCGATCTTAAAGGCTTGAGAAGGATTCTACTACCCGGTTCAGTAGAATTCGAGGTCCTGGAGGCTAGTTTACTGTTCCAAAGGTTTTTAATCGATTTAGATTGTGATGGTTATGTACTATTACATTGTGACTAGGTTTTACTGCTAAATCTCAGATTTAGGGATCGTGCTCGGGATCACCTAATATTGTCAGCTCGAGACTCAGGTAAGAAAACTGTCTGTGCCCGTAGAGCTATATTGTTCTTAGTGTTGTGTGTATTGTTTGTAACTATTGCGTCATACATGTGTTTGTGATGGAACGATAAAGGTCGAGATCAACAAAGGTCGGGAGCGGCAAAGGCTGGGAACGGTGAAGGCCGAGAACGGCGAAGGCTGAGAACGACAAAGGCCGGGAATGTCAAAGGCTGGGATGCAGGCCGCCAGGGTGGCTCCCACTAAGGGTGTTGTACTCACCCACTTGGTTAAGACCGTGAACTTGGTGCCTGGTAACGCACGCTGATCGGCATAGGCCGTTGTTGTGAAATCCAATAGGAACTTGTAGATTGTTTGTCGTGTTTGATTAAATATACATTTGTTGAAATAAATTATTGTATGCTATGCTGGAAAGTTTTCTTGTTGGGCCTCAGCTCATGGGTGCTCTATGGTGCAGATAAGGGAAAAGGAAAGGCCGACCAAGCATGAGTTGGAGGGCATGGAACGGCGCGTACATGTTTGGCCTACCTAGCCGCCATGGCTGGGGTATTTTGAGGAACGTGTTATAAATGTTTGGTTTCGTTGCCTAGGTCGATTGTAAAGTAACTTTCTAGTTGTAAATATGTTTTAAACAGTATTTTTGGATTCCAATGTAACATTTTTATGATTTTAATGAATGTCTGACCTTTTATACTAAAATCTTATTTAAATGAGTCTTCATTTTAATTAATCACACTTTTTGGTCTAATACCTCGATTAACGAGTAAATTGCATGATTTAAAATCTCATGGTAACACGTATGGCATTACAACTTGGTATCACAGCAAGCCAAGGTTTATGGTTCCTAGAGATTGACCAAACATGTACGCTTGTTGCCAGAGACAAGCTCGACTTAGGGTTCGTTGGTATTAAGTGAAATATTTGCATTAAATTCTTATTTGAATTGCCTTATCTGGTAGAATAGAGAGCATGGTGTGTCTATATATATATATGCATTTTGTAAGAATAAGACTTGATAATTGAAGCATGAGCATTATGGACTTGGGTCCTGGTATGCATATTGTATATGGTTATTGTGTTGTTTATTCTCCACTCATGGTATAGTTCTGTATATGAATATCAGGGTCGGTAGGTTAAGTCATTGGTAGTAGATGTTTGCTGGCATGCAAGCAAGATTGCAAAAGCAAGAGGAAGAGATTAGGTGGTTATGACAGTGAGTTATGTCATGGAACGCTGCCCCGTATGTTTTGGCAACAATGACGCTAGTTACTGTTCAACTTGAGGGTGGAAGCAAATGTGAATTACTGTATGAAAGATTCCAGAAGCATTATCCTCCAGTTTTCAAGGGAGGATTAGATCTGGTCAGAGTTGAACAATGGATGGGCATAATTAGCTCCATCCTTGACTATATGGGAGTTGTAGGCAATGATAGAGTGGCTGTGAAATGTACATGTTGTGGGAGGATGCTCGAATGTGGTGGGAAGTGGTATCTCGAACCCGGAATGTTGTCATGATGGGTTAGGAGGAATGTAGACAATGGTTCAATGAGAGGTACTACTGTGACGCAGTTCGAATTGCGAAGAACAATGAGTTTATGAACTTGGTTCAAGGTAGTAAAACAGTGACAAAGTATGTCAGTGAATTTGATGGGTTGGCCAAAAGCGTTTTTGATTTGGTACCAAATGATGTGGCCCGGAAGGAGCGATTCAATCGAGGATTGAACTCTGGGATGGCCTAGAGCGTTAGGATCGCTCCAGTACATGAGATTGTTACTATAATGCCCTGGGTAACCAAAACCGTTACACTATGTGTTTAAAATAGTGCAAGACTTGTTAATCAAGTCATCTGAACATAAACATATTCCTAAAGTCAATTGATAGATTAGGGTTAAAATATTTTGATCATAAAATGGTTGACTTTCATTAAATTAAGAGTTTGATACATGGGATCCCACAAATAATGTTTACATGGTGGTTACAACCCTCAAAAGAAAACACAACTGCAGCTAGCCAAAATGGAAAAACACAAATTTTGTCTATAGTCCCTGTAAATTCCTTAGCTGTGGTGCTCGAGCAGCTGCCGATGTACACTTCACCCCCAAAGCTCTCCAACTCATGGTTGGTCCAGATTTTCCTTGCCTTTAACTACACCACATAGCACCCGTGAGCCCATACTCAGCAAGAAAACTAAATTCAACAAGCATAGAGAACAACAACAGAATACGAGTAATAAGCCATGCAACAGTAACAGTTTAATGCATACATATAATTCAAACTCAATACAATTAATTAGGTGTCGGCGCCCTTAGGCCGAGCCTTCTAGTTATTTAGCTGATCACCGACTCGCTTAGGTCGAGTTGCGTTCAGTACGCTCAACATCAGCCCCGACCCCCTTAGGTCGGACTTTCACAACAAACATAGCAGACATACAAGTTGTGAAGCACGTAATTGATAGCAGCATAAGCTAACTTGCCTATCAAGATATTTCCAATCACCAATACATTTATTCTCACATATAGCCATTTACAGGGGATCTTAGCCCCAATCACAACTAAGGTGTAATTTTCTTACCTCGGATCCCGAGCAGAAGATATATAGCGGTCTCGAGCACGATCCTCAATTCCGAGCCTTAACGGTAACTGTGGATGCTAAAATCTCCACACCAATGAAAGACTCCCAAATCTTGTCTGAAGCCTCTCAAATGTCCTGATAACCATGACCAAAGCCCCGTTGGTCTCTTGGAGCATTGACTTAGTGAAAAAGGCATCAAACATGGTCTTAGCATTACCACCATTTTGGCCTCGCGCTAGGACCACAATCTTGTCTGGGTAGCATCGCGAGATGCTCAATCCGTGCTTGGAGATGCGATCTCACCTGGGTAACTTTGTGAGATGCTCGCCTCTCGCTTGACTCAGAGGTCTCGCTCGGCTACCTCTGCGAGTTGCCTGTCGTGGCCCATGCCTCTGCCTCAGCAGCCCGCCTCGCGCCACCAGCCCACACCTCGTGAGACATCAGCGACATGCCACGCCTCGCACCACACCTTGCGGGACACCAGCGCCTCGCCACACCTCGTGCCATACCTCGCGGGACACCAGCACCTCACGCCATAGGCCCGCGTCTCGCACCATAGGCCCACGTCTTGCGCCACAGGCCCGCGTCTCACGTCATACCTTGCGAGACATGAGCACCTCACCATGCCTCGCGGGACACCAGCGCCTCACGCCACACCTCGCGAGACATCAGTTCCTTGCGCCTTGCGCCACACCTTGTGAGACATTAGCACCTCACACCTCTGGTATGTGCCTCAAGCCACACCTCATGAGACATAGCCTTGCACATGGTCCTTCCCCCTATAACCGGCACCTCGAGGCTCTGGCCTCCCATGCCTTTTGGGATCGTATCTCCCATGATGACCCATAATAGCTCCAACACTTAAAGTTTAAGAGAGTAGGATGCATTATGAGTATAAGAAAACACACGAATGACTCAAAATATATCATACAGATACGAAGTACGTACGAGGGTACGACCCTGAAGGCCCCATGTGTTTGACCCTAAACACCACGCCAGACAAGTAGTGGTCGTACGAATAGGGTACCTGATGTGGTCCTTCCCAGCCAACCTCTGACATTCGTACTAAACAGATGGTGGAGGTATAACTAGCTAATAAAGTGGAGGTGCTTTCGTAGACCCTGAGCATGTACTGGAGCCAATCACCACGCTCCTGGCACCACTACCATCTATAGACTGCATATGTAGAGTCGTGTCCCCAGGGACCGCCATGTAAAATGAGCCAATAATGCTCTACTATAAATATGACCTCCCTTCACCTTAGAAGGGAGAGAGGATTTTTGGGAGAAAAACTTGTAACTAACTATTGCTAATAGACACTCAACATTCTCTCTATTTTTCACTTTAGAGTTCTAGCATTTACGTTCTGTGTTCTTGCAATCTTTAGGAAGTTTATTTGAAATTTAGTCAACTTAATTTCACTTCTTTTACGATTCAAAAAGTCCTTAATCTAACTTGGTTGACGAGTTCTTACCGTCAACCGTTTGGCGTCGTCTGTGGGAAGGTTAAGTGCCAAGCCACTGTTCTTCCATTGATTCCGGCAGAGAAAGATATTGAGACACTCTAAGTGATTGAGAGAACCACGTGGGGTAGAGATCCACCTCGATGGAGATCAGCTGAAGGTCTCCATGAAGAATCCTCCGCCACCCGAAAATGTGAATGCACCAAAGGAGCCTAGGGTTCCTGAAGATGAAAGAGAAGCCTCGTCCCCAACTGTCCAGCCTAATGAGAACCGTCCGAGATTAGCGGTTGCTCCCGTGAGAGATGCCGAAGAGTTCTCGCCCTAATGAAATTGAGAGGAATTAATAGCATGGCAAGATACCACTGCGTTGCAGTTACGTTAAAGAGACCTACGTACAAATGGTTCAAAAGACTCCGGCTAGGGTCCATCAGGTCTTGGCAACAATTTTATGATGAATTTCTCCAACAACATCACACCGTGCGTGATTACACAATGCTAGGAACTAGCCTCGCTAACGTGAAACAAGGAGAAAATGAGAGTCTAAAGAGCTATATCCACAGGTTCAATATGGAGGCAGCCAAAGTAGGAAGCTTTACCCATGGAGAATTAAAAATGGCCATTACGACTGGAGTATGCCCGGGTAGTAAGCTGTGGGATAACATGCTCAAAAGGGAGGTCACTGACTTAAAAAATTTCTACAAATGGGCACAGAAATATATTCATGTCAAAGATGGTCACAAAAGCCTTAAGGCTGGAAAAAGCTGGTCCCCCCGAAAACCCTCAATCCAGGAAAGCCTAAGTAGTGCAAAGAAAAAGAGGGTCTATGAAAGGTCAAGAGATGATCGGCCTCGAAATCCCCAACGCATTGATGAACGCAAACAACCCCCCTACGCATTTTATACTGACCTAACACACGCTAGGGAGCATATCTTCGTCACAAATGAAAATTAGGTCCCTTTCAGGAGGCCCTTCCCGATGAAAAAAGATCGATAAAAAAGAGACCCCAGTAAATACTGTCAGTATCATAAAGATATTGGCCACACCACCGCAAAATGCACTCATTTGAAGATAGATATCGAAGAGCTTATACGTAGGGGACACTTGGGTAGATACGTCCACAAAGAAAACCAAAGACCGGAAGAAGGAGTACCCTCACCATGGGCACAAGATGTAGCCCCAGAGGTGTAAGGAGAAGTTAGGACCATCTTCGGAGGGCCAGGGTTCGAACGCGAATTAAGGAAGGGGCGAGACAAGTATGCCAGGGAAGCCAGACGAAGTCCGCCTCCATGCGTCTTAAGTTTAGAGCAACGCCCCAAAGAGTTTTAAGGGGGAGAATGACTCGATAACCTTCATCGAAGAAGACGCATGGGGTATCCATTTCCCTCACAATGATTCCTTGGTGTTGACTGTACAACTTGCTAACATGAGGGTGCATCGGGTCCTAATGGACAATGGAAGCTTCATAGACATCCTATATCGCTCAGCTTTAGAGAAGATGGGACTGAACATCAGGCACCTAAAGCCCTGCAACACCTCCCTGTATTGATTTACAGGAGATTCGATACAACCCATAGGTGCAATTGAATGAGCCCTCACCATGGGAGAACAACCTAAACAAACTACCATAATGGCAAACTTTGTCATTGACTGCGCCTCGGCCTTCAATGCGGTATTAGGAAGACCCTCCCTAAGAGAATTGACGGCGGTAACCTCAGTATATCACTTGGCCATAAAATTCCCGACTCCTGGGGTGATAGCGAGCATGAAAGGAGAGCAGAAGGAAGTGAGGGAATGTTATAACACATCCCTCCGTACATCAATAAAACCAGCGGTGCCTACGGAAATGGTAGTTCATGGAAGCACAAACCCACACAAATTGGACCCGCGAGTCATGGAGGAACCCAAGGCCAAGCCAGTAGAGGAGTTGGAAGAAGTCAAAGTTATGAATGAGTCGTTGAGGAATTTGAAGGTAGGAAGAAACCTTCAGGATATCGTGAAGGTAAGCTGGTAGAATTTCTAAAAGTTAACCTCGATGTATTCGCCTAGAGCCACGAGGACATGGTGGGGATAGACCCATCAATCATGTGCCATCACTTGAACATCGACGCAAAAGAGAGACCTATGAGGCAGAAAAGGAGGGCGCTAGAACCAGAAAGATACGCGACCCTGAAAGAAGAAGATGACAAGTTGAAGGAAAATGGGTTTATCCGAGAAGCCAAGTATGGGTATCCAACCTAGTTTTACTCCCGAAGCCCAATGGAAAGTGGAGGACTTGCGTGGACTTCACTAACCTTAATAAAGCCTGCCCTAAGGACAGCTTCCCGCTTCCTAGGATAGATTAGTTAGTAGACGCCACGGATGAGCACGAGCTACTCAGCTTCATGGATCCATATTCCGGGTACAATCAAATACCGATGAACCCGGCCGATGAGGATCATACTTCATTTTTAATAGACAAGGGGCTTTATTGCTACAAAGTGATGCCTTTTGGGTTAAAGAATGCAGGTGCTACTTATCAAAAGTTAGTAAATAGAATGTTTGCAAATTAGATAGGAAGAAATATGGAAGTATATGTAGATGATATGTTGGTAAAGACAAGGAGGGCAGAAGAGCTCACAAGCGACCTCAGTGAGATGTTTTACACCCTCCAAAAATTCAAAATGAAGCTAAACTCGCTCAAGTGCACCTTTGGAGTTTCGTTGGGGAAGTTCCTTGGTTTTATGGTGAATTCCCAAGGTATTGAGGCCAATCCTGACAAAATCAAGGCATTATTGGAAATGAGCCCACCACGAAACAAGAAGGAGGTGCAATGCTTAACAGGGAGAGTAACAACTCTCAATAGGTTCATCTCCAGATCCACTGACAAGTGCCTCCTTTTCTTCAACATCCTAAAAGGGAACAAAAAGTTCGCTTGGGATGAAGATTGTTAGGAAGCCTTCGCTATGCTAAAGGAACACCTTGGAAAACCACCCCTTTTGGCTAAGCTAGAAAAGGAGAAAGATTGTAGCTATACTTAGCAGTATCTGAGCTGCTATAAGCGTTGCCCTGGTCAAAGCAGAAAAGAAGCATCAACAGCCCGTATACTATGTCAACAAGCGGTTGGTAGACACAAGAACTTGGTACCCAGAAATAGAAAAGTTAGCATATGCTTTAGTAATGGCTTTGCGAAAGTTGAGGCCCTATTTTCACGCTCTTGCTATTAAATTGCTTACCAACACCCCTTTGTGTCAAGTCTTGCACAAACCGGAGACCTCAGGAAGGTTGCTAAAATGGTCAATTGAGTTAAGTCAGTTTGACATCATTTATACCCAAAGGACCTTGGTCAACGGGCAGGTACTTGCAGATTTTATAGTCGAGTTTGCCTACCGACCCCATAAGGAAGGAGAAATAGAAGAGAATGAACCAACGTACAAAGGGGAAAAGCATCCTGAAGAATGGAGCCTCCATGTGGATGGGGGGTCAAACGAAGGAGGAGCTGGCGCTGGCATAGTAAAGACGAGACCTGAGGGACATAAGATGTATTGTGCATTAAGATTCTGATTTGAAGCTTCCAACAATGAAGTAGAATATGAAGCACTACTGGCTGGCATGCGACTAGCCAGGGAGCTAAAGGTAACACATTTGCATGTCTTTAGTGACTCACAGTTAGTAGTATTTTAGGTGAAGGGAGAATATCAAGCTAGAGGCCCAAAAATGGCTGCATACCTGGCCAAAGTGAAAGGGTATTTGGATCAATTCAAAAAATACACCATAGAACATATCCCAAGAGAGCAAAACATGAATGATGATGCTCTCGCAAAACTCCTCTACTCGAGATGAAGACACGCTTGAGTCCATCCCTGTTGAATACCTCTCCAGGCCAAGCATAGCAGAAGAGGAGGTTCACATGGTCAGTACTCTCAAGGATTCATGGTCCACACCCATCTCAAGGTACTTAAGTGATGAAATGTTGCCTTTAAACAAAAAATACGCCCGTAAGCTGATTTACAAAGCCGCCCAATACACCCTAGTAGATGGAGTTTTGTATAAAAGAGGCTTCTCCACCCTGCTCGTACGGTGTATAGACAAGGGAAAGAATTTGAAGGTTCTACAAGAGATACACGAAGGAGAGTGTGGAAATCATGCTGAGGGGCAATCCACGACAAAAAGGGCCATACGACAAAGGTATTATTGGGCTACCATGGAAAAAGACATGGGCGATTTCATGAGAAAATGTGACAAGTGCCAACGACATGTGAATTACCCTAGACAGTCACTAAATGAGCTGGTGAGCATGAGCAGTCCATGGCCCTTTACTGTGTGAGGGATTGACTTGGTCGGCGCGTTACCAACAGGAAGCGGAGGAGCGAAGTACGCACTAGTCAATATAACGGATAAGAAAATCACCACCTTCGTCAACAAGTTCATCGCTGTAGGTATGGAGTACCCTACAAGATAATCTCTGACAACGGGACCCAGTTTAAAGGGGGGCTATTCGACGAATATTGCAGAGTAAGGGGGATCAAGAGGAGTTTCTCCGCTGTAGTACACCCGCAAGCCAACGAAAAAGTGGAGGCCATCAACAAGATCCTGAAAAGGAATCTGAAAAAAAATTGGAGAAGTTTAAAGGAGCCTGGGTCGAAGAACTGCCCAATGTGCTTTGGGCCTACAGGACCACCCCCTATTACACTACTGGAGAAACGCCTTTCGCCTTAGCCTATGGGTGCGAGGCTGTTCTTCTACTAGAAATGAAAGTCAACTCCTTCCGTATACAAGCATACGAAGACCAGGCTAACCACACAGCGTTGGATGAAAATTTGGACCTGTTGGAGGCGAGAAGAGAAAAGGCACAACTGAGGTTGGCAACATACCAGCAACGGGTCGCAAGATACTATAATTCAAGGGTGTGAGCGAGGACATTTAGGATCGGAGACCTCGTGTTAAGGAAAGATCTGCCAAACACTCGCGACCCAGGTGCAGATGTACTAGAGGAAAATTGGGAAAGGCCCTACCAAGTTGCCCAGGTGGTGCCCCCTAACACCTACAAGCTGTCACGTTTGGATGATACCATGGTACCCAGAGCACCTAAAAAAATATTATCAGTAAGACCCCCACGTTTGAGGCAAGAATATTATTGCTTTGTCTAAACATGCAAGTTTAAGTGTAATAGCTATGAAGTAGAGGGATAACTTAGACCCCTTGATATGTAGTAAGAACAAGGTCGCCATAGGTAGCTATGTACTCTACTCATTTCCAATGAATATGTTTCTCTTTGGCATCCAATGAATATGTAGTAATAACTCTCGTGTATGAGCAAAATGATCACACTATCTAACTCTCATTTCCAATAATTATCAAAGTGCATGAGCAAAATGATCAAAGTGCCCGATGAGATAAATCTCGCCAACCACTTGGGCAGCAGAGTATACAGCCAAAAAAGGTCCTAAAAAAGGCCCTTACAAAAAAAAGGGGGAAGTAAGGAAGAAAACCTTGCAAGGCATCTCTTGAGTTCACGAGGATTAGCTACCCTTATGAGCATCGAGAGGGTCTAAAGGTCCTATAGGAAGAGCCTCCTAATAAAGGATGATACCTCCACGGGAGGAAAGGCCTCAGGAAGAGCATCCACCAATAAGCCTAGAGCAGCCACCAAGCCTTCTAGCCAAAAAGGGTCATAAAAGATACCCTTGCAAAAATAGTACTATGCGTAATAACGAGAAGGACGCTTCTCGCAAGAAATAACAAGCACATGCAAAAATATATAAAAGGATGGCTAGAACCCAAAGGGTCAACATATCCTTACAAATACAACTAAGGTGCACCAAAGAGACCATCACTAATGGTCCAAATAAAAAATCGACGAGTTATTAGGAAAAAGAGAGACCTATCGAACCCATTCAACTCCTATATACAGGGGTGGGCTCAAAAGGACCTCAAGCATAAAGAAGCAAAAACAAATGATCATATATATATATAAGAAAATAAAGTTGCGATAACATTGCAAGATAAAATCGACATCAGCCACAGCAGGATTTAAAAAAGTTCCCAAAAAAATGAGGTTCAAATGAGCATACAACCAAATAAAATTAAAAGGTAAAAGCTATAGAAGGAAAATCTCAGGGACTCCCGCCGCGAGCATTCCATTTGGCCACCTTGTGACCTTGGCAACGACAAGGTCACCAGAGGAGGAGAAATCAAAGCTAGGATTCTGCCCCCACATTCCATAGAGGGTGCGCTCTATGGACTTGTACTCGACCTTAGCCAAATTAGCCTCCAGGAGAGTGACCCTCTCTTGCAACATTGCAGCCTTGGCTTCCACTCTCCCCAAATCAGCTTCCAGGAGGGTGACCCTCTCCCGTAACTTCGCGGCCTTGGCTTCCGCTATCCTCCTCCTTTTTGACGATGAAGAGGCCTTCGCCATGGCTTTCTCCAGCTTATGCTTGGTGTCAGTAAGCTGTCCCTCGAGCTCCTGAACTTTGACCGCTAGACGGTCCCTTTTAGCATTCGATAAAGGGAGGTCATGTGCCGAGTCTGCGAAGTGTTGAGCCACCAGAGAGGTCTGCAAGGAAGCAAAAAGAAAAAAAAGTGAGCTAACAAAGAACCCCAAAGAAAAAGGCCAATGTAAGACGCATGAACTCACCCAAGTGGTGGAGTGCACAAGGGTCTCCCCAAGCTCCGCCATAGAAAAACTGCTGAGACCTCTCCACTCGGTCTTGGGAATACCTTCGGTGACTCAGTTACACCTTTGCATGTAAGGTGCTAACGTGCGACTCCCCCCTCCAAATCAGGAGCGCCCGGTTGAGCGGAGACAGATGACCCACTCACCGAGGGAGGAGGAAGTGCAGGAACATCGAAAAAAGGGTGCCTCAAATGGTCATGATTAGCGGGAGCACAAGGAAGATTATCATAGTCCTTGGAGAAAGGCACAACGAAGCACCCTAGTATGGTCTGTGGATCGCGGAAATTAGAGGCTGTGTCGCGGTCCGTAGGGACAAAAGGAGGGCACCCCGTGGAGGATGGAGATGACTGGGCTGGATGCTTAGAGTTTGGAGAAACCTCCCCATGCACCCATTTCGCATCACCCCCGTCCAAGTGAGGCTCGGCTAAAGTCGCCCTCTTCTTTCATTCGGAAATATGCCACAGCAGATCGGGTTCCGAAACCATGGATAAACCATAGCAGTTAAGGTTGGCCATAGTGAAGAGACGGGCGACCATTTTTTTTAGCAGGGTCGGCATCGAGAAAGACATCTACTGGTGCTGCCTCTGACTCAAGAACCTTGAGGATACTGAAGCTCTCTGAACAATCAACACAGTTATCAATATGAGTATAAGCTCCAAAATAGAAAATTCAATGTAAAAGGAAAAAGATTGAAGTACTTACTTGGGGATGAGCGAAAATGTTCACGAACGGAAATGGGACCTTTCATAAAGAAAAAGTCCTGCTTCCAGGAACCTGGGTTAGACATGGAACCTTCTATCAAGGAGACCTGAGAATTGGCTTTTTTCAGGAAGTAGAAGCCTTTGGATTTAGGGGTAGGCATGAGATTGTACATAAAATGCACCTCTTGGGCCGTAGGAGCATGACTGTTAAACTCCATAAACGCCATATATAGGCAGCTCAAAGTCAGCTAGCTGTTAGGTGCCAGCTGAAGCGGAGCAAGGTCAAAGTGGTTGAGGACCATGACAAAAAAACGGGAGTAAAGGAATGGTCCCACCCGCTTTCAAGATGTGCTCGCTCATGGCCACGTAGCCCTATGGGGGATTATTGGCCTGACACTTGTTGGAGGTGCGTATAGCTTGTTCTCTTTGCCAATATGATACTTTTCAGATAATTCTAGCAATCGGTATTCTGACATGTTGGACATGATAGTGGACGCCAATAGAGGACTAGAATTTAGCTTCTCGGGAGCCACCTGTTGTCTCATTCCCTTTGACATATCTGCAAAACCAAAGGAAAAAGGTGAGGTCAAAACAGGACAATTTACCCTCCATTTTTTTTCCTTCTTGCAAGAGTTTTCCACTGAGGCATTGACTATGGAAGCATCGAACACGAGTGGATTAAAGACAAGGGTTGAGGGGAACCCGGGGTGACCTCAGGGTTACTATAGGGAGAGAATAAGGCAGGAGGTTCAGGAGGGAGATTTCCCTCCATGAACTCCAACTCCATTTGCAGATCAAAAAGGCTCACTCTAACGTTTGCAGTGTGGTCATTAAGGTCAAATGGGAAAGGGACTTCACCTGTAACGACCCAAATTTACTAATGAGGCTTAAGGGCCTAGATTAGTGTGCCGGGAGGGCATAATTGGAATATATGTGATTTAATGATTAAAAGTATGATATATGACTATTTGAATATTTGAGATGCATGACTATGTGTATTAGTATGCATGTGGGCCCTGATTAGGTTAGAAAGGGCATAATTATAATTTTGGCCCGTTGAGGGCATAACTGTATATATATTCAATAATTGTTGAGACCACATTATTATGTGGATATATCTGTGATCTGTGATTCGAGACGATCCTAGTGAGCAGATTAGCGAAAAAGTCATGGTGGGGATTTATACCCGGCTCGGGGCGAGCCTGGGGGTATAAATGGGAATTTAGAGAATATATTGGGGTCTATTTCGACATCGAGGAATATAATTGGTGATTAATTAGGTATCGGGAAGTAAGCGGAAAATATTAGAGACACTCGAGGAATTAGCGGGAATTGGGCGAAGTGGCCATAATGCCTTAGGTGGATTAAAAGACTTAGGATTAAAGGGGAGGGCATTATGGTCATTTGGCTTATAAGAGATAGGTATTGCTGAGGCTTTATGCTTAGTGGAAATTGTAGAATAAGGTAGAAGTTTGAGAAAAGAAGGAAAAGAAAGAAAAAGAAAGGGAAGAAAACAAGGCATTTTTCCAAGGGTCGGTTTATGCTTTCCTTCATCATTTTCTTGAGTTTTCTTAGAGCAAAGCTCAGAGGGGAGCTAGGTTAGGCTGAGCAACAAGAATTCTGAGCTAGGCTTGAAGAATTGGCAAGGGCTTAGCAAGAACGCACCATCACTTAAGGTAAGACTTTGGAGTTTTCAATTTCTGGTTTGGATTGTTTGAACTATGGTGTCTAAGCTGAATTGATGGGAACTTTAGGAGAATTCAAGCCAAGGATTGAGGAAGAGCAAGCTAAGGAGGTCTAGAGGCTAACTTAAAGTTGAATTTCCATCAAAGGTATAAAATTCTAAGCTTTAAACTTTGAAGTTTTGATTGTTTTGCTGAGTTTCTGAAGTCTAGGGGCAACTATGGTGAATTTTGGCATTAGGGGTCCATGTGGTTAGGTTTTGTATGATTGTGATGCTTGGGATGATTGGAATATGTTAATAAGCTTGTTTTTAAGTTTGGTTAAGGATTGGAAGAGTTTTGGTAAGGGTTGGCTCGGGGAAATCGCAGGAAGGGAAAATGCAGTTTTGGCTGTCTGTGACTAGCGCTATAGCGCTAGCCTCTGGGCGCTATACTGCTAGGCCAAGCATTCTGAGGGTGTTTTGGATATGCTTGTAGTGCTGTAGCGCCCTCCTTAGAGCGCTGTAGCGCTACCCTGTCTCCAGAAAGGGATTTTGAGTTATTTTCAAGGGTTTTTGCCCAGGGGTTCGGGGTTCGATTCCACCACCCCGTTTGGTGGAATTGGAGCTTCCCAAGGGCCCAGGATTGGTCCCGAGGCTAGGGTTTGGACTTGAGGTTTGGTGATGATTTTGATCTATGGTTGTGACTAGGTGTGCGCTAGGGCTCAAGGGGGATCGTGCTCAAGGATCAAAGTGAACAAAGCTAGCTAATTTAAAGGTAAGAAAACTGCACCCGGTTATATGTTTGTGATGGGACAAAGTGTTCCCGATATCTGTATAATGTCAAGGATGGTATTACGCCATGGGACATGTGATGAGCGACCTAAGGGTGCCGTATACAATATTTGCGCACAGGGCGCGACTTGGCCACTGGTAGCCGAGGACAGCTTAATATTCACTGAGCTTGGTTTAAGCGGGCTGGAGTCAGTGGGATAAACAGAGGGCGCTAACCCTAGTTATCATTTGTGAACTGATTATTGTTATGAAATGATATGTTTGGTGTGCTGAATACTTGGTTATCATGGATGCTTAAACTGTTGAGAACATGCTTATGTGTTATGAGATATTGGATTGTCTGTTGATTGCTTATGCTCTGTTATTGTGTTTTCTTGCTGGGCCTTGGCTCACAGGTGCTACGTGGTGCAGGTAAAGGCAAAGGAAAGTTGGACCAATCCTGAGATGGAGAGCTGTGGGGTTGAATGTACATAGTCAGCTGTTCGGTCTCCATGGCCGAGGAGTGGATCAGGGGATCAGGACAGAGATTGCCCAACTGTCTATTTTGCCTTAATATCGCTAATACTGCACTTAATTCTCGAATCTTTTGTAAATGGTTTTTATTCTATTGTTTTTGGGATCCCGTGTAAACAGAAAATGTTATTTATAAGAAATGCGGCTTTTGAGACCAAAATCTTTTAACCTTAGTTCCGTTATAGTTTCAGTAACACGTTTTTAGTTAAATGACTTGTTTAGCAAGTCTAACACTTTTATAAACACATAGTGTAATGGTCTTGGCTATCCAGGGCATTACAACTTGGTATCTGAGCGTCCTAGGTTTATGGGTTCCTGAAGACTGGCTGGACATGAACATTCGCTGTGAAAGACAAGCTCGACTCTGGGTTTGGTAATTGTGTACACATGATTATGTGCTTAAATGATTTGAATGAGATATGATTGTTGATATATGTTTGATTAATAGGGAGCATGAGACACTGATAGGGCCTGGCCCTTGACTATTGCATGATGTTATTGAGGCATGCTTACCAGCACTGCTATGCATGTGAGTGAGTATATGGATGAATATTTGGATGAATTGCTATGAAATTGATTGCTTGTGAATGATTGGAGTTCCAGTGATGGATCATGAAAGGATTATTACCATCATAGTCAGATGGCCAAGTCGTTGATTGTAGATTGACTTGGATAGTTATGCGTCCAAGAAAGTCTACGTGACTAGCCGGTAGTTCCGGGATTAGAGATGATGATCAGGGCCAGACCCCTCCGCCAGTCCCTGAGAACTGGCAGCAGCTTATGGTAGACATGCAGGCTCGGCTACAGAGCCAAGATGAATAGATCCGAATTCTGCGATAGCAGGCCCATATGGGAGTGTTGCCCCTATTTTGCCATCTGCAGTGGTACCTGTTGTGCAGCCAGTTGAGGTTGAGAATAAGTGGGAACCGTTGTATGAGCGGTTCAGGAAGCAACAGCCACCGATCCACTGAAGGCTGAGCAGTGGATGACCATGATTACTACCATTCTTGATTGTATGAGGGTAGAGGGGCATAACAGAGTGGCCTGTGCCACATATATGCTGAGAGAGGATGCCCAAATCTGGTGGGAAGTGGCATCACAGACCAGGGATGTTACTGCTTTGACTTAGGAAGGATTTAAGGATCTATTCAATCAGAAGTATTATAATGTTGCCATCAGGGCAGCGAAGATAAATGAGTTCATGGGGCTGGTTCAGGGTAGCATGACAATTACAGAGTATGCCCTGAAGTTTGATAAACTCGCGAAATTGGCACCAGATCTTATGCCTACTGATGCAGCTAGGCAGGATAGGTTCATTAGAGGGCTTAATGCTATGATAGCCCGAGATGTGAGAATTACAACAGTTCCTGGAGGGACAACTTATGCCAAGGCTGTAGAAAAGGCTCTTACCACTGAGGAAGCGGAGAATAAGATATGGAGAGAGAGTGCAGTGAGGAGGGAGGGTCGCAGGGCGGTGCCTCCATATTCTGGTTCTGGTAGGGGTGGAGGCCCCAGTGATTTGAAGAGAAAGATCCCTGAGGCTTCGATCGCTCCTGGTTCTGATAGGAGAGGTCGGGGTACCCAAGGTGGCCGTCAGGGAGGCAATGATGCATGGAGGACTTATCCTGAGTGCACGAGGTGCAGAAGACGCCATCCAGGAAAATATCGGGCTAAGGCATGTTATGTGTGTGGGGTGGTGGGACACCTCAAGAAAGATTGCCCGACAGTGAAGAGGGGAGATGCGGGGAAGGTGTATAACTTGGCTCTAGCTCGAGTGTTCACCCTGACTCAGGCGAAGGCCGAGGCTAGTCCCTCGGCAGTGACAGGTCAGCTTTCTAGTGCTAGAACTCCTTTTACTGTATTGATTGACTCTGGTGCTACACGCTCGTTTGTTTATAGTAAGGTGATTGATAGACTGTGTAGACCTAGTGAGTATTGTGTTTCAGGGTTTGGGACTATTTTGCCTACAAGGGAACTGGTAGTATCTAGGTGATGGATTAGAGCACTGCCAGTGATAGTTGATGGTAGGGAGTTATCAGTAGACTTAATTGAATTGAGTATGGAAGATTTGGATATGATTCTAGGTATGGATTGGTTGGTTAGATATGGAGCTACCATTGACTGCAGGAAGAAGATGGTGACTTTTGAGCCAGAGGGCGAGGATCCCTTTGTTTTTGTGGGAGCGGTGCATGGACCCCGCGTACCCAGGATATCGACGTTGAGAGCCAGAGACTTGTTACAGGGTGGATGTATAGGTATCACTAGAGTTCCACCAGTAGGACCGGAGGAGACCAGATTGGTTTGCGAGTTCCTGGATGTGTTTCCTGAGGATTTGCTTGGGTTGCCACCGCGTAGAGAGATTTAGTTTGTTATTGAGTTGGCACTGGGGACAGAGCCAGTGTCGAGGGCACCATATAGGATGGCACCGGCGGAACTGAAAGAATTGAAGATACAGTTGCAGGAGCTTTTGGATTCGGGGTTTATTAGGCTTAGTTACTCACCATGGGGTGCTCCAATTCTATTTGTGAAGAAGAAGGATGGGACTTTAAGAATGTGTATAGACTATCGGGAATTGAACAAGTTGACTATTAAGAATAAGTATCCCCTACCAAGGATTGATGACTTGTTTGACCAGCTGCAGGGTAAGACAGTGTTCTTAAAGATTGATCTTCGATCTGGTTATCACCATCTGAGAATCAAGGATGAGGACATACCAAAGATGGCCTTTCGAACGCGGTATGGGCTTTATGAGTTTTTGGTCATGTCATTTGGTTTGACCAATGCCCCAGCAGCCTTTATGGATTTAATGAACAAGATGTTCAAGGATTTTCTAGATCAGTTTGTTATTGTCTTCAAACACGACATCTTGGTGTACTCCAGTTCAGAGACAGAGCACGAACTACATCTTCGACAGGTTCTTCAGAGGTTGAGGGAGCATCCGTTGTACGCCAAGTTGAAGAAATGTGAATTTTGGTTACCAGAAGTGACATTCCTTGGACATATCGTGGGTGCAGATGGGATTAAGGTGGATCCATCTAAGGTAGAGGCGGTTAGGGATTGGCCGAGGCCAAGGAACGCCTCAGAGGTGCGGAGCTTTCTTGGTCTAGCGGGTTATTATAGATGGTTTGTGGAGGGCTTCTCGAAGATAGCAGCACCGATGACAGAATTAACATGGAAGAATTTGAAGTTTATCTGGTCAGACAAGTGCGAAGACAATTTTCAAGAGTTGAAGCGACGACTTATTACAACGCCTGTATTGAGTCTTCCTTCGGGGGAAGGGAAGTTTGTTGTTTATTGCAATGCATCAAGATTGGGTTTAGGATGTGTGTTGATGCAGAATGAGAAGGTTATAGCATATGCATCACGGTAGGTGAAGGAGTATGAACAGCGGTATCCTACTCATGATTTGAAGTTAGCAGCAGTGGTATTCGCACTGAAGATTTGGCGACATTATCTGTATGGGGAGAAGTGCGAAGTCTACACTGACCATAAGAGTCTGAAGTATTTCTTTACACAGAAGGACTTGAACATGAGATAGAGGCGTTGGCTTGAGTTGGTAAAGGACTATGATTGTGATATTCTTTACCATCCGAGGAAAGCCAATGTGGTGGCAGATGCATTAAGCCGGAGAGGCCCAGGTCAGCTATATAGTTCCATTCAGATCTCAAGGGAGTTAGCTAATGAAATGGTCAAAGCAAAGATAGAGTTGGTGGTAGGCCGGTTGGCCAATATTACTCTATAGTCGACCCTGCTAGAGCGGATCAGAGAAGGACAATTGGCAGATGCTCAGTTACAGGGGATTAGGGAGGATGTCTTAGCGGGAGTAGCTAAGGACTATTCTGTTTCTGAGGTTGGTTTGCTTCGGTATTAGGGACAGATATGTGTTCCAGCTGATGAGGGGATCAGACGAGAGATACTAGATGAGTCTCATACGACGCCGTACTCGCTTCATCCAGGTACCACGAAGATGTACCAGGATTTACGGGTGTTATATTGGTGGCCCGGGATGAAGAAGGATGTGGTGGAATACGTAGCCAGATGCTTAACCTGTCGACAGGTGAAAGCTGAGCATCAGTAACCAGCAGGCTTGCTTCAGCCTTTGGGTATTCCCGAGTGGAAATGGGAGGACATTCAATCTCAAGGAATCCTGAGGATCATCGCCTCCAAAGTGTATTTTTATATACCACCAAAGCAAAGAAACACACTAATGGCACCTATGCTTTGAAGACACCATGGCGAAGAGTCAACCGGAGCACCTAAAGACCATCTCCTAGACTGGGGAGCAAGTGTGGATGCTAAAATCTCCACACCAATGAAAAACTCCTAACACTTGTTTGAAGCCTCTCAAAGGTCCCGATAACCATGACCAAATCCCCGTTGGTCTCTTGGAGCATTGACTCAGTGAGAAAGGCATCAAACATGGTTTCAACATTACCACCATTTCGGCATTGCGCTAGGACCGCGATCTTGCCTGGGTAGCATCGCGAGACGCTCAATCCGCGCCTGGAGATGCGGTCTCGCCTGGGTAACTTTGTGAGATGCTCGCCTCATGCTTGACTTAGAGGTCTCACTCAGGTACCTCTGCGAGATGCCAGTCGTGGTCCATGCCTCCGCCTCGGCAGCCCGCCTCGCGCCTCTAGCCCACATCTCGTGCCATACCTCGCGAGACATCAGGGCCTTGTCACGCCTTGTGCCACACCTCACAGGACACCAACGCCTCGTGCCACCAGCCCACGTCTCGTGCCACATCTCTCGAGACATCAACGCCTCACCACGCCTCGCACCACACCTTGTGGGACACCAGCGCCTCGTGCCACACCTCAAGAGACATCAACACCTCTGGTTTGCGCCTCGCGCCACTAACCCACACCTTGCGCAACAGCGCCTCGCGCCACTGGCCCATACCTCGCGAGACATCAAATCCTCGTGCCTCTGGTCTGTTCCTCGCACCATTGACCCGTGCCTCGCGCCACACCTCGCGAGACATAACCTCACACATGGTTCTTCCCCCCGCGACAGACACCTTGAGGCTCTGGCCTCCCATTCCTTTTGGGATCGTATCTCTCATTATGACCCATAAGGGCTCCAACACTGAAATTTTAAGAGAGTAGGGTGCATTATGAGTATAAGAAAACCCACGAAGGACTCAAAAGAGATCATATGGATACGATGTACGTACGGGGGTACGACCCTGAAGTCCTCATGTGTCTGACCCTAAACACCACGCTAGAAAAGTAGTGGTTGTATGAATAGGGTACCTGATGTGGTCCTTCCCAACCAATCTCTGACGTTCATACTAAACAAATGGTGGAGGTATAACTAGGTAATAAAGTGGAGGTGCTCCTGTAGACCCTGAGCATGTACTAGAGTCGACCACCACGCTCCTGGCACCACTACCATCTGTAGACTGCATATGCAGAGTCGTGTCCCCAGGGACCACCATGTACAATGAGTCAATAGTTCTCTACTATAAATAAGACCTCCCTTCACCTAAGAAGGGAGAGAGGATTTTTGGGGGAAAAACTTGTAACTAACTATTGCTAATGGACACTCAACATTCTCTCTACGTTTCAATTTAGAGTTCTAGAATTTACGTTTTGTGTTCTTGCAATCTTTAGGAAGTTTATTCGAAATTTAGTCAGCTTAAGTTCACTTCTTTTACAATTCAAAAAGTCCTCATTCTAACTTGGTTGACGAGTTCTTACTGTCATCATTAACCCTAGTCATAAGCGAAAATGGATAACTATTAAAGTCAAATTCAATTAAATGCTTTAGAATAAAATACTAGACTCAGGAACCTTGAATTCTACTAAAATGGGTAGTAGAATTCATCCTGGGCGCTTAGGTTTAAGTCCCCGAGCCCAAAATCCCATTTTGGCTAAGGATGACTAGGTGAGTCGCGACTCGCCCCTAAGGGTCGCAGTGCGCCTCCAAGTCAGAGGTGCCAGCCCCCATTCCCAGGGGTAGGCGGGCCGCGACCTGCCCCTTTAAGGTCTGGTGCACCTTCAAGACAGCAAGCCCCCAGGGCTTCTAAGGTCACACAGGCTGAGACGCCCATGAACAGGGTCGTGACGTGCCCCCGCAAACCTAGAAACCTTGGGCTTTTCCTGCGTTTTCTTCTCAAATCCAAGCAACAGAATTCAACTTAATCACATATCCTAGCCAATATTAAGTTTATAACCCTCAGTATCACCTTACAAACATCACATATGGCCTATAACACTAGATCAACCTTCCTTAAACCCCAAATTCAGAAACCAACCCAAGCATCCCTAAACATATCCAAACCCAACTAGAATTCAACATATTAGGGCCTACAATCTTACCTCAGTGATAACTTAATCCTGAGTTGTTCCTTGCCTACTCCTAGCTTCAATTCTCCAGTCCCCAAGCTTTAATTCCTAAGCCCAGCAATCTTCCTAAGCCTTCAATCACACAAAGATAGAGAGAGAGAGAGAGAGAGAGAGAGAGAGAGAGAGAGAGAGAGAAGAACGTGAGAGAGAGAGAGATTGTGAGACTTCTGATATATTATATCATATTCTTGAAGTTTATTCCATCTATATCCTATAACCCAAAGACCAAAATGCCTCTATATATAACTCATCCCATTTATTTTTCATGAGGGCAAAATGGTCATTAGCTCAGATTCCCGCTAGTTCCTCGAGTCGTCCTATAAATTTCCAATTAATCCTGACATGCTCAACTAATTACTAACTATTTACCTGCTACTCGATAAATCTCAAATATACGTTAAATTTCCAAAAATACCCTAGGCTCACCCTGAGCCGGATATTAAACCCCGCTATGAAAATTCTGATAATTTTCTCACTAGGATCGCCTCGAGCCGTGTACTGCAAATATATCCACATAATAACGTGGTCTCAATCATTTAACACATATAATCACATTTATGCCCGCAACGGGCCAATATTACAAATATGCCCTTATAAACAAGAACGGGCCCACACACACATATTTAATACTTATAAACATGCATATAAATTCATTCATATTATCATATAAGTCATGCATGCCACGTAGTCACACATTTAATCAATTAATCACACACATATATATATATATATCCAATTATGCCCTCCCAGCACGCTAATCAATGCACTAAACCTTATTAGCATTTTTGGGACGTTACAACTATCCCTTCCTACTGAAAATTTCGTCCTCGAAATTTACCTTAATAATTTGGGGTATTGATCTCGCATAGCTAACTCTAGCTCCAAGGTCACTTCCTCGACCTTGTAATTCCTCTATAAGATTTTGACTAGAGGAATCATCTTGTTCCTCAGAACCTAATCCTTTTTGTCTAAGATTTGAATTGGTCACTCCTCATACGAAAAATATGTATGTAGTTCCAGATCCTCATATCCAAATATGTCGGTCGTATCTGAGACGTACTTCCGAAGCATTGAGATGTGAAACACATCATGAACTCCCGACAATGACGGTGGCATAGCCAAGCTGTAGGCTACCTGCTCGATCCACTCCAAGACCTCAAAAGGTCCTACGAATCTAGGGCTCAGCTTGCCCTTTTTCCCAAATCTCCTCACCCCTCTCAATGGCAAAACTCGCATAAATACATGGTTAACTACCTGGAACTCCACGTTCCTACACATAGGATCAGTGTAGCTTTTCTATCTACTTTGCGATGCGAGCATTCGATCTTGGATCTTCTCAATAGCTTCATTAGTTTTCTGAACCATCTCCGGTCCCAAATACTTCCTCTCCCCCATCTCATCCCAATGAATGGGCGATCTACACTTCCTTCCATACAACATCTCGTATGGAGTTACTCCAATCATTGGTGGATAACTATTGTTGTACGAGAACTCAATCCACAGGAGGTACTTACTCCAGGACCCCTTAGAGTCTAGCACACATGCTTTAAACATGTCCTCTAATATCTGAAGTATTATCTCAGACTGCCCGTCTGTTTGAGGACAAAAGGCTATACTGAACTTCAACTGAGTTCCCATTTCCTTTCGCAAACCACCCCAAAACCTGGAGGTGAATATGGGATCCCAGTCTGATAATATAGAATTAGGAACCCCATGGAGACGTACAATCTCTCTCACATATAGTTCCGCATACTGATTCACAGTATAGGTCGTCTTCACTGGCAGAAAGTGAGCAGACTTAGTGTACCTATCTACTATCACCCACACCGAGTCATGTTGCCCCACCGTCCTGGGCAGACCTCTAAAAAATCCATGGTAATATCTTCTCACTTCCATTTTGGAATACCCAAAGGCTATAACAACCCCGCTTGTCGCTGGTGTTTAGCCTTTACCTGCTGACAGGTTAAACACTTGGCTACGTACTCAACCACGCCCTTTCTCATCCCATGCCACCAATACAAAGTCCGCAGATCCTGATACATCTTCGTGGTACTGTGATGGAATGTGTATGGTGTAGTATGGGATTCATCAAGAATCTCTCATCTAATACCCATATCCATCAGAACACAAATCCAATCCTTATACCTCAGCAAACCCGTCTCTAAAATGGAATAATCCTTAGCCACTCCAGCTAGGACATCCCTCCTAACCTCCTCAACTCTTTATCACCCATCTGGCCCTCTCTTATCCTCTCCAAGAGGGTAGACTATAAAGTATTATTTGCCAACTGGCCCACTACAATTTCTATCCTCACTCTAGTCATTTCCTCTGCCAATTCCTTAAATATATACTTCGAGCTAAACAATTATCCTGGGCCCCTCCGGCACAAAGCATCTGCCACTACGTTGGCTTTTCCTTGGTGATAAAGAATGTCACAGTCATAATCCTTCACCAACTCTAGCCAACGTCTCTATCTCATTTTTATGTCGTTCTGAGTGAAGAAATATTTTAAACTTTTATGATCGGTGTATCTCGCACTTCTCTCCATACAAATAATGTTGCCATACTTTTAGTACGAATACCACCGTTGCTAGTTCCAAATCATTGGTAGGGTACCGCTGCTCATATTCCTTCAGCTGTCGTGATGTGTATGCAATAACCTTCCCACTTTGCATCAACACAAATTGTAATCCTAGTCTTGATGCGTCGCAGTACACTACAAACTTGTCGCCATCTGAAGGAAGACTCAGCACTGGAGCAGTAATCAATCGTCACTTCAATTCCTAGATACTACCCTCGCATTTGTCTGACCATATGAACTTTAGATTCTTCCGCATCAACTTAGTCAATGGTGTGGCAATCTTCGAAAACCCTTCCACGAACCGTCTGTAATATCCAGCTAATCCAAGGAAACTCCTAACCTCTGAGGCGTTCCTTGGCCTCACCCAATCCCTAACTACTTCTACCCTGGTCGGATCCACCTTAATCCCATATCCATTGACAATTTGTCCAAGGAATTATACCTCCAGTAACCAGAACTCACACTTCTTAAATTTAGCGTATAATCCATGGTCCCTCAATCTCTACAATAATCGTCGTAGATGCTGCTCATGCTCTTCCTCTGAACAAGAGTAAACCAGGATGTCGTCGATGAAGACAATCACAAACTGATCTAAGAAATCCTTGAACATCATGTTCATCAAATCCATAAATTTTGTTGGGGCATTGGTCAATCCAAACGACATGACCAATAACTCATAATGCCCGTACCTTGTACGGAAGGCCGTCTTCGGAATATCCTCTTCCGTGATCCTCAGTTGGCGATAACCAGATCGAAGATCAATCTTTGAGAATATCGTCTTACCCTGCAGCTGATCAAACAGGTCATCTATCCTCGGTAGTGGGCACTTGTAATAACTTGTCCAACTCCCTGTAGTCTATGCACATCCGCAGAGTCCCATCCTTCTTCTTCACAAATAAAATTGGAGCACCCCATGGGGAGAAGCTAGGTCTGATAAATCCCAAAACTAGTAGCTCCTGCTACTGTATCTTCAACTGCTTTAGCTCTATCGAAGCCATCCTGTATGGTGCCCTCGACACTGGTTCGGTACCCAGAGCTAACTCAATGATGAACTAAATCTCCTTGTGCGGCGGTAGTCTTGGTAAGTCCTCGGGAAACACGTCTAAAAAATCGCATACTAGTCTAGTCTTTCCTGGCCCCACTGGCATGAATCTAGTAGTATCCACCACACTAACTAGAAAACCTATACAACCTCCTTGTAATAAGTCCCTATCCCTCAACGCTGATATCATAGGAACGTGGGGTCCATGCATAGTAACCACGAAAACAAAGGGGCCCTCACCCTTTGGTTTGAAAGTCACCATATTTTTCCTGCAATCTATGGTGGCCCCATATCTGACTAGTCAATCCATCCCCAAAATCATGTCAAAATATTCCATACCCAACTCAATCAAATCTACTGATAGTTCCCTGTTATCCACCATCACTGGCAGTGCTCTAATCCATCTCCTAGAAACTACTCGTTCTTCTGTAGGCAGTATAGTCCCAAAGCCCACAGTATAATACTCACTAGGCCTACACAATCTATCAATCATTTTAATAGAAACAAATGAATGTGCAGCACCAGAGTCAATCAATACAGTATATGAAGAGCTAGCACTAAAAAGGTGACCTATCACTACCGAGGGACTAGCCTTAGCCTCTACCTATGTGGCGAACACTTGAGCTGGAGTCAAGCTGTCTGCCTTCCTTGGTTCCTCTTTCTTCAAAGTCAGGCAATCTTTCTTGAGGTGTCCAACCACCCCGCACAAATAACAGACATTTTCCCAGATGGCACTTCCTGCATCTAGCACACTCTGGGTAGCTCGTCCATGTCTCACCGCCTCCCTGGCGACCACCCTGAACACCCCAGCCCCTCCTATCAGGACCAGCAATGGTTGAGGTATCAGGGGTCTTCCTCTTATGATCACTGGGCTCCACCCCTACCAGACCGTATAAGTGGAGGCACTGTCCTGTGAACATCCCGTCTCGCAACGTTCTCCCTCCAAATCTTGTTCTCGGCATCCTCAGTAGTGAGGGCCTTCCCAACCGCCTAGGTCTAAGTTGTCTCCCTAGGTACTGATGTGATCCTCACATCTTGGGCTATCATAGCATTAAGTACTCGAACAAACCTGTCCTGCCTAGCTGCATTTGTAGGCACTAGATCAGGTGTAAAGTTCGCTAGCTTGTCAAACTTCAGGGCATACTCAGTAACTGTCATGCTACCCTATACCAACCCAATGAACTCATTCAAACTTTGCCGCCCTGAAGGCAATACTGTAATATTTTTGGTTGAACAAGTCTCTAAACCCATCCCAACTCATGGTAGAAACATCACGAGTCTGTGATGCTACCTCCCACCAGATGCGGGCATCATCTTGAAGCATATAGGTGGCACAAGCCACCCTGTCGTTACCTTCCACCCTCATGAAGTCTAGGATGGAGGTAATCAAACTCATACATTGTTCAACCTTAAGTGGATCTGGTCCTTCCTCAAAAGTTGGAGGATGTTGCTTCCTAAATCTTTTGTAAAATGGCTCCCACCTGTTCCCAATCTCAGGCGGTTGTACAACTGGTGCCACAATAGGTGGCAAGTTAGGTGCAACACTCCCTAACGGAGCCTGCTGCCTCAGAAGGAGAATCTCTTCCTCTTGACTTTGAAGTCTAGCTTGCATGTCAGCAAGCAACCGCTACAAGTTCTCAGGGACTGGCGAAGGGTTCCGGCCTTGCTCATCATCTCTAGCCTTAACCCCAATGCCGGATAGTCGAATTGATCACTTTGTAGGCATAACTTCCAAGTTTATCTACAATCAACGACTCGACTGGTCAGGCAATGATAACAGGTTTATAATCTCCCCACGGTGTAATGCCAAAACTCAACTAATAACACACAATCATAATGCAATCAGGCATTCAAACAACCTTTCATATACAATAGCAATACAAATAAGCATGCCTTATCATATTCACATAACAGTAAGGGCTAGGTCTTATCAATATATCTCATGCGCCCTAATAAACAGGCAGATAAAGCATTTATATTTCATTTAAACACTCAAACATATAATCACATATATGGTTAACGAACCCTGAGTCGAGCATGTCTTCAGCGATGAGTGTACATGCCCAGCTAGTCTTCAGGAACCCTTAAACCTAAACTGCTCTGATACCAAGTTGTAGCGCCCTCGGTAACCAAGACCATTACACTGTGTGTTTAAAATAGTGCCAGACTTATTAATCAAGTCATTTGAACATAATTGTGTCCTAAAGTCAACTGACAAGTTAGGGTTAAAATATTTTGATCATAAAATGGTTGACTTTCAATAAAATAAGAGTTTGATACATGGGATCCCAAAAATAATGTTTACGTGGTGGTTACAACCCTCAAAAGTAAACACAGCTACAGCCAGCCTAAATGGCAAAATACAAATTTTGGCTCTAGTCCCTATAAATTCCTCTGCCGTGGCGGTCGAGCAGCTGTCGATGTATACTTTGACCCCAAAGCTCTCCAACTCATGTCTGGCCCAGTTTTCCCTTGCCTTTACCTGCACCACGTAGCACTCGTGAGCCAAGGCTCACCAAGAAAACTAAATTCAACAAGCATAGATAACAACAGCAAAATACAAGTAATAAGCTAGGCAACAGTAACAGTTTAATCCATACATATAATTCAAACTCAATTCAATTAATTAGGTGTCGGCGTCCTTAGGCCAAGCCTTCTAGTCATTTAGCTAATCCCATCTCACTTAGGTTGAGCTACATTTAGTACGCTCAACATCATCCCCGACTCCCTTAGGCCGAACTTTCACATCAAACATTGCAAACATACAAGTTGTGAAGAACGCAATTAAAGCAACACAAGCTAACCTACCTATCAAGATATTTCCAATCACAAATACATTTATAATCTCACATATATCCATTTACAGGGTATCTAAGCCCCAATCACAACTCGGGTCTAGGTTTCTTACCTCGGATCCCGATCTGAAGGTATATAGTGGTCCTGAGCATGAACCTCAATTCTGAGACTTAACGGTAACCCTAGTCACAAGCGAAAATGGATCACTATTAAAATATAATCCAATTAAAAGCTTTGGAATAAAATACTAGACTCTGGAACCTTGAATTGTACTAAAACGTGTAGTAGAATGTGTCCTGAGCAATTAGGTTTAAGACCCTGAGCCCCAAATCCCATTTTGGCTAAGGCTACCTAGGCGGGTCGCGACTCGGCCCTAAGGATCGCGGCGCGCCTCCAAGTAAGAGGTGCCAGCCTCCATTCCTAGGGGTAAGTGGGCCATGACCTGCCCCTTTAGGTTCGCGGTGCGCCTTCGAGACAGCAAGCCCCCAAGGCTTCTAGGGTCACGCAGGCTGCGGTGCCCCTGAACAGGGTCACGATGCGCCCCCACGAACCCAGAAACCTGGGGCTTTTCCTGCATTTTCTTCTCAAATCCAAGCAACAGAATTTAGCTTAAGCACATACCCAAGCCAATATTAAGTTTATAACCCTCAATATTACCTTACAAACATCACATATGGCCTATAACACTAGCTCAACCTTCCTTAAACCCCAAATTCATAAACTAACCCAAGCATCCCTAAACATGTCCAAACCTAACCAGAATTCAACATAGTAGGGCCTACAATCTTACCTCAGTGATAGCTTAATCCTCAGTTATTCCTTGCCTACTCCTAACTTCATTTCTCCAGTCCCCAAGCTTCAATTCCTAAGCCCTTTTCCTCAGCAATCTTCCTAAGCTTTCAAGTCACACAAAGATAGAGATAGAGAGAGGGAGAGTGTGAGACTTCTGATATATTCTAACATATTCTTGAAGTTTAATCCATCTATATCCTATAATCCAAAGACCAAAATGCCCCTATAAATAACTCTGCCCATTTATTGCCCATAAGGGCAAAATGGTCATTAGCCCAGATTCCCACTAGTTCCTCGAGTCGTTCGATAAATTCCCAATAAATCCTAACATGCTCAACTAATTACTAACTACTTACTCGTTACTAGATAAATCCCGAATATACACTAAATTTCTCAAAATACCCCTTAGGCTCACTCCGAGCTGGATATTAAACCTCGCTGTGATTATTCCGCTAATCCGCTCACTAGGATCGCCTCAAGCTGTATACTGCAAATATATGTACATAATAACGTTTTCTCAATTATTTAACACATATAAATCATATTTATGTCCGCAACAAGCCAATATTACAAATATGCCCTTATAAACAAGAACGTGCCCACACACGCAAATTTAATACTTATAAACATGCATATAAATATACTCATATTATCATACAAGTCATGCATGCCATGTAGTCACGTATTTAATTAATTAATCACACATATATCCAATTATGACCTCCCAGCATGCTAATCAATGCACTAAACCTTATTAGCATTTTTGGGATGTTACAACTATCCCCTCCTACTGAAAATTTTGTCCTCGAAATTTACCTGAATGATTCAGGGTATTGATCTCGCATAGCTAACTCTAGCTCCAAGGTCGCTTCTTCGACCTTGATATTCCTCCATAAGAGTTTACAAGAGGAATCGTCTTGTTCCTCATAACATTATCCTTTCTGTCTAGGATTTGAACTGGTCGCTCCTCATACGAAAAATCTGTCTGTAGTTCCAGATCCTCATATCCCAATACATTGGTCATATCTGAGACATACTTTTGAAGCATTAAGATGTGAAATAGATTATGAACTCTCGACAATGATGGTGGCAAAGCCAACCTATAGGCTACTTCCCCGATCCTCTCCAGGACCTCAAAAGGTCCTACGAATCTAGGGCTTAGCTTGCCCTTTTTCCCAAATCTCCTCACCCCTCTTAATGGTGAAACTCGCAGAAATACGTGGTCCCCTACCTCAAACTCCACGTCCCTACGCTTAGGGTAAGCGTAGCTTTTTTTTTCTACTCTGCGAAGCAAGCATTCAAGCTTGGATCTTCTAAATAACTTCATTAGTTTTCTGAACCATCTTCGGTCCCAGATACTTCCTCTCTCCCATCTCATACCAATGAATGGGTGATCTACACTTCCTTCCATAAAACATCTAGTATAGACCTACTCCAATCGTTGATTGATAACTATTGTTGTACGATAACTCAATCAATGGGAGGTACTTACTCCAGGACCCCTTGAAGTCTATCACACATGATCTAAGCATGTCCTCCAATATCTGAATTATCCTCTCAGACTTCCCGTCTATCCGAGGATAAAAGGCTTTACTGAACTTCAACTCAGTTCCCATAGCCTTCTGCAAACCACCCAATACTTGGAGGTGAATATGGGATCCCTGTCCGATACTATAGACTTAAGAATCCCATGGAGACGTACAATCTCCCTCACATAAAGTTTTGCATACTGATCCACAGTATAGGTCGTCCTCACTGGCAGAAAGTGAGCTGACTCGGTGTACCTGTCTACAATCACCCACACCGAGTCATGTTGCTCCACCGTCTTGGGCAGACCTCCTAAAATATCCATGGTAATATTGTAACGCCCTGGTTACCCCAACACAGTTACGGTGAACTTTTAACCGTGCATTTAACTCGCTAATCGAGTTCTTTGGTTATAAACATGCTTCTAGGTGTTAATAATAGGTTAAGGTGGAAAACCAATCAAAAGGAAAGGTTATATTTTATTTTAAACATAAAACTGTTCATGGGCCCATAAAAATGTTTACAATGCAAAACAGTCATTACTGTATAAAATTTACAACCCGCCGATCTAAGCGGAAAAAATAGGGAAAACTCCCTAGTTCCCCTGAGAACTCCTTGGCCGTGGTGGTCAAGTGGCCGCATATGTACACATTTCCACCTAAGCTCTCCACTCAAGGTTGGGTGAGCATTTCTTTCCCTTTACCTGCACCACATAGCACCCATGAGCCAAATCCTAACAAGAAAACTTAATACTGCATGAATATAATATCAACAATGATCATAATAGTCATTTGGTACTATTAGTCCAAAATAGAGGAGTGACAATTGTAAAAGTCACTAAGGTGGGTTCTATACCCTCTACCGATATGTGATCATTTCACTAGCTTAAACGAGGTAGCTATCTGATGAATAGTCACCAACATAAACCTACCGAGTGACCATAGAGTCACAACTGTGGGATTCCGCTCCCTTAGCCATGTGACAAATAGTCACCTAGGCCTTTGGCCCTAGCTCTGAGTAACTAGTCATAGACTAGACAAGCGCTTATAATTTTCATCGAACTTAGGGTCGGTCCAGCACTAATACCCCATATGAGTCATTCAATGCTGATGTCGATTAGATCTAATCTTTTATCGGCTCTGCGTTCTTGATGTTTATGCTGTTTCTGACTCTTAGGTTAGTAACACGCGACCAATGCCGATTCTGACTAATCAGTGCCATACACAAGTAAGCAGGATTTGCAAAGCATTTAATATGCAATCAATGTCCACATTTAACAGTCAACATCCCTCTATAATAACCATGCATGTCATAACACAGGGTGCAGTTATCTTACCTCGAGTTCGAGCGAGAAATAATAAAAGAATGACCCTTGAGAACGATCTGCCATTTAGTCCTTTAGCGGTCACCTAGTCATAACCAATTGGAATCCATTAATAAAATAAATTAATAAGAGGTTCACAATCTAAAATATCACTCTCGGGACCAATCCCGCACTCTCGGGACTCCCAATCCACCCAAACAAGGTAAAGGAAACCATTCCCGAGCCTTAAAAGTCATCCCGAGCCCTAAAATAGGCTTGCTGGAAAATGAACCAGCGCTGGGGCGCTGCTGAGTGGCACTGGGGTGCTGTCCCAAGTCAGAGAGACGCAGCTCTCTGCCCTGCCTAGTGTAACATGTCGGCCTTGATGGAATGTTACAAGCTAGGATGGCGCTCGGTCAGATGTGCACGCGAGGGTGCAGGCTGGTGAGCATGCTGATGCCTAGTTTGTACGGCAGTGGCATTTTCGTAAATATCTTCAATATTGCTCGGAAATGGACGAGACTTGGTAGGTTCCATATTTAAGGGTCAATGAACGCAATGGTACAATCGGATTTGGGAGATTCGAAGAATCGGCGAGCTGGAAGCCAAGCATGTCTCCCAAGCAAAAATCATATATGTTCCTGGTAGAAGGCTAAAAGCTCAAAAGACTCTTTGTAGGGGGAGCACCTGGTGTCAGCTCTCCACCACCCCCTGGAGCAGGTGCGTCAAGTGAGCTACTACTAGTTGGGAGGACTAGTAAGGCGGGCATATGAGGACCACGAGGGGGCTCATATGTCTCCATGAGTAGGAGTACTCATGGACATTACCGGGCTGCCCCAGTAGTGCGTCGAAGTGTGCTGCCAGAGGTTTAAGGGTACGGTTCCCTTGGCTTGCTGGGATGCCGCTTGCATGGAATGTGGCCCAAACCTTCGAAAGATGTCGTGGTTCGCCATGGCCACGAATCTCGACATGAGATGGCACGGGAAGTCATTCGTGGGACTTATTAGCATGCAAGCATTGGAGGGTGCACTATGCTTAGTAGGACAGAGGTCCAGTGTATGCTACTAGTCTGGCAGCCAGTCTCGAGGGCCTGCTAACATGCACGATGGTATGGTGCCTTGAGGATTGGACCATGGACGTATGGGAGTCCTTGGTCTATGACGCGAACTAAACGGATAGTATCGAATGGGACATGATGGGAGGTGTTGGCACGTCAGCTTGGTGTTGGCTCTTAGCCACACATGCTACCTTGACTTGCGAATGTATGGGTGAGCATCGGTGTTGGGATTTTCCTTGCCATAGTGAGAACCTATGGACAGTGTGAGTATCTTGGCTAGATAGCTTTGATGCATGATTGCACTCATAGATGCTTGAGAGCATGACTCAGCGAGAGTTGTTCGAGAGACAGAAGTGTGCAGAGGCACACGGTCGCGTGAAAAATGTGCCCATTATTATTCGAATGGTTGGAAGGCTGACCTTGGCTCAGAGGAGTCAAGGTGCCGCACGGGCATTTCCACTGTCAAAATGTCAGCCCGTGACAATTGGTATCAGAGCTAGGTTCATCTCAAGTTGGGGTGAACCTGGTTGGCCCATCTGAAGGACCATAAAGGTATGGATGCTTGGATAGATGTCATTGAGCCTTTTAGTCACCTAGAAAGGATCAGTAGGCTGAGACGGGATGAGTCTTAGTTGCTCTTCTTCGTGGGAATGCTGAACATCCTAGAGAAGGGACAGGTTATGGTTACTTCGAATCAAAGCTCAGAGATGCTTGAAAGACAACAACCACGTGCAATTGTGGAGAGGTGCTACAAAAGAGTTGGAGCTCATTGACACGAGACAAGGTTTGATCGAGAGGTCAAGGTTTTATGCTTGGTTCATTAGTTCAGGTTTGCCTAAGTGACAGTGTAAGTCGCGTGGAGCGTTGTTGTTGAAAAGGGAACTTGTACGCAAGAGTGGGTGAGCATAATAGTGGCCGGCAGACTCTTGTCAGTCACGACAGAAGTCAAGAGTGGATAGCTTTGGGGAACTAGATAAAGATGAACATGGAATGCTTCAGTTGCTACTTGTGTGCCAAATGGCATCACAAGAAGACCAAGGTGTCCATGGCCGCGATCGTCAGAGGGTAGTCATACTTGGAGGTGCTACATGTTATCTTGTTTCGCCCAAGAAGGGAGGCGCCGAGACAATTGAGTGGAACGTGTTGCCTCACAGTAATTAATTGGTGTGGGCAACACTATGGCATCGTGGGAGATGCTGAGTTGTGGAATATATGCATCAAAGGCTAGTAGGGCCGAGTAGACCACGCGCAATGGTCAGAATAGTACTAGAGTTTTGAGAGCACTAGAGGGCCGCGTCAAGGAAACTTAGTGCTACAAGAAGGCTTAAGGAGGCAGAGATGGTGCTTGAGTTCAAATGTGGGCCGGAGGGCCTTGCTATCAGGACTTAGTGACCATAGAAGCCTAGAAAAGCTGCCCAGAGGGGCGAGATGCTACTATGTAGAAGATAGATAGCTATGTGGAGAGCTCATGCATAGGGGAATCGACAATGGTGTTACACGAATTCTTGCGTGTGGGCAAGTTGTCGAGGACGGCAACAGTTGAAGTGGGGGAGAGACCTTCACGGTTCAAACATCCAAATAGCAGACTAATGTTCCATTACGAAACCATCGAGATGAGTTATCATGGAGGTCGTTAGTTGTTCAGAATGTAAAGTCAAGGAGACTCAGAGACAAAGACAGAGCCAGTTACCTAAGGTGAAAGTCAACAGGACTCAGGTACTAAGGCAACGTAGAGATGTCGAGGGGCGAAGAGTCAGAATGGCTGACACATTAGTTCAACATCATCTTCAAAAGTGATAAATGGAACGAGGGACCGCACGAGAAAAGTGGTTAGCTTGCGAGCTATACCTTGAGAGGTACACCTCGAGAAGAGAAGTTATTCCCAAGTTGAAGTGGGGGAGCCCACTGATTCATATGTTCGAAGGGTCAGGGTACTTGTTCAGTTTTGGTGTGTGAATCTAGAGAGAAACACAACAATAGATGGGTTGTACAGTGTGAAGACATGCATGACTGATGCGAGTAGGTCAGGTGACCAATTGAAACTACAGATAGACGGTATGCATGGGCGTAGGCTGAGACCAAAATTGGGCAAGTTTTGCAGCATATTATGGGACATGCTTAGTGTTCTATGGGGACACATGTTTATGGGAACACAAGCCGAATGATTCAGAGAGCATATGCCAAAGGGAGATAGCGGATTGGGACAACTTCAGACCTCAAGGGTGAGGTAAAGTGCAGTCAAGTTGATCAAGATTCAACAGGTCGTCTAGAGTTAGCCAAGGTTGATTTGGGTGCAGAACTTGAGGGACGATGCTGAGAGTCAGCATGAGCACGAGCCAGAAGGCAATGTAGTGGTTTCGAATGATGTCAGATCATTGACCACATTGTAGAAGCTCAGAGTAGCAGTTATGGTTATGGTCAGGAGTGGCCATTTCGCATCAAGCCAGGGTATGCAGTAAGGCCAGAGGGCCAAAATTCTAGGAGACTACTTCGCAAAGTCTATGTGCAAGGATGCACTAGATACTGCATAAAGGCTACAGTTGGCATGAGTGCCACGTTGAAGAGAGACATGCCTTCGATGGAAGGATGTTTCGTAGGTGCCGTTGGGAACGGTTGGTTTGCGAACCTCACCCTGAGGGGGGTGCACCTTAATTTCCTCCTTGTCAATAAGAGAGTAGCATTGGAAAATTGGCAGGAAAGAAACAATCAAAAGATGTCTTGGCTTTGGGGTCAGTGTTCCAAGGGCTGCTTGGTTGACTGGAGGGGCAACGTGATGGACTCGGAGGAGTTCATGTGTGCAAGGAGTATTCGAGTGCAGCGGCACTACTTCATGGGAGAATTCTGAATAGTGACGGTGGCATGGGGTCCTTGATCGAGTCCAAGGGTGGACATGGGAGATCATCACCAAGTTAGTGGTTCTACAGTGGTAGAGGGACTAGTGCAGACTCAAGATTCGGAAGAAGCATGGAGTGAGCTTAGGAGTCGAGGCAGGAAGATTGGCCAGCGGCTTGTCGATGAGGGCATCGGCAATTAAAGTGTGGGAGAGTGTAACATGCCAGCCTTGATGGCATGTTACAAGCTAGGATGGCGCTCGGTCAGATGCGCACACGAGGGTGCAGGCTGGTGAGCATGCTGATGCCTAGTTTGTACGACAGTGGCATTTTCGTAAATATCTTCAATATTGCCCGGAAATGGACGGGACTTGGTAGGTTCCATATTGAAGGGTCAATGAACATAATGATATAATTGGATTTGGGAGATTCGGAGAATTGGCAAGCTGGAAGCCAAATATGTCTCCCAAGCAAAAATCATATATGTTCCTGGTAGAAGGCTAAAAGCTCAGAACGCTCTTTGTAGGGGGAGCACCTGGTGTCAGCTCTCCACCACCCCCTGGTGCAGGTGCGTTAAGTGAGCTACTACTAGTTGGGAGGAATAGTAAGGCGGGCATATGAGGACCACGAGGGGACTCATATATCTTCATGAGTAGGAGTACTCATGGACATTACCGGGCCGCCCTGGTAGTGCGTCGAAGTGTGCTGCCAAAGGTTTAAGGGTACGGTTCCTTTGGCTTGTCGGGATGCCACTTGCATGGAACGTGGCCCAAACCTTCATGAGATGTCATGGTGTGCCATGGACACAAATCTCGACACGAGATGGCACGGGAAGTCATTCGTGGGACTTGTTAGCATGCAAGCATTGGAGGGTGCACTATGCTTAGTAGGACAGAGGTCCAGTGTGTGCTACTAGTCTGGCAGCCAATCTCGAGGGCCTGCCAACATGCACGATGGTATGGTGCCTTAAGGATTGGACCATGGACGTATGGGAATCCTTGGTCTGTGACGCGAACTAATCGGATAGTATCTAATGGGACATGATGGGAGGTGTTGGCACGTCAGCTTGGTGTTGGCTCTTAGCCACACATGCTTCCTTGACTTGAGAATGTCTGGGTGAGCATCGGCGTTGGGATTTTCCTTGCCATAGTGAGAACCTATGGACAGTGTGAGTGTCTTGGATAGAAAGCCTTGATGCATGATTGCACTCATAGATGCTTGAGGGCATGACTCAACGTGAATTGTTCAAGAGACGGAAGTGTGCAGAGGCACACGGTCGCATGAAAAATGTGCCCATTGTTATTCGAATGGTTGGAAGGCTGACCTTGGCTCAGAGGAGTCAAGGTGCCGCACGGGCATTTCCGCTGTCAAAATGTCAGCCCGTGACACTTAGCGCTGGGGCGCCATCTGTAGAACCAGGTTTTTCCTGGTTTCCTTCCTTGCGATTTCCCCTGAAAAACAACCCTTCAAACCAGTCCCTAACATTACCCAAACATCAAATTCAACCCCAAAACTTTATCCATATCACACCCTCATCAAAACCCAAGTAATCTTCATCAAAAACTTCCATGGATTCCCAACTAGACACATCAAATTCTCTTGACTAAAAACCATAAGAAAACCAGGGTACAACTAAAATTCATGGATGAATTCTTACGTCAAGTGGGATTTGAGTCCTCTTCAATGGATGAACAAAGTTTCTAAGCTCTAACCTTTGATTTCCTAGCTTGTTTCTTCAAATTGAGGTCAAAAATTCCAAAGGAAAATGAAGGAAAAAGGATGCACGGGAGAAGGTTTTCTATACTCTGTTTCGTGCAAGTTCCCCAGCCTTCAATGGCTTATATCAATCCTAGGGGTGAAAAGACTAAAATTCCCCTAGGTCAAATAAAAGTTTCTAAAGGCTCCCAAGGGTAAAACCGTCCTTTCCCACCTATTTCGTTAATCATAATTAACACCCTCCAATTCCCGCTATTCTCGATATTCTCAAATACCAATAATTCATATCTTGTTACCCTTTAATTCCCGGCAATGCTCTAATAATTAAATCACCCCGAGCCTCGAACTTAATCTCGTTATGGCTAAACTGCTAATTTATACTCAAAGATCGTCTCATGCCGAATAACTCGAACAAATCCGCATTATAATGTGGCCTCAACAATAAATCACCGACATGCATACAAATATACAATTACGCCCTCAACAGGATAAATTACCAAAATACCCCTACGATGAAATGTGGATCCACATGCATGCATTTAACATCATATCATAATATAATTCACATAAACATGCATATAATAGTTTAATGGCATAATAAATCAATTATAACCCTCTCGGCCTACTAATCCAACCATTAAATCACATTAGGGATTTTGGGGCATTACAAATATCTTCCCACTTCCATTCAAGAATACCCAAAGGCTGTAACAACCCCGCTTGTCACTGGTGTTTGGCCTTTACCTGCTGACAGGTTAAACACTTGGCTACATACTCAACCACGTACATTTTCATCCCATGCCACCAATATAAAGTTCGTAGATCCTGATACATCTTCGTGGTGCCTGGATGGAGTGAGTATGGTGTAGTATGGGATTCATCAAGAATCTCTCGTCCAATACCCATATCCATCGGAACAGAGATCTGATCCTTATACCCCAGCAAACCCGTCTCTGAAATGGAATAATCCTTAGCCACTCTAGGTAAGACATCCCTCCTAACCTCCTGCAACTAAATATCACCCATCTTACCCTCTCTTATCCTCTTCAAGAAGGTAGACTATAAAGTAATATTGGCCAATTGGCCCACTACCAATTCTATCCTCTCTCTAGTCATTTCCTCTGCAATTCCATCAATATGGGCCCCTCCGGCTCAAAGCATCTGCCACTACATTGGCTTTTCCTAGGTGATAAAGGATATCACAGTCATAATCCTTGACCAGCTCTAGCCAACGTCTCTGTCTCATATTTAGGCCTTTCTGAGTGATGAAATACTTTAAACTCTTATGTTCGATGTATATCTCCCACTTCTCTCCATACAAATAACGTTGCCATACTTTTAGCGCGAATACCACCGATGCTTGCTCCAAATCATGGGTAGGGTACCGTTGCTCAAATGCCTTCAACTGCCGCGATGCGTAGGCAATAACCTTCCCACTCTACATCAACACACATCTCAATCCCAGTCTCGATGCGTCACAGTACACTACAAACTTGTCCCCATCTGAAGGAAGACTTAGAACCAGAGCAATAATCAATCGCCACTTCAATTCCTGGAAACTACCCTCGCATTTGTCTGACCATATGAAATTCAGATTCTTCCTCATCAACTCAGTAAATGGTGTGGCAATCTTCGAAAACCCTTTCACAAACCGTCTGTAATATCCAACTTATCCAATGAAACTCCTAACCTCCAAAGCGTTCCTTAGCCTCAGCCAATCCCTAAAAACTTCTACCTTGACCGGATCCACCTTAATCCCTTCTCCACTCACAATATGTCAAAGCAAGGTTACCTCCGGTAACTAGAACTCACACTTCTTAAATTTAGCGTATAATTGATGCTCCCTCAATCTCTGCAATACCCATTGGAGATGCTGCTCATGCTCTGCCTCTGAACAGGAGTAAACTCGGATGTCGTCGATGAAGACAATCACAAACTGATATAAGAAGTCCCCTAACACCTAGTTCATCATATCCATAAATGCTGCTGGGGCATTGGTCAATCCAAATGACATGACCAAGAATTCATAATGCTCGTACCTTGTACAGAAGGCCGTCTTCAGAATATCCTCATCCTTTATCCTCAACTGGTGATAAGCAGATCAAAGATCATTATTTGAGAATACCGTCTTTCCCTACAGCTGATCGAACAAGTCATCTATCCTCGGTAGTGGGTACTTTTTCTTGATGGTCAACTTATTCAAATATACGTTAAATCCCAAATATGCGTTAAATTCCCCAAAATACCCCCTAGGCTCACCCCGAGTTGGATATTAAACCCCGCTTGACTATTCCGCTAATCCGCTTACTAGGATCGCCTCGAGCCGTATACTGCAAATATATCCACATAATAATGTAGTCTCAATCATTTAACACATATAATCACATTTATGCATGCAATGACCCAATATTACAAATAAGCCCTTATAAACAAGAACGGGCCCACACACGCATATTTAATACTTATAAACATGCATATAAATATACTCATATTATCATATAAGTCATGCATGCCACATAGTCACGCATTTAATCAATTAATCACACATATATCCAATTATGCCCTCCTGACACGTTAATCAAGGCACTAAACCTTATTCGCATTTTTGGGATGTTACAGTTACCTATGCTTCGGTAGTAGGGAGGGCCCTTGTTATAGAGGACGCAGAAGATGAGACATGGAGCAAGAGTGCCGTAGGGCAGGAAGCTCAGGGAATGGTATCCCCATTTGTAGGACCAGATAGGGTGAAGGCCGAATAACTAGGAAAGGAAGACCCCTGATAGTTCTTCTACGCCTGGTCCTGATGGGAGGGGTCATAGTATTCAGGGCAGCAGCCAGGGCGGCAATGAGGTCTAGAGGAGTTATCCAGTATACGCCATGTGCAAAAGACGCCATCCGGGAGAATGCCGTGCAAAGTCATATTTTCTGTGTGGAATAGCTGGGCACATTAAGAAGGATTGCTCGAATTCAAAGACGAAAGAACCAAAGAGTACAGATAGCTTGACCCCAGCTCGAGTGTACAATCTCGACGTGGCCAGAGCCTGAGGCTAGTTCCTCAGCAGCGATTGGTCAGATTTCCAGCCCCCATACTTTTATATTGGTCTGAATGAGTCTGGTACTACACATATCTTAGAAGGGACAGAGATAAGTGGCACATTCTATGTGATTATTACGCCAAGGGGCTTGATATTTTAGTGTCTGCTTGGGGAAATTGGTAATTTCCAGGAGATGAATCAAAGTATCATTCATAGAAACATAGCAATGATAATTGATTGAGCTGGTTATATGAGGATTTTGATATGATCCCAAGAATGGATTAGTTTTCCAATAAGGGACAACCATGAATTATAACAAAAGATGGTGACTTCTGGGTTTAAAAGGAAAGGACCAAGTTGCGTTCATGAGACGACTAGCTATTATGGTGGGTACCACCCAGAATTATATCAATTAGACTAAAGGGAAAATTGGATTGTTCAGTGAGGTCTCAGATAGGTTTATAAGGATTCGCTAGGACTGCTGCCAAGACTAGGGAATTGAGCGTGCTACGGGATTAAAGCAGAAATAGGACCAGCATCAGAGACATCACGAAGAATGATGATAGCTGAGCAGAAAGAGTTAAAGGTTCAGTCGAAAAAGTTATTTGACTTGAGGGTTTATCAAACAGAGCACCTCATCATGGGACACGTCAATACCATTTTTTGAGAAGAAGATCAAGTTAGCGAGAATGTGTACTGCATTTCGATAGCCAAATAAAGTAATTGTTAAGAACATATATCCATTGCCAAGAATGAACGATTTATTGGGCCAGTTACAAAGTAGGACAGTGTGTTAGGATTAATGCCCTAAAAGCATGTAATGACATTTTATTGGTTTTAAATAAAAGTATAATTTTATTATATTTGAATGTTATAATTATTGTTTAAATTAATTATATAATAATATCAAGAAAATTCCTTATTCATTCATGATAATATGAACTTGTATTAGTACGAGAGAATTAACATCATATATAATGAATAAAATAGTCAATAACATATTAAAGTAAGGAATCTTTAATGAATGGTTATTAGTATGGTTTGCAAAGCATACGAGATGCAAGTAATCTAGATTCGGATTACTGACGTGGATAGACATCTAGGTAAAGGTGTTGTATATAATAAAGATTATATATGACAAGACCGATGATAATTAATTATATTTATAAACTTATTGTTTGATGTAAAGATTTAATTCTTGTCATAATAGATGATCATTTGTAGATCAGTCTAAATCTTGAGTATTCATGAACTCTTGTTTATGTTTATTGGATCTTTCGATTCACTCGTTAAGCTCTCTTAGAATAATGAGGCTAATGACTTTTGTTTTGGAGATTCAATATCATGGATGGCTGGGAACATGACTTACAATATTGGAATCCATGCTTTCCTAACATATTGAATATTGGTTCCCTTAAGGGTTGATTATGGAACTTAATAGTTATTGAGCTTAAATCTATAATTAGATGATAGATTAATTATTCGCTAGTGAATTAATAGTACTTAAGGATCAAGAGGAGATTAAAAGGGTAAAACGGTAATTTTGACTAGCTCTAATTAACGAACCAATAATGGAGGATAAAACTACATATATTGATTATATCAATGGACCACTAGAGAAAACTCTGTAAATATAATTCTATAAATACTTAGAGTGCAATTCCATATTTATAGTGGAGTAATCATGGAATTAATAAATAGGATTATTAGATTAAATATTTTAATTAATAATCTGGTTTATTGGAGCTTCGTATTATAGGTCCATGGTCCTCAGATCACCTCTATCCTACACTGTCAAGGGTGAGGATGTCAAAGGAAAGATTTGTTAAGAGAATGGACAAAATTGCAAAGGAATTGATTTTTTAGGGGAAGGAAATAATTATTTGATAATTATGGGTAATTTATTAATTGTGAATTAATTAATTATATAGTTTTTACTTTGAAAAACTATAGGTTAAAATTAATATTAATCTTGTTTGAATTAATATAAAGAGAGATAATAATAAATATCTTATTTTTAATATGATATTTATATATTTAATTTAAAACCGATATTTTAAGATAAAGTTAATTTTGAATTAACTGATATTTATGTTGGAATAAATATCTTGCCTTAAAAGTTGATTAAATAAACAAATGAGAAAATTAGGGCAACCCTAATAGGATTGGGCGACACACACTGAATAGTATAGTGTGTGGTGCCTAGCATCAGGGAATTTTATCGCTAGGATTTGAATTTTGAATTTCAAATAAATTTGTTTAATAAATTATTTAATTATTCTTTTTAAATATGATTTAAATAGTTAATTAAATGAAAATATCTAATCAGTTTTAATTTGAATTATATTTTAATTAAATAAAGATGATTTAATTAGATTAAATATCTTTATAAATCTGATATATGTGATATTCGAAAAGAATGAATAATCAGACTCTCTCTCTAAAAAGCGATAGTTTTCTCTAAACCTGAAAACTATTCTAAACCTTCTCTCTGTCAAAACCTCTCCATATCTCATGTGTTGAGTACATCTAGGGAGTCATATAAATCAACCTTTTGAATCCTATGTGCCCACACACGTCCTTGTGTGTTTGAGGATTGGTCTTGAAGATCAGGGTGTGATATCTCAGAACACTGGATATGAAGATCGTTGATTTATACAAAAAGACTCAAGGACACTTAATAGGCTACAAAAAGTAATCTCTGATCTATTTGTATGTGGTTTAATATTTATATATGTATATGATTTTGGCTGGTATTAATATTTATAAAAAATTTGTCAATATATGCTGCTACGTACCTTTGATTTGATCATTTAATACCAACAATTGGTACTAGAGCAGTCTATACATATATATATATATTAAATACTATGTGGGTTTCTTACATTTGTTATATGTATGTTGGTATGTATATTGAATGGATGGAAATATTTTTGAATGTATGGTTGAATAATGGATTGTTAATTATATGGTGCTAATGGGCTAGGAATTTTATCGTTTTTCTAGATCTTGTGTAAGCCATAAAGGGCATAGGATTTTTTGTAAATTTATTTGAGAAATATGTATTTTAAAATCTGTACACAAAGAAAATTGGAAGGACTCGAGCCACCAGCCACCATGGCAGCAACCCGAGCCCCTCGGCCACAAGGCTGAACTGCACACACCAGCCGAAGGTGACCCTTATGCGCGCGTGAGCCTTCTGGCTCCCTGCCCTGCGTGCGCCCCTACTCGCCCAGTGTCGCGCGCCCACGCCTCCGTTTAGCTCATGCGCGCGCTGGCTTTGTCTCCTTGCTCCTGCGCGCGGGTCATGCACGCCCAACCCCATGTGCCCTAGCCACGACAACCATCCAACCCAAGCTCTAGGCTCACCATGCCACCGACCCTAGGGTACCATTTTGGTGCCCAAAGCCCTAATTCATAAGTTGTTGAAAAATATATTTTATTTAATTAATTATTTAAATTATTTGAATTTAAAATTTTATTTATTTTATTAGAAAATAAAATATCTTTTAGTTGGTTAAGATATTTTAATATCTTAAGTTTAAATAATTATTTGAATTTGATTATTTAATTAATTAAATTCAACTAAATTAAAAAGTTGACAAAAAAAGTTATTTAATTAAAAGTTAGTTTTAATTAAATAAATTAATTAGAAAATTTGTTCCTAATTAATAAGTTGGGCAAAAACAAAGTTCCTAAAGATTTGCAAGAAAGCCTCAAGGAGAGGAGGAGCATTCTTGGAGAGTCTTGAAAGCTACATATGCTTAGATTGCAATTTTATTTCTATTTTTTCTCAAAGGGTTGTAAATCTTAGAAATACCCATTAGTACTCGGTTCATCATTTATTGTTTTTATTTAAATAAATGTTCATTGATGTTTGTATTTGTTGTTTTAAGAAAAAACTAATGAATATCTATTAAATCATTGTACATTTCAATGATCATGATCATTGTATTTGTTGTATTTGTATTTGTTGTTTGTATTCATAACATGATCATGCATTAGTCAATTACATGCCATTGATGAAACCCCACACAGTTTCTCATTAATCATGCATCTTTTAGAAACATGATAATCTAGGATTGTCCTATTTGTTTATATGAATTGTTTTGGGTGAAATCAATTGCATGTAAACTACTAAGTATTAAATTAGTTAAAACTTGGTAACCCACACCATAATAAAGACAATAGATTTTATAGACCTTTAAGATAACCAACTTTATGTAAAAAAACGTTTTAGTAAAAGTTAGATGAATGTAATGGGTAATTGTTTAGATCACATTAATTATAGAAACAAGCTCTTTTATAATTATGATTTTTGTAATTAATTACATTCACAGGGTTATTAATAAGTTAGTAATTAATTTAGAATTAATTGATTAGTTTAATAAAATACATTTAAGCTAAAATAGTAAGTGGGAGAAGGTGCACATCTCAATGTGACATATGGTCTAAATTATTAGTACAACACCGAGAGATATGAATAAGCCCTCGAGATGGCTTTGTTTTCGTCCCCCTAAGGAAGGTTTCCAGACATATAAATACCAAGGTTGGCTTCTTACGAAGATAGGAGGAAGTGATGTATTTTAGGCTTGACCAACCTTAAGGCGACACTCTCTAAGTTAAGTCATGAATTCTGAAATAATGGGTTACACTTACAAAGATGTAATTAAGCTTTTGCGGTGGATAATTACAGCTTGACCAAATCAGCAGTACATTATATTTAAAAGAGAAAATAAATAGTTATTTTGAGTTTTAAATTATAAAGATAAGATTGTCTTATAAGCTATCTGAATTTAACTTGACCGACCCTAAGGCGGCACTTTATTTGTTGGGTAGTTTTATCGTGGAAAAGTAAATGTTAATTTATGTGTTTTAATTGTTGCATTCATGCATCATGTTTACTTTCCAACACATTGATATTTTTTCAAATGATAATATTATTGTCTTTTATTTATTTCAGTGATTTCGAACAGTGGAAATCCAATAACCGCTTTACTATCACTTGAAAAACTTAATGGTGATAATTTTATAAGATGGAAATCAAATCTAAATCTTATGTTAATCTGTGAAAACCACAAATTTGTCCTGACTGAGGAATGTCCTGAAAAGCCCACTGCCACTGCCCCGAAGAATGTTCGGGACAAGTATAATAATGGATTCAATCCAATAATAAGGAAAAGTGTTACATGCTTGTGAGCATGAATGATGTTCTAAGAATAAAGCATGAAACTGTAACGCCCTGGCTACCCCAGAACAGTTACGGTGAACGGTGGACCGGAAATTTGACTCGCTACCCGAGTCCTTTGGTAAAAAACGTGCTCTAAGTGTAATTAACAGGTTAAGGCATAAAACCGATAAAAAAGGAAATGGAGATTTTCATTACAAATTGCTCTGCAGAGCTAAACAAAACATTTACAAGTGGTTCTCAGTTCAAAATGGTCATTGCAGTTTAAAATTTACAATCCGGCCGACCTAAGCGGCAAAAATAGGGTAAACCCCCTAGTTCCTCTGAGAACTCCTTGGCCGTGGTGGTCCAGCGGCCGCATATGTACACATCACCACATCAGCTCTCCACTCAAGGCTAGGTGAGCTTTTCTTTCCCTTTACCTGCACCACATAGCACCCATGAGCCAAAGCCCACCAAGAAAACATAATACTTTATAAACGTTATCAAATGATTATCATTATAATCACAGTGAACATAAAAATTTCAAACCGATGAGTGAACAACACATGGTTCAAGAGGGAGAGTGGCTTCTAGGTAAGCCACTAGCCTCCAAGTGCTTATCTCAATCATCGACCTTCACGGTCGGTCTGGCATTAATGCCCTTTGAGTCATTCAATACTGATGGTCGATTAGATCTAATCTCCGTTGGCTTGCGTGATCCACGCTAAGGCCGTTCTGACTAATAAATCAGCGCTATGTGACCAGTGTCCAGTATCACTGCCGAACTTGACTAATAAGTCACAGCTTCACAGCTGATACTAACACCTTTGCCAATTCTGACTAATGAGTCAGTGCAACGTGACCAGTGCCCAGTACCACTGCCGAACCTGACTAATAAGTCACAGCTTCACAGCTGATACTAGCACCTTTGCCAAACCTGACTAATAAGTCAGTACCATGCACAAGTGAGCAACATATGCCCAAAATTCTATATTCAATCCATGTCCATATTACACAACCAACATGCCTCACGAATATCCATGCATGTCATACTTGGGGTGCAGTTTTCTTACCTCTTGTTCGAGCAAGAATGAATACAAGAACAACCCTGAGAACGATCGACCTTTTGGTCCTTTAGCGGTTACCTGGTCATAACCAATTATGGGATTCCATCAATAAAATGAACAATAAAAGGTTCCCAAACCAAAACCTAACCTCCGGGACATCAAACACTACTCAACCGGGTAGTAGGTTCAACCCCGAGGCCTAAGGTTTGAATCCCCATGCTGAAAATACTATTCTGGCCAAAATTTCCCTGTTGGGCCGCGGCTCACCCTCCTGACAGAGGCGTTTCCACCTCTGAAGCCTTCTTAGGCCGCGGCACACCATAGACAGGCCGCGGCTCATTACGCATTTCAGCCCAGAAATCAGCACGCACCAGCAAACTCCCCTGCATTTTCCCTCTCAAACCAGTCCTTCAAACCAACCCAAAACCTCTTCCTAACACCCATTTAAACCTCCAAACATCACCCATAACTCCCCCTCATCATAACCCAAGAAAAACACCACAAAACTCCCATTGATTCCAACTTTCCATACTTAAATTTAGAGCTGAAAACTTAAAACGAAAACAGAGTACAACCAGAAAATAATGGATAAAACTCACCTCAAATTCAAAACCAAAGCCTCTTCAATGGCTGAATCAAGTCTACAACCTTAGCCCCTTGATCTCCTAGCTTAATTCCACCCTTTGAGCTCAAAATTCCAAAGAAGAAAAAATGAGGGATAAGAACGTACGGGAAGGAGAAGGAAACGTCTCTGTTTTTGCTCTGTTCTATTCTGTTTCTATAGCCATCTAAACCTCACATATATCCTAGCCAAATGACCTAAATGCCCCTAGGTCATTTAAGGCTTCTAAATCCAACTCAAGGGTAATTTTGGCATTTCACATCATATCATAATATAATCAACATATACATGCATTTTATCAATTAATAACATAATTAAGCAAGTATGGCCCTCCCGACCTACTATTTACGCCGTTAAACACAACGGAGAATTCGGGGCATTACAGAAACCATGGAAACTGCGTTTGAGATGATAGATTCTCTGCAGGCCATGTTTGGGCAGCAATCTGATCAAAGTAGACATGAGACTACAAGAACCTACATGACTACTAAGATGAAGAAAGGTGTTTATGTATGTGAACATGTTTTACACATGATTAATGTGATGCATGAACCAGAAATACATGGGGCCATCATTGATGAGCGTACACAAGTAAGCATCATACTAGAATCGCTCACTCCTGCCTTTTCTACATTCACCACCAACTATATTATGAATAAGTTGGAATTCAACATGACCCATCTGTTGAATGAACTATAGACATTTGAGTCTCTTAACAAATCTATTACAAAATAGACTGAAGCAAATGTGGTAGAGGAGAAACCTTCAAACTCTAAGGAGAAATCCAAGAAGAGAAGGAAGAACAATAATAAGGACAAAGGAAAGGGGAAAAAGTCCAATAAAGGCAAGATGGCACCAAAACCCAAGGAGAACAAAATTGAAAACAACTCCAAGAAGAAAGAACCAAAAGGAAAATGTTTTCACTGTGGACTTGAAGGTCACTAAAATAGAAACTGCAAGAAGTATCTTTCTAGGCTGAAAAAGAAAGGTAAATATGATTTACTTGTACTTGAAGCTTGTGTAGTGCAAGACGATATGTCATCCTGGGTTTTAGATTCAGGAGCCACTAACCATGTTTGTTCTTCCATGCAGATACTTGAGTCATCAAGGGAGCTGGTAGATGGCGAGGTGACCATGCGAGTTGGAAGTGGAGTGCACATTTCAGCAAGAGCAAAGGGAATAGTCCATTTACATTTTGGGAACAATTATTTAGTTTTTAACAATGTTTATTTTATTCCTAGATTTTCTAGAAACTTAGTTTCTTTATCTATATTGCATGAACAATTTTTTGATATTTCTTTTAGTAATAATGCGATTGTTATTTCAAAGAATGGTTTCAAAATATGCCAAGCAGAACATAATAACGGACTGTATATGCTCAAACAAAATGAACAAACGCTCAATAATTCAGAATTATTTAAAGTAGCAAAACTGCAAGGTAACAAAAGACAAAAAGTTTCAAATGAGGATGACACATATCTTTGGCATCTTAGACTTTGTCATATCAGTCTAGATAGGATGAACTGATTAACAAAAGATAGACCTTTGAGAGAACTAAGAGTTGGAACTCTTCCGGTTTGTGAATCTTGTCTAGAAGAAATGACCAAATGTCCTTTCTCAGTGAAAGGAAATAGAGCCAAAGAACCTTTTGGAGCTTGTACACAATGATATCTGTGGTCCAATCAATGTAAAAGCAAGAGGTGGGTATGAGTATTTCGTCACTTTTATTGACGAATACTTAAGATATGGTCATACTTACATAATTCTTCGGAAATTTGAAACCTTTGGTAGGTTTCAAGAATTCAAAGCTGAGGCTGAAAAACAGTTAGGTAAGACTCTAAAGACACTTCAATTTGATCGAGGTGGAGAATATTTGGATTTAAATTCAAAGATTTCTTGATGGAGCATGATATTCTATCCCAACTCATAGTACCAGGAACGCCACAGCAAAATGGTGTTTCTGAAAGAAGAAGCAGGTCTATGTTAAGCTACTCTTCACTTCCTCTCTCATTCTGGGGATACGCACTTCAAACGATGACATACATTTTGAAAGTAGTCCCATCTAAGACCATTAGCAAAATGTCATTGTAACTGTGGAGTGGAAACAAACCTAGTTTGCACCATTTCCGCATTTGGGGCTATCCTGCTCATGTTCTTAGACCTAAATTAGGGAAACTTGAATCAAGGTCGAAAGTGTGCATTTTTGTTGGCTACGCTCCAAAAACAAGAGGTGAACATTTCTATAGTCCCAAGGATCAAAAGGAAATTGTTTCCACAATTGCGACCTTCCTTGAACATGACTATATGAATAACTATAAACCTCAGAGCAAGGTAGTATTAGAGGAACTCACAGATGATAAGATTCCATAAAAATCATCTTCATCATTAAATGATAAACGACAAACTGAGAAAACCATGATTCCTGAAAAAGAAACCCCGGTGCAAAGTCGTAGTGGGAGGATTGTGAGACAACCTATTTGCTATGAACATGAGGCACATGTTGTCACACCCCAAGTTGCTAATAAGGTTTAGGACCTTGATTAGCGTGCCTGGAGGGCAATAAGTGAGTTAACATGATAATATATGAATTTGAATGAATATGTGATTAGAATGCATGTTTAGGTGGTATAAATATGCATGTGGACCCCGTTTGCATGATAGGGGTAAATTGGTAATTTTAGCCCGCTGAGGGCATAAATGTGATAATTGTATTATGTGATTTGTGCCACACGAGTGTGGTGATATTAGTGTGATGCACGTGCCAAGACGGTCCTAGAGAGCTAGTTAACTTAAAAGTCACAATGAGATTTTATACCTGGCTCAGGAGGAGCCTATGGGTACTTTGGGAATCTTGTAAATTCGAGAATTAATGGTTAATGGTTATTGGTGATTGAGTAACCTGGGTAACCATTAGTAACTATTGAGAGTAGCAAGGTTAGATAAAAAATGGTAGAATTGCAAAATAGGTGAAAGGACAAGAGTGCCCTTGAGGAAAAGTTAGGAAGGAATTCTTATGAAAGGGTAAAGTGGTCATTAGGCAAGGATTTAGATTACTTCAGCTGAAGGAAAAGGAAATACGTATTACATTTAGTCATATGTTGGTTTATGCTGAAATTGGAAGAAAATCAAAAGGAAAGGGGAAAAGAAGAAGAGGCTGAAGTTGGGAGACCTAGGAGGAAATTCAAGAGGGATTGGAGACAACCAAGGTCAAATTTAAGCTAGGACTACTCAGAGGTAAGGATTATGTTCTGTTATTGCTTGAGTTCAAGGTTGATTTTCAAAGATTGTGTGTGGGAACCTAAAGGAAAGATGGCTGGTTTTACTTGGAATTCAGTTAGGATAATCAAGAGGAAAGAGGTTGGAAGCTGGAATTGAGAGGAGTTCAAGCTGAGTTTTGATTGAGGTAAGAATCCTTAGCATGTTTAATTTTCGTATCTGATGTGGTTTAAGATTATAGAGGCATGATTTATAGTTTTCAAGCTCTGGTTTAAGTCTTGGAAGCTGTTGAGTCTAGTATTTATCATGTTTTGGTGATGTTTTAGTAGTCTTTTATTTTGTTTTTCTATCATTTAGTGCGGGTTTATGCTTTGTTTGTCTGTCTTTGTGAATATCAGGAAGAATTGAGCTCTTGGAAGAAAATGTCAAAGAAATGGAAGAAATAACTAAGTTTTTCATCATATTTCGAGGAAGAATGGTTCTCAACATAATTTGGAAGTGTTGGTGAATTTTTGGGATGAAAACTCTAAAAATTGAGAAATCCCTTAAGAGCCACGGCATGAGCAAAGTAGAGCCGCGGCTAGGTGGGAAACAGAACCAATGTTTTGAAGGAAATCCTAGGGCCGTGGCATGAAGAGGACCTTTTGCCCAGGAAATTTGACACGGGCCGCGGCATAGTGTATGTAGGGCCGCGGCCCGCCTCTTTAAAATTTGAAGTCCTAGGTTTTATTTTGGCGAAATAGAGGAGAAAACAGAGACGTACGGACGAGGGAGAAGTTATGGTTTTAAAGGCTGAAGACTTAGAGTATTTCTACATGTTTTTCTTCTTCTTCTTGATGTTGTCTTTAATTTTTGTTGTGATTAGCATTATGACTATGAACTAATTTTCTGTTTAGGATGTTTAATTGAATCACTTGAATCCCTGTTATGAACTAATGCAATTTCAATTTTCTTCTTCTTCAATCTTCTTCAATTCCATATAACCTGTTTTTATAGATTGATTATTGATTGGCCATCTTTAGTCATATACATATGTTTTTAAGTCAAAATCTGAGAAGTGAGATTTAATTCTGCTGTGGTTATATTGGACATAATTCTAATTTAGAACGAAAGTATCTGAATTAATTGTGTAACTGTATTAAGTTGTCGAGATTAATGCTACCTTTGTGGTTCAATTTACCATAGAAATATAGGAAATTGTCACCTAGGTTGAGTTTATAATTCATAGTATGATTATAGGCTGCTGTATCAACTTGTTAATTGAATTAGGCAAAAGGAAGAAGAATTCACACTTTGCATTAGGGAATAATAGGGAGGATAGTTGATGAGATTGAATATCCTAATTGTTTCTTCAGTGATTACATTTAAAGTTTTACCATTAAGTGTTATCTCATTTAATTTTCAATTATTGCTTCTGCACTTTATAGTTTCTTTTGCTGTGTTTACAAAAATCAAGAATTTTAATTCATCAAATAGAACAAGAAATTAATTGACTGGTAATTGATATATCAGTCCTTGAGGACGATACTTGGTTTTACCATTTTATTACGAATTTGCGACTGTGTGCGCTTGCATAGCAAAAATATCGCAACAGAAGATATGGTTTAAGTTTCAGGAATTTGGGACTCAAGAATGGATTTTTGAGTGGGATTGTGTAATTGAGTTTGTTTTAATGTTTATAGGTTGTTAAAGGGTTCATTTGGGGTTTTAAATTGATTTTGGGGCTTAGGTACTTGTTTGGGATGATTTGGGGTTGTTTTGGCTCGGGAAAAATGCAGGAGAAAACCCAGAAATCTGAGTTCACGTAGGAGCGCCGCGGCCCTGTTCTTTGGTGCCGTGGTGCATGCTTGCATCAGGATCAGGGAAAAGCCTCTGGGCGCCATGGCCCTTGATGGGAGTGCCACGACCCTAGGCCATTTTTGACAGCCAAATAATGTGTTTTTAGGGCTTTTGCCCGGGGACTTGGGGGATGGTTCCAATGCATTGTTTTAGGGAATTAGAGGTCCTGAAAGTACGGGATTGGTCCCGGGAAGTGGTTTTAGAATTGGTTAGTATTAAAAGTGTTTTATATGTGTTGTGACTAGGATTTTGGAGAGGCTCGTGGTAGAGGACTGTGCTTGTAGCCTTGGTGCATCGGAAACTCGGGATACAGGTAAGAAAATTGTAGCACCCGTAGAGCAGGGCTTGGGCCCATAGTATTGTTGCAGGGCGCAGCCCTAGATTGTATCATTGCTAGGGTGTAGCTTTAAATGAATGATTATATATTTGATTGTTATTTGAGAATGCTAAATGTGGTAATAGCAGAATGAACGGCAAAGGGGTCGAGAACAGCGAAGGGCCAAGAACGGCAGTGGGGCCGGGAATACCACTTAGCACATGGAGTGCTTGTGGTTAGGGTGAGACCCCAAAGGATACATGGGATATCCTTACGGTGTAGACCGAGATCCCAGGCTTTGGTAACGTTTCTGGGACGGCATGGCCGTATATGTGTTTTAGTCTTGTGGACTGTCCGACTAACTGTGAGTTATCAGCTATAGTGATTGTGTGATATGCATATGTTATGTGTTGTATGAGTTTTCTTGCCGGGCTTCGGTTCACGGGTGCTCTGTATTGCAGGTAAGAGCAAAGAGAAAGTCAACCATCCATAAGTACGGAGAGCGTGGGGGCGGCGCGTACATGTTTGGCCTGCCCGACTGCTTTGGTTGGGGCATTTTGAGAAATGGCTGTATTAAACTATGTTTTTGATGATTAGTTATCTGTAAACCTATTTTGAATTGTAAATATTTTACAAACCTCGCTTTGGGATCCCGAATGTTAAATTCTTGAATTTTAATGAGATCAAGTACTTTTAAAGATTACAGCCTTGATTACCTGTTTAATCACGCTTTTGTTCTAAAATCTCACTTAGTGAGTTAATTGCACTTTATAAACTCACTTAGTAACGACTCTAAGGTAGTAGGGCGTTACACATGTCCTTGTTTCTGATACAGACAAGGATGATCCATTAACCTTTAAAGAGACAATGGATGATCCTAAGAAGGAGAAATGGCAAGAATTCATGAACCAAGAAATGGAATCAATGTATTCCAATTCTGTCTGGGAACTTGTGGATCCACCTGAAGATGTCAGGCCCATAGGGTGTAAGTGGATATACAAGAAGAAAAGAGGTGTAGATGGGAATATAGAGACTTTCAAAGCCAGGCTTGTAGCCAAAGGTTACACTCAGGGAGAAGGTGTTAATTATGGAAACATTTTCTCTTGCGGCCATGCTCAAATCCATTTGTATCCTCTTATCCATAGTGGCTGCCAATGATTATGAGATATGGTAAATGGACGTCAAGACAACATTTCTGAATGGCTATCTTGATGAAAGTATCTATATGGTACAACCAAAAGGGTTCATAAAGAAATGGGAAGATCAAAAGGTGTGCAAGTTACTGAAATACATTTATGGATTAAAGAGAGCATCTAGATCTTGGAATATCACTTTTTATGAAACAATTAAAACATATGGCCTCGAACAGAATGTCGACAAAGAATGTGTGTATAGATACATCAAAGGAAAAATGGTGTTTTTCTTAGTTCTTTACGTTGATGACACTTTTCTCATTGGGATTAATGTAGAGACATTGTCAAACGTAAAGAAGTGGTTAGCTAAAAAGTTCCTAATGAAAGATTTGGGCGAGGCGAGTTATGTTCCAGGAATCCAAATCCTATGGGATAGGAAGAACAAGCTCTTGGAACTTTCTCAGGCTATGCTTGAATTATTCTCCATGGATACTTCCAAGAAAGGTCAATTACCGACCAGACATGGAATTGTTCTCTCCAAGGAACAATGTCCCAAGACACCTCAAGAGGAAGAGGATATGAGAAAGCATCCCTATGCTTCAGCAGTTGGGAGTTTGATGTATGTTATGTTGTGTACTAGGTCTGACATATGTATGCAGTTGGGATTGTAAGTCGATATTAATCGAATCCTGGTTTGGAACACTGGATTGCAGTAAAGCACATTCTCAAGTATCTTAAGAGAACGGGAGGCTATATGCTGGTATATTTAGGGGTGAGCTAAATCCTACTAGATACACTGATTCTGATTTCCAATCAGACAAAGACAGCAAAAAATCGACATCTGGATCAGTGTTCACTCTTGGTGTAGGAGCTGTTGTCTGGAGAAGCATTAAGCAATCCAGCATACCTGATTCAACCATGGAAGCCAAATACATAGCAGCTTGTAAAGCAGTTAAGGAAGCAGTTTGGTTGAGGAAGTTCTACACTGATCTGGAAGTTATTTCAGATATGGATAAGCCACTAATTCTGTACTGCGACAATAGTGGAGCAGTAGCTAATTCCAAAGAACCGTGAAGCCACAAGAGAGGGAAGCATATAGAAAGGAAATACCATCTGGTAAGAGAGATTGTACACCAAGGCGATGTGACTGTTATGAAGATAACGTTGAAATAGAACCTAGCTAACCCGTTAACCAATACACTTCCTGCAAATTTGTTCATGGGTCATGTGCACAATATGGGATTAAGGTAAATGCCTCAATTACTTTGAGGGCAAGTTGGAGATTATTAGGATTAATGCCCTAAAATCATGTAAAGGCATTTTATTGGTTTTAAATAAAAGTACAATTTTATTTTATAATAATATAATAATATCAAGAAAATTTCCTATTCATTCGTGAGAATATGATCTTGTATTAGTACGAGAGAATTAAGATCATATATAAGGAATAAAATAGTTAGTAACATATTAAAGTAAGGAATCTTTAATGAATGGTTACTAGTACGATTTGAAAAGCATACGAGATGCAAGTAATCTAGATTCAGATTACTGATGTGGATAGACATCTAGGTAAAGGTGTGGATAAAATTAATTATCTTTATAAACTTGGCATTTGACGTAAAGATTTAATTCTTGTCATAATAGATGATCATTTATAGATCAGTCTAAATCTTGAGTATTCATGAACTCCTATTTATGTTTATTGGATCTTTTGATTCACTCGTTAAGCTCTCTTAGAATAATGAGGCTAATTGCTTTTGTTTTGGAGATTCAATATCATGGATGGCTGGGAACATGAATTACAATATTGGAATCTATGCTTTCCTAATTGATCGAATATTGGTTCCCTTAAGGGTTGATTATGGAACTGAATAGTTATTGAGCTCAAATCTATAATTAGATTATAGATTAATTATTCGCTAGTGAATTAATGATACTTAAGGATCAAGAGGTAATTAGAAGTGTAAAATGGTAATTTTGATTTGCTCTAATTAACGAACTAATAATGGAGGACATAACTACATATATTGATTATATCAATGGACCACTAGAGACAACTCTGTAAATATAATTCTATAAATACTTAGAGTGCAATTCCATATTTATAGTGGAGTAATCATGGAATTAATAAATAAGATTATTAGAGTAAAGATTTTAATTAATAATCTGGTTTATTGGAGCTTCGTATTATAGGTCCATGGTCCTAAGATCACCTCTGTCCTACACTGTCAAGGGCGAGGATGTCAAAGGAAAGATTTGTTAAGAGAATGGACAAAATTGCAAAGCAATTAATTTTTGAGGGGAAGGAAATAATTATTTGATAATTATGGGTAATTGATTAATTGTGAATTAATTAATTATTTAATTATATAGATTTTACTTTGAAAAACTATAGATTAAAATTAATATTAATCTTGTTTGAATTAATATAAAGAGAGATAATAATAAATATCTTATTTTTAATATGATATTTATTTATTTATTTAATTTAAAACCGATATTTTAAGATAAAGTTAATTTTGAATTAACTGATATTTATGTTGGAATAAATATCTTGTCTTAAAAGTTGATTAAATAAAAAATGAGAAAATTAGGGCATCCTAAATAGGGTTGGGCGACACACACTGTACAGTACACTGTGTGGCACCTAGCATCAAGGATTTTTATCGCTGGGATTTGAATTATGAGTTTCAAATAAATTTATTTAATCAGTTATTTAATTATTCTTTTTAAATAGATAATTAAATGAAAATATCTTATCAGTTTTAATCTGAATTATATTTTAATTAAATACAGATTCTTTAATTAGATTAGATATCGTTATAAATCTTATATGCATGATATTAAAAAAGAATCAATAATCACACTCTTTCTCTAAAAAGCGATAGTTTTCTCTAAACCAGAAAAATATTTTAAACCTTATCTCTGTCTAAAACTCTACAGATCTCATGTGTTGAGTACATTTAGGGAGTCACATAAATCAATCTTTTGAATCCTACGTGCCCACACACGTCCTTGTGTGTTTGAGGATTAGTCTGGAAGATGAAGGTGTGAGATCTCAGAACACTGGATAGGAAGATTATGATTTATACAAAAAGACTCAAGGTCATTTGATAGGCTACAAGAGGTCATCCCTGATCTATTTGTATGTGATTTAATATTTAGATATGTATATGATCCTGAGTGATATTGATATTTATAAAACTGAGTCCATATATTCTGTTGCATACCTTTGATTTGATCATTTAATACCAACACAATGCTCTTAGTAATTGACCCTCGAACTTGTTATTACTTGCTGATGATCAAGGAAAGAGGCATTTCAGGAATTACCTCTCGCACCAATTATGATATGATTTGTTTTTAGTGAAGGCTCTCGAACTGATCAATGCTCCAATGGTCCACGTAAACTCAACAAGTAGAGAATACATGGATGGTTTCTAGAAGTCATATCTAGCTCGATAAAGAATGTTTCAGACTACTTCTGGTTAAGAACAGACTACGAGTAAGGCCTGTGTTGATACTACTGAGGCTGAGGAAGCGGGGGTTACAGGTAAGGTTCTAGAAAGGACAAGTTTCAATTTCTCCAGATGATATTCAAGGCCATATTATGGGAAGTGATGGGATTATGTATGATTCAGTTAAGATAAAAGTTGTAATGAAATTGCTAAAGGAATGCCTTGGGGGTTTGAAGCACTGTGGAATCGGTAAGACACCTCATCTTGTGTTTGAAGCATCTTCAGGGATTGTCATACTTGTAACGTCCCAAATTCCCTAATGTGGATTAGTACCTTGATTAGGGGGCCAAGAGGGAAATAATTGGTTAATTGTATTATTATGTGATTATATGCATGATTATGTGCGTTGTATTATAATATGGCTGTATTTGCATGCATGTGGGCTCGTTTCTTATTAGAAGGGCATATTCGTAATTTTGGCCCGTTAAGGGCATATTTGTATATTTGTGTGCATATATGTAATATATCTATGAGACCACATTATTATGTGGATGTATTTGGGTCACTTGGCACGAGGCGATCCTAGGGAGCAAGTTAGCGGTTTAGTCATAACGTGGTCAAATATCGGGCTCGGGGTGAGCCTAATGGTAATTTGGTACTTAGTACATTACCGGGATTGAGCGGGTAATGAGAAATTATTTGGTAATTATTTGAGGATATTGGAGGTAACGGGAATTGTGAGACGTTAATTATGATTAATGAGAAAGGTGGTAAAAGACTAAGTTGCCCTTGAGGGGCTTTGAGTGGGGAAATTGGCCTTAGGGGCATTTAAGGTATTTTGCACCAATTTAGTGACTTAATTACCCTTACCCTTAGTTGAAGGAAAAAAAAAAGAGCATCACACTTACAGCTTTCTCTCTCTCGATTGTTCCTTCTCTATTTCATTCTTGGCTTGAATTTGGGGCAAGGTTAGAGAATTAAAAGCTTGAGGTTTAGGAGTGATTAGCTATAGCTAAGGGATTTTAATTCACAGCTGAGTTAAGGGATTACAAACTCTATTTTAGTTGGTATTTTGCTATGGTTTTGGTTGTTCTTAAGCTTGAAAGTTTAAGGTTGTGAATTGGGTTCTTGGTAGTGTTTTGAATGTGTTAAAGCCTGGGTTTTGCTGCTGGGATTGAGGTGTGATGTTTGGGATTGATTTGTGGTGAGTTTTGGGCTGAGGAAAACATGGATTTCTTGGTTCGCGCAGTCATGCCGCGGCCCGTGTAAACCTAGGGCACAGAGGCGATTCTTCCTGGGAGGCATGTCGTGGCCCGTGTCTTGATTTTTCAGACATGCGGCTTTTTGTCTGGGAGGCATGTCGCGGCTCGCCTGGGAAGCTTTTGCCACTTTAGGTTTATAGTGATGGGATTTTAAACCTAAAGGCTCGGGATTGAATCTACTACCCTGTTTGTTATTGACGGGATTCTATATTTGGTTATGACTAGGTTACCGCTAAGGGCTCAAGATCAGGGTCGTGCTCGAGGGTCGTTCTTATTTTACATTATACTCGGACCCGAGGTAAGAATACTGCACCTATTATGTGACATACATGATTAGGGCTTGGCCTGAATGCTAAATATAGTTTTGATTGGGCATTGGCCCCTGTAAATGCGCATTATTATGATTATGCTTGTGAATGATTGATTAAAGCAGGTTGAATGCTTTGTATATGGATATTTGTTAGATGATGGATGTCTGTTGGCATTATATACTTCAGAGAAAAGCATTGACTTACTAGTCAAGGACGACAATAGCGCTGAGCACTGGTCGTAAAACATTAACTTATGAGTCAAGGGCAGCAATAGCGCGCTGAGTGCTGGTCGATATGATTAGACCTAATCAGGAGCACATTATACACTTTTCCGACTCAATGGTTGTAGAAAAACCAAAGCGCTAGGTGAGTGGAGGGTGATTTTTCATCTTGGATAGGTGATTCCGAAGCCACTAACCATGTTTGTTTTTCATTGTAGATTCTTAGTACTTCAAGGAAGCGGGCTCATGGAGAGGTGACCATGAGAGTTGGAAATGGTCAAGTGATCTCGGCAGCTGAAGTTGGAAAAGCACGCCTAGATTTTGACAATAATAAATTTATTGTGTTCGACAATGTTTATTTTATTCCTGGATTTACTAGAAATTTAATTTCCTTATCAAAATTGCATGAACAATGTTTTAATGTTTCTTTTAATAATAATTCGATTGTTATTTTGAAATACGGTTTTGACATTTGTTTTCAAAGTCTGATGGTGGACTTTACAAGATGAAGTCCAGTATCGAGCATGATTATAATTTTGAATTATTTAGAACTGCAAATCCTAGATCTATTAAAAGACAAAAGACAGATTCTGATAGTGAAACATATCTGTGGCATTTGAGATTGGGACATATTGGTCTAGACAGAATTAACAGACTAACAAAGGATGGTCCTTTAAGAGAACTATCTATTGGTTCTCTCCTAGTCTGTGAATCTTGCCTAGAAGGAAAAAATTACCAAGAGACCTTTCTCTACAAAAGGTTCAAGAGCCACAAAACTGCTTCAACTTGTACATACAAACGTTTGTGGTCCAGTAAATGTCCAAGCTACATGAGGTTATGAATATTTTGTCACTTTCATTGATGATTATTCAAGGTATGGTTACCTATACTTAATGCAAAGGAAATCTGAAACCTATGATAAGTTTAGGGAATTCTGAGCAGAAGCTGAAAAATAATTAGGTAAATCACTAAAAGTACTTCGATAAGATCGAAGTGGAGAGTGCTTAGATTATGAATTTGAGGACCATTTGTGTGAGCATGAAATTTAATCCCAACTCACTACACCTGGAACTCCACAACAAAATGGTGTCTTAGAAAGACAGAACATAACCTTATTAGATATGGTTAGATAGATGATTTGTTTCTCATCACTGCCTTTTACATTCTGGGGTTATGCAATAAAATGTGCTCTATATATACTCAATGTTGTTCCATCTAAGTCTATTAAGAAAACACCATTGGAATTATAGAATGGTACTAAACCTAGTTTACGTCATTTCCGTATATGGGGTTGTCCGACACATGTGCTTAAAGGAAAGACTGGGAAGTTGGAATCACACACTGAAGTGTGCATGTTTGTAGGATATTCCAAAGAAACTAAAGGTGGTATACTTTATAGTCCTAAAGATAACAAAATATTTGTATCTATGAATACTACTTTTCTAGAACATGACTATATAAATAACCACAAACCTCAAAGAAAAGTCATACTTAAGGAAATGGTCTCAAATAAACAAGACCAATCACTAGCAATGGCAAGAGAAAAATGACCAGAGGATATCGCTAGTTCTAGTCAGAGCAATAGAGAGCTTCGTCGTAGTGAGAGGGCTGGTAAACAACCAGTACGCTATGAACATGAAGTTCAGATGCTTGTGCCTGACACAAACAATGATGATCCATTGACATATAAAGATGCAATGGAAGATTTTGACAAAGAAAAATGGCTAAGCGCCATGGACCTTGAAATGAAATCGATGTATTCCAATTCTGTTTGGACTATTGAAGATCCACCTGAAAATGTTAAACCTATTGGTTGCAAATGGATATTCAAGAACAAAAGAGGAGCAAATGGGAAAGTAAAGACTTTTAAAGCAAGGCTAGTAGCAAAGGGCTACACATAGAAAGAAGGAGTTGATTATGAAGAAACTTTTTCACCTGTGGCTATGCTCAAATCTATTTGCATACTCTTATCCATAGCTGCATGCATGGATTATGAGATTTGGCAAATGGACGTCAAAACAACTTTTCTGAATGGCTATCTTGATGAAATTATTTACATGTATCAACCAGAAGGGTTCGAAGTTAAAGGTCAAGAGCAAAAGGTTTGCAAGTTTCTTTAGTCTATTTATGGACTCAAACAATCTTCGAGATCTTGGAATCTTAGATTTGATTAAACAATCAAAACTTTTGGTTTTGAACAAACCATTGATGAACCTTGTATTTATAAACAAATCAAAGATAAGATTGTGGTATTCCTCATTCTTTACGTTGATGATATTCTAATCATTGGGAATGACATAGAAACATTATCAAAAGTAAAGAAATGGTTAGCTGAGCAATTCCAAATGAAGGATTTGGGAGAAGCCAAATATGTTTTGGGAATTCAGATCTGTAGAGATCAAAAGAACAAAATTTTGGTGCTGTCTCAAGCTACTTATGTTGATAAAGTTCTAGAATGCTTTGGCATGCAAAACTCCAAGAAGGGCACTATGCCTACCCGGTCAGGAGTTAAATTGTCTAAAGAACAATGTCCACAAACACCTCAGGAAGAGGAGGACATAAGATAGTTTCCATATGCCTCTGCAGTAGGCAGTCTAATATATGCAATGTTATGCACTAGACCTGACATTTGTTATGCAGTAGGGATAGTCAGCCTTTATCAATCCAATCCTGGATTGAGTCATTGGACAGTAGGGAAGAATATTCTTAAGTATCTTAGACATACTAGAGATTACATGCTTATGTATTCAGGTGGAGACCTGAACCCCACTGGTTATACCGATTCTGATTTTCAATCAGACAAAGATAGTCGAAAGTCGACATCTGGATCAGTTTTCACACTTGGAGGAGGTGCTGTAGTTTGGAGAAGTATTAAAAAATCCAGTATTGTAGACTCCACCATGGAAGTCGAATACATAGCAGCTTGTTCTATATTGATCTAGAAGTAATTCTAGGCATGGATTAGCCACGTGTTCTGTACTGTGATAACAGTGGGGCAGTAGCTAATTCAAAGGAACCCAGATGTCATAAGAGGGGAAAGCACATCAAGAGGAAATATCACTTGATCCAAGAGAAAGTCAACCGAGGAGATGTTGTTGTCTTGAAGATTGCCTCCGAAGATAATCTTGCAGACCTGTTCATGAAGACTTTATCTATTCAATCTTTTCATGGTCATGTAATAAGCATGGGGTTAAGGGAAATGCTCATTTGCTTTAGGGCAAGTGGGAGATTTTTGGGAATTGTGCCCTTAAACCAATTGTAGTAGACAATGGTTTTAATGAAATAAATAAATGAATTGAATTATTGTATATATGTAGCTTATGTACTATATTATTGCTAATAATATTAAGTAAATATCATAAAATGCACAAGTTTATCTATATGGTCTCAATCTCATAATTGTATGAGAGAATTGAGATTGAGATAATGAACTTAAATAGTTTGAAGTAAAATAAAGTTATGGAATCTTTAGATTAATTACTTATAGTATGGTCCACTAGTATTATGAATACATGTGACCTAGATCCGGGTTACTAGTGTAGTAGGACACTTTAGTGGAGGTACTTTGCATGGTGAGAGTATGTAGAACCAGACCAGATGTGATTTAATAATACTTGTTTAAATACCTTTTCGTAGTATTATAAAACACATCAACTGATGATCATATACAAACTGATCTTAATCCTAAAGTTATTATGAACTCCTATATATGTCACTTGATCCTTTGATTCATGCATTACGGTTTGTCAAAATGATTAGGCTAAGAACTATTGTTTTGGGGACTCAATGACGTATATGGTTAAGGACATAGCTTAACAGATATGGAGTCTATACCTTCTTATAGATTAAATGATGATTCCCTATTGGGTTGGCTTTTGGAACTGAAAATGTTATTGACGTCAAATTCATAATCAAATTATGAATTATCCTTCACTAGTAAAGTCAATGGTACACTAGGAATCAAATATAATTAAAAGGGTAAAACTGTAATTTTATTCCATTTTAATTATGAATCATCAATAGATGATTAATTTGTATGTAATGATTATATCAATGGACACTTTATGGTTACAATAAAGCACTCAGTAAATACATGTCTTTAATTCTCAAGAGTTCAGTCTCATATTTACAGTGGAATAATCATGATATTAATAAATATGGTTATTGAATCAAAGAGTTTTGGTTAATAATCTTTTATTTATTGGAGCTTGGAATTATTGGTCCATATGTCCCTAGGGCGACTCTATCAACACTAATCAAGGTAAGAGTTGATACAATGGTTAAAATGTGAATGGGCTATTTGAGAGCATATTTATTTTTTGGGATAAATGTGCAATTATATGATAATTGAGGTTGCCCAATTTATTATTGCATTTGTGCAATTTTTGAAATTGTGTGGAAATAGATTAAACTGATTTTAATCAATTATTTTATTTAAGTGTGAATAAATAAATATGGATAGTCAAAATTATTTTTGATTATTATATTCATTTAATTAATAATAAGATGATAATGAAAATTCAAATTTTGAATTTTGAATTTGAAATTCAAGTTGTTATATTTTTTCTTAAAAAGATGATACCTTATTTGGATATCTAATTATTACTTAATTAAAATAAAAACACATAAAAAAAAATTAAAATCCCATTTTTCAGGGATAGACCACACGCATAGGGCTTCGACTGCTTTATGCGTGTGGCACATATGATGTTATCAGATATTATTTTTTTTATTTTCTATTTTTAATTAATTAATTAAATATTTTAAAAGGGGTTTTAAAATTGAATGTTAGATTTTTTTCTATTATCATTATTATTATTATTATAAAAGTTGATTGATTGATTATTATTATTATTATTATTATGGTAATAATACCTATGTATTCTATATGATAGAAAATAGAAACAAGAAGTCTGATGAAGTTTTTATAGAGAAGAAGAACTATCATCTTTTTTACAAAGGCAAAACCTATTCTCTCTAGCCTATAATAAAAATTCTCATGTATTGAGAATACTTTTGATTCACAAAATTAATCCTTGTTCTCTATGGGTCCACTCACATCTTGAGGTGTAGAGAACGTATTGGAAGATCTAGGTATGAGTACTCAAGTAAGGATAGGAAGATCGAAATACATACGAAAAGATTCAAGGATTTTTCATATACATGTTATATATATATATTGATTAACATATTGCATATTAAAAGATCCTCATATAAAGATTGTTTATATGAATTTTTTTGTTGTATACCATTACCGCAATTTCTGATGCGCACTAGGAACTATTCGTATCAGATAGATCATCAGGAAGTTACCAGAACACAAAAGCATACTCTCAGCCCTTCCTTTTTCTCTCTCTATGGCTCACTCTCTCTCTTGGTGGCTTGAAGGGTTTAGGGAAATTTTAAAGGTAAAGCTCAAAATTTGGAGCTGGGAATTGAGGATTTGAAGCTAGAAGTGTTTGGGAATTAGCTTAGGGTCGAGATCATCACCGACGTAAGGTTTAGAACAAGTTTTCTTCATGAATTTATCTAGTTTTCTTTTAATGTTTTGGGGTTTTTGAACACAAGAGATTAAGTTAGGTTGTGATGAAGTTTTTTTGTTAAGTTTTCAGGTTTATGTACTGTTCTAGGTGTAGTGGAAGTGTTTTGGGACTCAATTATGGCCTTAGAACATGTTTGGATCGATTTTCCGTGGATTTAGAAATCTAAAAATGCTGGAAATTCTGGGTTTGCAGGGTCGCGCCGCGGCCTGCATGAACTCAGAAGGGCTTGAGAATTCGATGAATCGCCACGGCCCTGGGCAGGGAGCACCGCGACGCATGTCCAGAAAAAATTGAAGGCTGGGCTCTCTGACTTGTAGAGGACCGTCACTCTAATTGTGGGGGCGCAGCGGATCTAATTGGGGGCGGCGTGATGCAAATGGAGGTTTTTGGCCAGATTAGGGTGTTAAGCTCAAGAACTCGATCTTAAGGGCTCGAGAAGGATTCTACTACCCGGTTTCGTAGAATTCGAGGTCCCAGAGGCTAGTTTACTATTCCGAAGGTTTTTAATCAATTTAGATTGGGATGGTTATGTACTATTACATTGTGACAAGATTTTATCGCTAAAGCTTGAATTTAGGGATCGTGCTCGAGATCACCTAATATTGTCAGCTCGAGACTTAGGTAAGAAAAATGTTTGTGCCTGTAGAGCTATATTGTGCTTAGTTTTGTGTGTATTGTTTGTAATTGTTGCATCATACATGTGTTTGTGACGGAACGACAAAGGTCGGGGTCAGCAAAGGCCGGGAGCGGCAAAGGTCAGAAGCGGCAAAGGCCGAGAATGGTGAAGGCCGGGAATGGAAAAGGTCGGGATCGGCAGCAAGCATGCTGAATGCAGGTCGCCAGGGTGGCTCCCTCTAAGGGTGTTGTACTCACCCACTCGGTTAAGACCGTGAACTCGGTGCCTGGTAACGCACCCTGATCAACGTAGGCTGTTGTTGTGACATCCAATAGGAACTTGTAGATTGTTTGTCGTGTTTGATTAAATATGCATCTGTTGAATAAATTATTGTATGCAATGATGTGAAGTTTTCTTGTTGGGCCTCAGCTCACGGGTGCTCTATGGTGCAGGTAAGGGCAAAGGAAAGGCCTGCCAGGCATGAGTTGGAGGGCATGGAGCGACGCGTACATGTTTGGACTACCTGGCCGCCACGGCTGGGGTATTTTGAGGAACGTGTTATAATTGCTTGATTTTTTCGCCTAGGTCGACTGTAAAGTAACTTTTGAGATGTAAATATGTTTTAAACAGTATTTTGGGATCCTAATGTAACACTTTTATGATTTAATGAATGTTCGACCTTTTAATTAATCACACTTTTTGGTATAATACCTCGATGGGCTAGTTTATTGCACGCTTTAAAATCACATGGTAACGACTCTAGAGTAGTAGGGCGTTACAATTACACTATTTCCCCGAGAGTTCTACCCCCTTCTATTAAATGTTGACTTGTTCATGCTTTCTTTGAGTGCTTGGAATGTCCCTTTAGTTGTGCAATCATATATCAAAGACTAAAGCAACTTTCTATTCCTCTCTCTCTCTCTCTAACGATAAGGACTGCTTAGTTTTGCATCATGAGGACTCGGGGTGTTATTGAATTCGTAGTCGCTATTGGTTGGTGGTAAGAGATAAAATTTTTGGTCAAGTTGAAACTTCTCAAGACCCTTCAACTTGGTGGAAGAAACTTTGGTACCTTTGCCTCTCTCTGAAAATTAAATTTTGGAAAGCATCCCACAATTGGCTCATTTTTATGGCCAACCGTCAACATCATGGGTTGCCTTTGAATGATACTTACCAATTATGCTTGAAAGGTTCAGACACCATCCTTCATGCCCTTCAGGGATGTTTGGGATATATGTTGGGCTTATTAGTGTCATTTTTATTCTTCATTTGTTCCTCACATTATAATTTATTAACATCAAAGAAGAAAAACAATATATTTAAGGAGAGAAATTGTCTATATATTTTTTTTTCAATTTTAACATAAAGTATAAAATTTGTGGTCATAGGCAGCCTAGTGATATTATACCTCTCCTCCCAAGTTCGAATGCCCTGTTCCCCATTTTTTATAAAACATAAAATATAAAATCTAAGCAAGTTTGGTGCTTCCAGTTTTCATATAACAAATTATATATTATTTATTTTTAGTGTGTGAAATTGACTCTAGATCCTTTTTTATTTTATTTTTTAGAGATAGTATTACTCTAGAATTTCGATGAAAATAAAAAAATTAGTATGGTCACTAAATTAAAAATAAATATATCGATACTATAGAGGATGATTTAAAATTGTGAAAATAGTTTAAGAACAAGGATGGAGGCAAACCACAATTTCACGGGGCATTATAAAAAAAATTCAAAGGGGTCAAATGCATAATTTTTGAAGAAAATTAAAAAATCATATATTTTTCTTTCAAAAAAATTGTGGGAAGGGAGCAATGCCTCCCTATTGTAACACCCTGGTTAGCCAAGGCTGTCACACTGTGAACTTTAAATAGTGCATAACTCGCTAAACGAGCCATTAGGTCATAAACGTGCATCTAAGTGTTATTAATGGGCCAGAGTGAAAATCTCGGTCAAAATGAATGAATGTATTTTATTTAAAAGATTAAGCTATATGTGGGGTCCCATAAAAGTGTTTGCAAAGTTATTTACAATCCAAAATGGTCATTACAGTTCAAAAGTTACAATCCGCTGACCTAAGTGGCAAAAATAGGGCTAAACCCTAGTTCCCTTGAGAAACACCTTGGTCGTGGTGGTCAAGCGGCCGCATATGTACACGTCGCCACCTAAGCTCTCCACTGAAGGTTGGGTGAGCTTTTCTTTTCCTTTACTTGCACCACATAGCACCCGTGCACCAAGGCTCAACAAGAAAACTTATTACTGCATGTATTCAATATAAATAAATGATCATGTAATCATTCTGGGGCTTCAGCCCTAATCAGATGATGACTAGCAAGTCAATCCTGGGGTCCTGCGCCCTAAATAGATAACTAATGAGTCATTCTGGGGTCATGCGCCCTGAATACATGACTAATGAGTCTCTCTGGGGTCCTGCACCCTGAATAGATGACTAATGAGTCTCTCTGGGGTCCTGTGCCCAAATCCATGTGACTATCAAGTTACCGAAACCTTTTTGCTCCAGGCTCTGAGTAACTAGTCATAGACTAGCCAAGCACTTTAGTTTTCTTCAACCAATAGGCCGGTCAAGCATTTAATGCTCATATTACTTAGATATAATCATTTCGGCCTGCGATTAAAACGCTAATGCCGCTCTTGACTTATAAGTCAATTGCATATGACCAGCACTCAGTACTATTGCCAATCATGACTGATAAGTCAGAGCTTCCTGACCAGTACTAAACAACATTGCCATTTCTGACTAATAAGTCAGTGCCATTCACAAGTAAGCAAAATGTCCATATATACGGAGCACTCAACATGCCTCATCAATAATCATGTATGTCACATAGTGGGTGCAGTTTTCTTACCACAAACTTGAGAGTAAAATAAATAAAGAACGACCCTTGAGCGTGATCTTGTCCTTAAGCCCTTAGCGGTCACCTAACCATAACCAAATATGAAATCCCATCAATAAAATGATTATTAAAAGGTTCATGGACTAAAACCCAGCTCTCGAGACCTCAAATCCTACTAAAACGGTTAGTAGATTCTATCCCGAGCCTTGAAATTTGAAACCCGCACCTAAAACTAAACAAATACCCAACCTGGCACAAAGAGGACAGTCAAGCCGCAACCTGCCCCCAAGTGCCGCGGCGTGCCCCCAAGACAGAGAGCCCCCTGTCTGGGTGCTAGGGCAGGCCGCGACTTTCCCCTGAGGGTCGCAGCGCGCCTGCCAAACAAAGCCTAGGGGATGCTCTGGGGTTCATTCAAGTCGTTACTTGCATGAACTCGGTCGCGACTTGACCCCACGAACCCAACTCCCTTGCATTTTCCTTAATTCTAACTCAGCCAAAACTCATCAAATAAATCTCCAATATCATAACCGAACCTCAATACAACATTATCACCATTCTAACATCAAAACCCAAGCTTTATACCATTTGAAACATCACCAAATACACAACTCAAAAATCAAACTATCAAGCTTACAAACCACTTTAAAAACAGAGTAAAACCTTGAAATTTCAACCTGAAAACCTTACCTCAACTATGGATTAAATCCATTTCACTTGATGTAACACAATCCTAAACTCTCAAGCTTTAATCCTCAAGTTTCAATCTTCTAGCAAAGCATCAAAAATCAAACCCAAGAGAGAGAGAAAAGTAATCGAGAGAGAGAAAGAACACAACTCTGTTTTGCCTGCTTATGAAATCTACAACTTTCCTTTTGTTAAACATATCCCATGGTCAAAATCTCCAATTCTCGTTACTCCCAATATCCTCAAATAATTATCAAATTATATCCCATTACCCGTTCATTCCTAATAATGCACTAAGCATTAAATTACCCATAGGCTCAACCCGAGCCCGGTAAATAACCCCGTTATGACCAAACCACTAACTTGCTTCCTAGGATTGTCTCATGCCAAATAGTTCAAACATATCCACATAATAATGTGGTCTCACCCAATACATCACATACATGCACATAAATATACAATTATAACCTCAACGCGCCAAAATTACGAAAATGCCCTTCTTATAAGAAGTGGGCCCACATGCATCCAATTATCATCATATAATAATATAAATCACATAATCATGCATATAATCACATAATCGTATAATAAATAAATTATGGCCCTCCTGGCCTCCTAATCCAGGCACTAAGCCACATTAGGGAATTTGGGACATTACAACTATCCCTTCCTTACAGAATTTTGTCCTCGAAATTTACCTGAACAACTTGGGATATTGACTCTGCATCTCTGACTCCAGCTCCCAGGTTGCTTCCTCGACCTTGCTGTTCCTCCATAATACCTTAACCAAAGGTATAGTTTTATTTCTCAGGACCTTGTCCTTCCTGTCTAGTATCTAGACTGGCTATTCCTAATAGGAGAGATCTGCCTCAAGCTTCAATCCTCGTAACTCAACACATGAGTCACATATGATACATGCCTCCGAAGAACTGAAATATGAAATACGTTATACACGATCGACAATGATGGTGGTAAGGCGAACCTATAGGCCACCTGACCAATCCTCTCCAGGATTTCAAATGGACCTACAAATCTAAAGCTCAACTTGCCCTTCTTCCCAAATATTCTCACCCCTTTCCATGGAGAGACTATAAGAAAGACAGAGTCTCCCACCTGGAACCCCACGTTCCTACATTTGGGATCTGCATAGCTTTTCTGTCTCCTTTTAGAAGCGAGCATCCGAGCTCTAATCTTCTCAATGGCCTCACTTGTCCTCTGAACTGTCTCAGGACCCAAGTATCTCCTTTCTCCTATCTCGTCCCATTGAATAGGAGACCTGCATTTCCTACCATACAATATTTCATAAAGAGCCACCCCAATGTTCGACTGATAGCTGTTGTTGTAGGAAAACTCTATCAAAGGGAGATACTTACTCTAGGACCCACCAAAGTCCAGCACACATGCTCGCAACATGTCTTCTAATATCTGGACCGTCCTCTCAGATTGTCCATTCAACTGTGCACCCATGGCCCTCTGTAAACTTCCCCAGAACTTGGAAGTGAATGTGGGGTCCCGATCTGACACGATCAAGCTCGGTGCCCCATGAAGATGCACAATCTCTCTCACATAGAGATCTGGGAACTGGTCAACTGTATAAGTAGCCCCCACTAGTAAGAAGTGAGCTGGCTTGGTGTATCGTTCCACGATAACCCATACTGAATCACGTTGACCCACAGTCCTGGGTAATTTCACCATGAAATCCATTGTGATGTCCTCCCATTTCCACTCTGGGATATCCAGAGGCTGTAATAACCCTGCTAGCCTTTGGTTCTCAGTCTTGACTTGTTGACATGTCAAGCACTTAGCCACATACTCTACCACATCCTTCTTCATCCCAGGCCACCAATACAGCGATCTCACATCCTGATACATCTTCATGGTGCCTGCATGCAAAGAGTAAGCAGTAGTATGAGATTCATCCAGAATCTCCCGCCTCAAAGCAGTGTCCATCGGAACACATATCCAGCCTTTGTATCTTAACAAGCCCATCTCTGACATTGTATAATCTCTAGATAGTCCAGCTAGAACATCCTCTCTAGTCTTGATCAGTTGTGGATCACCCAACTGACCTTCCTTTGTCCTTTCCAATAGCATAGACTGTAGCGTAATGTTGGCCAACTGGCTTACCAGCAACTCTATGCCAGCTCTGGTCATATCCTTTGCTAACTCTCTGGATATCATCCTAACACTAAAAATCTGTCTCGGAACCTTCCGGCTTAAAGCATCTGCAACCACGTTGGCCTTTCCTAGGGGATACAAAATTTCACAATCATAATCTTTTACTAACTCCAGCCAATGCCTTTGTCTCATGTTCAGGTCTTTTTGTGTGAAAAAGTACTTCAGTCTCTTATGGTCAGTGTAAATCTCACACTTATCACCATAAAGATAATGTCTCCATACCTTTAATGCAAAGACCACTGCTGGAAACTCTAAATCATGAGTGGGGTACCTTTGTTCATACTCTTTCAATTGGCGTGAGGCATAAGTAATCACTTGCCATGACTACATCAAAACACAACCCAAACCCTGATGTGAGGCATCACAGTATATCACAAACTTCTCTTGATCTGTTGGAAGACTTAGAACTAGAGTTGTAATCAAGCTCTGCTTCAATTATTGGAAGTTGTTCTTACACTTGTTCAACCACAAAAACTTCTAATTCTTGCGTCTCAGTTCAGTCAATGAAGTGGCAATCTTTGAGAATCCTTCCACGAAACGCCTGTAATAACCTGCCAACCCAAGGAAACGTATAACCTCTGAAGAATTCTTTAGCCTTGGCCAATCCCGGACTGCCTCAATCTTGGCTGGGTCCATCTTAATCCCCTCCTTAATTACAATGTGCCCAAGGAAAGTTACCTGAGATAACCAGAATTCACACTTTTTGAATTTTGCAAACAATCTATGTTCCCTCAATCTCTGTAGAACCAATTGTCAGTAAGGACTCATGTTCTGACTCTAACTGAGAATAAACAAGAATATCATCGTTGAAGATGATCACAAACTAGTCCAAATAGTCCTTGAACACTTTATTCATCAAATCCATAAAAGTAGCTGGGGTATTAGTCAACCCAAAGGACATAACCAAAAACTCATAATGCCCATATCTGGTGCAAAAAGCAGTCTTCAAAATATCTTCCTCCTTGACCCTCAGCTGATGATAACCATATCGAAGGTCTATCTTTGAGAATACCCTTTTACCTTGCAACTTATCAAATAGATCATCTATCCTTGGTAGAGGATACTTGTTCTTGATTTTTATCCTATTCAGTTCTTTGTAGTCAATACACATCCTCAGAGAACCATCTTTCTTCTTCACAAATAGAACTGGTGCACCCCATCGCGAGAAACTAAGTATGATAAAACCTAAGTCTAACAGCTCTTGCAGTTGTACCTTCAATTCTTTTAATTTTGTTAGGGCCATTCTGTAAGGTGCTCTAGAGACTGGCTCCGTCCCTAGTGCCAATTCATTCACAAATTCAATCTCTCTGTGTGGTGGCAACCCTGGTAAATCTTTTGGGAACACATCCAGAAACTCACAGACTAGTCTGGTCTGCTTTGGTCCCACTGGCTTGACTTGAGTGGTATCAACCACACTGGCTACGAATCATATGCAACCTCCTTGCAACAAATATCTAGCCCTTAGAACATATATATTAGGTATACGATGTCCATGCACAGTGCCAACAAACACAAAAGGATCCTCACCTCCAGGCTCAAAGGTTACCATCTTCCTTCTGCAATATATGGTTGCCCCATACTTCACAAACCAATCCATACCCAGAATCATGTCAAAGTCAGTCATAACCAACTCTATCAAATTGACTGATAACTCTCTGCCCTCCACTGTCACTGGCAATGATCTGACCCATCTTCTGGATACTACTAGCTCCCTAGTGGGTAATAAGGTTCCGAACCCCACAACATAATAATCACATAGTCTACACAATCTATCAATAATTCTACTAGCAACAAAAGAATGTGTAGCACCAGAATCAATCAAGACAGTATAAGGGGTTCCAACACTTAAAAGCTGACTTGTAACTACTGAGGGACAAGCCTCAGCTTCTGATTGAGTCAATGCGAACACTCGATCTGGGGCCGAACTGTCTGCCTTTCTTGGCTCTTCCTTTCTTGCTCTCGGGCAATCTTTCTTGAAATGTCCCACTACTCCACATAAGAAGCAAGCTTTTGCCTGATACTCCCCTAGATGGCGCCTCTTGCATCTAGGGCACTTAGGAAAAGTCCTCCAAGCCTCACTCCCGCCCTGGCGGCCCATTGTAATACTACATGGTCACCTGTCAAGGCCTGGAGCTGGAAAGGCATCAAGAGCCTTCCTCTTCTGATCACTGGGGCCTCCGCCCCTACCTGTATCCAAAAATGGCGGTTCCACCCTCCTAGTGTCTCTCCTGGCTGCACTATCATGCCAGATCTTGTTCTCTACACTCTCAGCTATGAGCGCCTTCTCAAACACCTGTGCATAAGTAGCAACTCCAGACACAATGGTAATACGAACATCACAGGTTATCCTAGGCTATATCCCCTAGAGAAGCTTCTCCCTTCTGGTCTCATCAGTGGGCACCAAGTCCATTGCAAACTTTGACAGTTTGTCAAACTTTAAAGCATACTCAGTCACTAACAGACTTCCTTGAAACAACTTGCTGAACTCTCTAGCTTTTGCAGCCATGATGGCGTCATTATAGTACTTTTCATTGAATAGAGTTTGAAACTCTTCCTAACTTAGGGCATTAACATTTCTGGTCTGGGATATCACTTCCCACCAAATTCGGGCATCTTCCCGAAACATATATGTGGCACAAGCCAACCTCTTATTACCAGACACCCTCAAAAATTCAAGGATGGTGGTAACCATGCTCATCCATTGGTCACCTTTAGCTGGATCTGCACTACCCTCAAAAAATGGAAGGTGTTGTTTCTTGAACCTTTCATAAAGAGGTTCCCATTTACTTCCAGCCTTTGGCGGCTGCTCAAATGTTGGCACCGCTACAAGTGGTGCCTTTGGTAAAATGTTCCCTGTAGGAACCTATTGTTGCCTCAGGAGGCAGATTTCTTCTTCCTGCCTCATTATTCTGGCTTGTAAATCAACAAACAACTGCTGCCAGTTATTAGGAGATGGCTGAGGGATCTGACTCTAGTCATTTTCCTGACCCTTTCTATCATTCTGGCCCTGATCTTCCTGGTCAGCTGATGAGTCTACCTACCTTAGAAACATACTATCAACTTATACCTTGTTGCAATAATCAATATGACCAGTTAGGTAGTAATAACTAAACCTCTTGCCACCACACAGTCCAAGATCACACAGATACTCATCCATGTTCCACAAGCGTACTAGCAAACATGTTGATTTATAGACATAGCAGTTAACATTTAGCACTTAGCAATTAACAATTAACAATTTTAATAAGCATGTTCTAGCAATATCTATGCTAATAAGCACGTTCTTTCTTATCATGTAGCAGTCAAGGGTTAGTGTATCTCATGCAGGCATATAAGGAATTTATATTATATTTAAGCAGTTAAACACATAACCATATAAATAGTTACTGAACCATGAGTCGAGCTTGTTTTTAGTGGCGAGTGTACATGCCCAGCCAGTCTACACGAACCCTAAACCTTGGCACGCTCTGATACCAAGTTGTAATGCCCTAGTTAGGCAAGACCGTCACATTGTGTACTTTAAATAGTGCATAACTTGCTACACAAGTCATTAGGTCATAAACGTGCATCTAAGTGTTATTAATGGGCCAAGGTGAAAATCTCGGTCAAAAGGAATGGATATATTTTATTTAGAACATTAAATTGTATATGAGATCCCATAAAAGTGTTTACAAAGTTATTTACAATCCAAAATAGTCATTACAGTTCAAAAGTTACAATTCACATACCAAAGCGACAAAAATAGGGTTAAGCCCTAGTTCCCCTGAGAAACACCTTGGCCATGGTGGTCAAGCGGCCGCATATCTACACGTCGCCACCTAAGCTCTCCACTCAAGGCTGGGTGAGCTTTTCTTTTCCTTTACCTGCACCACAAAGCACCCGTGAGCTAAGGCTCAACAAGAAAACTTATTACTCCTTGTATTCAATATAAATAAATGATCATGTAATCATTCTAGGGCTTCAGCCTTAATCAGATGATGACTAGCAAGTCAATCCTAGGGTCTTGCACCTAAATAGATAACTAATGAGTCATTCTGGGGTCCTACACCTTAAATAGATGACTAATGAGTCTCTCTGGGGTCCTGCACCCTGAATAGATGACTAATGAGTCTCTCTAGGGTCCTGTTCCCTAAGCCATGTGACTATCAAGTCACCTGAACCTTTTGGGTCCTGGCTCTGAGTAACTAGTCATAGACTAGCCAAGTGCTTTAGTTTTCCTTGACCAATTGGTCAGTCAAGCATTTAATGCTCATATTGATTAGATCTAATCATTTCGGCCTGCGGTCAGAACGCTAATGCCGCTCTTGACTCATAAGTCAATTTCATATGACCAGCACTCAAAACTATAGCCGATCATGACTAATAAGTTAGAGCTTCCTGACCAGTACTAAACAACATTGCCATTTCTGACTAATAAGTCAGTGCCATTCACAAGTAAGCAATGTTGCCAAGCATTTAAAATGCAACCAATGTCCATATATACGGAGCATTCAACATGCCTCATCAATAATCATGTATGTCACATAGTGGGTACAGTTTTCTTACCTCAAACTTGAGAGTAAAATAAAAAAAGAACGACCCTTGAGAATGATCCTATCCTTAAGCCCTTAGCGATCACCTAATCATAACCAAATATGAAATCCCATCAATAAAATGAGTAATAAAAGGTTCATGGAATAAAACCCAGCTCCCGGGACCTCGAGTCCTGCTAAAACGGTTAGTAGATTCTATCCTGAGCCTTGAAATTTGAAACCCGTGCCTAAAACTAAACAAATACCCAACCTAGCACAAAGAGGACAGGCGGGTCGTGTCCTGTCCCCAAGGGCCGCGACGCAACCCCAAGACAGTGAGCCCCCTGTCTGGGTACCAGGGGCAGGCCGCGACTTGCCATTGAGGGTCGCGACACACCTACCAGACAGAGCCCAGGGGATGCTCTGGGGTTCATTCAAGTCACGACTTGCATGAAATCAGTCGAGACTTGACCCCGCGAACCCAGCTCCCCTTAATTTTCCTCAATTCTAACTTAGCCAAAACTCATCAAATAAATCTCCAATATCACACCCAAACCTCAATACAACATTATCACCCTTCTAACATCAAAACCCAAGCTTTATACCACTTGAAACATCACCAAATACACAGCTCTAAAATCAAACTATCAAGCTTACAAACAACTTTAAAACAGAGTAAAACCTTGAAATTTCAAGCTGAAAACCTTACCTCAACTATGGATTAAATCCCTTTCACTTGCTGTAACACAATCCTAAACTCTCAAGCTTTAATCCTCAAGTTCAATCTTCTAGCTAAGCTTCAAAATTCCAACCCAAGAGAGAAAGAAAAGTAATCGAGAGAGAGAAAGATCACAACTCCATTTTTCTTGCTTATGAAATCTATAGCCTTCCTTTGGTAAAACATATCCCATGGTCAAAATGACCAAATTTCCCCTAGGGCCATTCTAATCTCTCAAAGTCACCCAAGGGTATAATTGTCATGTCCCACCTATCCCGTTAATCATAATTAACGTTCTCCAATTCCAGTTACTCTCAATATCCTCAAATAATTATTAAAATATATCCCATTACCCGCTCATTCCCGGTAATTTACTAAGCATCAAATTACCCCTATGCTCACCCCGGGCCCGGTAAAAAACCCTGTTATGACCAAAACGCTAACTTGCTTCCCAAGATCGTCTCTGCCGAATAGCTTAAACATATTCACATAATAATGTGGTCTCACCCATATATCACATACATGCACATAAATATACAATTATGCCATCAACGAGCCAAAATTATGAAAATTTTCTTCTTATAAGAAGTGGGCCTGCATGCATGCAATTATCATCATATAATAATATAACTCACATAATCATCCATAGAATCACATAATCGCATACTAAATCAATTATGTCACATTAAGGAAATTGGGACATTACACCTATGCTTAGACTTACCTTCATCTATGGTTGCCAAAGATGACAACTTATACCTTAAAGAAGGGTGGCACGTAGCCAAAATAAGCAAAGTATTATTGGCTAGATTATGGACATTTGTTGATGTTCACTCATGGAGATATTTTGAATTTTAATATTTCAATATATGACAAGACAACTTGCAAAATTTATTATACTCTTTTTTTCTTATAATTCTAAGGGGAATTACATGTTAGAGAATATATTATACTAAATGAAAATGGTAAAAACAAATATACAACTCTATGCAAAATGTTACAATAGATAAGATGATAGATAAATAAGTGTTACAACTCTATTGCAAAAATACAAGTAAATAGAAATAGAAGATGATAGATATATTGATAATACAACTCAAAGCATAACAATACAAATAAATATATAAGATAGAAGCAAAAAGTAAAAGAGTTGAAGAACAAAATAATAAGAAGAACAATAGATAAATTCTCACACTCACACAACCAAAGTGTAGAGTAGTGGGGATCACCAACTTGAACAAGGTTCAAGACGTTTGTCCAAAAGCTTATTTCCCCTTATTCTATAAGCATTAAGGGATCTCACAAGGAAATAGCTCTCTGGAATTATCAAGCCTTTATGGTGTATTTTCTAGCTACGTGCTTTGTGATTGAAAATAGTGTGTCTTACAAGTGAGCAATAGGCTCTTATTTATAGAGTTTTGAGACACCCTTTAAATTTCAAATTCCACCAACCCCCATGGCTGTTACCAATGTTTAATTGGATGTTTTTGGAATTAAAAATGACTTTGGGGAGTTACATGAGGTGTTAGAACCGTTGAAGATGGAAAAAAAAGTTGGAGTTGGCTATCAGCTTTCCTGGGCGCGGCCAGAGATGTTCCTGGCCACAGCCACTGGCCTCTGACCCCCAGGCCGCGGCCAAGGATAATCAGTGGTCACGACCACAGACAATTTCAGCCTCCAAAATTTCAATTTTCATTCGTTTTTAGTTTTTACTTATAAAATTTTGATGTGTTAATATATAGATATATCAATTAGTCAAACAAAAGAATGTATTAAATAAATTTTTACTTGCATATAGGTTATGTATCTAAGCATGTGAATATCGAATTTTGCACTAAATCACATACTCCACAATAGTACTAGAAGTCCATTTAAGCATTATAGAAATGACTAGCAAAAGAAAATTAGCATTTCCAATATTTAATAAAGAACAAGTAGATTTTATCAACCATGTCATTTAAGTTACTTGTTAATCTTTTAAAATATTATAAAATCAAGTCCGTTTGGTCGATTTATAATATATTTTATCCAACCCAATGTAAAAATAGGGTTATAGACATATAGCTCGTAACCTGTCCAAATAAGAAAAGAAAAACTTTTAACTTGTCCAAGTATTTGGTCGAGTAAACAAGCTCAACCCATTTTTTTATACACATTTTATAATTGATTCCATTTGGCCTCTTCTTCCATATAGTGTCCAAAATCCTTCCAAGCTTGCATTTTCACCTATTTATTCCCGTCCCATCAATGAATGAAGAACCATTTTTCTTCCTTCTTGTGCTCTCGTGTTTGTTTCTCTCTAATGTTTCTTGTACATAAAAAAATGGTGAAGACTCGTGGCGGTTTATACCATAAAAATGTCAGATGGCTCGACTTCTCTGGCTGATTCACCTGTGTAGGAACCAGAGTTATCTGCTCTAAAGGCTGCAATTGGGGTTGTTCATTGCAATCAAAGCACTTTCATGGAGAAGCTAAATTCCCTAAATGAAACTAAAAAAATTCTCCTAGACAATGTGATTAGTCTTCATGCTACCCCACCAAAATCTAAGAAATAGACTACTACTTCTTTCGTTGTTTTTTGTTTTATATTTTTGTGTTTTGAGACTTTGGCCCCATTGTTAGTAAAAAAGGAGAAGTAGTTATGTTTTTATGTTTCTATTAGTTTTGACATTATCTCAAGGGAAGATTGATAATTTTTCTAAAATTCAAATATCTTGCTTGTTGTCTCTTTTGTGTTGATAACTAACTCTTTTGTGTAGGGGAGTTTGGTCATTGTCTCTTTTGTTTTGATTACTAACTATTTTGTGCAAGGAGAGTTGGTTAGTATTCATCTCAAACTAACAATGTTTTCATACAGGCTGATTGAGTTGTATAAAAACAAATAGTTTTTGCCTACAAAGTTGCCAAAGAGGGAGATTGTAAGATCCTAAAATTGGCAAACTTATTTTAAGAACTTTTTATATTACTCAATCAATATTATTCTGGTCTCACAAAATCAATTGTAAATCAATTAAAGATTTTTATGGTATAAAATATATTTAATTATTTCCTTATTTGTGAGATTTCGAATATGTATTTTTATACCACCTTATGGGGAAACAATCAGTTACATTAATATGTGTTATTCTGATTGTATTCTATTTTGATTCAGATAAAATCTTTGTGATTTTTAAAACAAATATTGGTGTCTTGTTCCCTATTCTTAAGTCTATCCAAGTACATGTTGAGCTATCTAATTGCTTAACTGGCCGAGCAATTTGGGATATCGACAGATCCGATAGACTTTCCATTTAGAGAATTCATGGATATTCTCTTCTCTGATTTCGTGGGCTGCTAAAGTAGGACTTTGTCCTGATTATAAATAGAAGCCTTGGCAGCAAAAGGATGGATTCAAGGTGTTATTTCCATTATGCGTACATCAACAATCTTCGAGAGAAGAGCTGTTCAAATTCTTTCTCTGGGAGGAAGAAAGCATTACGGTCTTCGAGAGAAGAGCAATTCAATTCTTTCTTCAGGAGGAAGAAAGAAATCAGACATCATTGAAGGGAGTTCGAGTGAAGATCTGATTCTTACAGAAACGAGATTTGTATAGAGGGAGTCTAATTTTGTATAAGTCATTGCTTTTGTATTTGTGATCATTAGTAATAAGTTTTTTTCTCTGAGTGTGGCTCCATTGACTAAGGTAACCGAACCATGTAAAAATTTCATGTGTTGATTTTTATATTCTTGTGATTATCCTGTTTAAGTCTGATTCATCACCATTCAATTGTAATTAATCAGATTGTGCACTTAGCTCTTTAGTTTATTACACATCTGAAATTAACTGAACTGATTAAAGTATTGTTTTGATTGGTTAAATACAAAGGATAAGTGTTGTTATACAAGATATGTATAAAACACTTAGTAAATTTCACATAGTGAAAATGTGAAATTTAAGCTTCGATTGTAGGCACTTGAAAATTGTGTTTTTGGGTCCAAAGTGATACATGGAGGTACGTAAGGATTCCCAATTATTTTTGTAGCATTTGTAGCATTTTTAGGTCCCTTAGAGGGGGCATTGGGTCGACAGGGTTGTGATGCATCACCTTCTTGGAGGTGTTGCATCATCTAAATGCGAAGGGGTTTGAAAACCCCAGCAGGTGATGCATCGCGTGCTAGTAGGTGACACATCACCTGATGTGTCCTTACGGACACGTTTTTTAAGCTCCATATGACGAGTTTTGAGGCTCTAATCCTATTGGTTAGACTTAATGACGGTGCCTATACTATAAAAGGGTTCTCATAGAGTTTTGGAAGACTTGATCACTCTTTCAAATATCTCTCTAACCTCTCTCTCTCTCTAGTTTTCAAGAATCTCACGTTTCTCCAAGAAACTCATAAAGAAAGTGCTTGGCTTTGTGAGTTTAAGGCTTGTTCAATCCCAATTCCCATTTAATCTTAGAAAAAGCCTCAAGCATCAATGGAGGGCTAGGAAATAGAGAATTAGGATAGAGATACTCCTCGTGTATAAGCCTTTGGTTGTGTTTTGCATAAGGAAGAAGAAGTTCAAGGTGATGGTTCAATAAGGGTTTTGAAGCTTCAAGAAGGCTGAAGAATTTTGATCTACAACTACGGTTTGCATCCTCTATCTTAATCTTTTTTTGGTCTCTGTCAAGGATAATTTAGTGTAGATTCTTATTACTTTTGTGGTGTAACCTCACTCTCTCCAAACAATAGTTACTTGGTAATTAATTAAAAATAGAATTTAAATTGGTATCAGAGTAGGTCACTAAACTCTTAGTGAGATCTTGTGGTTATCCATTTGTTTGTTATGTTTTCTACAATCTCTTTCCTTGCAGAAAGAGGTTCGGTATCACGTACTCCATTATTGAATGATTCAAATTATCCCTATTGGAAGGTAAGAGTGAGGGCCTTTATCAAAACAATTGACGAGAAAGCTTGGAGGTCTTTCTTATCTGGGTGGATGGCACCAGTTGATACAGATAAAAAAACTAGTGTGACCCGTTAAAGCAGAATTAACTTGGACAACTAAAGATGAAAAATTGTCAAGTTACAATAATAAGGCATTTCATGCTATTTTTAACGATGTTGGAGAATGTCATATAGTATAATTTTTGTATATGCTTTGAATTTATTAACACTAATATAATTCTAATTAAAGTTTTGTTTCTTTATTTTTTTCCAGTTCACACCTGACAAACCATATAATACTTAAGAAATTGACAAAGTTCGAGAAGAATGGGCGAAGTCATTTTTACAATTGGTTAGAGAAAAATGAAACATGTTATCAGCTAGCTTACAATACATGTTGAGAAATTTAAATTTCTTTTAAATATTTTTTTTTGGCACTTTTTTAGTATTTTCTTTTCAAAATTCTTTTAAATACATTTTGGACACTCAAAGGGATATATTTTTTAAATCAAAATGAAAATTGTAGCTGCATTTAAAAAAAAAAATAACTTTTAAGGGATGCAAAGAGAGCAATAAAAACTAAATTTAAAGACACTAAACGGGATCGTTTAGGACACGAATTCTTCGAACGACTTCTAGACTCCATTCCTAATAAGGATCTTGCTTGTTTCATGGAATATATTGGAAGTCTTTTTGAATGTATTTGGAGACAGAGAAATGAGGTTCTCTTTAGGGGATCCTTAACCTTCCCTCCGGCCATTCTTAAGACCATTACAACTAGATGGAAGGAATATGCAGTAGATCAAGTAAAACTGCAAGAGTGGAAAACAAGTAGATTTCGAAGCCCACTGCAAGTTTAACCCCTGCACTTGTCTCCACAAGCTTTTCTTACAGATGCATCCTGGAAAGAAGGTCAGGCCACCATTGCCACTATAAGTGCAGAGCCCAATTCCCGCAGGTACTCAGCAAGGTGGAAGGAGGTGGCTGCTGATTCAGTGCTTGAGGCTGAACTACTGGCTATCGAGTTGGCTATAAGATGGGCTAAGGAGGAGCAGTATAGCAATGTCAGCATACTCTCAGACTCTCTTTTGGCCATCAAAGTCATCACAAAGAGAGCCAAACCTCTGGACTAGAATGCTTGGATCAATTTCTCTAATATCATGTTGTTATTATGTAGTAACTTTGATTGTAATTTTGGTTGTATTAACAGAACATATAATGGTGTTGTCAATGGTCTAGCAAAAAAGGCTAGGGTGTCTAGTCTACAAGATGGATATAGTTCTAGGGAGGGAATTTCCCCTATAGTTCCCATCATTTTTCAGTAGTTTTCAATGAGCTTTACGTTCCTTAAAAAAAACAATGTGAATCGGTTACCAATTTTTCATTAAATTTTACCCTTCAATTGATTTCAGGCGTAGGATTAAATTTTTTTACTTTAGAAATCAATCTAATGGCTATAAATGTGTTGAGGGATGGCACACCTCAAAATGAAGTGAGGGATTAAATAATTGGCCTATATATAGGGAAATTTTAGGGTATATGCCCTTTAACATAGTTATTTTTTTTAAATGGCAACATAACTTACTATCCCAAACATATGACATTTCCAATTTTTTGGACAAAAATACCGCTAATATTAAACACTCCTCTGTCAGCCGAAATCTCTCATTTCTCTCTCTAGCGAAACTCTCTCTCTCTCTCTCTCAGACCCCTCACATTCTCACACTCTCTCAGGCGAAACTCTCTCTCTCTCTCTCTCTCCTCGTCACAGTAGCCGTCACCACCATCTTTTCCGTCGTCAGCAACAGTAAGGTCGTTTTTTGTTTTTTGTTTTTAAAATTTGTATCGTAATGTATAAAATCGATGAAATGGGTTTGATTTTAATCATAATGTAGGATTTTAATCTCTATTTTGCAAAAATATAGCTTGAAATGAGTTTGATTCTATGTGCATCATTTTGGAAGATTGAGTATAAATTCTACAAAATTTTGGTCAGTCGATGTTCATTCGATGCCATTTCGATGCTTAATCGACAGCATTCAATGCAAGTGTATGTTTTTTAATAATCAAAATTTTGTGTCATCAATGCTCAATTAATGAATTTTCGATGGATCATTAAATAAATGCGATAGTAAATCGATGCTATATCGATGAAATATCGATGTCATTTCGATGCTTGCATAGTTTTCAATTTTCTTTTTGTATTAAATAGATGGAATTTTGATGATATTTCGATGTTGATTCGATTTTTTTTTAGTATTAGTTGTTATTTGTTAAATGTCCATCGATTCAATTTTGATTCTAGTACGATGATATTTCGATGCTTTTTTGGTTTTAGTTTTCTTTTGATAAATATATTAATTTTGATGCTATTTCGATGCCATTTTGATGGTTGTTCGATCACATTAATTTAAATGGTGATGCATCGATGCTATGTCGATGCGATATCGATGGATTTTATATATTATCTACTTGAAAGATTTTCGATGCATAATCGATGCTATTTCGATGGCATATCAATACATTGTTTGTTTATTTTATTTTGTGTATAATTGATGCAATTTCAATGTTATTTCGATGCTAATTCGAGGGTGGCTTAGTGATTACGCCTAAACTTGTCTTCACAAAGCGGTTGTTGTAGTGTAGTATGGGCGGTCGTGTCCACAGAGAGATATCTTAATCAAAAGGTGATTAGTAGAACTAAAGCACAAACAGTAAAGAAATCGTTGGTGTTTTTTGAGAAAATGTTGAAAATAAAATTGGTAGAAAAATTCAATAACAAAAGTGATAAGGTTTCAAGAATCACCTATATGTTTGGCTCACTTATTTGAGTTTTGATTCACACAAAAAACGTAATTAAATTGTTCACTTCCCAACAATTTAATTGGAAGATAAAACTTGAAGAACATATATTAATAAAATTTATTTGAGTAATAAAAATTTTCACCTTAAGATCATAGAAAATAATTTTATGAAAAATCTAATAATGACAATATACCTCATTGGCAATAATGCAATAATAGACTAACCATAAAATTATAATATTGATATATTTGTACTATTATTTGTACAATAATAGACTATTTCTATCTAATACCAAATAGTTAAATATATTGATATAGAGATGGAGAAAAATAGATGAAATTATATTACTCAAATGTATGAACTTTAGGCACTTGGTGAATCATAACACAAATAAATTTTACCTCATATATATAGGATCATCATTTACCTTATCTAGGAAACTAGCCTAGAATGCTAGTCATTCTCACACTATTCTAAAGAGAAAATATGAGAAGAAATAGACAAAATGAGACTAAAATTTACTATATTTTTGCTAATGGAAATTACATTCCAATATATACAAGAGGTCCCCTTTATATAGCATTTTGTCATGCTAAAACCGTTCAGTGGGAAATGAAATACTAATTAATTGGATTTGATTTTCTCATTAATTTGAATAAAATAAGAATGGAAAACTAATTGTAGCAAATTTATTTCTCTCATTTAGTCAAATATAATTGAGATGTTGATGCCTTGGAATGCTTGTAGAACATGGGATTGATTGAGAATTCTCCCAACGAAGCATAATTCTTGGTCAACTCTGCCAGGGAAGTGATTATCTTAATTGGTCATTTCCAATTGATTGTGGATCCTTGCTATTTGATAGATAGCAGTAGCAAATATTTATCTTAATATTGATCACATGTCACGTAGAGAAAATTGTAAAGCTGGGTCTGGCATGAGATCAAAGAAATCACTTGGGTTGGGCTTTATGCAATGGAAAGACTTTAAAATAAAAAAATTATTTATTCAATTTCTTTCTTCCAAAATTTAATCTTTATTTTTTATTTGTACCAAAATGCAACATAATTCCTGCAAAATAAACCAAATTAAATTCAACCTAAATATTTTCACTGGTAAAAATATTTTTTATTAATTTCCTGAAAATATTAATTAAAATTTAATTTAATTTAACATTTGAGATCAATAAATATGAATTTTTCACCACCAATCACTTAGTTTAGTTGTTATTTGTTAAATGTATATTGATGCAATTTTGATGTCATTTTGATGGCATATCGATAGTTTGTTTGTTGATTTGTAAAATCAATTTCGATGGTATATCGATAGTATTTCGATGCATACTTGTATATGTTGATTTTTGCTTTGATGTCAAATCGATGGTAAGGCGATGGCATTTCGTTGACAACAGCAGGCTGAGTTTTTTTTTTTTTTGTAATTTTAATTAATTATCTCTCTTTTATTTTGGATAATATGCAGATGCCACCCAAACATATCCCACTGCTTGAGATCCCCATAGAGGATCATTATGTTGGTCGTATGACCTATAGGGGTTCTAAGAGGTTAACTAAATTTCAGAAAAGGTTTGAGGGTCATGAATTATTGGGGAGGGTGAATGAGTCTGTTTTTAGACCATTCTTCACAGCCCCTGCCTTTTCGTTCTCTGGGGCATTGGTGCACACACTGCATTTGCGGAAGGTGAAGTCTTCGTGTGACGATGAGGTACACTGCTTGATCGGCCCAAACTTATGTAAGTTTGTGGTGCACGAGTTTACCACTATGACTGGCCGGAGCTGCTTCTGTCCACCACTTGCCGCTGACATTCAATCTCACCTTACGTCCTCCCGCCTACTCAATACATATTTCAATGTGGAGCCCGAGAAAGACAATGAATTCAATATTTTGGAACGAGCTTTTAATATGTGCAATGTACCTAATGATTTGTACAAGCTCGGTTTAGTTTACTTTATGGAGCGGGTACTATTGGCCGCTGAGAACGACAATGATATTTGGTGAGATTCATTGTCGATGGTCGAGGATTTAGATTATTTTGAGAAATATCCATGGGAATCCCTTTCATTCGATACAACTGTGAAACAATTCAGTAGAGATATGAAAGCGATTGGTGCTACAATACCTGGTAAAAAGGCGAACAAGACCACTGAGGTGGAGTCTTCTAAGGGTGCTCAAGTGGAGGCAAAGTACACCTGCAAGGGGTATCCATCAGCCTTGCAATATTGGGCATACGAGACGATTCTTGATTTTGTAGAAGGAATACGCTAAGCTCTGTGGATTCAAGTTCCCTTGGATACTACAGTGGGAGAGCACAAGCCAACTGAAGCATTCAGATGTGAAGGATGTACTTGCGAGGAGATGTGTAAGTTATTTTAAATTTAAAAAAGTCAAAAACTTTTTCCATATACCAATCAACTTATGTCATTTTTTCTTTGCTTGTTTTGTTTCCATTGTAGTTGTCATGCATTTCTATCCTAAGGCCTCGAGCAGACGAGCGAGACTTCTTCGGCACCATATATCAGAGGACAGAGGGGGATGCTCCTAGGTATGCGATGCTGTAGGATATGATCCAGCCTGTGCCAGAGGATGGAAGACCTTACGATCCTGAGGCAGAGGCTGCTGTGGTGGCTGAGATAGCCGTGGAGGCTGACATATTTGTGGAGGATGCCCCGAATGAGACTGCTCTTGATATTAGTGCAGAACTTACTTATGCTCCTGCTGTTGGGCTTTATGAGGCTGTGTTGGATTAGATGGCCAAACTATCAGGTGGAGTGGACGAGGTTAAGACCACTGTAGGTATCCTCCTTAAGAATCAAGAAGTCATATTGGAGAAGTTGGCACCACTTGGTGGTGTACCTATTCCTGCACCTACTCCAGCAGAGGATCCAAAGTATGACATTCTCCGCATATGTTACGAGCCTCCTGTTGGAGAAGTCACACCTCCTTAGGCAGTGCAGACGATCTTAGGTACTATTAATCCATGAGTTATTACATTTTTTAAAGAGATTGTATACTAATTGCTAGTGTTACAGGTAAGCGCACCAGACAGAGACCAGTAAGGTATGAGGACTATACTCTAGCAGCCAAGAAACTGAAGTTCAAGGACCAAGTTATGATCCATCCTGTAAAGGTGTTGGATCAAGATATGTTGACATCTTTTAACCGATGGGTACTTGGTGAGATTGACAACAATAGACCGAGGAAGTTGGAAGGTTGTGATGGCACCCCTGTTTGGTTCCTGAAATTGAAGGTGGCAAAAGAATTGTTGGCAGACACTGTAAGTCTTTTATATTTGCAGTCAACACATTCATCTCATTTTAACAATATTCTATTTTAATGATACTCTGTTTATTTGCAGCATCTCGACGCTGCAAATTATCTTATACGAAGACGTCTTTTTGAGTTGCCGAATACATACCCCACGAAAGCCACCATACTTGATTCTTCATTTGTACAATATATTCCTGCTAGATATGACGACTTCAAGAACAAGTGCAGGACTTACCAATGAGATGAGGACATTCTTAATTTCACGAAAGGAGATGCTAAAAAAATACAAGAAGCCTTGGGGTGATTGCAATGAGATCTACTTCCACTGGTGCCTGGAAAATCGTCATTGGGTATTTTGCGAGATAAATTTGACTGATTGGATGATCAATGTATTTGACTCAAATCATTCCAACTTTAGCCATGGTAAGTTGACTGGGTTGATTGAGCTGTAGATAGGATGCTTCCATCTTTACTCAATGCTTCTGATATGTTTAAAGGACACCCCAAGTTTAAAATAGCTAGACTAAAGATCACCATTCCAAACTTTGATTGGCGATGCATGTCCACTGATATTGTCCCACAGTCTAGAACCAAGTATTTAGACGTACTAACTTTAGTTTATCAGCGGAGATTTTGGTGTATTCGCCATCAAGCACTTGGATTTTATTCTTGTAGACATTCCCTTATTATATATCATTGAGGACCACATTCAGTACTTCAGGGATAAATTATGAATAGACATTTTTTACGAGAATGTGCACCCTGGACTTTTTCTGTCTGTTAGAACATTTATTTTGATTTCGTGATCAAGCACTTAGTTTCGATGCCACATCAATGGTAATTTGATGCAACATCGGTGCCAATCAAGGTCCATTAGTACACAAATAAAAAGTCTAACATCGATGTCATAAATTTCAAACTCCAACTTTAGAAGTTGCCTTATTAAGGCCTAGACCTCCACATGTGCTGCACTTGCATTCTACAACCACTTTTTCTCCATTGGAAGGATGGCATTTCTTCTTAGGCCTACCTTGTTTCTTCTTTGGACGACCAACCAGATATTTTTGCATAGGTGTTCTCACTTTCTTTGTCATAATGTCATGTGGAATAATCCACTCTTCCTCGTTACCAGTAGGATATATATATTATGTGTAAGAGGACCTCCACGTCTTAATTTTATAGTAATCTGAACAAAGAGAATAAAAGTTCACCCCTCTCTTAAGGGATCCAGATAGTGCATGAACACATGGAAATCCAATAAGCTGAAACACGCCACATGCGCATGTCTTATTCAAAAGGTCAACTTCACCATTCAGTTCACCATCTAACACATGGAACTCATGTCTCCCTATTGCATAAGGGATCAAGAATCGAGCTTTCTCAGCCATATCCACCAAATCTTTCTTGTAGGTTGATGCAAGAGTTGTAGTTTTCTTCTCGCTAGTTTCTCTCCTATCACAGAACCATGACTGAAGTGTGAAGCGAATAAATTCGATGAATGTAGTTATCGGAAAGCTCCTAGCGTCCAAAGTTTTATTGTTGAAACTTTCAGCATAACTGCTTATCATTATATTGTACCTAGTATCTAGAAAAACTAACATTTAATAGTAATGTACATTTACAAGATTTCATAAATTAAAATACAATTCACAATGACATACCTATTTTCAAGAAAGTAAGCAGGGAAATAATTGGGTCTTTTGATTTGATTTTTTCGAAGTGAGCGTGGAACTCGGATTTCCTAAAAGCATATGCCGCATTATACATCAACACGTGACAATGATCAATCTTGAATTTAGCATGCACATTCATACTAATGTGGTGGTAGAAGGCACCGTGATAGGCATCAGGGAAAATAGTTTCCAAGGCATGTGTAATACTTGCATGTCTGTCAGTTACAAACGCCAGGTACTCAACTTCCCCAATCGCTTCCTTTAGCTTTTACATGAAATACTTCCATGAATCATGATTATCACTATCCACAATACCAAATGCAACTGGATATAGATGGCTATTTGCATCCAACGCAACTGCACATAACGTCTGCCTACTGTATTTTGTCTATAAAAAAGTGATGTCCACACATAACAAAGGACGACATGAAAAAAACCCTCTTCTACTAACTCTGAGTGAGAAAAAGCAATATTTGAACCGTTCCTCCTTAGAGACAAAATCTATCAACGTCCCAGGATTTTTGTGTTGAAGCATGAACAGGTACAATGGTAACTTATGGCAGGATACTTCCAGTGTCCCTCTAGCAAAAGAAAGAGCCTTCTGTCGGCATCTCCAAGCTTTTCCATATGACAGCTCAATGCCATAATCTTTCTTAATGTATTCTCTTACGTTGTTTTCCATGTACACATTTGATCTAGTCTGATATTTTTTCTTCATGCAATGACCAATAACCCAAGGTGCAACTTTGTAATGACCCAAATTTCCTAATAAGGCTTAGGGCCTTGATTAGGAGGTCGGGAGGGCCATAATTGATTTTTATGCAATTAAATGATTATATGCATGTTTAGGTATATTAAATATGCATGTGAACCCATTTCTAATTAATTGGATGATTTTCATATTTTGGCCATTTCAGGTATATTTGGCATATATGTGGCATGTGTGTGGTGCTTCATTATTATTTGGTTATACTAGGGTTACTCAGCACGACACTATCCTAGGAAACAAGCTAGTGGGAAAGTCATAGTGGGATTTATACTTGACTCGGAGTGAGTCAAGGGGTATTTAGCACATTACCAGGATATTGAGTAATAGGAATAAATATTCGGTGATAAATTGGGAATTAGTGAGATAAGGGGGAAATTCTGGGAGTTTTGACTATTTTAACCCCTGGGGAGTTTTCGGGACCCTGAGCATTAGGATTTGCTTGAGATTACTTAAGCTTAAAGTAACCTGTTAAGAAATAAAAAGAACGTTCTCTCTCCCTCAAAGTTCCATTTTCGACACCCGATCACATTTTTTAAGGAAACTTGTGTTTTAGGACTCGGATTCAAGCGAGGATCGAGGCATAGCGTTTCTAGGGAAGATTAGATACTTATTAGCCAAAGGATTTAGTTGGGAAACGACATAATCGGAGGTAATCCAAGTTTTAGGTTCTAAGTTTTTAAAGTTTTTAAGCATGAATTGGATTTTATGTTTTGATGAGTTTTTGGATGATATGAAGCTTGGGGTTTAGTGGTTGTGGATAATTAGGATGTTTAGGAACTTTGATTTTTGGATTTGGAGATGTTTAAGTAGATTTTTGAAAGGGTTTTCAATGAAGAAAATGAGCTTTTTGGTTGGGTTTGTGGTCGGGCCGCAGCCAGGCTTGACAAAGAAGGTGAAGTTTGCTTATGGGCAGTTAGGGTTGTGGCGCAAGGAGGAGCGCCACTGCGCTAGCCACAGGAAGAACTAGGTTCAAACTCTGTTTGAAGGCAGGCCACGGCGCAAGGCTGGGGGAGGGCAGTGGTACTTAAGGGAAATTTTGCCCAGATTTGGCTTTTAGTCATGGGAACTTAACTCTAGGGGCCTGTGATCGATCCTACTACCCAGTTGAGTGGGATTCGACGTCCCGGAGGCTTGGGATGGGTTTGGAAGTATTTATTTACTCATTTTGATAAGGTTTTATATTATGGTTGTGACTAGGTTATCGCTAGGGGCTTAGAAACAGGATCGTGCTTGTGGCTCGTTTAATAGTAACCTGTGCTTGGACCAAAGGTAAGAAAACTGCACCCAGTATGTGATGTATGTGATGCATGAGAAACAAGTGATTAGGGCATGACATGAATATTGAATATGAGATTGATCAGAACCTGAGTCTCCATAATTGTGAATGATCATAATTATGCTAGGGATTGTTAAGTAAGTGTAACGCCCTAAACTCCAGGGACTGTTACGGTGTGCCTTGTAAACAGTGTTAAACTCGCAAATCGAGTCATTTGGCCAAAATCGTGTAAGTATGATTAGCGGTTTAGGGATTAAATTTTTTTGTTAAGATATAGTGTTTCATTAGAATGTTTATTGTATACATTGGGATCCCAAAAATATAATTTAAAGCTCTATTACAAGAAAATATTTACAACCAGCCGGTCTAAGCGGCAAAACAGGGTTTAACCCTAGCTCCTCTCCTTCAAACCTCGGCCGTAGCGGTCGAGCAGCTGCATATGTACACATCGCCACCTAAGCTTTCCAACTCAAGGATGGTCCAGCTTTCTTTTGCCTTTACCTGAACCACATAGCACCCGTGAGCCGAATCCCAGCAAGAAAACTCAATATGCTCATGAACAGTAATAACATGTCATCAAATCATAAAGCACACGCCTAGCAGATATAGCCCTAGTCAAGCAGGCAAACAAATCCACGTAATGATGGGTATCCAGGTTAAGGAATCATGCCCTCCTAATGGGATGAATATCAAGTCAATCACAATCAGATAAGTGATTTATCACTGATGGTTCCGGTAACCATACCGGGCTGATAGCCCTGAATAAAAGAGTGACAGTGGTACAAGTCACTAAGGTGGGTTCCGTTCCCTTTATAAATAAGTGATCATTTCACTAGCTTAAACAGGATAGGTGCATGATGATTAGTCACCAGCATAACCTTCCTCATGACCCTAGAGTCATAACTATGGAACATTGTTCCCTAGCCATGTGACAAGCAGTCACCTAGGCCTTAGGCCCTGGCTCTGAGTAACTAGTCCTAGACTAGCCAAGTGCTAATAATTTTCATCGACCTTCAGGTCGGTCCAGAATTAATACCCCATATGATTCATTCAACGCTGATATTTATTAGATCTAATCTTCATTCGGCCCTGCGTCCTCGACGCTTATGCCGTTTCTGACTCTCAGGTCAGTGATACGCGGCCAGTGCCGATCCTGAACAGTTAATGCCACACACAAGCAAGCAATGCTACCAAACATATAACACATGTCAAATATCCAAATATAGGGCATTCACCATGCTTACTTAACAACTACAAGCATAATTAGGACCATGCATAAACACAGAGGCTCAAGCTCTGAACAATCTCATATTCCGTACTCAAAGCATGCCATAATCACATGTTCTCGTGCAACACATGCATCACATTTAATCACTTTACATGCCTCAACAATAACCATGCATGTCACATTTAAGCATCCAACATGCATCAAGAATAACCATGCATGTCACATATACACAGGGTGCATTTTTCTTACCTTTGGTCCAAGCACAGGTTACCAATAAACGAGACACAAGCACGATCCTGATTCCAAGCCTCTAGTGAAACCCTAGTCACAACCACAAATGGTGATCCAATGAGTTCAAGTTCTAAAACCAATCCTGGAACCAAAACTTAGCCTCCAAGACATCAAACCCCACCAATCCGGGTCGTAGGAATGATCCCGAGGCCTAAAACCAAGTTCCCGAGGTCAAAACACTCAAATGGGCTCAACCCCCTGCCTGAGCCGTGGTCCTAGGACCTTGAGCTGAGCCCCCCAGCCATCCTAGGAGCAAGGGCCGCGGTGCCCCACACACAGGGCCGTGGCGCCCAGCAAGGCCAACAAGCCCCCACCAGCTTCTTCGAACTAGGGTCGCGGCCCCCAACCCAGAACCAGCCATAACCCCGATTTTAACCTTGTAAAACCTCCCCAAAACATATCTAAACATCTCCAAATTCAAAAATCAAAGTTCCCAGACATCCCCATGATCCAAAACCCACAAAACCCAAGCTTCAATTCAATCAAAAACTCATCAAAACACAAAGTCCAATTCAAGCTTAAAAACTTTAAAAAAACTTAAAACTTAAAACTTGAATTACCTTCAATTGAGTTGTATCCAACTAAATCCTTCGGCTAAAAAGCTTCTAATCTTTCCTAGGATAGCTATGCCTCGATCCTCGCTTGAATCTGAGTCCTAGAACTAAAGTTACCTCCGAAAATGTGATCAGGAGACGAAAATGGACTTTGAGGGAGAGAGAACGTACAGAATGTTCTTTTATTCTATTAAAAGGTTACTTCAAGCTTAAGTCTCCTCAACCAAATCCTAATGCTCGAGGTCTCGAAAACACTCCCGGGGACAAAATATTCAAAACCTCCAAAATTTCCCCCTGATCTTACTAACTCCCAATTTATCACCAAATATTTATTCCCATTACCCAATAACCCGGCAATGCTCTAAATACCCCTTGACTTACTCCAAGTCAAGCTTAAATCCCGTTGTGGCTTTCCCACTAGCTTACCTCCTAGGATCGTCTTGTACTGAGTAACCCTGGCATAACCAAATAATAATATAGCACCACACACATATCACATATATGCCAAATATGCCCGAAATGGCCAAAATATGAAAATCACCCAATTACTCAGAAATGAGTTCACATGCATATTTAATAAACCTAAACATGCATATTATCATTTAATAACACAATAAATCAATTATGGCCCTTCCGGCCTCCTAATCAAGGTCCTAAACCTTATTAGGAAATTTGGGGCATTACAACTATCCCCTCCTTACAGAAATTTCGTCCTCGAAATTTATCTGAACTGCCCGGAATAAGAATTCCGCACAACTGATTCTAGTTTCCCAGGTCGTTCCCTCGACCTCACTATCTCTGTAGCATACCTTAACCCAAGGTATAATTTGTTCCTCAAAACCTTATTCTTTCTGTCTCATATCTGGACTGGGTATTCTTTACAGGATAACTTAGCCTCAAATTCCCAAATTCTCATAACGGAACTCATGAGTTTCTTTTAACCCATGTCCTCAGCATGAAAATACAAAATACACTGTATATACCTGGTCGTGCCAAAGATAAGTTCGAACTAAAATCAACCTAACCAGTCCTGTCTAGGACTCAAACTTTTCTGCTACTCTAGGGCTCAACTTGCTCTTAACTCGTCACCCTTTTCCATGGTGATACTTTTTAAGGAAGATATAATCTTCTACCTGGAACTCTATGTTCCTACTTTTCAATTCAGCAAAACTTTTCCATTTACTCTGAGAAGTGAGCATCTAAGCTTCACCCTCTAATAAACTCAATAGTCCCCTGAACCACCTCATGATCTAGATATATATTAACTCATTCATCTTATAAGATGTTCTTCCAATAATAATTGGATAACCCTCTCTCTCTGATTTACCATCAGTCTGAGAGTAATAAATTGTACTGAATTCCATCTACATATTCATCGCCTTCTTAATCCTTCCAAAACCTGGAAGTCGCAGTAGAGTCTTCAGCTGATAAGATAGACCTTAAATTTTATGAAGGTGCACTATCTCTCTCACATAGAGATCTGAGTACTGGTCAGCTATGCTATTCATCCTTGCTAACAAAAATAAACTCACTTGGACTACTAGTCCACAGTGACTCAATGCCAACTCATACTGGTCCATTAACCTGGGCAATCCCACCGCGAAACCCATCGCGATGCTATCTTATTTCCATTATAAAATACTTAAAGGCTACCATGGCCTCACTGATTTCTGACACTCTGATCTAACTTGCTATCAGGCTAAGAACTTTACCACGCATTCCATTACATCCCTCTCCATCTCAGGCCACCACTATAAAACTTTTATATCTTGTTATATTTCCATAACGCCTGAATGAAGAGAATAGAAGAATAGCATGAGATTCATCCAGAATCTTCCAATTAATCTCAGTGTCCATCGGATTCCAAATCCGACCCTATACCACAATAAATTCATATCTGACACTGCACAACTCTTAGCTAATCCCAGCTAAGACTTTCCACTCAATCTTTCCTATCTGTGATTCACTTAATTGTTTTCCTCTTGATCTTCTCTGAGATAATAATCTCAAACATAAAACTAGCCACCTGGCCCACCAGAAACACTACTCTAGTTCTGGTCAGATCCTTTAACCAACATATTGCTTAGGCAATTACTTTTCTCTGTCACTAAGGCGTCATAACAACCTCCAAACTGATTATGATCTGCAAGAAGACTCAGAACTGTTTCCCAAGGCACCTGAAATATCTTTACCACCCAAGGACACTCCTGCCCCTAAGGCGTTCCTTAACCTTGGCAAATCTCCGCAGAGAAAATACTACAATACCATCGCCCAAGACGATCTTAAATCCCATTCAAATAAACCTTTGAATACTCTATTTATCTGGTTCACCAAGTCAACTCAATGTTAATCAAATTCCCAAATCGTAACTCAGCACTCCCAGTGCCCTTATCTAATACAAACACAATCTTTTATATAACTTTCTCCTTGATCTCTAGCTGGTCCTAACCAGATCCAAGATCCACCTTAGAGAATTCCATCTTACTCAATAACTAAACCTTTAATTCTCACAACTCCGCTGAGCCATTCAAAGCAGTGCCCTAAATTCTGTTTCCTTTCCTGGCACCAATCCATTTACCATTTTATCTCTTTGTATAAAAGAAACCATGGAAAGTCCCCTAGAAACACATCCAGAAACTCACGGACTAGTCCAGTCTATCCTGATCTCACTGGCACGATCTAAGTGGTATCCACCACACTAGCTAAGAGTTCTATGCACCTCCCTGCAATAAAACTCTAGCTCTCAATATAGTTACCCTAAGCATACAGAACCATGCACAGTGCCAACTATCACAAGGCTTTCCACTCTCATGCCCAAGAGTTACTATACTTTCCTTACCATTTAGCATTGCCCCATAATTACTTAACCAATCCAAACCCAGGATCAAACCAAAGCCATTTAGTCATAACCAACTCATTAAAACCACTGATGAGTCCTTTCCACAATGATTCACCTGATCTCTAAAGTTACCAGTAAAATATCACACTCCCATCACAACATAACCATGTGATCTGCATAACATCTTTATGCTTCTCTATATGCAACAAATAAAGAAACAGCATGGCACCAAAACCAGTCAGCATAACTCAAGACTCAGAACTAGAAAACTGACCTGTCACCCCAGAGGAACTAGTCTCAGTCTCAAATTTTGAGTGCATCGGAATGAACACTCGAGCTGGGGTCGAGCTATCCATCCCCTTTTACTCATCCTTCCTTTGCATTGGGCAATTCTTCTTACGATGTCCAAACATATTACATGAGAAACATGCCCTTGCTCGGCATTCTCCTAGATGATGCCTTTTACACCGAGCGCATACTGGATATGTCTTTCGGCTTTCTTTTTTACTTGCTGCAATAAGTGGAGTTGCCACTATCTGAGCTCCGTGCTCTCCAGCACTCTGCTGCCCAATCTGATGTCCTGTGCTCTCAACAGCAAGAGCCTTCCCTACTACCTAAGCATAGGTAGAGACTTCACGAACTGGGGCAACTCTAATGCCCTGAGCTCTTCCAGGATTCAATCCCTGCACAAACTTTTCCTTCCGAGCCACATCTGTGGGTACCATGTCAAAAGCAAACTTGGCCAACCCATCAAATATATTAACATACTCGGTTACTGTTGCCTTTCCCTGAACGAGACTCAGAAACTCATTCATCTTAGCAGTCTTAGCAACATCACAATAATACTTCTCATTAAACAATTGCCTGAATTCTTTCCAGTCCATCACAGCTGTGTCTCGTGTCTGGGATACTACCTCCCACCACGTCCGGGCATCATCCCGCACTACACATGTAGCACAGATCACCCTATCGTGACCCACCAGTCCCATACTATCAAGAATGGAACTGATCATGCCCATCCATTGCTCAACTCTGAATGGATCTAGATCTCCCTCAAAGACTGGAGGGTAAAACTCCTGGAATTTTCCACAGAGAAATTCCCATCTGTTCTCAACCTTAGGCTGAGCCAAAGCTGGTGCCACTCCTGGCACAACAAAGGAAGAAGTGCTCCCCAACAGATTTCGCTGTTGCTTCAGACACCTAATCTCTTCCTCATGCCTCTGCAATCTTGATTGAAAATCTGTGATCATCTGCTGAAAATTCATAGGAGCAGATGAAGAAGTGATACCCTGGCTGTAACCCCTAGCCTCTGTATAACCACCACCAAGCCTCATTATCTGCCTTGAATATAAACCTACTGATTAAATCTGCAATCAATAACTTGACCCATTAATCATGATGAGCATATCAAGAGCTTTCCCCACGGGAACAATCTTACCACACCACAATCACAACCACTCAGTGCTAAAGGCATGCCCATGGCATTCATACATCAATCATAATCCCTGCTCTTCCAACATTCATACCATGCCTCCAACTCCAGCATGTAAATATCACAATTATATACTCACAGAGCAGGTAATCATATAATCACATCCACATATATATATTCACAGAGCATATAATCATATAGTCAAGAGCCAGGCTCTATCAGAATCTCATGCTCCCTAATACAGAAATAGTTACCATTCCTTGAGTGAAGCTATCTTCAGTGACGAGTGTACATGCCCAGCTTGTCTTCAGGAACCATAAATCTGGCTCTGATACCAAGCTGTAATGCCTTAAACTCCAGGGACCGTTACAGTGTGCCTTGTAAACAGTGCTAAACTCGCTAATCAAGTCATTTGGCCAAAATCGTGTAACTAAGCATGATTAGCGGTTTAGGGATTAAAAATTTTGGTTAAGATATAACGTTTCATTAGAACGTTTATTGTATACATTTGGATCCCAAAAATATAATTTAAAGCTCTATTGCAAGAAAATATTTACAACCAGCTGGTCTAAGCGGCAAAACAGGGTTTAACTCTAGCTCCTCTCCTTCAAACCTCGGTCGTGGCGGTCGAGCAGCTGCATATGTACACATTGCCACCTAAGCTCTCAAACTCAAGGAATGTCCAGCTTTCTTTTGCCTTTACCTACACCACATAGCACCCGTGAGTCGAAGCCCAGCAAGAAAACTCAATATGCTCATGAACAGTAATAACATGTCATCAAATCATAAAGCACACACCTAGCAGATATAGCCCTAGTCAAGCAGGCAAACAAATCCACGTAATGATGGGTATCCAGGTTAAGGAATCATGCCCTCCTGATGGGATGACTATCAAGTCAATCACAATCAGATAAGTGATTTATCACTGATGGTTCCGGTAACCATACCGGGCTGATAGCCCTGAATAAAAGAGTGACAGTGGTACAAGTCACTAAGGCGGGTTCCGTTCCCTTTATAAATAAGTGATCATTTCACTAGCTTAAACATGATAGGTGCATGATTATTAGCCACCACCATAACCTTCCTCATGACCCTAGAGTCATAACTATGGAGCACTGTACCCTAGCCATGTGACAAGCAGTCACCTAGGCCTTAGGCCCTGGCTCTGAGTAACTAGACCTAGACTAGCCAAGTGCTTATAATTTTCATCGACCTTCGGGTCGGTCCAGCATTAATAACCCATATGAGTCATTCAACGCTGATATTTATTAGATCTAATCTTCATTCGGCCCTGCGTCCTCGACGCTTATGCCGTTTCTGACTCTCAGGTCAGTGATACGCGGCCAGTGCCGATCCTGAACAGTTAATGCCACACACAAGCAAGCAATGCTACCAAACATATAACACATGTCAAATATCCAAATATAGGGCATTCATCATGCTTACTTAACAACTACAAGCATAATTAGGACCACGCATAAACAAAGAGGCTCAAGCTCTTAACAATCTCATATTCAGTACTCAAAGCATGCCCTAATCACATGTTTCTCGTGCAACACATGCATCACATTTAATCACTTTACATGCCTCAACAATAACCATGCATGTCACATTTAATCATCCAACATGCATCAAGAATAACCATGCATGTCACATATACACAAGGTGTAGTTTTCTTACCTTTGGTCCAAACACAGGTTACCAATAAATGAGACACAAGCACGATCCCGATTCCAAGCCTCTAGTGACAACCTAGTCACAACCAGAAATGGTGATCCAATGAGTTCAAGTTCTAAAACCAATCCCGGAACCAAAACCTAGCCTCCAAGACATCAAACTTCACCAATTCGGGTAGTAGGAATGATCTCGTGGCCTAAAACCAAGTTCTCGAGGTCAAAACACTCAAATGGGCTTAACCCTTGCTTGAGCCCCGTCCCTAGGACCTTGAGCTGCAGTCCCCAGCCATCCTAGGAGCAAGGGCCGCGGTGCCCCACACAATGGGCCGCGACATCCAGCAAGGCCAACAAGCCCCCACCAGCTTCTTCGAACTAGGGCCGAGGCCCCCAACCCAGAACCAGCCATAACCCCGATTTTAACCTTTTAAAACCTCCCAAAAACATATCCAAACGTAAAAATCAAAGTTCCCAAACATCCCCATGATCCAAAACCCACAAAACCCAAGCTTCAATTCAATCAAAAACTCATCAAAACACAAAGTCTAATTCAAGCTTAAAAACTTTAAAAAAAAACTTAAAACTTGAAACTAGAATTTCCTCCAATTGAGTTGTATCCAACTAAATCCTTTGGCTAAAAAGCTTCTAATCTTTCCTAGGATCGCTATGCCTTGATCCTCGCTTGAATCCGAGTCCTAGAACTCATGTTAGCTTCAAAAATGCAATCGGGAGACGAAAATGGAACTTTGAGGGAGAGAGAACGTACAGAACGTTCTTTTATTCTTTTAAAAGGTCACTTCAAGCTTAAGTAGCCTCAACCAAATCCTAATGCTCGGGGTCCCGAAAACACTCCCTGGGAAAAAATAGTCAAAACCTCCAGAATTTCCCCCTGATCTAACTAACTCCCAATTTATCACCAAATATTTTTTCTCATTACCCAATAACCCAGTAATGCTCTAAATACCCCTTGACTTACTCCAAGTCAAGCTTAAATCCTGTTGTGACTTTCCCACTAGCTTACCTCCTAGGATCGTCTTGTGCTGAGTAACCCTGGCATAACCAAATAATAATATAGCACCACACACATATCACATATATGCCAAATATGCCCGAAATGGCCAAAATATGAAAATCACCCAATTACTCATAAATGAGTTCACGTGAATATTTAATACACCTAAACATGCATTTTATCATTTAATAACACAATAAATCAATTGTGGCCCTCCCGGCCTCCTAATCAAGGTCCTAAACCTTATTAGGAAATTTGGGCCATTACAGTAAGCGTGTTGAATGCCTTACTTTTGGATATTTGACATATGATATATGCCTAGATGCATTGCTTACTTGTGAATGGCATTGAATCATTAGTCAGAATTGGCAATGGCGTTCGTATTAACTGTGAAGCTGTGACTCATTAGTCAAGTTCGGCAGTAGTACTGAGCACTGGTTATATGGTATTGGCTTAAGAGCCAAGCAAGGTATTAGCATGTTTAACAAAAGCCAAAAAGATTAGATCTAATCGACATAAGCATTGAATGCCTCATCATGAGCATTAATACCTGACCGGCCTCAAGTTCGATGAAAACTAAAAGCGCTTGTCTAGCCTAATGGCTAGTTACTTAGAGCCAGGGCCAGAAGGCCTAGGTGACTGCATCATCACATGGTTGTGGGTACTGAGACCAAATTAGTGACTTACTCATCAGTCACTCATCTAGTTCAAGTTTATGACTCCATAGTCACTCATCTGGTTCAAATTAGTCACTTACTCGTCAGTCACTCATCTGGTTCAAATTAGTCACTTACTCGTCAGTCACTCATCTGGTTCAAGTTTGTGACTCCATAGTCACTCATCTGGTTCAAGTTAGTGACTTACTCATCAGTCACTCATCTGATTTGGGCTATAAGCCCCAGCAGGGTTATCAGAACCTCAAAGTGTTAATCACTCATTTTATTAGGATTGACTTGATAGTCATCCATAAAGGAGGGTAGGATCCACCATCATTATCTGGACTTATTTGCATGCATGCATGAATAGGGATATTATTGTTAGGCATGCACATTATGATTTAGAAACATGTTATTATTGTTCACAATCATATTGAGTTTTCTTGCTGAGCTTCGGCTCACGGGTGCTATGTGGTGCATGTAAAGGCAAAAGAAAGCTGGACCATCCTTGAGATGGAGAGCTTAGGTGACGATGTGTACATATGCGGCTGCTCGACCGCCACGGCCGAGGGTTTAAAGAGGAACTAGGGTTAAACCCTAATTTTCCGCTTAGGTCGGCTGGTTGTAAATATTTTATTGTAATTAACCTTTAAATTATATTTTGGGATTCCAATGTATACAGTAAACGTTTTAGTGAAACGTTGTATCTTAACCAAAATTTTTAATCCTAAACCGTTAATCATACTTAGTTACACTATTTTACACTATGGCCAAATGACTCGATTAGCGAGTTTAGCACTATTTAAAATGCACACCGTAACAATCCCTAGGTAGTAAGGCATTACAAGATTGGTGATGGACTTTATGTTGGAGGTCAAGTGAGCAAGGTTGTTTATTGGTGAAACGAGTTATCTCAAACATATCAAATTGAGGCATTCTCTTCCCCCTCAATCTCCATCCACAATCATGGTCCTTCCAAGTGCTATACCAAACTTCCACACCTAACTTCTTCACCACAAACTCGAAGTTCTGCTTCATTCCATACAAGTGCGCCTTCATCTTCAAATATAACTTGTTCTCAAAATCCTTCGCAACTTCGATTACTCTACAACTTACTCCAGATAACGTGGGGATAACATAAGAAGGGCATGGGGTATCTTCAGCAGTATATGCCGGAGAACTCCATCTATTTTTATCATCTTGTGTAGTTGGACAACTGCTCTCTGAGCCAGGAGTCCTGCATCCTTGGCTTTCTTGACGTCTTGGCAAGGGTCGTACATTTAAATTATCCACTTGCTCCACATGTATTATCGACAACCGATCCTCAGAGTTATCATAAGAACTACTTCACCCCTCAACTCTTTCATCATCATCACCCAAACAGGAAACTGGATTGTCATTCACATAAGGCTCGTACTCATACCCATTATCATGCGGGAGATATTTTGGGGTAAAAAAGTTTCATTTTGACTAGAACCTCCCATGCATACACTTGGCCCAGGAGCTATATGTGGCACAACCGTGTAGGATTGATTATGATTATCCTTATTAACACACATTCTATGAGATGGATCAAGAAGAGAAATGTTCTTTGCAATCGAACTAACGCATAAAGGAACCCGATGTTTTAAGGACTTCGAATAGTTAAGAATAAGAGCACAAACTCCTTCATTATAACGACCCAAATTTACTATTAAGGCCAAGTGCTTGGAATACAGTGCCTGGAGGGCATAATGGGATATACAAGTTGAATAAATTGAATAAATGTGTTACTACGTGGCATACATGATTTATATGATAATATGGATTTAAATGCATGTTTAAGTGTGTCAAATATGCATATGGGCGACTTCTTGATAATAAGGGCATATTTGTAATATTGGCCTATTGCGGACATAAGTGTGATTATATATGTGTCAATGAATGAGACCACATTATTATATGGATATACATTGGAGTATATGGCTTGAGGTAATCCTAGTGAGCGGATAAACGGAATAGTCACAGCGGGGTTTAATACCCAGCTCGGGGTGAGCTTAGTGGTATTTTGGGAAGTTTAATGTATATTTGGGATTTATTGAGTAATGGCTAAGTATTTGGTAGTTAGTTAGGCATGAAGAGATTAATTGGGAATTTGTAGGGCCACTCAAGGATTAGCAGGAATTGAGACAAATGACGATTTGGTCCTTGGAGCCATTAAAGGATAAGGGTAAGCTTAAGGGTTGTTTTGGTTTTTTGAGGTTAAGGATAGATTTAGGCTGGGAAGTATGTGGAAGTACGAAGGATGTACTTAGGCAACTAGGTGACTTGAGAAACTACTGGAAATCGGGGGAAAACAAAAGGAAGGAACTCTCTCTCTCTCTCTCTCTCTCTCTCCTTCTCTCTCGCGGTTCCCTCTCCTCCTCATGAAGACTTATGCAATCTTGGAGAATTGTCGCAGCAGCTGGGAAATTGAAGCTTGAGGGCTAGGGTTGAAGCTGGGAATAGGTACAACAAGTCAAGGGGATTCAAATTCGCAGTTGAGGTAAGAATTTTAGCTCTGATTTTGGTGAGTTTTTGTTGTAACTTAGTTAGGTTGGGTTGTTTAGTTAATGGATGAATTTTTATTTGGGTTAATCATTAGGCTTGGTCTTTTTGGTTTGTTTATGTTGTTGGTAAGGTGTTGTTGGGAGTTGTAGACTCAGTTATTGTTTTAGAACATGTTTAGGTTGAGTTCTGTGGCACTGAATTGGGGAGAAAACACTGAAAGAAGTTGGGTTTTCTGGGTTCGCGGGGGCGCACGACGACCCTGTTCATGGGCGCCGCAAGGCCCCAGGAGCCTGGGGGGCTTTCTGTCTCATAAACGCGCTACGACCCTCAGAGCCAGGTCGCAGCCTGCATGCCTGTAGAGATTGGGGGCTGACGACTCTGACCAAGGGGTGTGCCGTGACCCTCAGGGCCAGGTCGCGGCCCGCCTAGGCAGCATTAGCCAAATTACGTTTTTGGGCTCAGGGATCTAGTCCTAAGCGCTCGAGACAATTTCTACTACCACGTTTAGTAGAAATCAAGGTTCTGGAGGCTTGTATTTTATCCCAATACTTTTAATTGGTTTAGGATTTTAATGGTTATCCACTATCACGTTGTGACTAGGTTATACCGCAGGTGCTCATGATTAGGGATTGTGCTCAGGGCTGCCATATGCTAGCTGCTCGAAACTTGAGGTAAGAAAACTACACCCGAGTTGTGAATGGGGCTTAAACAATTGTTAATAAATATGTTATGAACATCTGGATAGGCATGCTTGTATACACTGCCATTGATTACTTGCTAGGCATTGTGTATTTGTGCTTTTATATGTTTGCAGGCCGACCTAAGGGTACCGGGGGTCGATAGCAAGCGTGCGGAACACAACCTGGCCTAAGGGTGCCGGGGTCAGCTAAGGGACCAGGGTACTCGGCCTAAGGGCACTGGGCCTAGATATTATACAATAAATAGAAGCATGGTTCACTCTTAACTATTTGCATTGATTGATAAACTTGATTTATACACTTGACTGAGTTGAATAATATTGTTGATTGGTTATTTATATCCTATTGTTAATTGAATCTAATGAATTATGTTTACTGCTTTTATATTGTTTCCTAGTTGTGCATGCTGGTTTAAGTTTTCTTGCTGAGCCTTGGCTCACGGGTGCTATGTGGTGCAGGTAAAGGAAATGGATAGCTAGACCAGCCATGAGTTGGAGAGCTTCAGGGGCAGTGGGTACATACGCAGCCTACTCGATCGCCACGGTAAGGATAGTTTAGGAGGAACTAGGGTTAAACCCTATTTTTCCGCTTAGGATGGCTAAGCTATATTCTATTTGTCTTTTACAAGTCTGTAAACTGATTTTGGGATCCCATGTATAAACTTAACATTTTAATGAAAAATAATCATTTTGTTGACCAAATCTTTTAATACTTGACCATGAATTAGTCTTTAATTACACATTTAAGTTCAAACAACTTGCTTAGCAAGTTAAACACTATTTTAAACACATAGTGTAACAGTCTTGGTTATCTAAAGCGTTACAGCTTGGTATCAGAGCAGTCTAGGTTTAAGGGTTCCTGAAGACTGGTTGGGTCTGTACACTCACCGCTAAAGATAAGCTTGACTCACGGTTAGGTATCTAATGACATGATTATGGGATTAGTTGTTTAAATTGAACCTATGTGCCTTAATAACGTGCTAGTATAGAAAGCATGATGTGTATGAATATATTTGGTGAAAATGGGATTTGATAATTGATGCATGAGCAATGTAGATTTGTGTTTTGATATGTATATTATGTGTGTGATTATTGTGATTATTTGGACCTGCCCGTGGAATGATTCTGGATATGAATATCAGGGCTGAGGGGTTAAGTCATTGACTGTGGACTAATTCATAAATTATGTATTCAAGATAGTTAAATGGATTTGATATCGTTAGTATGGGGGTTGCAGATGATAGTTAGGGTCAGAATCCTTCATCTGCTCTGGAGTTCGCAGCAGATGTTTGTTTGTATGCAAGCAAGACTGCCAGATCAAAGTGAGGAGATTAGATGATTGAGACAGCAGATTTCGTTGGGGAAACGCTGCTTCATATATCTTGATAGTAATGGCACCAGTGTGGGTTCAACCTGAGGGTGGAAAAATAGATAAGAGTTATCGTATGAAAGAATTTAGAAGAATTATCCTCAAGTTTTCGAGGCAGGTTTGGGTTTGTTCAGAACTGGTCAGTAGATGGGCGTGATTAACTTCGTCCTTGATGATATGGGAGTGGTAGGCCATGACAGAGCAGTTGTGCCATGCATATGCGGACGGGGGATGCCCGCACGTGATGGAAAGTAATACCCTTGACCTGGAATGTTGTCATGATGGGTTGGAAGGAATTCAGACGATGATTTGACGAAAGAGGCTACTGTGACGCAGTTTGAACTACAAAGACCAATGAGTTTATGGACTTGGTTCAGGATGGTACGTCAGTGACAGAATATGTCAATAAATATAATAGGTTAGCCAAATCCGCTTTTGTTTTGGTACCAGCGGATTAGGCCCAGAAGGAATGATTCATTTTAGGACTGAACTTCGTGATGGCCCAGTGCATTAGGGTTGCTCCAATGCATGAGACTTCTATCTATGTTCGGGCAGTAGGGAGGGCCATGTTATAGAAGATGCAAGAGATGAGGTATGGTTTGAGAATGTCATAGGGCAGGAAGCTCAGGTAATGGTATTTCCATTTGCGGGATCAGGTAGGGGAAGATGCCCAGTAACCAGAAAAGAAGGACCCCTAATAGTTCTACTACTCATGGTCTTGACATGAGGGGTAATAGTTTATAGGATAGCCGCCAGGGCAACAATGAGGCCTAGTGAAGTTATCTAGCATGTGGCAGGTGCGGGAGACGCCATCTGGGAGGACGTCGAGTGAATGCATGTTTTCCATATGGAACGATTGGGCATGTCATGAAGGATTGCCCGGAATCGAAACTAGAAGAACCAAGGAGTATAGATTACATGATCCCAGTTTAAGGGTCTGCCTTGGTACAGTCAGAGCCTGAGGCTAGTCCCTCAGAGGTGACTGGTTGGCTCTTTAGTTCTCGTTCCTTGTTATATATTGACCTGAATGAGTTCAGTCCTACATATCTCCTTGAAGAGACATAGATCTGAGGCACATACTTTTGGTTGCCACACCATGGGGCGTGAGACTTTAGTGCCTACTGGGGAAATTGGTCACTTCCCAGAGAAGGGTTAGAGTATTAATAGTACAAGGTTGATAGTATAATTGATTGAGTTTGCCATATAAGAATTTTTTATATGATCCTGAGTGCATATTAGTTTATCAAATAAGGGACAACCATGGATAGCAAGGGATGGAGGTAATGTCTGCATTTGAAAGGGATGGACCTGGTTGCATCTACGGAATGCCTAGATATTTTGGTAGGTATCACTTGGAATATATCAGTTAGACCGAATGGAAACTAGATTGGCCAACAAGGTTTTAGGTGGGTACGCAAGGAATTTTTGAGTACGCTACGGACTTTAGGTATGGATAGAATCAGTATCAGGGACATCACATAGAATGAAATTAGTTCAGCAGAAGGAATTAATGGTTCAGTTAGAGAAGTACTTAATTTGAGGGTTGGTTGGACAGAGCATCTCATCATGGGACACGTCGACATCGTTGGCTAGGATTGAAGGGTTCAATTGCCTGGTTGCAAGATAGGACAATGTTCTCAGGAATTGATCTTCAACCTGGTTATTACCAGCTGAGGATCAAGGAAAGAGACATCTTAGGAATTACTTTTTGCACTAAGTTGGATGTGATGGATTATTAGTGAAGGTTCTTAACTGACTAATGCTCCAACGACAAATGTAAGTTCGACAAGCAGAGAGGGTACAGGAATGACCTGAACAAGCCATATTCATATTGGTTAGGGATGGGTTGGTTTACTTCCAGTTGGAAGTAGAACACGAATGACCACTTCATTGATTGTACCAAGGCTAAGGAAGCAGGGTTACAGGTAAGGTTCTAGAAGGAGTAAGCTCCGATTTCTCCAGGGGATATTTAAGGTCACGTTATGGGAAGTGATGGGATCATGTATAAAGTAATTTAGATAGGAATCACAAGGAAACTACTAAAGGAACACCTGAGGCGTGAGAAGTATAGTGAGACCAGTAAGACACGTCAGCTACTATTTGAAGCATCTTTGAAGACAACCATACCCAAGACTGAGGTAACACAAGAAGCTAAAGTTTGTCTAAATGGATAGTATCGTACCAAATTTCCAGAGGATAGAATAAAGGTTGGTTAGCACGTTATGGTATTGGAATTTATATGCAATAGACTGATACAAGAGGACAGGACAATGGATATTGTCCTTACTTAAGACACGACATTATAGGATGGTGCGTTGAAGACTAGGGTGCGCCTGTGTATAGAGTGAAAAGGATGGTTGTCCATGCTTCATGATAGGTGAAGAGATAAGAACACAAATGTTCTACATGGGGCGTTAGGTTGACATTAATGTCAGATAACCACGGTTAGGGTGCAGTGACGACACCTATGGAATAGTAGTGTGTGCACTAGTATAAAGAGTTAAAAGTGTTTGATCACCCATAGAGGAAAAATCACGAGGCTAAGGCCCTAGTGGCAATTAATGGGTGATTCACATTGGAAACCATTAATTGTATAGAGAAAGTTAACTTGGAAGCTGACATCCTGAGTTGGAAAGATCTGTGCCAGTTGGATAAGACACCATGGATTACAATAAAGTCAGACAAAGTAGCAACCCAGATTGGTATAGAAACTGCAGTTGATAGTTGGCAGATATAACTTTATGAACAATGAAATACAGAGAGAAGATCTTGTAGGAATGGTTCAGAATCCTAGCATTTTAGTATGAACGGGTTAAGGTATGAGAATCAGATTAATGATCCGATGAAACCTGGTGTTGAGGTAGAGATTCTAGATGAGTCTTATGCTATCTCCTTATAATTGTTGTATCCAGGAAATTTGAACAAATGTTAAGATCTAAAATTTGTATATTGGAAGGCAAAAAGGTATAGTTGTGGATCATAAGGGTTGATTACATTAGACTGCAAGTAAGGTAATTGAATATGAAAAGTAATGACTCAACAAATTGAGCTAACCCATCTTGGTTTGTGTGAACGGGTATCACAATAATGTGTGGGCGAAGGGAGACCGTATGACTCCGTGAGACACTAGAGTCAATGGTGTCAGACTAGGACACTTTATTTCCCCAGTTTTGGAAAAAAATTTGCAGAGGGAATAAGTATAAGATTGGGACTTTGAATTATCGATTACCTTCAGATAGACTGACAATCTGAAGGAATGACTCTGTAACGCCCTGGATAACATAGACCATTACACTATGTATTTTAAAATAGTGCAAGACTTGCTAATCAAGTCGTTTGAACAATAATGTGTACCTAAAGTCAACTATCAGGTTAGGGTTAAAAGATTTTGATTATAAACGGTTAATTTTCATTAAAACAGATGTTCGGTACATGGGATCCCAAAAACAAGGTATAAGTGATAATTTACAACCCTCAAAAGTTTAATAAAACCAAAAGCCACTCTAATGGAGAAATACAAATTTTAGGGCTCTGTCCCTGAACTTTCCCCTCGGCCGTGGCGATCGAGCAGCTGACTATGTACATTCCACCCCCAAAGCTGTCCAACTCATGGTTGGTACAGATTTCCTTTGCCTTTACCTGCACCACGTAGCACCTGTGAGCCAAGGCCCAGCACGAAAACCATAAACAACAAACACATAAATAGTAGTAGCATCCAATCAATCTTAAAATAGTCATTCAAAAACTCAACAGATTATAAGAATCAAGCTAATAATAGTAAACATGTACTTTCAAGAACATATTTTAACCAGTAATACAAATGCTTAGGGTTGGTGCCCTTAGGTCGAGCCCTCTGTTTACTAAGCTGACCTTGGCTCACTTAGGCCACGTCCACTGTTTATTTAGCTGACCCTGGTTCACAGTGGTTGAGCCGTGTCCAATGCGCTAATTATCAATTCCGGCTCCCTTAGGCCGTACTTTCACATTTCACAAAATAATAATACAGTTATATAACACATATCTTTAGATACAGGGAACCTTAGTCCCAAACACAACACAACCACATGGGTGCAGTTTTCTTACCTCAAACCCCTAGCGGAGAATTAAGAATGTTCCCGAGCACGATCCTCAGTCCTGTGACTTAGCGATAAACAAAGTCACGGTATCAATTGGTAACTATCAATTCAAAACCCAAATAAATGTTTAGGAAACAATAGCTAGCATTCGAGACCTCGAATTATACTAAACCGGGTAGTAGAAATCATCCCGAGCGCTTAAGTTCGAACCCCCGAGCTTTCCCAAGCCTAAAAGCTAACCTAGGCCAAAGTTCCCTAGGCAGGCCAAAACCTGGCCCTAAGGGTCGTGGCATGCCTCAAGTCAGAGGCATGACCCCCATGCATCTGGGGGAGGTAGGCCACGACTTTCCCCCTAGGGTCGCGACGCACCCACTAAATAGAGAGCCCTCCTAGGGCATTTTGGGCATGCGGGTCGCGGCGCCCATGAGCTGGGTCACGCCGCCCATGATCTGGGTCGCAGCACGCCCCACGAACCCATAATTTTTTGGGTTTTCTCAGCATTTCTTTCCAGTTAACTCCTAATAATTCAACACCAATCATACCCCAAGACCCAAACCAATCCCAGGAACGAGTTTAGGGCCCTTAGTCATGTATCTTAAGCATAAAATATCAAAGAAAACTCTACTGAATCTACCATCCAACCATCAACAATTTATCCCATAGAAACCTCAACCAACTAATCCTATAAACCTGAATTCTTAACTGAACCAAATAAAATCCTTTCCTCAATAGTAGCTAAACTGTCACCTTCAATCCTTCAACCCTTGAGCTTAAATTCCCAAGCTTCCCAGCTGAATTCCCTGGTTTTATCCTTCAATTCATCAAAATTTCTTCAAGCACAACAGAGAGAGAGAATGAAATCATATAGAACGAAAGGGAGAGAGAGTGTTTGAGGCTTCCTTTCGTGTCTAGTGGGTTCTGACTACTTCTAGGGCCTTAGCTGATCTCATCCTCAACCCAAACAATGACTAAAATGCCCTCCCTTGAATTACTTTGCCCTTTACTTTGCTCTAAGGGGTAAGATAGTCTTTTCCCGATTCCTGCTAATTCCTCAAGTGGTCCTAACATTTACCAATTAATCTTGTCGAGCCCAATTAATTACCAAATACTTATTCGTTACCCATTAAACCCCAAAATATTCTCTAAATTTCCAAAATACCCCAAAGCTTCCTCGAGCCGGGTATTTAAACTCCGTTGTGACTATTTCGCTAATCCGCTCACTAGGACCGTCTCAAACCATATACTACAAATATATCTGCATAATAATGTGGTCTCAGCCATATATCACATAAAATCACATTTATGCCCTTAACGGGCCAAAATTACAAATATTCCCTTATGAACACAAAAGGCCCCGCATGCATATTTAATACTCATAAACGTGCATATCATATATCCATATAATCATATTAATCATGCATGCCACATAGTCAAGCATTTAACGAATTAAATATACATATATCCAATTATGCCCTCCCGACAAGCTAGTTAAGGCACTAAGCCCTATTAGCAATTTTGGGTCGTTACAACTATCCCCTCCAACTGAGAATTTCATCCTCGAAATTTACTTGAACAACTTCGGATATTGAACCCGCATAGCTGAGTCAAGCTCCCAGGTCGCTTCCTTGACCTTGCTATTCTTCCATAATACTTTGACTAGAGGAATCGTCTTGTCCCGTAGAACCTTTTCCTTCCTGTCTAGGACCTGAACTGGTCACTCCTCATATGAAAAATCTGCCTGCAACTCCAAATCCTCTTATTTCAACACATGAGTCGAATCTGAGACGTACTTTCGTAGCATAGAAATGTGGAATATGTCATGAACCCTTGATAACGATCATGGCAGAGCCAATCTATAGGCCACCTACCAGATCCTCTCCAGGACCTCAAAAGGTCCTATGAATCTAGGGCTTACCTTGCCCTTTTTCCCAAATCTCCTCACCCCTCGCAGTGGTGACACTCACAGAAACACGTGGTCCCCTACTTGGAACTCCACGTACCTACGCTTAGGATCAGCATAGCTTTTCTGTCTGCTTTGCAAAGCGAACATTTGAGCTCGGATCTTCTTAGTAGCTTCATTATTCTTCTAAAACAACTCTGGTCCCAAATACTTCCTCTCACCCATCTCATCCCAATGAGTGGGAGATCTACATCTCTTCCCATAAAACATCTCAAATGGAGCTACTCCAACTGTTGATTGATAATTGTTATTGTATGAAAGCTAAATCAACGAAAGGTACTTACTCCAAGACCCCTCAAATTCCAATACACACGTTCTAAGCATGTCTTCCAATACCTAAGTTGTCCTATCAGACTATCCATCTGTCTGAGGATGAAAGGTTGTAATGAACTTCAACTGAGTCCCCATAGCCTTCTGCAAACCACCACAGAACTTGGAGTTAAATATGGGATCCCAGTCTGATACTATAGATTTAGGAACCCCATGGAGATGTAAAATCTCCCTTGCGTACAACTTTGTGTACTGATCCACAATATAGGTCGTCCTCACTGGAAAAAATTGGGCTGACTTGGTGTATCTGTCTACTATCACCCATACCTAGTCATGTAACCCCACTGTCCTGGGTAAACCTCCCACAAAATCCATAGTAATGTCCTCCCACTTCCATTCAAGAATACCAAAAGGCAGTAGCAACCCTGCTGGTCGTTGATGCTCAGCCTTCACTTTCTCACAGGTCAAACACTTGGCCACATACTTTACTGCATCCTTCTTCATCCCAGGCCACCAATATAACGTTTGTAGATCCTGATACATCTTCTTGGTGCCTGGATGGAGTGAGTATGTAGTACGGGATTCATCCAGTATCACTCGTCGAATACTCACAGCTGTTGGGACACAAATTCGACCCTTATACCGTAATAAACCAGTCTCTAAAATGGAATAGTCCTTAGCCACTCTAGCTAAGACATTCCCTTTAACCTCCTTCAACTGTATATCATCCATCTAAACCTCTCTTATCCTTTCTAGGAGGGTCGACTATAAGGTAATATTGGCCAACAGGCCCACAACCAGCTCTATCCTCGCTCTAGCCATCTCTTCTGACAGCTCCTTTGACATCTGTGCAGAGCTAAACAACTGTCCCGGGCCTCTCCGGCTCAACGCATCTGCCACCACATTGGCTTTCCTTGGGTGGTAAAGGATATCATAATGATAGTCCTTTACTAACTCCAGCCAACGTCTCTGCCTCATATTCAAGTCCTTCTGGGTGAAGAAATACTTCAAGCTCTTATGATCGGTGTATATCTCGCACTTTTCTCCATACAAGTAATGTCACCAAACTTTCAGTGCAAATACCACTGCTGCCAGCTCCAGATCATGGGTAGGGTACCACTACTCATACTCATTTAGTTACCATGATGCATAAACAATAATCTTCTCACCCTGCATCACGTATCCCAATCCCAACCTCGATGCATCACAATATACCACAAACCTCCCTCCCTCCGAAGGAAGACTCAACACACGAGCGGTAATCAGTCGTCGCTTCAATTCCTAGAAGCTATTCTCACACTTATCTAACCAGACAAACTTCAAGTTCTTCTGTGTCAATTCTGTCATCGGTGCAACAATCTTCGAAAATCCTTCCACGAACCGTCTATAATACCTTGCTAATCCAAGGAAGTTCCTAACCTCTGAGGCGTTCCTTGGCCTCGACCAATCTCTCACTGCCTCTACCTTAGCTGGATCCACCTTCATCCCATCTCCACTAACAATGTGTCTAAGAAATGTCACTTCTGGTACGACATCTTGGTTTACTCTAGTTCAGAAGCAGAGCATGAACAACACTTTTTAAACTTAGCATACAACCGATGCTCTCTCAATATTTGCAATACCTGCCAGAGATGTTGTTCATGCTCTGCTTCTGAACTGGAGTAACAAAGGTGTCGTCGATGAAGACAATCACAAACTGATCCAAGAAGTCCTTGAACACCCTGTTCATTAGATCTATGAATTTTGTTGGGGCATTAGTCAGACCAAATGACATGACCATGAATTCATAATGCCCATACCTCGTTCAGAAGGTCGTCTTTGGTATATCCTCGTCCTTGATCCTCAGCTAGTGATAACCAAATCGAAGATCAATCTTCAAGAATATTGTCTTTCCCTGCAGCTGATCGAATAGGTCATCGATCTTTTGTAAGGGGTATTTGTTCTTGATGGTCAACTTGTTCAACTACCTGTAGTCTATACACATTTTCAGAGTTCCATTCATCTTCTTCACAAACAAAACTGGAGCACCCCATGGTGAGAAGCTAGGTTTGATAAACCCCAAATCAAGAAGCTCTCACAACTGTGTCTTTAATTCTTTTAGTTCCGTCAGAGCCATCCTATATGGCGCCCTCGACACTGGCTCTGTACTTGGTGCTAACTCGATGACGAACTGAATCTCTCGATGCAGAGCAGTTGTAGCGTACCAAATTTGCTAATAAGGCTTAGGGCCTTGATTAACGTGCCTGAAGGGCAATAAGTGATTTATTATTATAATATGTGAATTTTATGAATATGTGATTAGAGATGCATGCTTAGGTGAATTAAATATGCATGTGGGCCCCATTTGGTTATTAGGGGCATGTTTGTAATTTTAGCCCGTTGAGGGCATAAATGTGATTATTATGATATATTTGTGTTGCACGATGTGAGACAGTCCTAAGGAGCAGTTTAGCTAGAAAGTCACAACAAGGTCGTATACTTGACTCGGGGCGTCGAGAGGTATTTCGGGTATTAGATATTTTATTGGGTTATCGGGTTATGAAAATAAATATTTGGAGATATATTCGAAGTTAGAACGTTTAGGAGGGAATATTGGGGAAATTTACCACTTTGCCCTCGGGGACATTTTTGGTACCCCGAGCCTAACCTTAGAGACTTAAGTCAAGTAAAACAAAACCAATGAAGCACTAAGAAACTATGGAACCGACCCAAACATCTCTCTATTTTTCTCCTTCAGTTCTCTCCCTTCCCTCTCTTGAGTTTGAAGATTTTGATGAGTTAAATAATTGGCAAGCTTAGTTCTTAAGGGATTGAAGCTGGCTGTGATTGATGATTAGTTCAAGGGCAAAGCTATCAGTTGAGGTAAGGATTTTAGCACTTAATTAACTGAATTATGTTGAGTTTTCCACTAGTGTTTCAAAGTTATGCATGTGAGCTAGGTGGAGAATCACTCTTGAGTTTTAGATGAAGCTTGGGGTTAATTCTTGTTAGGTTTAGCTGCTGAGATTATAGTAGAACTTCTGTGATGATTGATTTGAAACGTTGGGTTGATTTTGGGGTAAATTGGCTTGGATTTGGTGGAGAAAATGGAGGATTTTTTGGGTTTGAAGGGTTGGGCCGCGACATTTTTCTTGCTGAGCAGCGACCCTCTAGAACATTTGGGAGGCCAAGAAGAAGGGTAGGTCGCGGCACACCCTAGCTTGGGCCGCGATGCACATGCCTTATTTTGGGGTTGAGGGTTTCTGGTTGAGGCGAGTCGTGGCCTGGGTTCATGGGGCCGTGGAACTTAGTGTGTTTTTGGACTTCAAGGAGGTTTAAGGCTCGGGAATCCAAAAGTTAAGGCTCAGGATGGATTTTATCACCCGGATTGATAGAATTCATGGTCGCGGAGACTAGAATTATGACCCAAAGTAATTTAATGGATTAGAACTTGATGGATGGATGTTTTTGATGCGGTGTGACTAGGTTTTCAGCGAAGCTTGGACTAGGGGACTGTGCTCGGGATATCGGTGCCTAGAAATCTCGGGACACAGGTAAGAAAACTGTTGTACCCATAGAGCAGGGCGAGGCTCTATAGTTTGTGTTCCAGGGCACAACCCTATATGACTGTGTTGCAGGGCGTAGCCCCATTGACTATGTTTATACATGTCTAAGAATTTGTTTAATTATTCTATGTGTGCATATATGTGAATGAACAGCAAGAGCTGGGAATGGCGAAGGCCGAGAATGGCGAGGGCCGAGAACGGCAAAGCCAATTATGACATGGGGTCGGGAGCAGCGTTAAGCACGCGGAGTGCGAGTTGCCAGGGTGAGACTGTATAGGATACTTAGGATATCCTTACGGTGTAGACCGCGAACCCGGGGCTTGGTAAAGCACCTGGGACGGCATAGCCGTATGTGTTTAGTCTGTTGGTGGTTTTGTTATGTGTTAATTGATGGTTATGCATATGTTATTTGCTCGTGTGGAGTTTTCTTGCTGGGCTTTGGCTCACGGGTGCTCTATGGTGCAGGTAAGGGCAAGGGGAAAGTCGACCAGCCATGAGTATGGAGAGCGTGAAGCGACGCGTACATGTTTGGCCTGCCTGGCTGCCACGACCAGGGGTATTTTTTGGAGATGTATGTATTAAACCTAATTTTGTTGTTTAGTAGACTTTAATTATATTTTTGAATTGTAAATATTTCTAAACAATATTTTGGGATCCCAAATGTATATCGCTTTATAATTTTCAATGGATGATTATATTTTCAATGGTATGACTTTTATTACGGTTTAGCTACACTTTTAACCTAAAACCTCTATTAGCGAGTTAATTGCATGTTTTAAACTCACTTGGTAATGAGTCTAAGGAGGTATGCCGCTACAGCAATCCTGGTAAATCTTCGGGAAACACATCCAAGAACTCACGTACCAATCTGGTCTCTCCCGGCCCTGCTGGTACGACTGCGGTGGTATCCACCACACTAGCTAGAAAACCTATACAACCTCCCTGTATGAGGTCCCTAGCCCTTAATGCTGATATCATGGGTACGCGGGGTCCATGCACAACACCCACAAAAACAAAGGGATCCTTACCCTCAGGCTCAAAGGTCACCATCTTCTTCTTGTAATCTATAGTAGCCACGTATCTTACTAGCCAATCCATCCCTAAAATCGTATTAAAGTCATCCATACTCAACTCGATCAAATCTACTGATATTTACCTACTATCTACCATCACTGGCAGTGCTCTATTCCATCTCCTAGAAACTACCAGTTCCCTTGTAGGCAGTATAGTCCCAAACCCCGCAGTATAATAATCACTCAGTCTACAAAATATATCAATTACCTTACTAGAAACAAATGAATGTGTAGCACCAAAGTCAATCAATTTAGTATAAGAAGAGCCAGCTCTAGAAAGATAACCTGTCACTACCGAAGGACTAGCCTCGGCCTCTGCCTGCGTCAAGGTGAACACTCGAGCTGGATTCAAGCGTCCACCTTCCCTGGTTCCCCTTTCTTCACTGTTGGGAAATCCTTCTTGAGGTGTCCCACCACCCCGCACAGATAACAGGCCTTTGCTTGACATTCGCCCTAATGGCGCTTCCTGCATCTTGTGCACTCTGGATAACTTCTCCATGTCTCACCACTTCCCTGGCAGCCACACTAAGCACCCCGACCCCTCTTATCAAGACTAGTAGTGGTCGAGGTGTTATGGGTCTTCCTCTTCAGATCATTGGGGCCTCTTCCCCTACCAGACCCTAAGGATGGAGGCACTGCCCTGCGAACATCCCGTCTTGCAGCATTCTCCCTCCAAATCTTATTCTCTGCCTCCTCAGTGGTAAGAGCATTCTTAACAACCTAGGCATAGGTTGTTCCCCCACGTACTAATATGATCCTCGCATCTCGGGCTTTCATAGCATTAAGCCCTCGAATGAACCTGTCTTGTCTAGCAGCAACAGTAGCCACTAAATCTGGTGTGAACTTCACAAGCCTGTCAAACTTTAGGGCATACTCAGCAACTATCATGCTGCCCTGCACCAACCCAACAAACTCATTCACCTTCACTGCCCTGACGACAATGTTATAATATTTATGGTCGAACAGGTCTCTGAACCCATCCCAGCTCATAGAAGTAATGTCCTGAGTCTATGATACCTCCTCCCACTAAATACAGCCATCCTCTCAAAGCATATAGGTGGCACAGGCCACCCTGTCATTAACTTTCACCCACATAAAATCTAGGATGGAGGTGATCATACTCGTCCACTTTTCAGTCTTTTGTGGATCCGGTCCTCCCTTGAAGGTTGAAGGGTGTTTCTTTCTAAACTATTCGTGAAGTGGCTCCCACATGTTCCCAACCTCAAGTGGATGTACAACTGGTGCCACAGTAGGTGGCGCAAAGGTGCAACACTCCCTAACGGAGCCTGCTGTCTCAAGAGACAGATCTGCTCCTCTTGACTCAGTAATCGGGCTTCCATATTAGCAAGTATCTGCTGCCAGTTCTCAAGGACTGGCGGAGGGTTCTGGCCCTGGTCATCATCTCTAGCCTCAAATCATGTGCTGACTATTCGTATTGATCATCTTGGATGCATAGCTATCCAAGTTTATCTACAATTAACGACTCGACAGTTAGGCAATGATGACAGGTTAACAGTCTTTCCATGGTCCATCATTGAAACTCAACCAACTATATGCAATCAAGATGCAAACAAGCATTTAAACATTCTTTCACATGCAACGACAGCAATGCTAATATGCATGCCTAATTATAATCACACAGCAGTCAAGGGCCAAGCCCTATCAGTATCCCATGCTCCCTATTAATCATATAGATTAAAACATTTACATTTCATTTAGACATTTAAGCATGGAATTACATATATACAATTACCATACCCTGTGTTGAGCTTGTCTTTAGCAGTGAGTGTACATGCCTAGCCAGTCTTTAGGAACCTTTAAACCTAGATGGCTCTGATACCAAGTTGTAACGCCCTAGATAATCAAGACTGTTACACTAAGTATTTTAAAATAGAGGAAGACATGCTAATCAAGTCGTTTGAACAATAATGTGTACCTAAAGTCAACTATCAGGTTAAGGTTAAATATTTTGATTATAAATGGTTAATTTTCATTAAAAGAGATGTTTGGAACATGAAATCCCAAAAATAGAGTATAAGTGATAATTTACAAACCTAAAAAGTTTAATACAACCAAAAGCCACTCTAATGGCAAAATACAAACTTTAGGGCTTTATCCCTGAACTTTCCCCTCGGCCGTGGCAATCAAGCAGCTAACTATGTACACTCCGCCCCAAGAGCTCTCCAACTCATGGTTGGTCCAACTTTCCTTTGCCTTTACCTGCACCACATAGCACCCATAAGTTAAGGCCTAGCAAGAAAACCATAAACAACAAACACATAAATAGTAGTAGCATCAAATCAATCTTTAGACAATCATTCAAAAACTCAACAAATTATAAGAATCAAGCTAATAATAGTAAACATGTACTTTCAATAACATATTTTAACCACTAATACAAATGCTCACGGTCAGCGCCCTTAGGCCGAGCCCTCTATTTACTAAGCTTACCCCGACTCGCTTAGGTTGCGTCCACTGTTTATTTAGCTAACCTCAACTCACAGTGGCCGAGCCGCGTCCAATGCGCTAGTCGCCAGTTCTGGCTCCCTTAGGTTGTACTTTCACATTTCACATAATAATAATATAGTTACATAACACATATATCGAGATACAGGGAACCTTAGTCCCAAACACAACCACATGGGTGCAGTTTTCTTACCTCGAATCTCGAGCGAAGAATTATGAACGGTCCCGAGCACGATCCTTAATTTGAGCCTTTGTGATAAACCTAGCCACAGTATCAATGGTTAACTATCAATTCAAAACCCAAATAAATGTTTATGAAAAATAGTTAGCCTCCGGGAACTCGAATTCTACTAAACCATCTAGTAGAAATCATCTTGAGTGCTTAGGTTCGAACCCCCGAGCTTTCCCAAGCCTAAAAGCTAACCTAGGTCAAAGTTCCCTAAGCGGGCCACGACCAGGCCCTAAGGGTCGCAGTGCACCTCAAGTCAAAGGCACGACCCCCATGCATCTGGGGGAGGCGGGCTGCGACTTGCCCCCTAGGGTCGCGACGCACCCACAAAACAGAGAACCATCCTAGAGCATTCTAGGCATGCGGGCTGGGGCGCCCATGAGCTGGGTCGCGGCGTGCCCCATGAACCTAGAATTTTTTGGGTTTTCTCAACATTTCTTTCCAACTAACTCCCAATAATTCAACCCCAATCATACCCCCAGACCCAAACCAATCCCAGCAATGAGTCTGGGGTCCTTAGTCATGTATCTTAAGCACATAATATCAAAGAAAACTCTACTGAATCTACCATCCAACCATCAACAATTCATCCCTTAGAAACCTCAACCAATTAATCCTATAAACCTGAATTCTTAACAAAACCAAACAAAATCCTTACCTCAATAGTAGCTAACCCCTCAGCTTCAATCCTTCAACCCTTTAGCTTAAATTCCCAAGCTTCCCAACTAAATTCCCTAGTTTTATCATTCATTTCATCAAAATTTCTTCAAGCATAAGAGAGAGAGAGAGAGAAAGAAATCGCATAGAAGGAAAGGGAGAGAGAGTGTTCGAGGCTTCCTTTCGTGTCTAGTGGGTTCTGACTACTTCTAGGGCCTTAGCTGATCTCATCCTCTGTAATGACCCAACTACTCTAGACCTTAGACCATTAACGAAAACTATACATAGACACTAATCTTTAACAAAACTTACAAGTGAAAAGATCATAACTTTATTAAAACTTGTAAAAACAATTGTTAGACTTACATAAAATCTCAAGTAGGATATGGGATCCCATTGTTTTAAAAACAAAACATAACATAATGGTAATTAAAAAGAGATTACATAAATAGGTGCGGAAAAATACACATAAACCATAAATAAAGACTTCATCCTCGAAACCGAAACTCTCGACTCCTTGAATCCATTCCGCCTCAATACACATTCCCCAAGCATCCACGAACCTTCCCCGCCACTATAGCTATTTTCCAGCACATATAAACAAAAAGGAGTGAGCCTAATGCCCAGCAAGGAAAATCTAACATATAGCCATATACATAAAAATTCATAATGCAACATAAAACATACTATAACACTTATGTCACATACATACTATAACACTTATGTCACATACATACTATAATGGCCATTATTACTTGGGGTCCCATAAACTAAACAAGTCATATGCCCATTAGATTAGTGGGGTCTTGCTAGCTAAGCAAGTCATATGCCCATAATCTATTTGGGGCTTGTTAGTCATATAGGTCATATGCCCAAGTCTACAATTATACTTATCATAACATATTACATAACATAAAATCATAAGATAACATTTAAAAGCATATAACACATAAATCCTATCCTATTTTCCTTACCAAAATAACCGGGACTGATTTGGGACCTTGGAACACTCCTAAAAACCATTTATAATATGGTGAGTATATTGAAGAAAAGGGATGAAAGTGAAGAAGGAACTATGCTATCAAAATATACTTACCAAAAACCTTGTGCTTAAGAACTTGGATTTCCTAACCAAGAATAAGATAAGGTTAGAATGAGTAGAAGACTATGAGAACTTTAAAGAACATAAAACAGAAATGGACTAGAGTTTGGGATACCTTGAGTACTTCTATGATCAATCTAAACCTTGAACCGAAATGTGAATAAACCTTACTTCCCCAAGTGTTTGATAAGCTTATAGTGATCAAGCTTATAATTCCCAACCCAAGTGTTTACACTCTCACACCAACCTAGCAACTTGCAGCCTCTGAACTTAGAGTAATAGATGAATAAATGGCTGGGTACTAGGTTCTATTTATAGAGTTTAGGAATGAAAAGATCTCATTTAACTTGAATAAAAATAATAGCTTTTTAAGTGAAAATAATTTGAATTATCGTTCAGCAGAGGCTGAAGACTGGTTCAGAAAGGTGCTGGACTTATCAAGAGGTTGAAGGTTTGAATGGAGAACGTTTTTGAAAACTTTCAAAATATGCTGAAGGAGGCGATATATCGCCCCCTGTAGGCGATATATCGCCTGGGCCAATATGCCCGAGGCAATCGTGCAACGTTTCATGTTTTTCGTATCTTCGTGTTGCGATATATCACCGCTATAGCTGCGATATATCGGCATACACTGATTATTTAAACACGAAATTTCACATTTTTAGCTTAATTTGAATTGAGTAAACAGCCTTGACTAAGCCCTCTAACGTTTTCAAGGTTGCTGACTGACCTTAGAGTATTCAAATTTTAACCTTAATAAATTTAATCCTCAAAATACTTAATCCTTAATAAACCCATACATAACATGTGCTATTATCTAATTGGTTCTTATCTAAACCTTATAGTATAATAAATATTATCCTCAATATCAGTCATATTAATCAAATCTTAGGTTAAAATTAATAATCCTAAACAATAGGTTAGACTTAGAAAATCTACAAGTACTACTATGAGTGTCCAAATAAATCCCGGTCTGAACCAAAAATCCACAGTCATAAAGATAATGCTACTATTACTATTATACTACTATCTAACTTAGCTAAGTAAAGTTCTTGGACTCTACATCCTCAACCCAAACAATGACTAAAATGCCCTCCCTTGAATTACTTAGCCCTTTACTTTGCTCTAAGGGGTAAAATAGTCTTTTCCCGACTCCTGCTAATTCCTCAAGTGTTCCTAACATTTACCAATTAATCCCATCATGCCCAATTAATTACCAAATACTTATTCGTTACCCAATAGACCCCAAAATATTCTCTAAATTTCCAAAATACCCCTAGGCTTCCTCAAGCCGGTTATTTAGACCCCGTTGTGACTATTTGGCTAATCCGGTCACTAGGACCATCTCGAACCATATACTACAAATATATCCACATAACAATGTGGTCTCAGCTATATATCATATAAAATCACATTTATGCCCTAATGAGCCAAAATGACAAATATGCCCTTATGAACACAAAAGGGCCCACATGCATATTTAATACTCATAAACATGCATATCATATATCCATATAATCATATTAATCCTGCATGCCACATAGACACGCATTTAACCAAGTAAACATACATATATCCAATTATGTCCTCCCAGCACACTAGTCAAGGCACTACACCCTATTAGCAATTTTGGGTCGTTATAGGCTCATACTTTAGGAATTGTACATCGAATGCGTAAGTATTTGGGGCATTGAGATAAGTACGGTCCCTTGATTGAATAGTCACGGTGATGGAAGCCGATCAATGGCTAAGGTGAGTATGAATAAGATATAGTGAGATAGGGAGAGAGAAGCGCTTATTCCAAGTAAGGAAATGAGAGACAGGAAGTGTGGTGATTCAGAATTGGTTCGGGGGACCAATGAAAATATTAGGATCGTCAGGACAGAAGTGTCTGCCTATTTAAAAGGACATAAGGGTTCACAAATTTCAGGCATGGGAACACGGAGTTCCAGGATGGGAGACTTTTGTATTTCTCCGAGTATTGTGGACTAGAAAGGATAAGATATTTTAGGAAAGAAAAATGAGTTTTGACTCCCAATTTAATAAGACTTCTAAGATCCTACCAAGGATTAGGCTAGGGGCCTACCTGTTAGCCTTACTCTAGTGTGGGTGGTGGCTCCTAAGGTGTTGCTGGTGCCAACGTCAAGTAATGAAGTGTAAAATAGTACCGCTGATGGGGCGAAGAGACCCTGGAATTTTAGTAGGAGTTATTGCGCAAGGTAAAGCTAATGGATTTATGATAAATAAGATAAAGTCTTATAGAATAAGACAGTCACCCCAATGAGGCAAAAGACTAGACGTTGAGGTTATAGTAAGATTCACGGGATTTGTATCTCGAGGTGTTTGAATAAATTTCGAGAACGAAATTTCACAAGGAGGGGATAGTTGTAATGACCCAAATTTACTATTAAAGCTAAGTGTCTGGATAACAATGCCTGGAGGGCATAATGGGATATACATGTTGAATTAATTGAATAAATATGTGACTATGTGGCATACATGATTTATGTGATAATATGGATTTAAATGCATGTTTATGTGTGTTAAATATGCATGTGGGCACATTCTTGATAATAAGGGCATATTTGTAATATTGGCCCGTTGCGGGCATAAATGTGATTATATGTGTGTCAATGATTGAGACCACATTATTATGTGGAAATACATTGTAGTATACGGCTCAAGGCGATCCTAGTGAGCTGATTAGAGGAATCGTCACAACAAGGTTAATACCAGACTCGGGGTGAGCTTAGGGGTATTTTGGGAAGTTTAATGTATATTTGGGATTTATCGAGTAATGGGTAAGTATTTGGTAGTTAGTTGGGCATGACGAGATTAATTGGGAATTTGTAGGGCCACTCGACGATTAGCAGGAATTGAGACAAATGATGATTTGGCCCTTGGGGCCATTAAAGGATAAGGGTAAGCTTAAGGGGTGTTTTGGTCTTTTGAGGTTAAGAATAGATTTAGGCTGGGAAGTATGTGGAAGCAAGAAGGATGGACTTAGGTAGCTGGGTGGCTTGAGAAACTACTGGAAATCAGGGGAAGACAAAAGGAAGGAACACTCTCTCTGTCTCCTTCTCTCTCACAGTTCCCTCTCCTCCTCATGAAGACTTAGGCAATCTTGGAGAATTGTTGCAACAGCTGGGAAATTGAAGCTTGAGGGCTAGAGATTGAAGCTGGTAATAGGTAGAACAAGTCAAGGGGAGTCAAATTCGTAGTTGAGATAAGAATTTTAGCTCTGCTTTTGGTGAGTTTTTGCTGTAACTTAGTTAGGTTGGGTTGTTCAGTGAATGGATGGATTTTGATTTGGTTTAATCATTTGGCTTGGTCTTTCTGGTTTGTTTTTGCTATTGGAAAGGTGTTGTTAGGAGTTGTAGACTTAGTGATGGTTTTAGAACATGTTTAGGTTGAGTTTTGTGGCACTGAATTGGGGGAGAAAACGCAAAAAGAAGCTGGGTTTTCTGGGTTCACGGGGACGCACCACAACCTTGTTCATGGGCGACACGACCCGTGTGGCACCAGGAGACTGGGGGGGCTTTTTGTCTCATAGGCGCGTCGCGATCCTCAGGGCCAAGTCGCGGCCCGCCTGGGCAGCCTTAGCCAAATTAGGGTTTTGGGCTCGGGGATCTAAACCTAAGCGCTTGGGATGATTTTTACTACTCAGTTTAGTAGAAATCGAGGTCCCGAAGGGTCGTATTTTATTCCAAAGCTTTTAATTGGTTTAGGATTTTAATGGTTATCCACTATCACATTATGACTAGGTTATACCGCAAGGGCTCAAGATTAGGGATCGTGCTCAAGGCTACCATATGCTAGCTGCTCGGGACATGAGGTAAGAAAACTGCACCCGGGTTGTGAATGGGACTTAAACCCCTGTTAATGAATATGTTATGAATGTGAATATATTTGTATCTGAGAATATTTGGATGGGCATGCTTGTATACGTTGCCATGGATTACTTGTTATGCATTGTGTATTTGTGATTTTATATGTTTGCAGGTCGTCCTAAGGGTGCTGGGGGCCAATAACAAGCGTGCGGAATGCAACTTAGCCTAAGGGTGTCGGGGTTAGCTAAGAGACCAAGGGACTCGGCCTAAGGGTGTCGAGCCTGGACATTATACAATAAAGAGAAGTGTGGTTCACACTTAACTATTTGCATTGATTGATGAGCTAGATTTATACACTTGAATGAGTTGAATAATATTGTTGATTGGTTATTTATATCCTTTTGTTAATTGAATCTGATGAATTATGTTTGCTGCTTTTATACTGTTGCCTAGTTGTGCATTCTGGTTTAAGTTTTCTTGTTGAGCCTCGGCTCGCGGGTGCTATGTAGTGCAGGTAAGGGAAAGGGATAGCTAGACCAGCCATGAGTTGGAGGCTTCGGGGGCTGTGTGTACATATGCTGCCTGCTCGATCACCACGGTCAAGATAGCTTGGGAGGAACTAGGGTTAAACCCTGTTTTGCCGCTTAGGACGGCTAAGATGTATTCTATTTGTCTTTTACAAGTCTGTAAACTTATTTTGGGATCCCATGTATAAACTTAAAATTTTAATGAAAAATAACCATTTTGTTGACCAAATCTTTTAATACTTGACCATGACTTAGTCTTTAATTACACATTTAAGTTCAAATGACTTTCTTAGCAAGTTAAGCACTATTTTAAACACACGATGTAACGGTCTTTGTTATCCAGGGCATTACATCATCATCCATGATTTCAATTGGTACGTGTATTGTAGTGTTCAAACTAGCTTTGAAATTCCATTTCTCTCCTTTCCATTCCCAAACAACATTGTAAGAAAAAATTATATTAACTCTGGAGCTTGCAAATTTACTAAAAAAAAGCATTAGAAAATTATAAAAATAAAGTAAAATCAATGTGAATCGATGCAACATCGATGAACAATCAATGCCTATGTAACACTATTCTTATTGCAGTGCAACATCGATGCCACATGGATGACATTTCGATGCATAATCGATGCTGATGGTCACCATCTGTACGCGATTCCATTTTGATGGTATATCGATGCTGAACCACATCAACATATATGGCATCGATTCAGCATCGATATATCATTAGTATTATATCAAAAATAACATCTAAATTATATGTTCGTCTCAGCATCGAAATAACATCAATGGGACATTAGTAGGGCATCGATGTACCATCGAAATGCCATCGATTTAGAGTCGATTTACCATCCATTTTGATTGACAATCCACCGATTTCCAAATCTTCCATATCCGAAGAACATATAAAAAAATGCAGAAAAAATACAACTCTTAACTCCAGAACAGTTCGAATCTAATATCTTACCATGGCATTTCATATTCACAAGTAGATAGAATGAGAGGATACTTACCCATGATTTTTTCTCTTCAAAAACACCAAGAATGACAATTTCTTCACATGAAATGAAACTTACAGATATGAGCAGTCCAAATATTGCAGCTCAGTTTAGTATATTCAACTACTCTAGTCAATTTCTCTCTTAACCATACACACACCACACCACATATATAAGGTTGTATCTCTCTTTTGTATGAACATAAATGGGTATTTTGGCCTTGATACATAAAGAGAGAGAGAGAGAGTTAGTTTTCTTGGCCCAATGGGTTGGCCAAAAAACATTGAGAGCGTGTCCATGGGACCCCGAGCATGTTAGTGTGTTATGTCCATCCCATTATGGCTTGATCATAATACCATGCACATAAATATACAGTTATTGTAATATGATAAAGGCACTGAGTAAGCAACGCTTAATTATGTTAGTCTAGATGAAATATTCTAACATTCTCCCACTTGGACTACATAATTACACAAACAAGTGCTCACTGAACAATAATGTCCGTATGCAAGAATCTCAAGGAACACAAAAGATTAAAAAATTAGTAATGCATCATATTACATCGATAGGATTAATATAACACATAACTAGATGTTGGAGATTCGTAAAGCATGGCGATCACTTTCAACGTGGATCCACTCAAAACACGACAGTGAGACTAAGCCATAGGCTCGCATCAACAAATGTGCATACACAATATCAAAGAGTGATCCAAAGTATGCATGTATTCAACAACAAATAACAATCATTAACATGTCCATCATTAGACGAAAAGTAACTCCCACTGACAAAATACATCTTGAGTACCGAACAATCAAACTAAGAAATATCTTCTTAGTACACATGTTATGGTAAGTCTTGTAGTCGTTGACATGTAATCTATAAGTGCATGTCATAATGTTAATAATAGAGGACTCTACTTTCTCATCACAAATGGAACATCATCAATACTATCTGAGTAACAAGACTTCTCAAGTTCTGAGAGAAAGATATTATGTGACATTTATCACATATGTTCAGTAAATTCATAATAGAGTCAGCAACTCTTAATCTTGAAATGGAATATCGCAGTTACGCTATATAATCAATGTCCTCGTAACACGCCACTCACTCTACCTCTATGAATGAGGATGATGTAAGTGTCCATACAACACTTGATCACAAAATAACTCCTCTTATCAATATACCTCTATGTATGAGAGAGGAAGTTGTAGGTGTTCATTTGATTTGACACTTAATCATAAAATAGCTCCTCCTACATCCATGAATACTTATTAATAGACTTTATCATCCATGCAACCTGTCTAATCGGTATCACAAAAGAAAAAACCAATTATTGTATGTCAACACATCCTTGGTACCATAAGGATGGTAACTCAAGTACAAATCCAGCACGCCTGCAACAAAATATCACAAGGGGTGCGTGTACTTGAGTAAACACGAGGCTACCTTTAATAAGCATATATGGGACAATCTCAAATTTGATCTCTCGTCATTATCAATACACGTGTACTTTAGGCCTTTTATAATGCAACACATTTTAGACTATTCAAAGATTCTCAATGAAATCGAAACATTAATCTCAACAAAAGTTAGACAACGCAAACTATGAGACAATTTAGCCTACTATTGATCTCATCATGAAGAGTTTAATTACTTAGATTATGAGAGGTTTCTCAAGGATTCTTCATTTGGTAAAGATTATCTAATAATGATTTATTTGTCTCTTGAATAGATCAGTATCATTACTCCCACTGATCTATGACATAATATTGACTAACGTTAATGTTTCGAATTGCCCTTTTGAGAATTTAATAGTCATTGTCTTGATGCCTTTCCATACAATAGATTCAATCCATTGAACTCGGGTGTCTTTGTCGGTCACCATCTCAAGGCTTAATTGAGCCGTATGATATTTTTAAATAAGAATTTGGTTCTTACATCCTTGAGCATTGATTTCCAAGTCATCCTTAAATAATAGTGCAAAATGAACAAGTCCCTTCTATCAGAATAGTGACTAGCTATAGGCTTTAATTCACCTTAATTTGATTATCAAATAGTATGTTCTTAATATGAACTTCCATCCGAATAAAAATTTCAATTACCATGAAATTAAGCTTAAACTTTCATGCTTGAACACAGCTTAGAAATCGTGATATTATTATATCCTCTGACCAATAAGGATTAAGAACTACTAATGACTCTCGATTAACAATTTAGAGGTGTATGTCATCAATCTTATTTCCTGCTTAGAATTGCAATTCTGTAAAACTGTTTTGATAATTTATATGGAGTTTCTTATCATATTCTGGCAAAGGGTCAACAATAGTAACAATGGAAGCTAAATAAAGAACAATTACATAATCTTTTGAACCCTCGCTAACGGCAGCATAAAAATCCAACTTGGACAACTTTATTTAATTGTTACCAATGGTGGCTAGAAGAGACAGGTGTATAAAACTTAGCACCCTCAAAAGTAATCTCTAAATTAATCATTTTCTCTTACATGATTAAACTTCGAGATTTCCAAACACAAAGTCTTATGTTGCCTCGTAATGCTAAAACTCCCGAAAAGGTCATAAAAATGAAATCATACTCAATTGAAACCTATATGAGGCTATTAAGAATGAAGGATTTAATCTAAAAAAAAATTGAGAGCTTGACCCATATTGTCTCTTCAACGCACCTAACATGGTTGTTAATATGAAATTATATTTTTGATTATATTAGTCCATACAAAATTTCAATATATTTCCCACTTAGACCAATATAATCAACAAACACCATACTAATCTCCATTATCCAATAGGCAATCATATAGATCATGTGTAACATCATACCGATATGATACATATATTACACATGATTTGGCCTGGGAGATATTCAAATATAATAAAAACCATTAAAACAACATGCATGTGGTAAAACAATTGAGACTATATACACATCTCGTTTTGTACTTGTTACTTCGTCAAACAATACATATAAGAAGTGACTGCATATCATTATGCATGTTTGGATTAATTTCTTTATGTGTTTTTCACTTTGAAGTTTTCTAAGACACAAAAGATTTTTTAAACCTTAATGAGTCAAACTTTGAGAAGATTGTGCCCAAGATAGCCATGTTGAAAGATCTCATCAAACAATAATAATCATATTTTGCATCTCTCTTAAAACTCATACATTGTATTATAGATCAATCTTTATGGATAAACGAGTAACAAATCCATTATCACTAACTTTGACAACCATTGGTGGTCATTTTGTAATGATCATGTGTACTAACCTTGAATAAGTCAAAGCCTAATGCTCTATAATCTTCTCCACCTTTCCTCCAAATTTGTGACTAAAACAACAATGTTACTATTTGGAAATTTTATATCATTTATTCTTTAATAAATCAATATATCCCAAAGGGCATAGCTTAACTATCCTAAAAAGTCAGTAGCAACAACGATATGATATTCAGTACCCATGCAATATCCCATTAAATTCAGATTCTTCGTGTTTACAGACATCCACAATCAACACGATTGTTACCTCACAAATAGATAATGATCATCATACATCTATTGTCATATTCATCAAAAATTTGTCCAGTTTTGATCTATGTCATATCTTGAGCCTCAATTATAAAGAAAATCATAACAAATGATTCACTAGTTCCACCAAAACTATTCCACAACATAAAACCAATGTACTAGTCTCTCGAACTCATCATTATGGTAAAACATAAGAATTTTACTTCAAAAAACCTCGGGAAATCTCTAAGCGATCTCATCCTCATAGAAGAAATCATAGTAGGATCGATCGACACATATATACCTCACTATAGTCAATTGACACCCATCTCAATACTCCCACTGATTAAGGAGTAACTTGGCATCTTTTAAAAATCAACTATGACATCAAGATTAATCAATTCTAAGGCCTAGTTCATTTTTCTAATGAGAGATCGATAAGTCAAAAACATATGAATTATTGTCCCGTCCAATAATCAAAATGGTAGAGATTTTAAGATTGCTTGAAGCTAAAGGAAATATCCAAGATCAATAGCAATAAGTGTGTAAGAACAAAGATTATGCTATGTGCTCATTTCCTTAGCTCTCTCTATGATCTATCAGTAGAAACGACCATATCATGCTAGATTCATTCTAACAAACCACATGACTCATACGCAGGTAAAGACAACCACACCAAGTGTCAAGTGTCACCACCAATAGCATCAATCAACTACCGACAGGATAGAAATTTTTTGTGATTTCTTGACATCTAATGTGTTTCCTTCACCATCTAAGCATCTTACCCAACAATAAAATCATCGATAGTATGACTAAATTTTTTGTATAGATCTTAGTATTAATTGAGATTAGAATAAATATGAAATTAATCAATAGTAATCACAATCCCTAAATAAATATCCATAAAACACTTTATTTCATGTTCAACATAAATTATATTCTCATAATCATCAAATAAGCCCAGCTAAGCATCATAAATATCAAAGAATTTATTACCGAGAGCATAAATCAAATAGGTAATAATTTTGTAAATAAACCAAATATAGGTCAACCATAATCCATTCATAATCATGAATCCTCACATAGTTATAAGGCATATGCACAAGTAAATATGTACAACATATTGGTTAATTATTGGGTCTTATTAGAGATTATAATGTCACACTTAACAACTGACGTGTTTAGGCTCACGATAAGTGGGCACATAAATGCTTGCATTAATCTCACAATCATCATAATTAAAAATTGACATACTTAGACTCACGATAGGTGAGCACATAAGTACTCAATTAACGTCTCAAGAACATAATTGTATTTTCACATAATGCCAAATATTATAAATACAGTTAATGGTATCAATTCATATATTTAAAATATAATTATGACCATAAAATACAAAATTGTGAGATGATAATTATTAGAAAATAATTTAATTTAGTTGTGTGATTATGTGCCAATTAATCATTTAAGTTGACCAAATCTAAAATATAATCACACAATTAAGTGGGAAAATAAAAAATGGAGCAAATATTGAAAGAAACGGACAAAAATACCCATGCACACGCCCCCATGTGCCCAAAATTGTTTTCATATTTTTTGTTTTTGTTTTTTTTGAAAAATCAGCTCCTAAAAACGACGCGTTGTTTTCCCTGGGAACTCACGGCCTAACACCCAAAAACCGACATGTCATTTTTCTTAAGTGATGAGAAAAACGACGTGTCATTTGAAGCCTCGAAAATTTCTAAATCCTTCAATAAACAACATGTCATTTTTCCAATGGTCGGTGTCGAACGACGTGTCATTTGGGGGTCGTCCATGACCTCTGAACCGGGTCAACCTGACCTAGTTCGGACCCACGACTCTGACCCGGTCGGATTTTGGCCTCCGGCACTCCATTTTCGACACCGTTTGAGGGATTTTGCTCCAAATTTCATTATCTCTTGATCCATATCAATTATTTGGCCAAAAAAGGCTTTAAAAAAATGTACCAAATCAAACCCATTTATTTAAATAAAAAAACTGGAAAACTAGTCCAAAAATGGCCAAATATGGGTCCAACAATCATAAAAAATTATCATCCACAAGTCACATTCATGATGTACAAACTCAATGTAACATTTATTTGAAATAAAACTATGCATTTCGAAATTTGGATTGATAGAATCAACAAAAAACCCAAAAATCTGAAAAATAGTCAAAATATTCAAAAATCTATTTTGACAACCCCAAATTCTTATGAGTTGGCTCTTGATACCAATTGTTAAACTTATTAAAGAATGATGAGTAGAAAACAATAACAATCATACTCTACACATCAATCACAAAATATATATTCTCATAGAATATTGAGCATGTCTTTAATGGAATTTGAGTTAGAAAATTACCTCCAACATCATCGTTCATGGGGTGATTCATGGCTGCATACTAATTGCTAAGAGAAGCCAAAAATAACAAGAGGAGCAAAGGGTGTCTATGAACAATACTCTAGTCAATTTCTCTCTTAACCATACACACACCACACCACATATATAAGGGTGTATCTCTCTTTTGTGTGAACATAAATGGGCTTAGTGGGCCTTGATACATAAAGAGAGGGAGAGTTAGATGTCTTGGCCCAATGCGCTGGCCAAAAAATGTTGAGAGCGTGTCCATGCTTCCCGAGCATGTTAGTGTGTTATGTCCATCTCATTATGGCCTGATCATAAATACCATGCATATAAATATACAATTATTGTAATATGATAAAGATAATGAGTAAGCAACACTTAATTATGTCAGTGCAGATAAAATATTCTAACATAATTATCTCACATGATGATTTTCTTTTTCTTACATATGTAATATCTGAAAATAAATAGCACGATCCAATTATTATGGACTAGCTTTTAATTGTTATAGAAAGGATTTTGTCTATGCATGGCTACTTTAATATTGAGGTCCGTAGTCAAAGGTGAGTCTATATATGAAGTCCTTGAATTCATACAAAGCTATTCTCTTCTTTTGAAATCAACTGTGTTCTGGCAGCTTTGGTCGACCCCCTGCCTGCTGCTATTGTTTTAATTATATGAACATGACTAGAATATCAATCGTACACTAAAAAATCGTACTCTATTATTCGTTTTTATATATATAGGCGAATTATGTAAAACCTCAAATGCAAGTGAGCCCTTGTATTTGTGGAGAAATTGTTTGTTTGTTATCCAATGGTGGGTATATGTCTTTCTAAAAACAAGGGTAGGATATTTCCTTTAAACTAGTAACCGAGTGAAATTTGTCTTTGTTTTGTACTATTTTACATTAAAATAATGGATTGAAGAATTGGTAAAGTGAAATGTACATTTCTTCCGTTAAATGAATAAGAGTTGGGTTGGCCTGTATTTTCGAGGAGGGAGAAAGTATTACTGCTGTAAGTGAATGCATTGGTTTGTGTTGTTTATAGTTGTAATATATCCTAAAAAATTGTGAGAAAAAAATTAAAAGAAAAGGAGATAAAATAGGGATGCTGAGCATTGAGAAGAGTAAAAAAGAAGGTTTATAGAAAGAGTGAAAAAAAGCAGAGACCATGAAAGCTTTGGTTGGAGGAGTGTATATCCATCCCTGTATTCTTCTTTAATTGGTTTATGTGTTCTTGGAGGTTGTATCACATAGTAAAATAGTTTTTATTTATATTTGCAAATTTGGCTTTACTTTGTTTGCATTAATAGTCTATAAATTGGGAATGGTTAATTTTATGTCAATTGTAAGAATATGTCGATGGTATGCCACAAAATATTTAGGGGATGTTGTGTTTTAGCTGTTCATGTCTCTGTTTCTATATTTTAAAAATCTCTTTCAAGTTAATTTTTTTCTCCTTTTCAGTTTTAATGGAGGTCATCTAGACCTAAATGCAAACATATACAAAGAAAAAAAAAAAGAAATTAATGCTACTAATCCACATGCATAGATTGTCTCCTTTTATTGTGCAGACCTCAGGGAAAATGTAGAATTGATCAATTTTCTCTGCAAGTTTAAATTTCTGTTTATGAAAGCACACATGCGAACTGATCAGGATTAGGGGCATTCATCAAACCGCCCACACTGCATAATCTGTTCACATCGTATCACACCACACTATAATTTGCGGTTTAGAACCATTCGCAGTGCAGTTGCGATTTGCATTTTTACCAAACTGTGCGGTGCACTGCGGTTTGCGGTTTTGACTTATATAAATGCGGTTCAAACCGTACCACACCACATCATTATATATACTATTTTTTTTTATATTTTTTTTAGTTTTAGCACATTTAAACTTAATGCATATATATTTATATATTATAATATACACAATGTCTAGAAAATTTATTATGTTTCATAAGATGCTAACACGTATTCTACTTCAACCTAAAAATATTCATCCTTATTCAAAATCTTTACTTCTATATCATATTTTTCTTTGTTATTAGTTTCTTGTGTTTTTTATTGTTTTGCTAAAATATTATTAGTTTGTTGTATATTTATTGTTTTGTTAAACAATCTTTGGTTATCAAATTTATAAATCTTTATTAATTATAATATTTAATTGTTAAATTATTTGGCAATAGGTATAATCCACCCACACTGCACCATACCACACCACATTTTTGCAGTGCGGTTTATGCGGTTTGAAGACTATGCGGTGCAGGTTGCAGTTTGGAAAATTGTTCAAACTGCATATGCGGTGTGATTCAATAAATTGACAAAAAAACTGCACCACCCGCACCACGAACACCCTTAATCAGGATTGTATTTGCACTCAATTTTTCCATTTCATTATTTTGTTCATGTTCTTAGTGCATCTGACTTGTATGAATGATGGTTTTGTTGCAGTTATATAATGGAAAGAAGGGGTGAAGTTAATGATGGAGAGGCATCATTGATTTCGAGTCGATGCCCTCCAGGTAGAGTTGTGTTTCTCATTAGTGGGTTTAGTAGCGAGTAGAAAAATTTAGTTAAAGAAATTGGATTTGGTAGCATTTTAGGTTTAAGAAAATGTCATTTGAAAAGAGAATTGATATGGTAGTTGGTGGATAACTTCAATGTAGGTGAAGGATGTTTGAAATTTAATGGGATGGTGTTTGAAATGAATGCTAATGTATTTTCGTATATTATTGGTATTTTTGATGGTGGAGAGCATTTATTGGATTCGAAATATGATAGTTGTAAGGGGGATAGGATATTGATTAGTTCTTTTGAGAAGTTGAAATATAATATGAATACTGATATGGAATTCGTACATCAATTTTTTCTTTTTGTTGTGAGTGTTTTTCTAAATCCTAACATAATAATATATGTTGGTCGAGAGTATAAGATTCCAATATCAGCGCTTAATGAAATACCTCTAGTTGACCTGTAGCAAGAAGAAGAAGAAGTGAGGAGATGTAATGTTAGGGAAGGAGTAGATGTTGGGATTTGTCCCCTTAAAGTATATTTTTGTATGAACGATTACTATTAATTGAATAAAATTAATATTTGCACTCATATTTATTTTTAATTATACGTGTCATTTACGATGAAATTGATTCTTTCTAAGGCAAACTTAATCAGGCAAAATATGGCATTTATTCTATTCATATCTTATACTCACATCAAAATCAATATATATTTTTTTCAATCTTGCTTTCTTGAATTATCACATATAACTTCTCATCATCTCAAGTCCTAGCAATAGGCATTTATTCAATAAAAATCAATACTATAAAATTCAAAAATCATATGAGCACTTTTATCAAACAGATTGTGTGTGATCTTCTATACTAAAACGATGATCAACAATTAAATCAAACAATAATGCTTAAATACACCTCCAACTATACAAGATCATCAATTAAATATAATTTTATCTCAGATGTACCTTTCATCAAAGAACTTTAAGACACACAAATTAGTACTTCTTTTCACAATGATCCTCTGTGTCAAATAAAGCTTCAACAGTCAATAAAATTCGGCTCCAAAATCAATATATATATATATACTTTACCATAATGATTTTAGCTCCAAAATTATGAGGTTTAGAAAAGTAATCATGTGCCGCCGGCACCTCAAGTTCCCTCACCAGTCCACCTGCTGTGCGTCTTCCTTGAGCCTTTGTCGAAGTCATGAACCTAGCAAGCCACCGTCATGTAATCTTCTCCAAGCCTTCACTAGCTACTGCAGTAAGGGAAACTTGCATAAATTTCACACATCACACTCCAAAATCCAATATCACAAACACTCGGTTTGCATCATAAAAAGAGAACTCGATAAATACAAGAGTGCATATTATATACTCAAATAACAAAAACAGAGAAATAAATCAAGTGAAAATTTTAAAATTTTAATGACACCAATTGATTATGCTATTTAGGTGCACTAGTAAGTAATCTATTCTTCATAGATTTACATATGTTTTGCTGGTTAACATATTTCACAATCCTACAAAATGAAAACAAATATTATAAGCCCTAAAAACAATAATCAAAATTGACAAAATCAAGCATATATATGCTTGAAAATTGGAAAAAGCTAGCTAGCTCTTAGAAATCAATACGAATATCATACTTTTTTTAGTGTATTATATATATATATATATATATTTTGTTATAACAGAGAAACTCTACCTCAAAAGATGTGTAAAAACAAAAACCCATAACAAAATTACTCATCTCAGAAACTCAATTGAAGAAATCACCTACACCATTGATCCCAAAGACTACCATCGAACCACCTTCGTCGCACAGCCCGAGCCCCCCATCATGGCGTCGCTGTTGGGTGAATTAAAAGATTATCTATCAAAGAAATGAAGTAAAAAAAAATGCTGCCGAGACCCTCTGCTATAGTCGTCGGAGCCGAGAGAACCTAGGAGTCGTACGTCTATGCCTGCCTTCTTCTCCGTCTTTGTACGCCTGCAACAGGAACCCAACACATCGACGACAGCACACCAGTCGACTTCACCGTCTGCAGCAAGAGCCTTCGCCATCGCCAGCAGGAACCTTCACCGTCGACGGGAGCTCTTCAGCCGCGTGCCTCTCTCTCCATCCTTTTCTTCTTCTTCTTCAATTTTATGGCTGATGAGAAATGAACCCTAGAGCCCCAATTCGAATCCCCAAATTATTTTCATCCCCTTTTTACTTAATATATAAGGCACTCTTTGGGTGCCCTTAATACTCTTTTAGGACACCCAAAGTGAGCTCTTAAAAGTCACCACTCATATTGTATACTGAAATTTTCTATTCAGGTTTTTTAGGACTTTTTGGAATTTTTAGGACACTCATTGTGAGTCTTAAAATGTGTTTTTAAGGACTCTTAATGAGAGTCCTAAAAACTCCTGGGACATTTTTTAGGACATACATTTAAGTGCATGTCCTAAAAAGGTGACCCAGAAAGGGTATTTTGTAGTAGTGTAAATTATATCAAAAAATACAAATTTATTAATACTTGATTAAAAAAATGTATTGGATGAGACGACAATTTTCGTGGAAATGTTGTCTCGTGTTAAAAGTGGGCATGTTACGACAGCCTCACTAGAATTTTCGTCTCATGTAAGTTTTAATTTTCATGACACAATAGTTCAAGAGTAACTGTCGTGCTATGTCTATTTTTGACACGAGGTGACTGTTCTATGAAAACTGTTGTCTCTCGTGTGTTGCCTAAGTGCAGTTTTGTAGTAGTGTAGTATAAGAAGAATTAATTGGGCGTCAATATTATTTAATTATCTCGCAGTGAGTTTAAGTGCATTGAAGAGGAAGAGATCAAAATTTGTTTGTCGTTGCTTATATTTTTTGCGAGTAAGTATACAATTAATTTGAATATTTTATGTTCACTTTTACAGAACATAAAATTATTTTAATATAGATTTAAGATATTTTGAAGTTTATGTTTGCATAATGATATTGTAAGTCATGTTGATTCTATTGTAGACCGAAGCATATGTGCTATATCTTGGTGGCCTGAGTGTGAAACTAGTAAGATGATTGAATGGATTGATAAGAACGGGGGATTAAGATCTTCTTAGGTTTGCGTATTTTGTTTACTAATGACATCTTAATTGTTTTGATGCTCTTCTTGTTTTTGTCATTATGGTATCAAATGGTTGTCGTATTTTTTTCTATCTGTGACTAATTAACGAGTGTTTAATATAATCTTCCTAGATCACAATGCGAGACATGGTAGTATTCGATGTGAACGATGTTGGTTGCAGGAATTGTGGAGTTGGTAGAGTTGAATATTTAGATAAAGAGATGGCAGAATTGCAGCCTATTATAGGGAGGTTAAAGGAGCATATTAAAGATTGTGGAAACTTTGAAGATTTGATTAGTTAAATATGTAATTATAGACGTGGTTATTATTGTTTTAACCCTTGCTTGATGCATAATAATTTGAATTTTTTGGTAGTTGGCAAAAAAAAATTATTTAGTTGCTTTGGATTTAGGATTGTAATTACATGTCATTTAACAAATATAAGATATTATTAAATTGTTGTCATAAACTCAGTCTCTCCCATGTTAAAAATTAAGATGCGACTTGAATTATAGTACATTCATAATTGATGTCACCATGACCACATTAATTTCAATGTTTTTGTAAAAGTACGAAACTCATTTTATATATATATATATATATATATATATATATATACTAGTGGCAAAGCACGTTTAAGGATGTGCTACCATATTTTAAAAATTATTATTTCAAATATAAAATAATAATTTTAAATAAATAACCTGTCTAAATTAATTTTAAATAAATATAATTCAACTTACATATAAATTCACTAATTTTGGTACAAATAATTTTTATTATGACAAAATAACTCAAATTTATCTAATAAACATTTGCATTATATTTACAATTTTTTATAAAAAATATTATTAATTAAATATAATACAAACCAAAAATAGAATTCAAATAGTTTGTTGCACTCATGCTTATTTTTTTATAAACAGGTAAAAACAATTGTTTGAACTATGTTTTCGACATTGTAATTTTTTTTTGAAATTTCTCAAAAACTTGTAGGAGATTCGTTATAACTTCAATGAACGTCTTCATTAAAAAAAATGGGATAAAAATGCCCTCACATGCCCATATAGGGAACGTGCTGTACTGGTAGGGTAAAAAGGACTACCCTACCTTAGACGCTCCCAAATATATTATTAATTAAACAATAAAATAAAAAATATAATTATAATATTTTTTTAGTCTTTTTTATGTGATGAACATTTTGTAACACTCTAAATTCAATATAATTTAAAGAATGTCAATTTGATATCATAAAATACTACTATGAAGTCTGTTGTACCCTAAAATTAGCACAAGTTCAATTACTTAGATTGGGTACAGCTTGCAGATGAATATGAGGAAAGATAGCCAAGTAGGATATTTGGTTAACAATGATGTGAGCAGTTGAAGGATCAATTCAGTTCGTACACAATATAAATGTTATTATCAGACCGCCTCTCGGGATAACAATTCAGTTCGAGACTTATAATAATGGCTAGATCCAACTTTGGGCATTCTGAGCTTACAACGAACTAGGGTTCAGATAGCCTTTGAACACGAGCTCAGGTGAATTATTCAGCTCGTGGAAACCTGCACAAAACGCATACTGAAGGATCCCAGGAGATTCAGAGACTCCTTATACGCTCCTTAATGCCCAGGCTATATTGAATATCTATCATTTATTATCCGAGATAGCAGGAGTATATTCTAATATGTTATCAAATCATATCCCAATGTAAATTAGAATAATATGTATTAAATGTATACCTTATTTATTCACATGATTACCTAAATCTGTCTAGGAAATTCCGCTATAAATATCAGGAATAATGGACAAGGAAGGGGATGGCCATTTTTGTATTACCAAAACTCTGCAGAAATTGAGAGAGAAAAGCAATAACATTGTCTCGTGGACTATGTGGATTTTAACCACTGAACTACGTTAAAGTTGTGTGTGTTCGAGAGGGTTTTTTTTTTATTATTTCATTACGGTTTATAATTTAGCACTAATCTGCCTATCTAATTTCTCAATCTACTGTTGGCGAAAAATCGCGTCAATAGTTAGGTGCTTTCGTTGACAGGAAATTAATGCTTCGCAAGTTTCAGTCGACATTCATCATGGTGCTCACTCGATCGATGTAGGACAATGACATTGAGCAGCCTGCTAGGCAGGAGGCCCATCATACTGCTGTTCCCGCTGAAAGGGGCCTAGACGTTCAACAACATCCTGGAAAGCAACTGGTGGGTCAGGACAACGCCGGGAGTTCAGCATCACTCCCACCAATTCCTAATCCGAGGTATTTGACCGCCGTTGAGATGGAAAATGCCCAATTAGGAAGCCATCTCGCTAGGGAAAATAGGCAAATAACCACTAAACCACGTTAAAGTTGTGTGTGTTCGAGAGGGTTTTTATTATTTCATTACGGTTTATAATTTAGCACTAATCTACCTATCTGATTTCTCAATCTACTGTTGGCAAAAAATTGCATCAACAGTTTGGTGCTTTCGTTGAGAAGAAATTAGTGTTTCGCACGTTTCAGTCGACATTCATCACGGTGCTCACTTGATCGATGCATGAAAATGACATGGAGCAGCCTGGTAGGCAGGAGGCCCATCATATTGTTGTTCCCGCTGAAAGGGGCCTAGACGTTCAACAACGTCCTGGAAAGCAACCAGTGGGTTAGAACTACGCCGGGAGCTCAGCATCACTCCCACCAATTCCTAATCCGAGGTATTTGACTGCCGTCAAGATGGAAAATGCCCAATTAAGAAGTCATCTCGCTAAGGAAAATAGGCAAACCGAGGAGGTCTTGGCTCGGTTACACCTTCTTGCAACCGATATTAATGTCAGAAAGAGGCAAAGTGGGTCTCATAAGTCCCACAAGAATAACCGGTCTAAACTTAGTCATTCTGTCAGAACAGCCATTCCAAGCTATGTGCCTTCAGAGTGAAACCACTGGAGTGCTTAGCCCAGTAGTCGTCACAGGGGTCATCACCAACATGTAAGTCGGTCGGTCAGGATTGCGATCCCCAGCTTCGTGCCTTCTTCGCAGATTCCAAGGAATGCCCACAACAACCCACCAAGGCGGGCTGGCACAAGTTCACGGAGGAAAAATTCTCCAGCAAATCCTCTTGTGCCACGATCAGAACTCCAAGCACAAAGAACTCAAGACATTGGAGTAGAGCCGAGGCGGGCTAATTTAGTTCGTCCTGATGGAATGAGGATAGCCTCGCCAATAAGGCATCTGCCATCACCGGTTAGATATCCTACACCACCTCGCCCACAACGAGATTCTTCAGCTCTTGGGAACAGTAGGAGAAATCCTCCCCCATCGGTTGATTCTTACGCCACACGGGCACGTGCTGAGAATCCAGGTCCTCGATCTCAATCGTGGGTCGTAAGTTTTGCAAATAGAAGTTACTGCATGGGGAGTCAGCATAGAGGCAGGTCTGAAAGCAACCTGATGAATCATCTGAGCTCAGCGCAAAGTCCACGATATGATCCACAGCCCGACCTGCGCGATCATTTGAACTCATAAAGAAGGTATCCAGCTCGGAACAAGGATGCTAGTTATACTCGACATGAGGGAGGTTTGTCTATCGTACGCAACAATGGGAATGTCCCACCTAACCAAGCTCGGACTTGGAGGGACAATAACCCACCAAACGCATACAATAGGATGGGAGCTGTTGAACAACCCCCAGCTAACCTAGAGACCAAGAACCTAACCCTTGAGCGACTGGCCTTGATGGAGGAACAGATGAAGAGGCTCTTATCTAGAAAGGGGGCGGATGATTGCAACTCAGATGAAGAGCTCGAACCTTTCGCTCCAATTGGCTTTAGGATGCCAAACATGTCGACATTTGATGGAAATACAGAACCATCTGATCACCTCGAGATGTTCAACACAATGATGATGGCCCACCATGTCGGGCTCGACCAAAGAAGTATCATGTTCCCCGCTACTCTGGTCGAACCTGGCAGACAGTGGTTTAAACAATACAAGAAGGAATCTATAAGCTCGTGGAAGAAATTTTTTTCTGATTTTAAGAGAGAATTCCTAGCTTCACAGGAAACTCATGTAGAGGCCGACTCATTAGCAAACGTAAAACAGCAACTTGGTGAGTCACTAAAGGCATACATGAGTAGATTCGCCAATGTTGCAGCATGAGCTAGGGATTTTGATGATAGCTCCAAGCCCATGGCGATGAGAAGAGGAATCTTGGTGAGAGGCGACATGTGGAAAGAACACCAACGAAAAAGAGTTAAAAGTGTAGATGAATTCTTGGCCCAGGCCCAGGAGTGGATAAACTTGGAGGAGGCCCGATCTGCTGTCGCAGGTACCAGCCAGGCCCCTATCTAACCCGCTGGAGCGATGGCAGATGTTGCAGCTATGGCTCAGCCTGTTACTCAAAATAACCAAGCGGGAAACAACAAGAGAAAGGGGAATGGTGAGGGGACCCGAGCAGGATGAAGAAGAACAATTCTGTGGATAAATTCAGGCCCGTTTATGCCACCTACACCGACCTAACAGATACCTGAGAACATATCTTCCTGGCTAACTCTAGTTGCCTCCCGTGGAAGAAACCATAACCTTTAAGGCATCAGAGGGAGAAGAGAGACCCTTCAAAGTTTTGCTGATTCCACAATGACATCGGTCATAACACCGATGATTGCCGACAGTTAAGGATGATTGAGACTCTCATTCGGGCTGGTCCACTAGCCCAGTACGCCCGAAATTGGGTAATTCCCAATCAACATGCTGGACAGAATCCTCATCCAACTCAGGAAGCCCCAATAGGTCAACCTAGAGCTCAAATGAATCAAGTCGACCATCCCCCGATAGTAGGAGGAGATATAACTACTATTGTCGGAGAACCTCATTTGGCGGGCACGAGCATCGGGGCCTAAAAGAGGTATATTAGTGAGTTGAAAACTCATAACGGTGTGGACTTGTCCTGGAGCAGCGGTTATCAAAACAACAGCGGTAGGAAAAACAACCAATCATTTTCACGGAAGAGGATGCTAGCCACGTTCAATTCTCGCACAATGACTCGCTGGTGGTAATCATGCAGCTCGCTAATCGAAGGGTACAAAGGATACTAGTGGATAACAGAAGTTTCGTAAATGTTCTTTTTAGGTTCACCCTTGAAAAGAAGGGATTTTCTTAAACCGATTTGAAGGCGACCTCAATGACTCTATACGAGTTTTCAGGTGAAGGAATGGTAGCCATAGGGATGATTGGACTGGCGGTTACATTGGGAGAAGAGTCATGAACTGTCTCTAAAATACTTGAGTTTGTGGTAATCGATTTTCTGGCCGCATAATATGAGATTTTGGGACGACCTGCGCTGATGGCTTTCGAAGCCATCTCTTTGATTAGACACATGGCAATGAAGTTCCCCTCAACCTCGGAAATATGTAAAGTAAGAGGAGACCAGCTCGCTGCCAGAGAATGCTACAACATTTCTATGAAGGGAAAATCACAACCCAGGCAGCAGGCGATGGTTATAGGAGAAGGAAATGAGGAGTCCCGGGAAGTGGAAGTTGCCCGTAGGACGGAAGAACCTCGAGAAGGAAATGATGAGGTCGCCCAATGGGACGACATTGATCCATGGGTAGGCGAAGAGAGGTCTGAGCTTAAACCAGTAGAAGAGCTCGAGGAAATAAACATCAACCCAAAAGAACCTTCAAGAGTTGTCAAAATTGGAAAAAATCTTGAAGTCGAAAGGAAGAAAGAGTTGGTCGAGTTTCTAAGGAAGAATCTGGATTTTTTCGCCTGGTCACACGAGGATATGGTGGGAATCAGTCTGAGTATAGTAATGCATACCTTAAACTCGGACAAGAATGTGCCTGCAAAGTCTCAAAAATGGAGACTTTTGGGGACAGTACGATCTGAAGCATTAGAAGAAGATGTAGCTCGCCTACTTAAATGCGGGTTTATCAGGGAAGGAAAATACCCGATCTAGGTTGCTAACCCCATGCGGTTCCCAAATCCAAATGGGAAGTGGAGAACGTGTATCGATTTCTCTGACCTCAACAAGGCGTGTCCCAAGGATTATTTCCCACTACCAAGAATTTATCAGTTGGTAAATTCCACAGCCGGTCACGAGCTCATGTCTTTCATGGACGTGTACTCTGGATATAACCAGATCGCGATGAACCCTTCAGACCAAGAGCATACTATTTTCATGACCAAGCATAACGTATATTGCTACAAAGTTATGCTATTTGGGCTGAAAAACACTGGAGCTACATACCAACAGTTGGTCAACAAAATGTTCACTAACCAGATCAGGAGAAACATGGAGGTGTATGTCGATGATATGCTCGTCAAGTCAAAGACTGCCAATAACCATGTATCCAACCTAGAAGAATGTTTTGGCATATTAAGGAAGTACCACATGAAGTTGAATCCCCAGAAATGCACTTTCGAAGTTGCTTGGGGAAGTATCTGGAGAAAATTAGTCAACACAAGGGGGATAGAGGCGAATCCAGAGAAAATTAGATCCTTGTTAGAAATGCCTTCGCCCAGGTCGGGTAAGGAAGTACAAAGCCTAATTGGAAAGGTGGCGGCTCTAAACCGCTTCATTTCAAAATCCACAGACAAGTGTCTACCATTCTATAACTTGCTCAAGAGAAACAAGAAATTTGAATGGACCAAAGAATGCGAACAAGCATTTCACGACCTAAAAATGCATCTAGCTGAACCCCCCATACTATCAAAATTGATGTCTAAAGAGTGTATGTTTCTTTACCTGGCCATGAAAGAAAATGCAGTTAGTGTCGTATTAGTTCGAGAAGAAAACAGGACGCAGAAACCCGTATATTATATAAGTAAGAGGCTTCTCGGAGCTAAATCACATTACTCGTTAATAGAAAAGCTTGCATTTTGCCTCATTTTGGCTTCAAGGAAGCTCATGTCGTACTTCTAGTCCCATTCTACTCACGTCTTGAGCAATCAACCTTTAAGGCAGGTTTTGCAAAAACCTGAAACGTCGAGGCGACTATAGAACTCGGGCAATTTGAAATATTATACATGCCATGAACTGCAATCAAGAGCCAAGCCCTTGCTGATTTTGTTGCCGAGTGCACAGGTTTTCAGGACGAGCTGATAAGGGAGCCGGTGCAAGAATTATGAAAAATCTTCGTTGATGGATCATCTAATGAAAATGGATCGGGAGCTGGGATAATCTTAATCACACCTGAAGGACATCGGTTCCATACAGCTCTCAGGTTCGGGTTTGAAGCATCCAACAACGAAGCGGAGTATGAGGCCTTATTGGCAAGGCTATGGGTGGCAAAAGAGCTAAAGGCAAAAGCCATCTAATGTTATAGTGATTCTCAACTCATAGTCAATCAAATATTGGGAGAATACCAAGCTCAAGGCATTAAGATGGCGACCTACCTGACTAAGGTGAAGGGTGAGTTGTCTGAGTTCAAGTTTAGTTATGTTGAGCAAGTACCCTACGAGCAGAATTCCAATGTTGATGCTCTGGCTCGACTCGTACGACCAAAGAGGCAGATACATTGAATGTAGTTCTACTGGAGTTCTTGGAAGCCCGAGTATAATGGCAGAAATGGTGGAGGTCGGAATGATTGACGTAAAACCGACCTGTATAACTCCCATAGTGGAGTACCTCACGACTGGAAGGCTACCTGATGATAGGAAGGATGCGAGAAAGCTGCTATATCAAGCTCTGCGGTATGTTATTGTTGAGGGAATCCTATATCAACGAGGGCATTTGTTGCCCCTCCTACGATGCGTTCTACCCGAGGAAGCACAAACTATTTTACAAGAAATAATGCCCCACGTCACTAAGGCTGCTTCCTGGAATGACAACTGGCCCTACAAACCAACAAGAGTCTTTCCAGCGTGCTTTGTCCTTATTCGCACGCTTCCTGGGAAAACTTCCCAGGAGGTCACCCATCTTGAGATTACTCCAGGTTAAACACGCTTAACTTTGGAGTTCTCAAGTGATGGGCTACCGAAAAGAAGATGCATCTTGTTGATAAAAGTAGTACCCATCAATCCATTTAAGTCATCTTTAACTGTGTAGTCCCATACCTACACAGTCTTAGAATCATCACACTTGACCTTCCCCAGGCGGTGTGGGATTGCACATCTTTACCTGGTCTTTCCCCTTACAGATCACGGGATTCTGACTTTCACAATCACCCCCCTTACGGGCCCGACGTCCCCATCGGCCACACTTCCGGCTAGGTCAAGGCTCTGATACCATTTGTAACGCCCCACGTCACTATGGCTGCTTCCTGGAATGACGACTGGCCCTGCAAACCAACACGAGTCTTTCCAGCGTGCTTTGTCCTCACTCGCACGCTTCCTGGGAAAACTTCCAAAGAGGTCACCCATCTTGAGATTACTCTAGGTCAAGCATGCTTAACTTTGGAGTTTTCAAGTGATGGGCTACCGAAAAGAAGATGCATCTTGTTGATATAGGTAGTACCCATCAATCCATTTAAGCCCTCTTCAATTGTGTAGTCCCATACCTACATAGTCTTAGAATCATCACACTTGACCTTCCCCAGGCGGTGTGGGATTGCAGAGCTTTACCCAGTCTTTCTCCTTACGGATCATAGGATTCTGACTGTCACAACGAAGGCTTTTTTAGAGATCATTCCAGGGGCAAAACCTCGCTCTAAAGGTACTGAGATATGGCTATTTTTGGCCCACTTTAACAAAGGACTCGATCTCGTATGTGCAAAAGTGTGACAAATGCCAATGTTTCGCTCGAGCTGCTCCAGTCAAACTAACCATGATCTCATCCCCTTAGCCATTTGCAGCATGGGGAATTGACTTAATTGGTTCCCTGCCAACAGGAAAAGAAGGAGTTCATTATGCATTAGTTTCCATCGATTATTTCATGAAGTGGATAGAGGCTGAAACTTTGGCAACCATAACCTCGAAGAGAGTCCTGGATTTTGTTGTGAAGAATATCATATGTCAATTTAGACTCCCTAAAACTATCATGTCAGACAATGGAACTCAGTTCGATAGTGATCTCATCATAGTTTCTCGTCGGTAGCATACCCCCAGACCAATGGGCAGGTTGAGGCCGTAAACAAAACCCTGAAGGCAAGCTTGAAGAAAAGACTTGATGAGGCTAAGGGATTATGGCCCGAGCAGCTCCCACAAGTACCCTGGGCCTACCAGACCTAACATAGAACCTCCACATGACATACCCTTTTTTCCCTGACCTTTGGAAGCGAGGCTATGCTCCCAATTGAGGCGATGGTGACAACTCACATACAAAAGACCTTTGATCAAGACCATAACCATGAGCTACTTAATGTGTCCCTCGATCTAATCAAAGAAAAATAAGAGGCATCACAATTATAGCTCGCCCATTATCAACAAAAGATCACTCGTTATTTCAATTAAAAGGTTAAAGAAGGCAGACTTAGATTAGGTGATCTGGTTCTTCGAAGGGTCTTTTTGGAAACTAAAGATCCCAAAGACGGGGTGTTAGGGCCGAACTAGGAAGGACCATACCAGATCATAGAAGTCCTACGCGAAGGAACTTTCAAGCTAGCCTGACTAAGTGGGGAAATAGTCCCACGGACTTGGAATGTCCTACACTTGAAAAGTATTATCAATAGTTTTGTTGTCTTTAACATTTTCAGAGTTACCATTTATGTAAGGCTTATTTATAAAAGTCGTTTTAGTTTAATAACAGTTGGATTTTAAATGACCAATTTTGTTATTTTGTTATCACGAGCTCACTCGGTAAAAGAAACCAAGAACACTTGTCTGTTCTAGTTGCTTAGGGGGGCGGGGGGGGGGGGGGGCACATTACCGAGGAGAACTCCTAAGAGAGTTCAACTTATTCGAATAAGGATTAAAAGCTTTGGATAAGGATTAAAAACATATAGTTTAGGTAAATTGATTATTAAACGGTTTTTTAAAGCTCAAATCTTCAACAAACCTAACGCGAACTAAGTTTGAGAAATCACCAAATCCCTAGATATAACCACGTCCGAGGCCTGATTCCTAACAGGTACAATGCTATTAAGCTTGTATATATAAAAAAAAAATCTAGACATAACCAGATCTGAGGTCTGATTCTTAACAAATATGGCGCAAGTAAGTGAAAAAAATCTTGGATGCAACTAAGATATCGATAAAATATATCTCGATCTAAAAGTTAACCCACAAGATTTCGAATGTACAAGAATCTAAGGATTCATAAACATGAGAAAATAATAGACTAAGGGAGAGACAAATATATCATAAGTTAGATGTGTATTTAAAAAATATATTATCATCTCGAGGAAGAAAAACCTTGACCTAAGCCCGGAGGCAATTATTTTGGTCCCAAGGGACTATTACATAAGCTTTAAAAAATAATAATAAAAAGGGTGAAACTAAAAGTCACTGAGCTCGTCAGCTCGCTCCAATGAATTCACTTCTCGCCATCCCCCTCACCAGCTCCAGAAGCCTCACCGGTCTACGATGGTTCTTGTGAAAACCAAATCTTGAACTGAGAAAGATATGGGTCCCATAGCTCGAACTGCATGAAAGAGAAGTTCCCATCCTGGTTGAAGACCCAGCAATGGTAAAGCATCTCCTCCATTTGAGTCGATGACTCTGCAGCTTCCTCCTTGGCCTTAGCCTCGACATCGATCAGTTTTCTCTTGAGTTCTTCATTCTCGTCCTGAAGCTGATCCATACAATAACTCACTTCCACAATTTGATCCTGGGAGGCAGACAGGGTGGCTTTCACAAACTGCTCGCCCTCCTGAGAAGAATCCAGGACAGTTTTGGTGGCTTGTTCGCTCTCTTGAGCGGTGCCCAGGGCAGCTCGGAGCTCTTCGCCCCTGGCTTTAACTCGAGTTATTCCTCAAAATTGGGCCAGGAAAAACTACAGAAGAATGAAGCAAGTCAAGAATTGTTAAAAAAAAAACTAAAGAAAAAGAAAAGGTTAGGAGAGTGAGAATGACTCACCGTGAGGTTCATCCCCATGGCAGATTCGAGGACGTCCTCAGGACTACGCTCCTCTATAGCCCTTAAATCTCTAGCATTGGCTCTATAGGTGTGGCCGACCATGTGGCTTGCCGTCTCGTACACAATACCCCAAAAATCGTTGGGGATCTTGTCTAGGTCATGTGGCTTGACCGGGATCTGAATAGTGGGAGCCTCGCCTTGGATCATTTGAGGATTTGACAGAGGTACGTGTCGAGGAAGAGGAGGAGGAGCTTGTTGAACCGTAACTGTTGTTGCCGGAGCTTGGGGAAGTTCCTTTTGTGGCTGCTCCCAGGTGAAGCTATAACCCTTGTCTTTAACCAGAGACTGGGTGGTAGCCCCCGTCTTCGGAGTTGCTTTCTTTGTCACCCTGGGTCTCTTCACCACCGGACCAGCTCTAGTCCTTCCAGCCTTAAAAGCACCCCTCGAATTCGAAGCTTATGGCACCTCCATCTCTTCACCTGAAAAAGGGCAAACAGAGGATTCATTTTGAAGAAGTAATTATTCAATGTATTATATACACAAGAGAAAGAGCAAGAACCCTACCCTCCGGGCTAGGGGAGGAATTTACTACGATCAGCTCGGGGTTATTGACCGGGCTAGGCACAACCTCTAACTCTTGGATTAACGGAGGTAGGGAAGAATGTAAGATTATGACCTCTTGGGTCCTAGGGGTTCAGATGTTTCCTTGGGGTTGGACTTATCTACGTACTGCCTAAAACCAGGGGTATATGCACCCTGATGCAGGGAAGGCCAGGACCTACAGTTTGTCCCATTCTCCCAAAAAATGGTGGACCTAAAATGGAGAGTCTTGTCAACTATGATGGTACCTTTGGGGTAGTTGTGATCATAGTGTACCACCAAATGGTCCACGCACTGGAGGAGGGTTGTATTTAGGTACGGGTTAGTGGGATGACGACTAACGAGTTAGTTAGGGTTGAATCGAACTAGCCTATAATTGGCAGCAGCCCAATCTAACTCTGTGTAGGGGTATGGGTTACCTTGGCCGGAGGGGCTGACTGCTGCCCCGGATGCAACTCGCTCTGGATCGGGCTTCTGATTATCTTCAGGAGCTCGCCTTTTACGCACCAGCGGTGTCACATCTTCTTCCACATCGACATCCTCATTTGCTGGCAAGGCCTCTTGAGGAGGGGGGAGCTCAGGGAGGACATGAAGAGGAGCTCGGATCCTCAAAGCTAGCATCTGGCCCATGTTGATCAGTTTGCAGGCCACCATGGTGGTGTCAGACATAATTTTTCGATAGTCTTTCGCCCTCGGAGAAAGACTAGACAAGGTCTCGTATTGACCCCCAAGGGTCACAAACTTCTCTGTCCTCGCGAAAATAGGTGCACAAAGAACAAACTCAGTCAGAATCCTTAAAAAAAATTGTGTGCATAAGTGATAAAAAGTTCCCGTGTTGAATTCATAAAGATAGAAGACTTACGAGGACGGTTGAAGTATCGATGGTCGCAGTCTTGAACCCATTTGACATAAAGAATAAGCCTTTATAGTCATTTGGGTGGCTGGGGAGGTCGATGACGGAGGCCGAGTTGGGAAAACGAGTGAGGTAGTAAAAGTTGTCACCTCACCCATTCTGGTTGGGACTGGCCTTGAGGCAAACGAAGTACACGATGTCTGTCGGAGTGGGGACCTCCCATTCATGCATAAAAAACAAATACTTTAACCCTGCCAAAAGCCTGCTGAGTTTGGGGGGAGCTAGAATGGAGCCAGTTTGACGTAGTTTAGAAAGTCTATGAAATACTGGTCCAATGGGAGGAAGGCACTGACCTTCAAGTGCTCATCACTCCAAGCCTCGTAGTCATCTTGGAAAGGGGCACAACTCCACTCTCCCTCCAGTTCAGGTCGGGCAATAAGGTCATCAACTCCCGTCTCTATCCTATGACTTAGTAGGATCTTGTTAACTTTCCCTTGAGTCGTGATCCGAGAGACTATGTGTTTAGCCTCGAAGAATGCATTGGGGTTGACCACGATTTCTATCTCCACCACAGAACTGAAATCAGAGATGGGAGAGCCAGAGGTGATCTGCTTGCCCATATTTATGTTCTGAGCAGAAGAGCTCGCGGTGTTCTTCTTTGCGGGTGCCATAATTCAGATCGCCTAATGATAAAGCGACCTATTAGTAGGCGACCTAAGATGTTTTTTAGCTATGGTTGTTGAGGTACAGAAGTCCAAAGGTTTAAGTTGTTTACTTTCGGGATTTGAAAAGTTGCACGAGCTAAGCCGTGTCCTAGCCTCAACGCGCGATCCCAAACGTGGTCCTAGGCCACGCGCTTTGATTTCTTAAAATTCACTGATACATTGGGATTCGTGTGTCAGAACTGCCAGACCCACTACTTTAAGCTAAGGAATCATAACATTTAAGCTACCTAGGATCAAACCTAAAACCCCTTCGGTGTCTACACCCCAAACAGGTGTTCAAACTGATTTACCATTATAATTTTCTTTGAAAGACCCAGAAATTTTGCCCACTTTTATGAAAACCTTGTTTCTAAATAAGCCTAATATCGTTCATTTAGCCTAAACCAAATCCTATCACCTATTTACAAACAGATGTATCCTAAGCGAGATTGGGCAATGGATGTTTTTCACAGCAAAAAAAAAAAAAAAACTCACTGGAAAGCAAAGAGTTGAAAAATTCAAACTATATGAGGAAATACTTAAAGTTGATGTGATCGGTTCAAGGAAGTGTCGATACATCCACAGGAAATTACAGCTTCTGAGAATCCGAAAGGTGACGGATGGTTTTTGAGAGAACTTGGAGAAGAAAAAGGGAAACTTTGTTTTATGAAAAGGAAATTTTTTGAATGCAAAAGTGGTGAGGGTTCAAATCTGATCACCCTATTTATACGTAAACTACGGGAATTAATTCGGGTCATATGATTGGGTTAGCTCGAGATCCAAAGGCCAATATTAATTGAACCATATGGCGACAAAAAATGTGACAGGACATTTGTCATAGTCCTCGAAACCTAAACGAATGCCAATTGCAGGAGACCACGTGTCCAGTACTCGAGTAGTGAGCAGGCACGATTTTACAAGACAGAACCCTAAAAGTCCCTACTGTTCATATCACAAAGTGATGAAATCAAGCACGAGAAGGAGCTTGGGGGGCAAATGTTGTACCCTAAAATTAGCACGAGTTCAATTACTCAGATCGGGTACAACTGGGAGATGAATATGAGGAAAAATAGCCAAGTAGGATATCTGGTTAACAATGATGTGAGCAGCTTGAGGATCAATCCAGTTCGTACACGATATACATGTTATTATTAGAACACCTCTCAGGATAACAATTGAGTTCGAGACTTATAATAATGGCTAGATCCAACTTTGGGCATTCTGGGCTTACAACGAGCTATGTTTCAGATTGCCTTCGAACACGAGCTCGAGTGAATTATTCAGCTCGTGGAAACCTGGACAGAACACATACTGAAGGATCCCAAGAGATTCGAAGACTTCTTATACACTCATTAATGCCCAGGTTGTATTGAATATCTATCATTTATTATCCGTGATAGCAAGAGTATATTCTAATCTGTTATCAAAGCATATCCCAATATAAATGAGAATAATCTGAATTAAATGTATACCTTATTTATTCACGCAGTTACCCAAACCTGTCTAGGAAATTCCCCTATAAATATCAGGAATAATGGAGAGGGAAGGGAACAACTATTTTTGTATTTCCAAAACTCTGCAGAAATTGAGAGAGAAAAGCAATAACATTGTCTCGTGGACTAGGTGGATTTTAACCACTGAACCACGTAAAAGTTGTGTGTGTTCGAGAGGGTTTCCATTATGTCATTACGGTTTATAATTTCGCACTAATCTAACTATCTGATTTATCAATCTATTGTCGGCGAAAAACCGCGTCAACAAAGAAATTTCTACTTTAAAACCATTTCTTATTTATATTGTAAAATTATCTTAGATTTTTAACTAGAAAGCTACATAATATCAAAACAAAACAATCTAGATTTATGTATATGAGAATATATTCATTTGGTACCCATGTGTTTTAACTAAATGTAGGATTGATACTCAATTTCTCAACAATAATCAGCAGATACTTTGTAATTTGGAAAACGTAGATAAAATGTATTCTAGACTCAAATTTAGTTAGCAAATTTTATTAACATGATCAAACTGACCTCAATTATATGTAACTAAATAATTAAAATTGATTTGAAAGAATATCCTACCACGTGTCATATTTTTATTGGTCTAACTAATAAATGTTTTAAAAATTAATTTAAAATTAATTAAAAGTGAAAAAATTATTAAAAATATACTTAAATTAAGAAAAATTACCATTTTGGCCTCTTTGGTATACACTGATCATCACTTTTAACCATCGGTTTCTAAAATTTCTAAATATAACCCTCAGTTTTAAAATAAGCAAAAAGTCTACTTTTAGTAAAAAAATCTTAATAAAGACAAAAATATCTCACTTGAAATTCATCAATATATTTATTTTCATACAAATAATATATAAAATTGATTAAAATTAAAATAAAATAAAATCCAAATCAAAATCAAAACTATATGTTTTTCGAATTAATATACTATAAAAATGTTATGTAAAATGTGAATTTATTCAATTTATATCTATATATAATGTATTGAGATGATAATAAAATAAAACTCAAATAAAAGAATAAATTATTAGTAGTAAAAATATATGATAAGATAAATTTTATTTATATATGATATGACTAACTTAATAAAAGGAAGATTGTATAAAAAAAAATTGTGTTAGTTGGATAAAGGAAGATTGCATAAATAAAACTTAAATTAATATGAATACATGTATTATTATTATTATTATTATTATTATTATTATTATTATTATTATTATTATATTTTGTGCAAGTTTGCACCTGTTAGACAAAAAGAAAAAGAAAAAGGATAGCAGTGGCATTAATGCATAAGGTTAGACGAATTTTTGTATGTAAAAGGGTAAATTGGTTCTTAGTATATTAGTATGATACGTATATATGTAAAATAAATAAAAAATCCATATATAAACATGTAGATACTCATATTTGATGGGATGAATAAAAAAGTGAGAGGAATCATAGTCATTTGATTTTGGATACATCATCAATGGTAATGTAATGGTATGATGATGCCAAATTGGGGGAAAGAAAACGAGGCTCGGCTTTCATTTTCAACATGCGTCTATTGACGCGGGCCTTACTTTCCTTTTATATGCCTTTGTTGAGGGATACTGCAAAACTTGGTTGAGCTGGCTACATACGACATATGTTTCCAATTCTATGAAAGTGGAGTGGGCTTCAAAGGGAGAACGGAAAAATGAAGGGATCTTCTTAAAAATATGGGACTTAAAACTTAATATATAAAAATATGGTACTATCATATATATCTAACTTTATAAAAAATCAACTTTCAGAAATCAATAACTAATATAGATTTTTCAAAATACCATTAAAAGCTAATAGAACTTAAATGTGAAAAAACTATGGTTTAATTCTAAACTTTACTATTTATATATGAGAAACTAAAAGCCATATATATATATTAACAATTCAAAATTCTCATATAAAATTTGAATGGAAAAAAGCCATATACCATATAATTTCCACAAAATGAATTTTTCTATAAGTCAAAATCCTCAATTCAAGTGTCTTCTCCATGTTTTCATTATTTGACACATTTCATACTTTAAAAGATATTAAGGCTGCACAGAAGTTCATGAAGTTTCCCAGAGGACTCTCCAGGCTCCCCGGGAGGTAAAACCCATCCTTCAACTTAAGTTCACCACCCTCGAAGGAGTACTTCCTCCAGAAACATCACCTCCCGATGACCATATTTCGAGGTGGTATTTTATCAATGTCTCCTCCAGTCATTTACTCCAGGTCTACGAGGACCTTCCTCCAGCCTAGGAGAAGGGTAGCCAGGTATCAAGCACAGTGATCTTGGACCATAGACAGTGTTCTAACACCCACTGTTACATGGATTGTGGTGTCGATTCAGTACAAGCGACAAAATAGATCAACCACAACGCTGTCTGGCATGGGAAAACGTGCAGCTAGCACTCTAACTGTGCCAGAGATGTTTCCCTCAACAAAATAGTGGGCTGACATTCCCCCAAGATGGGCCCACCAAGATACACTGGGGCCCACCATCTCATTTACTACAAGAATGTTCATTTATTATGTATTAAATCCTCATTAATGGAGAATAATTGTAATCAGCTCCAATTAATAAGCTTAATTGCCCCAGCTGTCTATAAATAGGGCTAGGGAACACATTGTAAGGGATTCCAATTTCTTAGTTTCAGAGTGAGCCCATACGCTGCCTGAAACCCCCAAGAGAATTTGAGCTTTGCAAGTTCTCCAAATCCTTATACAAGTGACTCATAGACTATGGTTGATTCACAACCTATACCACGTAAGATCTCTGTGTCAAATATTCATTTCTTTAAGCTTTGTTTTAATTAGTTGTTAACAAAAATGCTAGTCAACAAAGTGGCCTAATAATTAGTGTAATTTAATGCTAGTGTTAGAATATTATTAAATTAATTAGAGTTACGAAAAGCCACAATTCTAATTGATTCTGATTAAATTCAGTATTGTGATTAATTGACATATATTCTCAATATGGTCAACATTAATATAGTTACTCAATATTGATTTACCCAATATTTCATATCCTATTGATTGTCAAATATTCTGACATTAATTGTGGCAGAGACCTTCAAGGTCTCACCTATATATATAGGGTTCTAGTCCCCAAGCTCAACGATCATTACCATACTCCATCTAAAGTACTAGTGAGAGTTTGGAAGTCATTTGCCCTCACTAATACTCTTTTTGTTTTTTTGTAGATCTAAAGTTATTAAATCGAGATAATCAAAATCAATGACTAGAGGTATACTCTAACGATCATCTTTATTATTGTGACAATCTTATTCAATTTATTCCGCATATTAGGATTGTTATGCATCTAGATAAATTTCTTACATTTGGTATATCAAGAGTCATGCTTACCTCTGCCTTAATATATATTTTGCCATGAATTTTTATCCATATATTATTGGTGTATGATTATATATATATATGTGTGTGTGTGTCTCATTAATATTGTATATTCAAAATTTTGAGTTTAAATTTTGCCTTAAATTTGTTTTTCATATTAATAACATTAGAAATGATTTAGTTCAATCTTCTAATTATTTAGCACATGAAAAACAAGTACGAAACTCAATGAAGTTTTTTTTCTTAGAAAACCTTTGACACTACAGTCCCGTTCATGGCCGAGTGTTGAAATTTTTGATATTATTTAAAAAAAATTCTATGATATGTATAATGATTAGAAATCATTAAGTTTACGTTCCTAATATTTTTGTTTGTGAAAATCTTGCTAAAATCCACTAGAACATTTTGAAACATGTTTAACACATCTATGGTCGATGGATTTTTTTTTTGTAAAATTAAAATCCAATTTTCAGTTGTTGTTTTTGAAAACTCAGATTAGGAATCTTCATATTTCTTCCTTTCTAATCAATTTGGGAAAAAACTCATTCATTTAGATGTCGAAAACGACATTTTTTCAGCTGGATTTTGCAACCCGGTCTGTCGGACCCATTTTCTTTGCAACCAGGTCAATACGACCCGAATATTTGAAGAAGAAGGCAAAAAACGACATGTCGTTTTCATGTCCCTGAGCATAAACGACATGTCGTTTATACTGGTCAAGTGACACTAAAGGGGAAAATAATTTCCCCAAGGCAGATTTAAAAAAAGAAATTATGAAAAATCTGAAAATTTAAGAGGGCGTTTGACTCGTTAACTAAAAAACTGTTTTTTGTTTTTAAAACCTAAAAATTGTTTTCTGAAAACAAGTAGGGGTGTTTGGCATTATTTTCATAAAATAATTTTTAAAAACATAGTTACAAAAAACAGAAAATTTTGAGAACAACAAAAAGTTGTTTTTAGTTGTTCTCAATTTTTTTCTCACATAACCTTTTTAATTATTATTATTATCTCACATCACTTTCTCTCTCATTAATTTATCTCTCCTCACTTTTTCTCTCCTCACTTTCTCTAACATCACTTTTGATCTCATTATTTTCTCTCTCATCACTTGTTATCTCCATTATTTTCCCTTTCATCGCTTCCTCTATCCTCATTTTATCTCTCCTCATTTTTTATATCTTGCCATTTTCTCTCTCATTAATTTACCAAATGTTGAATAATTGATTTGTTGCTTTATTAAGCATTAAATTTTAAATTAATTCTGTCATTTAATTAATTATGGAATTATTTTATTTATTTTTATCGTACATATAAATGTAGTGGATTGTGCTAATTTATATGTTTATTTATGTTTTAATTCATGAAATATGTATTATTATTACAATTAATTTTTAGATATTATATGTATAATTTTATGGATGATATATATTCCATATTTGTACTTTTTATGCTTAAATACAATTTACATAATGTTATGTAATCTATTACATTTTATGAGTATAATTAAGTGCATAAAGCTAATATAATATACATTTAATTATAATTAATTTTTGCTGTATAAAATTATACTCATAAAATTTCAGAAATTTTTTAAGCATAAATCAAATGTGTAAGTGATTCATATAATTTTATTCATTATAGAGTAGTCGCATCATCTTTAGTTAAATAAAATTATATATTATGGCAATAAGGATCACATAAATATTTTAGACATTAATTATAATTTAAGTGTTAAATGAATAAGATTTAATACACCATTTACATAGGTGAACCCAAGATCAATATAAAACCAAAACAAAGTCATTCCTCACCTTGAGTACACCAAACTGTAGAAATCTAAAGGTGTCTCCTTTAATTGCTAGTTCCAACACCCTTGTATGATCACCAAACCATTAGACCAACCCAAAACCTAATTTCCATAAATCAAACATAAGAAATCAAAAGAAAATCTTACCCTTATATGTGTAGGTCGATTATCTATCCAACACCCTCTCTAGGTCATTGTGAAATTAAATCTATCACCACCATTTCATCCCAAAATACTTAGAAACAAAAAGAAGGAGGAGGAGAAGAAGAAAACTATGAATCTCAAAGCTTACCTTAGGGATTTCGAAGCCCTCTATTCTCTCCCTCTTCCTTTCTTTCTTTCTCAAGCTCTCTCTCTTCCTTTCTTTCTTTAGATGGGCGGCTAGGGTTTCAAAATTGATAGGAAGAGGCTTAAGGACCTATTTATAGGTGATATCTAGGTTAAGGGAAAAAAAGAATGAAAATTCGAAGTGGGTTTATTGGGAGTTGCGACCTTGGGCCTTTTATCAGTGCCACTGTTTTGACCCTATTGGGCATCCTTTTGTTACTCTCTTGAATGAATTTACTCTTGTTAGTCTCTCTCCTTGCAGCATCGTCCTTCAATACACAGTTCTTCATGTACTCAATGTCTAAAGTTTTGTCCAGAATCTCAACATAGCTAACTAGCGCTATACTAGTCATTTTGACATCCCTGGCAATCGTAGGCTTCAGTGCCCTTATGAATCTTTGAACTCTCATGACCTTTGTTGGCACTATCTCAGATGCAAACCTTGCCAGTCTGCCAAACTTCTTGGCATACTCTGTGACTGGAAGACTACCTTGTGTCAATGTCACAAACTCATTAACTCTAGTTGCTAGTACTTTTTGCTAAAAACTTGTACAAAATAAGCCCAGGTCATGGTGTCTAAAGTTTGTGTCTACATAACCACGTCCCATCGAATTCTAGCATCCATCTTTAGGATTGCTATTTATCTTGTTGTCCTTGGAAATCCTTAGCTTGTACTAGTAGCCTTTGTCTTATTTTGTCACGTCGCAACTCATTACTTATCCTTATTGTTGCATCAGTTCGTAGCTTGTCACTGTCCTCTTTGTTGATCTATGTTATCGTGGATTTACTCGCCTCTCCCCTCTTTAGTCTCCATTTACTCCATCGAGGTTTTGTTGTTGTTTGCTACCAAATGTTGTGGCGAGTCCACTTTGTATGCTCCTCTGCTGAAGACTCCCCAGCAACTGTGCGTATTTATCTAGTTAACAACATGACCTTGCAAGATAATGTCATGGAGTAAACTCCCTAACCTATGTCTTTATTAACAACTGCATCATAAAGCTTATGTGTCCTTTGATCTTGATAATGCCCAATTATATTATCATCGTCGTATTACATTCTTCACTTTACTTGGAACTTGATATTGTCATACTTGTGATTTCCTATTATGCATCTCATCAATTAAATACGTTCATTCATAGAAAACATCTTTCAGAGAGCTGATATCCACTCATTTCCATCGTTTACCTCATCTATATAAACCCTTGAGAACCAACTGATCTCTTTGAGAAGTTTATTTCTAGAAATCCTAATTACTAGAGGCATAATTTCTACACTGCAATCACAAAACTAATTACTTAAAAGAAAATAATACAAATAACAATTAAAGAAAATACTTACGACATGATGAGGTAAGATTTTCCATTCTTTAGCATGTATGCAGAGGGTCCTTGGAAACATGAACGACCGTCTCTAATACCATTTGTAAGAATGCCCTAAACTATTTACTTTGTAAAAACGTTGCCCGGTTCATATTTATTAGAAAATACCATTTTAGAGAAAAGGTTTAGAGGGCCTAATAGTTTAAATATAAATAAAGTATCTTTATGTAATCTTAAAAAAAAAAAAGAAAAATATAGGTCCAACTGTGACAAATGAAAACATAAACCATAACATAAAAGTTCATAAACTTTCTTGGTGTTCAACTAGATCGTTAATCGCTCGTGGACACCCCGCGTCATACATGCCTAGACATCGGAACTCCCCACATCACGGTGCATGCCAAAAAGAAATCCTATTGCTTACCTGAAAGGGGGAAAGTAAGGGGGTGAGCTAAAAGCCCCGTAAGGAAGTACAAACAAAATACAACATTCAACAAGAAACACAAAGCAATCTATGTACATATCGTAAATTCATGGCATAGAAGAATAAATTATAATCATATCATAATCATAAGACTTTATAAACATAAGCATAATCATACATCACGTGATCATGGCACCCCTATTGTCCATGTCACATCAAGAGGTAACCAGCAAAAGCATAAACAGGTAAAACCTCCTCTATGAGGTAAACAGAAACTCTGGTCCTCGAATAACCTCGTTGTGTCCACCCTATGAGTTTCGCCATATCCTTAGTAACTTATTTGTTGTGTCGCGTTCAACACGCTAACAACCTACTGCTTTTCATACAACATACAAACACATATACAAGCAGCTTTTCTCAGAACACAATAGCCTAGTAATCCCATAACATAATAGCTTATACCTTTTATAACATAATTCATAGAAATTATAGCTAACTTCCTTATCTAAAGTTGACGCAAAAATAAAGTGCGGGTACTTTACAACGAGCCTAGAATCACAATCAAACATTCATCTTAATATCAAGTAAGATTTACACATGTCCATGCACACGTGGCACAGGTTGCACCACATTATAAACATTCAATAATTTCACATAAAATCTTGAAAGAATAACCCAAAATCTACCAAGTAATCCTTAATGGTTACAAAACAAGAACTATGAACTTAATCAAATGATGTATATTTGAACATAAAACTTAGCTTGCATGTAGCATGCATACGTGGGAGGGTTTTTAAAACGTGCTTTAAAGTTGATAGATTCTACATTTTTGTTTTATCGTCACTTCCTTAAAAATTCAGCAAGAATTAGTTTACCAACTTCTTTGGATCGTAAGGTTCCATTCTAGATTTTAATTTCACAAAATTTATTTTATTTAACTAGCCATTTAATTATATTTGCACCAAAATAATAAAATCTCATTTATTATTTTAATAAAAATGACAACACTTTTCTATTTTCCCACAAAATAATTAATTTTGACAAAATTAATTAATTTCATAAAATACTCTTATTCATTCTATCATAGTTACTTAGTTAATAAATAAAATTGAAATAAATTAGCCTTGTAAAAAGTGAAACCTCAAGGTCACGAAATTTTCATTAAGTCACAATTATATGTAAGTTGGGGAAAATGCTAACTAAATAATTCTTTGGTCATCTTTTAGAAAAATAATTTTACTTAATTATTTTGTAAATAACTTCTGCATAATTATTTATGAGAAAATATACATCCAAAGTATGGAAAAATCATATTTTTTATGTATAAACTTTAAAACATAAATTATTAAAACATATATTTGATATCTTTTAATTAAAAGAGATTTTCCATATAGTTAAGTAAAAATGAGCAAGCATATTATCACAAAAATTTTAAGGCATAAGTTTTTAAAACATATTTTTTTTTTCTATCCATTTAATTAAAAACAATTTACCATATTAATAAGCAAAATTCAACAAGCAAGATATACCCATTATTCACAATTTTTCTATCAAACCAAATTCTAGTAATCTTTAAAAATAAAAATAAAAAGATTTTTTCTCAACTTTTAAACACTATAAAAAATCTGCATATATCTTATTAAGGAAAATACAATATTCATAGATGAAATTCACTATTTACTTGTCTTAGTTTAAAAATATGAATTTTGAGACATAATTTGTTTCCTTTCTTAATTTATTTGCAAATTGCCATAAAATATAAAATAAAATCAGCAAGCATAAATTATAAAAAAAATGCTTATATTCATTTTAACCCCTCAACCTTGCATGCCTTTATAATTTTTATGCATTTCCATATTACAATTAGCATGCAACAAATAATTTAATCATTTCAAAAACATAAACCTCAAAAAGAGATGCCTTGTCCAAGACACACTAACAAGCATAAATGAAAATGCAGAACAAATTAAAATATTACTACCATGCTTCCTAACTTAAACATACACCTTAATATATTCAAGACCAAAGCACTACAATATAGTCAGCAATAAAATCAAATATATTTTATTAAAATATCAATGGAAATTCTAAGATGCTCCTTATTACAACAGCATTTTCATGCTCATAATCTAAATAAAACAAAGGAACCTAAAGCCTAATATATGTCATAATCAAGATACACATAGGGTTCAATAGCAAAGTTTATCACCCAAACTTATCATGCTTCTTTATTCAATACATCAAGAGAATTAGTACCAATAACATGAATAGACCAAAACATGCATAGTGCCAATAACAAAATATACCACAAAACTTATCATGCTTCTATTTCGAAAAGAAAAAAAAAACATAACCATACAATCAATCAATACTTGTGCTATGCATAAGAACCCTAGATTAGGCTCAACCAAAATCACTTCATCAATCCACAAACAAAATAATAGAAAACTCTACATGCATCATCTAGTCATAAGAAAACATCAAACAAACAAAACTCAAATCATACAAGAACCCTAACGCGTCCAATACAACATTTACATAGGTGAACTCAAGATCAATATGACACTAAAACAAGGTCCTTCCTCACCTTGAGTACACCAAAGTGCCGAAATCTAAAGGCCTCTCCTTTTGATTGCTAGCTCCAACACCCTTGTATGATCACCAAACCATTAGACCAACCCAAAACCTAATTTCCATCAATCAAACAAAAGAAATCAAAAAGAAAATCTTACCCTTGTATGTGTAGGTCGATTATCTATCCAACACCCTCTCTAGGTCCTTGTGAAATTAAACCTATCACCACCATTCCATCATAAAATACTTAGAATCAAGAAGAAGGAGGAGGAGAAGAAGGAAACTATGAATCTCAAAGCTTATCTTAGGGATTTCGAAGCCCTTTATTCTCTCCCTCTTCCTTTCTTTCTTTCTCAAGCTCTCTCTCTTCCTTTCTTTCTTCAGATGGGTGACTAGGGTTTCTAAACTGATAGAAGAGGCTTAAGGATGTATTTATAGGTGATAGCTAGGTTAAGGAAAAAAAAAAGAATGAAAATTCAAAATGGGTTTTTTGTAACTCATTTTTTACCCGGTTACACCACGATTTTGAAAAAAAATACTATTTCTAAAAAAATTGTAGATAATTTAATTAACTTTCTAACGGTACCAAGTTTCCTTCAATCAGACATCTACAACGCAAGTTATGACTATTTTTCTAAGGCTGGGTCCAAAGTTACAAGAACTAAAAAAAAAAAAGGCAACTCTCTTCTTACCATTTGTTTCCCATTTCTTACTAGTGTGAACACAAGCCTTCTAGAACATTCCCTCATTATTTCTTTCATTTTTCTTTTTTCTTAATTAGTAAAATAAATAAATGGAGAATAAAAATTACTATGTATGGAAACAAATGCATGCTCACCATGCATACCATGCACATGCACACACACAAGTGCTAAGGTGCATTTCTACTGACCATACACATTGGTGCACACAACCAAAACATAATTACTCACAAATTAAAACAATTAACAATTTTAATTCACATATTTTATACCAAATAATTCGAATACAATTAACACTTAACAATTATAAATTCAAAATAAAGCACACAAATTTATAAAATAAAATAAAAAATTGGTGTGCTACACTGTACTACATTAATCTGCAAAACAATATCACTTATAATGTTATGCATGTTCAAACTTACATTAAGAGAAGTGTTCTGAATGAGGATTCCTCTATGTTGTGGCACTGGAGATGGGACATATCTCCTTTAATATAATTAAAAGGTTAGTAAATGATGGGGTACTCAATACTTTGGATTTTACTAACTTTGAAACTTGTGTGAATTGCATTAAGGGAAAACATATCAATGAATCTAAGAAAAAAAAAATGGTGTCCATAGAAGTTCTGAATTATTAGAAATCATACATACTGTTACACCCAAATTTTGAGAATAAATAAATTGCCTCGAAATGTAGGCTCGAAAAGAGTGAGCTCGAAAAATAACAAATGTTAGCAGTACCCTTATATGAATTGTCAAGTGATTCCAGATCTGTTATTATCACTTGGAGCCTATCTGAACAACCCGGAGCCTGTCTGAGCCAATTGTGGACGTTCCAGACCCTATAATGGAAGGCCACTGCCATCACCAATAAGGCATCCTCCCTCGCCAATAAGACACCCCTCTCCAGCTTGAGAGGCACCCCAACCAGCTCCCAATGGAAATCAGACAGAGGAGCGGGCACCCTAGAGACCCTCTCGGATTGGGAGCCGAGATAGAAATCATAGGGCTCAACTTGGATAAGGGGGTGATCGAGAGGCTCACCGAGGACATAGGGCATCTCAACCAATGGGAAGTCATATTTCAATGTCATAAACGACTGGGGTGAGGGGGTTATCGGAACGCCCACCTCGCAACAATCGAGCCACGCAACAACAACTAGAGAGGAATGTCAGCTTCCTTAGTGGAAGTCTAGACCTCAGCTGATCGGTGAGTGTATACAACACCGAGCCCAGGAATACTCAGAATCATAGAATGATTATCTTGATCTTTGAGATCACTTGAATCAAAACCAGGGCCAGGCTAACCTGCCAAACCCAGATTTACAAACACATTTAAATAGCCTTAAAGAGCCCATGCAGCCAGTACATAGGAATCAGTATAACCATATTCTAGGGTAGGGAGCTGGAGTTTTCACAAACAATAACCAGGTACCCCAAATGCAAGCTCAACCTCCGGTGGACTTGGTGTAAGAAATAATTAACCAACTTGAAAGAGCATTCATGCTTCATGAAAAAAGAAATAAGGACAAGGTTGACGAATCCAATGAGGAGCTCGAGCCTTTTGCTCCACACATATGAAACACTCCATTTCCTTATGGATTCAAGGTACCCCACGTGGCATCCTTTGATGGGACCTCATACCCATATAGCCATCTGAGTACGTTTAACACAATAATGCGTGCTAGCAATGTTGGATATGAGCTTAGGTGCACGCTCTTTCCAACCACACTCATAGGACCAACAATAAATTGGTTCGACAAGTTCCAAAGGCACTCGATCTCATCTGGGGAACAACTGGCTAAGGAATTCAAGAAGCAAATCAAGGCCATGGTAGGTGTCAGGCCTGAGGCCTCGTCCTTGACTAATGTTAGACAACAGCCGGGAGAGTCATTAAAAAGCAACCTGGCAAGATTCAACATAGAGGTGGCACGAGCTCAAAATGTCGATGGCAGTGGTCATCTCATGGCAGTACAAGCTAGATTGCCAGGGAGTCCCCTTTGGGATGACATGGAAAGGAAACCCGTGAGGACAATAACCGAGTTCAATAACCGGGCTCAGAGATTCGTCAATGTAGAAGAGGCGAGGTCAACATTAAAACTAACTCCTCAGCCCATTACAACTACAACGACAAATGTAAACTTAGCCTCGACCTCGACTACGTTCTCAACGTCTCGACCTTCAGGAAATAACCCTTCAAAGAGGAAGAAAAATGAAGGGAATAAATCAGAGGTGGACGGGGGTAAAAAGAAAAAAGGAGATAAATACTTCTCCATTTACACAATTTATACCGAGCTTGCAGATACTCGAGAGAACAATTTTTTCACAAATGAGAACCAGGTCCCGTTCAGACGACCTGATCCGATGCGAAATAAGAAGTCTAAAAGGGATACCAATAAATTTTTTAGATTCCAAAGGAACATCTGTCATACCATCGATGAATGTAGACACCAGAAAGATGAGATCGAAGGTCTGATCTGGAGAGGATATTTTGGGGAGTATGTTAGAAACAGGAATTCGACCCAAGCTTCGGTTGGACAGAAGGCAGCTCCTACACAGCGTGTCCAACAAAATATGGCCCCACATGCAAGGGAGGATGACCGACCTCCCCCGATAGATGGGGAGGACGTAGTAACCATTGCCGGAGGATCGCATATCGCTGGACAGGGCAGATATGCCCATAAAAGATATGTTAATGAGCTCAAGACGGGGGACAGATCTCCTTGCGAACCTGAACCTTGAGCTCCAAAACAACAGAGGGTTGAAACTCAACCCATTACTTTCACTAAAGAAGACTCCTCGCACATCCAGTTTCCCCACAATGACCCTTTGGTCATCACATTCGAGCTCGCCAATAAAAGGGTACGCCGGGTCCTGATAAATAACAGGAGCTCGGTTAACATCCTTTATAAGGAAACCTTGGAAAAGATGGGACTCTCAGTTTGAGACTTGAAAGCCTGTGCGACGATGTTGTACAAATTTTCAGGAGAAGGAATAGCCAGCATTAGATCTATCGAGCTCCCGGTGACTTTGGGAGACTATCAAGTCTCAGTAACCAAGATAATGGAGTTCATAGTGGTGGACATCCCATCGGCCTACAATATACTGCTCAGGAGACCAGCCCTGATTGAGCTTGGGGAAATTTCATCTGTGAGGCACTTGTCCATCAAGTACCCAACACCTAGTGGCGTTGGGACGCTGAAGGGAGACCAACTGGCCACCCGAGACTGCTATAGCATCTCCATGAGGGGGAAGGGCCAAACAAGTGCACAAGCATTTATTTTCATTTGAGAAATAAGTGGGACAGTCTTCAAAATCGAATAAGAGATCGACCTTAGAGTATAAGAGGATAGAGCCGATCTCGGACCAATCGAGGAGCTCGACGATGTAGAGCTTAATGAAAAGGATATCACTAGGGTGGTAAAGATAGGGAAGGACCTCCCAAAGGATGTGAGATAATAAAGGGAAAATCAAGATGTGTTTGCATGGTTGCATTCAGAGATGATTGGGATCAACCCAAACATTATAAGCCATGCGCTCAACATAGACAAATGAATCCCTCCAAAGCAACAAAAAAGAAGGATACTGGACGATGAAAGGAAGAAAGCCTTGAAAGAAGAGGTCGAAAGGCTGAAGCCAAATCGATTTATCTGAGAATCTTTCTATCACGATTGGATAGCCAATCCAGTGTTAGTTCCGAAGCCCAATGGCAAGTAGAGAACTTGCATTGATTATTTGGATCTCAACAAGGGGTGTCTAAGGGATTGCATTCCCCTAGCTAAAATTGATCAGCACGTAGATGCTACCGTAGGTCACGACATCGTGTCGTTCATGGATGCGTATTCTAGATATAACTAGATAGCCATGCATGCACCTGACCAGGAACATATGAGCTTTATGATCAATAAGGGTTTGTACTAATACAATGTGATGCCTTTCGGGCTCAAGAACGCCGGGGCCACATATCAAAGATTAGTGAATAGGATGTTTGCCAATCAAATAGGGAACAATATGGAGGTTTATGTGGACGACATGCTGGTCAAATCCAAGCATAATTGTAACCATATTTATGATATTGCAGAATGCTTTGCTATACTCTAGAAATACAATATGAGACTTAACCTGCAGAAATGCTCATTCGGAGTATCCTCGAGAAACTTTCTCGAATTCATGGTAAATGCCTGAGGCATAGAGGCAAACCTGGATAAGATCAAGGCGTTAATTGATATGCCCTCACCTTGAAAACATAAAGATGTCCAAAGTTTAATTGGACGAATGGCAGCCTTAAGTAGGTTCATATCGAAATCTATAGACAAATGTCTTCCATTCTTTAATCTTTTGAGAGGGGGCAAGAAATTTGAATGGTCAGATGAGTGTGAGCTCACTTTTCAAGCTCTTAAAAAGAACCTTGTCGAACCACCAATCTTATCCAAACCAATTACAGGGAAAGTATTGTACTTATATCTCGCCACAACCAAGCATGCCATCAGCGCAGTACTTGTTCGGGAGGATAAGAAAGTACAAAAACCTGTTTACTATGTTAGTAAAATGTTACTGGGGTAGAGCCAAGATATCCATTAATTGAAAAGCTGGCCTTGTGCTTGATACATGCATCTCAAAAGCTCTGACCTTACTTCCAGGCACATCCTATACACGTATTGACTGACCAACCATTAAGCTAGGTGTTGTCAAAACATGAGGCGTCCGGAAGACTGCTAAAATGGGCGGTCGAACTTGGACAATTTGATATCACTTATCACCCAAGAACAACGATAAAAGGACAAGCCTTAGCAGATTTTGTAGTTGAATGTACAGGAATCACCAATGAGGAAGTCATAACCCCAGCCCACGAGCTGCGGATACTTTATGTCGATGGGTCTTCAAATGAGAATGGGTCGGGGGCAGGAATTATTTTGATCACTTCGACTAGGAATCGTTTCAATTCAATGTTACAGTTTGACTTCGAAGCTTCAAATAACGAGGCTAAATATGAAGCACTATTACCGAGACTTCAGATAGCTTCCGAGCTTAAAACAAAGGCCATTCACTACTATTCAAGTTATATGCCATTGAACAAGTTCCAATTGGTCGTTAACCAGGTCTTAGGAGAGTATCGAGCTCGGGGCATTAAAATGGCAGCTTACCTTGAAAAAGTCAAGGTAGCATTCAGGAAATTCAAGTTATATGCCATTGAACAAGTTCCATTGGAACAAAACTCGAATGCAGATGCTTTAGCTAGGCTTGCCATGACCAAAGAAGTTGATGCACTCAATATGGTGTCGGTCGAGTTCCTACAGATCTCAAGCATAGTCAAGCCTGAAGAAGAAGACGTTAACATGATTGACTCACAACAGACCAGAATGAGGCTAGAAAACTTATGTATAAGATACCAAGGTACACTACTTTGGAAGGGAATTTTACAAAAGATGGTAATCTATGCCATTGCTAAGGTGTGTAACTCCACTCGAGGCTAGAAGAATTTTAGAAGAAATCCATGAAGGATTTTGCTGAGACCACACTGGGGGGCATAGTCTATCAAAGAAGGTGTTAGGCAAGCATACGTTTGGCCTATAGTTAAAGCATACTTGTTTGAGTATGTCAAAGGCTGTGACAAGTGTCAGAGGTTCGCTTAAATCCTGTGAGCTCCACCAACTGAGCTCACCATGATGAGCTCTCCGTGGCCATTCTCGATATGCAGAATCGACCTCATAGGATCCTTACCAATAAGAAAAGGGGGAGTAAAATATGTTGTAGTTGCTTTTGATTACTTCACAAAGTGGACCGAGGCTGAACCTCTAGCTACTATCACCTCGAAGAAAGTTTTGGATTTCGTGGTGAAAAATATAATTTGTAGATATGGGGTACCAAGGAAAATAGTATTAGACAAGAAGGCCCAGTTCAATAGTGAATCGTTACACAGTTTTGTGAAAAGGATGGGATAATCAAAAGTTTTTTCTCAGTAGCCCATCCACAAGCAAATGGCCAGGTCGAAGCAGTGAACAAAACTCCGAAGAACTCTATTAAGAAGAGGCTAAAGGAAAATGTTTAGAAGAATTATCACAAGTCCTATGGGCCTACAGAATGATAGCTAGAACCTTAACATGACATACCCCCTTTTCCCTGACTTACGGTTGCAAAGCTATGCTACTTATTGAGGTCGAAATCCCAACAATCAGACGCGAGGCATACGACCAGGCCTTAAACCAATCCCAGCTCAAAGAAACTCTATACCTAATTGAACAAAAATGAGACGAAGCCCAACTTAAGAACCCTGCATACTAGCAAAGGCCTACAAGATACTTCAACAAGAGGGTTCGAGAAAGAAAATTTGGATTGGGAGATTTGGTGCTCTGATGTGTGTTTTTGGCCACACGAGACCCCTCAACATGCGTGCTTGGGCCTAATTGGGAAGGACCATACCAAATCGAATCCATCATTCGACCTGGTGTTTATAAACTAGTGAGATTGAATGGAGAATTGGTACCATGAGCTTGGAATGGTGAACATCTACGACCTTATTATCAGTAATGTAAGAATGATGTTTATTCATCTGTAACCCAGCTTGTACTTAATTTTCACTTTTTATCAATAAAGCACTGATTTTTACTCATCTTTTGTGTATTTTTAATGTTGTACTTTTTGCAAACTCTCAAAATTCAATAACCTAAGATTGCAATCATAGGATATTAAGGGGGCATAAGTGGTATACAATAATACCATATGCTCGAAAAGTATAACATTAATAAAAATGAAATAAAATTACTCAAAGTGTATGGATTATTAACCAGACATGAATTAAACAAGTCTATGGATTATTAACCAAACACGAACTAAACGAGAAATAAAATTAGTAAAAGTTTATGGATTATTAATCAGGCACGAATTCAACAAGTGTATGGATTATTGACCAAACACGAACTAAACGAGAAATAAAATTAGTCAAAGTGTATGGATTATTAACTAGACATGAATTAAACAAGTGTATGGATTATTAACCAAACAAGAACTAAATGAATTTGGATTGAACCAGCAAATTCTAATCGACATGGTTAAAAGTTAGAATTCTAGATAAACCAACAAAAATTTATAAGTCGAGACAGAGCTGGAATTTTTTTGCAAACAAGTTTCAACCTCGCAACCTCGAGGCCATACTTGAGGATGAGGAAAAGTTACAATAATTAAGCAAGGAATAACTAGACTAATGATGTTATATGCCAATAAGTATTTCATAATGGAAATATGTGGTAAAAGTACTATTCTATTTTGAGGATAACGAAGTCGAAAAATGTGCAATTGAATGAACTATGTATGAATACATGGACTTTTGAACTCAAGCACGACAAGTATTTGTGTAGGTAAAAAAATATGGATGTAAATACTTTATGGGCGTGCTCGAAATATTTCGAGGCTAGAAATGTGAAGTATGCGATAAAGGAAAAAAGCATTAAAGGTAGACAGTATGCATAAAGATTTTGAGAAAGAAATTTAAGCATAAAATATAAACAACCATTAAAATATAAAAAAACTCAAACCTTGAGTTTAAATTGTCTTTGCCCAAAGGGCATAAAAAAAAAGTTAATTACAACAAAGAAATAAGGGATGCAGCCCTTGTAGAAACATGGTTCATTCTTGACCAACAGGAGCGGATTCGGCTTCTTCGCCTTTTTCCTCTTCACCTCCACCATCCAAGGTGGTGATAGTTACCTTTTCCTTGGCCAACCGAGCCCTCCACTTGGAGACAAACTCCTCTTCCTTGTCTAGGAGGAACGAGGTGTCCATCTCAGAGTTCAGAGACTACATCCTATTCATAGTCTGGTTGGTGGCCCAATCCTTCTTGACCTTGAATTCCTTGAGCATGCATTTCTTCTCATCCTCGAGGATCTCATAAGCGGCGATCTTCTCCTCCTTCAAGCGGTTGATCTGGACCTTAGCAACATCGAAATCAGTAGTCTTGGTGTCGAGCTCGGCGTTTAGGTTATTAGCGTCGGCCACGGAAGAAGCGAGCTTAGCCTGGGAGGCTTTAAGGGCATCCTCGGCTTTAGCTTGGACCTCCCGGGGCTCTTGGAGAAATGTTTCAACCCGGGCTTGGGCCTTTGTGGCTTCCTTGAGCAAACTCTTTGCTTTAGCCTGGGCTCCCTTAGCCTCCTTTAGGTCATCCTTGGCACAAATTTGAGTCTTGTGGGCATTGTGGACCAAGGTCTCGACAACAACAATTTTTGAGGAGAGAAGGGAGCTCTGGTATATGACACCAAGAAAAGTCTGAAAGACAAAACTGTAATAGTTAGAGAAATAACTAGTAACCAAGAAAATAAAAGTCAAGTAGAGAAGACTTACAAAAACCCCGAGCTCCATAATCTGATCAAAGAGAACTGTGGTGTTATCGCCCCTCAGGAACCGCCACACAGTGGCATCGAGGTTACTGCACGATTGGCCTGCCCGGGATAGAAAGTCCGAGCATAGGTCGGCCCCTAGGCTCCCAGCCATGTTTTCCAGGGGTACTCAGGAAAATGTGGTGCAACACAGAACTGTTGGACCACGCTTGGAGTCAGGGCACCCACAGGTTTTGGGGCCAAAGGGTCTACGACCTTTTTGCCTTTGTCCCTAGCAGGGACTAGGCGGGGAGGAGGAGGATGAGTCTTCTTTCCATGTGAAGATGACATGATAGTTGGGGGCTTGTTTATGATTTCCTTCGGGTTCGCGGGAGTGACGCCCCCAGTCACCTTTGTAACATCAAGAGTCTGGGTCTTGAGCTCGCCAAAATAGGTTCCTCAGCAACCCTCGAGGCCATCGAAAGGGGGGGTGTTTCTTCGAGGTGGCGCATCCTCGCTTGCTTCCTTGGGCCTTACGAAGCATCCCAAGGATGTTGTCCAAATCAGAATCCATCTCGCTTGAAAAAGAAAAAAAGAAGATCAATTATGTTGGGAAAAGAAAAACTACACATGTCTAATATTGAAAAGGACTAAGTATTAGGAACCTAACTGGAGGACTCATTTGAGTTCAAGCTAGGGGACCAAGAAATTCCCCTATCTTCTGACAAGGCTAATGGAGTCCACTCCCTAAAAGTAGGGGACATCCTCAAAAAGTCCCTATAGTTGTTTGAGGAGAGAAGGGAGCTCTGGTATATGACACCAAGAAAAGTATGAAAGACAAAACTGTAATAGTTAGAGAAATAACTAGTAACCAAGAAAATAAAAGTCAAGTAGAGCAGACTTACAGAAACCCCGAGCTCCATAATCTGATCAAAGAGAACTGTGGTGTTATCGCCCCTCAGGAACCGCCACACAGTGGCATCGAGGTTACTGCACGATTGGTCTGCCCGGGATAGAAAGTCCGAGCATAGGTCGGCCCTAGGCTCCTAGCCACGTTTTCCAGGAGTACTCAGGAAAATGTGGTGCAACACAGAACTGTTTGACCACGCTTGGAGTCAGGGCACCCACATGTTTTGGGGCCAAAGGGTCTATGACCTTTTTGCCTTTGTCCCTAGTAGGGACTAGGCGGGGAGGAGGAGGATGAGTCTTCTTTCCATGTGGAGATGACATGATAGTTGGGGGCTCGTTTATGATTGCCTTCGGGTTCGCGGGAGTGACGTCCTCAGTCACCTTTGTAGCATCAAGAGTCTGGGTCTTGAGCTTGCCAAAAGAGGTTCCTCAGCAACCCTCGAGGCCATCGAAAAGGGGGGAGGCTTCTTCGAGGTGGCGCATCCTCGCTTTCTTCCTTGGGCCTTACGAAGCATCCCAAGGATGTTGTCCAAATCAGAATCCATCTCGCTTGAAAAAGAAAAAAAGAAGATCAATTATGTTGGGAAAATAAAAACTACACATGTCTAATATTGAAAAGGACTAAGTATTAGGAACCTAACTGGAGGACTTATTTGAGCTCAATCTAGGGGACCAGGAAATTACCATATCTTCTGATGAGGCTAATGGAGTCCACTCCCTAAAAGTAGGGGACATCCTCAAAAAGTCCCTATAGTTGTTCGAGGAGAGAAGGGAGCTCTGGTATATGACACCAAGAAAAGTCTGAAAGACAGAACTGTAATAGTTAGAGAAATAACTAGTAACCAAGAAAATAAAAGTCAAGTAGAGCAGACTTACAGAAACCCCGAGCTCCATAATTTGATCAAAGAGAATTGTGGTGTTATCGCCCCTCAGGTACTGCCACACATTGGCATCGCGTTACTGCATGATTGGCCTGCTCATGATAGAAAGTTTAAGCATAGGTCGGCCCCTAGGCTCCTAGCCATGTTTTCTAGGGGGTACTCAAGAAAATGTGGTGCAACACAGAACTGTTGGACCACGCTTGGAGTCAGGGCACCCACAGGTTTTGGGGCCAAAGGGTCTACGACATTTTTTCCTTTGTCCCTTGCGGGACTAAGCAGGGAGGAGGAGGAGGATGAGTCTTCTTTCCATGTGGAGACGACATGATAGTCGGGAACTCGTTTATGATTGTGTTCGGGTTCGCGGGAGTGACGTCCTCGGTCACCTTTGTAGCGTCAAGAGTTTGGAGCTTGGGCTCGTTAGAGGCAGCTTTTGAGCTCGCTAAAAGAGGGTCCTCAGCAACCCTCGCAGCCATCGAAGGGGGGCGCCCTTCTTCGAGGTGGTGAATCCTTGCTTACTTCCTTTGGCCTTACGAAGCATCCTAAGGATGTTGTCCAAGTCAGAATCCATCTCACCTGAAAAAGAAAAAAAAGAAGATCAATTATGTTGAGAAAAGAAAAAAATACACATGTCTAATATTGAAAAGGACTAAGTATTAGGAACATAATTGGAGGACTCATTTGAGCTGAAGCTAGGGGACAAGGAAATTCCCCTATCTTCTGACGAGGCTAATGGAGTCCCCTCCCTAAAAGTAGGGAACATCCTTGACAGATCCCTATAGTTGTTGGTTCTGTACTGGACGGCTATCCCATCCCAAACTTCGTTTAGACTTTACATCATTTGGTATTTCCTAAACCAGCTATCAAACCTATATACCTTAAGGTCTACCCCTGACCAGACCATGAAATTATTTTGGAAATTGTTAAATAAAACTATGGTATTGGGTTCCTGTCTAAGCAAAGTGGGAGACCATTTGGATTGGTCGAGCACAACTTTCCCTCCTTCAGACGAGCTCATTGAGGCCTCGTCTTGTGCTTCGTTGCCTGAGCATGAAGGTTCGACGGGCCGAAGTGCAGGGCCATGTGAGCTCAAACCCACATATTTACCTATGGCAGGAAGCTTGGTCGTTGGAACTGGGACTTCTTCCCACCTCACATATTTGTGGATTCCTGAGTCATCTGTAGACTTGCGCTCACCAAGGAGGCCCCAAAGCCAGAGCTTGTCCTCATGAAGAAGGTAGTTGAAAGATCGCCGACCGTAAGGAAGCTTGAGGATTGCTTCCCTATGGTCCTTCATGGCCTGGGCGATGGTAATTGGCTACAAAAAGATATGGGATGAGCGTTTCGAGTTTGAAATAAAAGGAGAAATCAAAGAACCATGACATGATACTTACGAATTCGCTGGAACGAGTAAAAATGGGAGGGAGCGAGACCGTCTGTCTAGAAGAAGATGGTCTTGAAGTTAGGAGGATGGTTGGGGATATCCTCAAATAGTCATCTCTCCTTTGGGTAGCTTGATAGATAGTAAAACCTGTCTCCCCCATGAGAATGAGTGGGGTTGCTCTTGGGGCAGAAGAGGTATAGGATCTCCCGTGCCGAAGGCCCGTCCCACTTCATCTCGTGGTATAAAGATCTAAGAGCGGCCAAGACCCTATATGAGTTTGTCTAGAGCTAGAATGGGGCGATGTCAGCATAGTACGTGAAGCTCTGGAAGTAATTCCTTAGGGGTAGTAAGGCCCCAGCTTGCATGTGCTCGCGACTCCAGGCCACGAGCTTAACCTTTCTCTCAGGATCGTCTTCGCCTGGAACGAAGCAGCTCCTCTAGTCGTAGCTGGCGGGCCGACACATCAATAGACTGGATAACTTTAACCCATGGTAGGATAATAACTCAGAGATCTTCCTAGTCTAGGAGATAGAACTTTAGTAATGTTCAACCTCAAAGAAGGAGTTCTCCAAGGCTGGGATGGAAAGTGATTTGGGGACTGTGTGTGTGTGGACGGTTGATTTGATGAACTCTCCATGAGGTTGAATGAGAATGCACTGGGGGAGTAGGCTATGGTGACTTTAAGCTTAGGATCTAGTGGAATTGGCCGGATCTCAAGGTCTGGATCGAGATGCACAACAACTTTAAGCTTTCTATTTTTTCCCTCTTCGACCTTGTCGATCTGGCGTCGAAAGGCTCAGATGTCCTCTCTTTCGAGTTGTTCCTTGTGCTCGCGGATTAGGCATTGATTTCATGTAAATGAAGATTCAGGTCTAGGAGATGGAGGGTAGTAAAGGATGGCAAGCTCGGGCCCCCACAGATTCTCTGAAGACTGCGACATCTAACAAGAAAGACAAAGGTGAGGACCCATTATAAAAAAGAAAGCGGAAAAGATTAAGATCTCAATAACTCGAGTTTGCAAGCTCGAGATAACGAGATCGCGTTAATTGAGCTTTTAGGCTTGAAAGGGCGAGATTAACTCAAATGCCAACATCAAACTATTATAAAGTTCAGGGCATCAAGAGTGTACCCACGCGAGAGTGGGGCGATTACTGTCAGTTTAAGAGTGTCCCGAATTCCTAGGAAAAGGTGAGAAATTACCCAAAAAAGGAGATATTATCGAGATACGTGCGCTAAACCCTAATCCAGAACCATTTTTTCTTAAGCTATACGAAACCTATATCCTAATACCCTATAACCTAAAAGATTCCATTTTTATACGTTTTTACTTAAATTTATTGCCTAAAGCATGTTACTGAACAATGCAAGTCTTTACAACCAAAAACTATCTATTGCAAAAGAGATTTCAAGAATCTAGTAGAAACCAGAAAAACATTCTTGGATACAGAGGAACCGTGTACTTAAAAAAAATATGGGTGGTAAAGATTAGAGAACTTACACAATGTGGATTGTGGGAACGAGGAGATCTTCGACTGGAGAAGGGGAAGCAGGAATGATCCCACAGAGTCGAAGGTAGTGGTATTTCTTTGCTTCTTCGTTATTGGAGAACATGCAAAGAGAAGAGCTCTAGTTTGTGTTTCTTTTTCTGAAAGTTAAAATGAAAAGGTGAATAATGTGAGGGAGGAGAAAGGGTATATATAGGAGAGGAGAATTGTAAACGGCAAATGAGTCTAGCCCTTGATCTGAGCTAAAAGGTGATCCAAGGGACCACGTTTGATTCCAAAATGTTGGCGGAAAAAAGGTAATAGGAAATGATGTGTGCATGTAAAAGGGTACTCAAGTACTCTCGGTAAGCAATCCCCCAGTGACACGTGTCCACAATTGAGTGTGGTAGGTGGGCACATGTTCTCAGAGGATTCGAACCAACACTTTTGGGGGGGAATGTTACACCCAAAATTTTGAGAATAAATAAATAGCCTTGAATGATAGGCTCGAAAAGAGTGAGCTCGAAACTAACAAATGATAGCAGTACCCATATACGAATTTTCAAGTGATTCCAGATCTGTTGTTAGCACTCGAGCACGAGTCGCATTGTTCAAGTTTGAGTTGCAGGCTCAAAGACACCAACCTTCTCCGAGGGACGAGTTCGACAAAATCGCTAGATGAGGAGGAGGCTATAACTCGAAGCCAGACCAATCTTGAAAGTGCGTCAGCGCAACGATCGAGCTCAGTGATGCATTTGGCATGCGGAAAGGCTATTAGGAAATCCATAGTTCATAGGGATTCGTTATTATCATATATTAAATCCCTATTATCATGGGATATTATGTAATTAACACATTTATTGTATTTATTTCAAATTTATTTGATTGATTGTAACTTCCCTAAATTGCAAGAAGATATTCTCAGAACCATGTCTATAAATAGCCTGGGATAATTCATTTGGGGACACGCACAAATTATACTAGAGAATACTCTACCAAATTGCTTTCCTTCAAAGCTTTGAGAGAGTAGTGAGAATAATAGTGACTCATGGACTAGGCAGATTTTAACTGTTGAACCACGTAAAAATCCTCTGAATCCTTCTACGTTTTCTATATTTTTGTTTAGTGCTCTTCATATTTAAGTTGACGAAAAACGGCGTCAACACATACATACATTTGTAGTCCAGATATGGACTCATACGGTCAGAAATACTTCATCTTCTTTATAGATGATTACTCACATTATATGTTTCTCTACTTCCTTGATAACAAAAACAAAACATTGGATGTCTTTAAGACATTTAATGCTGAAGTAGAGAAACAATGCAATAAGCAAATTACGTTTGTGAGATTAGATAGGGGTGGAGAATATTATGGTAGATACACTAAGGATGGACAAGCACTTGGTCCGTTTGCAAGGTTTCTTGAAGAAAATGGGATCGTTGCCCATTACACCATGCCCGATACACCCGAGCAAAATGGTGTTGTAGAAAGAAGAAGTCGAACACCATTGGACATGGTGTGGCGTACGCTTAGCAACAACTCCAAACTTCTTAAATCCTTATGGAATGAAGCTCTAAAAATGGTTGTTTATATATTAAACCGTGTTACAACAAAGGCAGTCTCAAAATTGCCTTTTGAATTATGGAAAGGTTGGAAACCGAGTTTGCAACATGTATGCATTTGGGAATGCCCGTCTGAAGTTAGGGTATATAATCCACAAGAAAAGAAACTAGACCCTAGGACCATTAGTGGGTATTTCATTGGATATGATGAAAGGTCCAAAGATTATTGATTCTACAGTCCATCTCATAGAACTTGGATTATGGAATCAAGAAATGCAAAATTTCTTGAAAATCACTTGATTAGTGAGAGTGGTCAATCAAAGGACTCAAATTCTGAGAAAGATCATTCAGAACCTTTCACCTTAGGATCAAAATTAATTATAGTTTACAACAAACCTTAAGTTTAAACGGATGTTAAACAACCACATTAAGTCATTGAAAATCCACAAGTCGTTGATAAAGTTCTAATGGATCTAGTTGTTCACGAATTACCTACAGTTGATGAACAACTAGCTAAACCACTTGCTCCTCAAGAGCTTGGTTGTGTAGCCTTAAGAAGATCCACTAGAGTGATAAACTGATAATTCATAGTGACTACATTCTGTATTTGCAATAATCTGACTACAATATTGGAGCTGAAAAAGATTTAGAAACATTTTCACAAACCATGGATAGCCAATAGTCAAAATTGTGGTACAATGCCATGAATGAAGAAATAAATTCTATGAAGAGCAACGAAGTCTGAGATCTTGTAGAGTTTCCTAATGGGGCGAGGGTCATTCGGTGTTAATGGGTCTTCAAAAAAAAAAGACTCATTAGGCAACATTGAGAGACAAAAATCGAGATGTGGTGATAAGCGATTCACTCAAAAAGAAGGAATTTATTAAATGAAGACCTTTTCTCCTGTTTCTAAGAAATATTTCCTTAGAGTAATCATGGCATTAGTTGCTCATTTCGATTTAGAGCTACAAAAATTGGATGTGAAAACTACTTTCCTAAATGGTGACCTAGATGAGGAGGTATACATTAAATAACCAGAAGGATTCTCCTCTAGTGATGGTGAGCACTTGGTATGCAAGCTTAAAAAAGTCCATCTATGGATTAAAACAAGCGTCCCGCCAACGGTATTTAAAATTCCATGTTGTCATCTCTTCCTTTGGGTTTGAAGAGAATGTCATGGATCAATGTATATAACAAAAGATCAGTAGAAGTAAGATTTGTTTTCTTATTTTATATGTGGACAATATTCTTATTGCAACCAATGACAGGGGTTTTCTCCATGAGGTGAAACAGTTTCTCTCAAAGAACTTTGAGACAAAGGATATGGGTGATGCATCTTATGTCATTGGCATTATGTTAAGTTTATTTTAGTATTATTTTAGAGTGTGTCTTAGGGTGTGTTTTTAGTATTTTAGGTTGTTTTGGGCAGTGTTATGCTTGTGTTGTTTGCGTTTTCAGGAAGAGCGATACATAATGGGATTGGAGTGGATGTGGAGAGAATTCATGAAATTTAGGACAAAGACACCATTCTGGTCAAAGATACAGTCTTGGGAAGTCTCAGGAAGTTTAATTTTTGGATGAACATGCATTGAAGTTGGAAAATGATGATTTGGGTGAAAATGCCATTTTGAGCCACGACGCTTTGCCTTAAGGGTCGCGGCGCTGTGGAAGACAGAGAAGGAAAAAATCTAAATCGAACAAGGGGCGTAACGCTGGACCATTGAGCCATGACGCTATTGCTTGGGCAGCCACGAAGGCATCATTTAAGGGTCATGATGCTTGTTAAGGCAGAGACGATTGAAATCTCGGCTATCGAAGATGGGTCGCATCGCTTCTTTCTTGAGCCATGTGTTAGGTTCATTTTACGTTTGTTTTAGAGATTGTTTTAGGTTATGTTTTTAGTTATTTATAATTGTTTTATGCAAATTTACGCTTGTTTTCTTCTTGTTTCAGGTTTAAATTATCAAGTACATAATATGGAGTGAAATGAGAAAAAACATATTAAATAAGATGAATATGATGGATTTAGTGTTGTTATCCCAAAAAATCAATGTAATGACGTGGAAATTTGAGGTGACAAGTGGCAATACATTTATACCAGGTGGCACATTGATGATAAAAAAATGTGCCGACTAGAGGGAGTGTAAAGTGGTAGGAAATGACATATTGGGCAGAGCTTATAATTCATTACTGTTAGAAATTTATTGGCCTATGGTTGCAGGAGTGGTTACCACTGGTCAGGAACATGCCAACCAGAGACTTCAATAAAGCATCTTAGAAAACATGCCGACCAGAGACTTCAGAATCTCAGGTACTTATTGACCAGTAAGTTCCCTAGCAGCTTCTCAAGAAATTATTGACCAGTAAGTTCCCTAGCAACATATCAGGAACTTGCTGGCCAGTAACTTCTCTAGTAGAATCTCAGCAATATCTCCAACCATAAATGTTTGTAACTGATGGAGGATTTTTCTCAGATATCCTGAAATAATAGCCCATTTTGTTGTATTTTGAATTATTTTATTAATTAAATGTAGTTGAAACGACCGATGACAAGGTCAAGACTCAGGGCTCATTGTGTATGATCCATGAGCCTATAAATACAAGGCTCATGGCTTCATTTGAGGGACTTTTTTTGGAAAAAAAAAAAAAACTTGACCCTATAGAGAAAGTTTCCGAAATATTCTCTGATTTGCACTTGGGAAACTTAGTTGGCCAAGGTTCATTTGATCTCAAGTGCAGGTTGGCATATATAAAAAAACTAAGTCGATTAGGCTATTACCAATTCTTTTGGGCTGAACGACTATAAAAACTCTCGTGTCGTTTATTTTCTATTCAGTGTTATTCTATTTTCTGTCATTTTGCGTCTACTCGTCATTGGCCAAAACAGTGGTCAACATTTTTGGTGCTTTCATTGAAAGCCTGAATAGAAAAACACACTAAAATTCCCATTCTACTGGTTATGCCACCCAGAAAGCCCACTGCTGGCTGCAAAAGAAACTGTCAGACCAGAGATTACTGCTGCTCCTCAAAAATCCTGAGAATGAGCTTAGAGTCACTCTTGAGGAGATAACACCTGAGATGGAACAACTCCAGGAGACCATGGGAGTTTTCCATGAGGAGATGATGCATTTCAATGTCCGACAAGCGTCTTTTGCTGAAGAAATGGCCATGTAGAAGGCTAAGTTTGAGCAGCAAAATCAAGACATGAATGCAAGGAACGAATAGATCAGACTAAGGCAAGAAAAAGTAAACCAACGACATCGCGAGGCGGCGCTTAATTTTGAAGCGGCTACCCAGTTGGCCCGGGCCAATGCCCATGCCACAACATGAACAGCTGCCCAGGCAGCTCAAAATGACAATGCTAGTCAGAGCCACCTGCTGGGAAGACTAACTCTTTAGGACCTGATCGAAGTCAAAGTCATCGGGTTGATCGGATAGATGATGACCTTCGCTCTAGAACTGCCTCCACACAAAGAGAAAATTCTAGAACCCCTCCAGGAAGTCACTAGTTGGGAAATCCCCGACCAGGAAGTCACCAATCAGGAAATCCCTGATCAGGAAGTCACCGCTTGGGAAATCCGCAAGCCCCGCCTGGAAACAATCATGCTAAGGCTCCTCGAGATAAAAAAGCTTCACGGTACAATGGCGAACATGGTCAAGATGAGGCTGACAGTCAGTAGACTAACTAGTCAAATGATCAAGAAGGTTATAACCAAAGGGAAGGAGAAGACCGCCCAACTCGTTCTAAAAAGCCACCTCGACATCCTAACCAACAGCGTAGTGGAAATGAGCAGGTCCCACGCAACAAGCCTTCTGATAAGGAAAGATAAAAAAAAGTACAATATTGGACAGGCTAGGAGTACATATTGCCTAGAGGGATTTATGAGATGTCATCAGCAATAAAAAGAAGACCACCCAGGTCGAAGGTCAGGTTCCTGCCCGCCCTGATGATCAAGTAGAAATACTTGACGGTAGTGCACCGACTAGCAAAGCCCGACCAGGGGGTCAAAATGCTGGAACATCATTATTCGTATTGATTATTCAAGCTCAACTCGATGCACTGGGGGCTGCAGTGCACAATTTGGCTAAACGACTTACTGGTTGGATGAAGTGGATCATAGGAGTGGTAGTCCTTTCTATGCTTGGATCAAAACAACCAAGCCGTCGACAAAGTATAAAGCTCATGTGCTACAAGTATATACAGGTAAAGAAGATCCGGTCAGGAATGTTGGGAAGTTTGAAGATCAGATGGAACTATTTGGAGTGAGTTGTGATTATCGGGGCAGAGTTTTCCCGACCACGATGTCGGATACTACCCAGGAATGGTATTGGAAAATCAAACCAGATTCCACTATCTCATGGGACATGTTCAGGAAGGAGTTTTGTTGACAATTTAGTGCTACCCGGTCCCCACCAGTCTATGCAAATAACCTAGCAGACATCAAACAAGGAAATGATGAATCTCTAAATAATTACATACATAGATTTATGAGAGAAGCTATAAGGCGACCGCCGCGGGAGATGAAGAAAAGATGGTCGCCATCTCATCTGGAATCACTTACTGAAGCCATTTGTGGGATAATATTCATCAAAATCCATTCTCAATACTTCAAAAATTTCTTGACTGGCGAACAAGTATACGAAATTGGACAATGCTATTGAGAAAGTTGAGAAGGGCATAAACAATCCAAGCGGCTCATCTGATCCTCCCAAGTCTGGTAAGAACGGCCATAATGGTGGCAAGAAATGTAGGAATATCGGGTCTGATGACCATGAAGAAAAGAGGGCCAAGCTAGGGCCAAACGACAAAAAAACCACCAAGTATGAACCTCGGTTCACAAATTATACAACTCTAGCTGCCAGCCGAGCAGAAATTTATCTTGCCACTCACATAGAAGTTCCCTACTGGAAACCTCCACCTACAAAGAAAGAAATTAGTAAGAGGGACATGAATAAGTTTTGATGTTTCCATGGAGATTATGGTCACGACACAAACGAATGCAATCGCCTCATAGGTGAGATAGAATTTCTCCTCCGGTCGGGCAAGTTGAAAAAGTACCGGGCAGAGAAGACCCAAGGAGCGGGAAGCAACAACAATCCTAGGTTTAAACGACAACGATCTGCACCCTGACAACCCGAGCCTGTGGACTTTACATTAGATACCATATGTGAAGGACCACACCTGGCTAGATATGGTAACAAAGCAAGGGAGAGATATGCCCGAGCACTTCATCATGAGATCGATGCATCATCAGAAGTCATTATTGGGGGAGAGTGAGATAACACCATCTTAATAAATAGAATCTACACAAAAATTGGATTGACAGATGCTTAAAAAAGATTGAGAAAGAACTTGCAAACCCAAGTAGATCAATGGTGTTCTTCAACTTTGATGAAGCTTCAAAAACCCTAGGCAAAACCACCACTTGAGCAAACCAGAACACAAAACCAAGGCTTATACACATTGCAAAACACTGTCCTAATACTCTATTTCCTAGCCACCATGAATGCTTGAGGCCTTCTCTCGAGGAAATGAGGATTGAGATTGAACAAGCCTTCAACTCTCAAAGTCACGCACGTTCTTTGAGAGTTCTTGGAGAAAAACTAGAGATTCTTGGAGCTAGAGAGAGAGAGGGTAGAGAGAGATTAGACAGAGTGGTCAAGTCTTTCAAAATAATATTTTGACCCTTATATAGAGTACGCGTTGTCATTAGGTCTAACCAATAGGATTAGACTTGAAAAACAAGTCATTATGAGCATTTTACGTAATTTCACGTACTATAGTAGGAGATGCATCGCCTGCAAGCGATGCCTCACCACTTGGGTGGCGATGTATCGTCACCCTCTCTGATTTTGGACACTTCCAAAGGTCCTAAAAATTCTCTAAATGCTACCAAACGTTTTGGGAACCCTTAGATACTCTCATGCATCACTTTGGACCCAAAATTTCATTTTATAACTGCCTACAATTGAAGCTCAAAATTTCACATCTTCACCATGTGAATTTTACTAAGTGTTTATACCTTGCTTGTAATTTAACACTTATCATTTGTATTTAACCAATCATAATAGTCATGGCTATTGAGGCCCTCACTTTCACATAGGATGATGCTAGGCACATCAGGTATCCACACAATGACCCACTAGTTATTGCAATTCAAATTGTAAACATGAAAGTAAAAAAGTGTTTGGTCGATACTGGAAACTCAGTGGACATTATACAAGTCATCTTTGGAAAATATGAAGTTGTCAGTCAATGACTTGAAGCCTTGATCTCAAGTTATTTACAGTTTCACTGGGGAAGGTTTAGAGTCAGTCGGTACAATCAAGTTAGCGGTCACAGTTGGAGATGCTTCTAGGCATGAAACAGTGATGACAAATTTTTTTATAGTAGATTGCTCGTCAGCATATAATGTGGTGATTCGTCAACCACTCCTTATGACTTTACATGCATCGATGTCCTTATGGAATTATCCATGAAATTCCTAACAAGTGGAGGCATGAGATGTGTGCAAGGGAACCAAAGGGAAGCTAGGGAGTGTTATAATGCTTCAGTGGTTAAGGCAAAAAAGGGATTCAAGGAGAACAACATGATTGTGTGTGGAGAGAAAGAGGAAGTGGTTGAAGAGATGGAAATCGACTAAGATGATATTATGGAAGTTACCGAATAGGAAAAAACTTCAGAACTTATCAACCAGGAAAAAATTTCAAATGTTACCGAGCAGAAAACCCCATCCGGTGATAAAGTCACCAAATAGGGCATTGCCCAAAGTGAGGGAGAGGATATTGATCCTTTCTTTGGGGATTTGGGTAGTGGAGTGGGGCCCATTGAAGATTTAGACGAGGTCCCAATAGAAGAAAATAACCCAACTAGAGTAATCAAGGTTGGGAAGAATCTGAAGGTGGAAGTGAGAACACAGCTAGTAGAATTCTTGCAAAGAAATTAAGAAGTATTCTCCTGGTCTCACAAAGATATGGTGGGTATCTCATCAACTTTGATCAGTTACGTGCTCAACGTGAATGAAAACTACCTAGCGGTGCAACAGAAGAGAAGGTTGCTTGACAAGGAGCGATCAAAGGCTTTAAAGGAAGAGGTCGAACCACTACAACAAAATAGGCATTTAATGGCTATATGGGGGAGACATTGTAGACATTTAATGTCTCCCCCTAGGGGAGACGTTGTTGCAGGGGCCATCTAAAGTGGCCCTATGACGTCTCCCATGGGGAGACTTTGTAGACATCCAACGTCTCCCCTTGGGAGACGTCATAGGGTGTACGTGTAGGTACCTATGACGTCTCCCATGGGGAGACTTAGGTTGTACACGTACACCCTATGACATCTCCCAGGGGGAGACGCTGGATGTCTACAAAGTCTCCCCATGCGAGACGTCATAGGTTTTGTATTTTTTTTTAAAAAAAATTAAATAATTATTTTCAATATATTAATTAATAGAATTAAATATATTAATTTTTTTTGAAATAGAATTAAATATATTAATTAAAAAATCTAAATTATATACAAATTTAAATTTTGAATTTTCATTAATAAAACCGAAATGTGTATATCTAATATGTTTTTGCTAGCTAAATATACAAAATTGTAATATTTGTTGTTAAACATACAAAATTAACAAATATTACACTGGCTAGCTAAACATATAGTAAGAAAGAAAAAGTAAAAGTAAAAAAAAAACCTAATATGTGGGACGATGACTTTGAATTATCGGTAGCATATGGTTCGCCCAGTGTTGTCGCATTTAATTAATCTGTGCTTGTGTATATGGCGTAGTGTTTAGCTACAAAAAATACAAAGTAAAATATCTTAGTTAATCATTATTTGATTATATATACTTTAATAATAAATAAATTGTTAACTTTGTATAAATTTATATACATACCTCTTTCTTCAAGTAACGTCCAGGTCGTGAATGTTCAATGTAATCCTTGAACATTCTCATCACATAATATCCACATGCCACATTGTCTGGCTGGTGCGGACACTAATAGTTAAATAAAATATCAAGCAATTAATATAAAAAAATATTAGTAAAATTCAAGTATAATTAAAGTCGAAGTTACTTACTTTCGGTTGCACAATTTCTATATTATTTGGAATCTCGAGAGGTTTTGGTAGACTGGTCAGAAAAAGGTTGAAAGCATTGGCTATTACTGCCACAATTTCTTCATGGTTTCTAGTTCTGAGTTCACCAGATCACAACAACAAACGTAATATACATATGGGGCCAATATAATCAACATCCAATGATCACTGCACAAGAAAAACAATACTTGGTATAAGTCTCCAACACAAATGTTATAAGGACTAAGTATCTGGCAGTAACAAATTTTTGAACTTACCCATGGTTCCAGGGGACAATCATAAGTTGCTCACTTGATCTTAATTAACGACAGTGCTTGAACAGACCTTGAACACGCTCTTCAAATGAACTTCCTTTAGTGGTTACAACATTAGGATTGACAAATAAAAACTTATTTTGGTGCCCTTGTTCTACCAAAAAATTGTATAACAACCTATTAAAAAAAGAGTAGTAGTCAAAAATATAATTTAGGAAATTTGTTGTTAAAATAAATCAAATAAGAAAGGTTAAGTAAAAAACTTGTGAGATACCTCATGTAGCAAACGACAACTCCTTGTCCAATCTTTTCCATTCGAATAAATTGAAGTATGTCCTCTTTGCATATGTAAAGACTTGAAATATCCTGACCAAATACATCCTCATCTATGCCTGGATTGACATAGTCATCGTCATTCCAACGAGATATAATATTGTATATCTGTTCCAAAGGACTGGTGTCTTGTGTCAGAGGATCACTCAAATGTTGTATTCTTTCTCGGGGTCGTTGTGTTGAAGGAGCAATTGGTCGTTCTGATATGTTATTACTTCTAGAACAAGTCTATAAAATAATATTAATAATTAGAAAATTTACAAACAAATTGAAATATATAATAACAAATATGATTATATAAACATGAAACATCACCTGTTCATGTATATCATCAGATACGATGACCAATTCCTTAGGCCATGATATAGGATGCCCAATAGCCTGAATGACTATGTACATATGCTGATCAGGTTTTGCATAAGGAAGAGGTGTCGTCGGCTTAATAGCGTCAGTAATCACCACTTGGTAGTTGTTACCCAACTCTTTGTCAATGAGCTTGCCTGATGCAACAATATTGGATAGCGAACCAATGGCTAACTGACAACTAGGTACCTACACATTATAATAAGTAGCATTATGTATATATGTGTGTATGCATGTACATACATAGTCATTTTCAACTATCAAATTGAAATTACCTCAGTCACAAATGGTATTGGCAGTTCAGGCTGATAGTAAGATGGTGCTGGTGGGTCGGGCAAGATGGCCCTGGAGGGTCGGGCACATAGTAAGATGGTGCTTGTGGGTCGGGCACATAGTAAGATGGTCCCGGTGGGGTTGGAACTACTGGTGGGACTCCAATATTGGATCCTGAACCACTCTGTTGGGCCATGAAAGATCTCAACATTTCCTCTTATTTACAAAAACGTTCTTCTAGACGCGCTTCTTGTTGACGATGTCGTTCTTCTTGTTGACGAAGTCTTTCCTCAAACTCATTTCTCATAGTGCTAGCCGAAACAATATCTTTCGATTTCTCTTTCATTTTGGTAGGTTTTGGAGTATCCCAAGAAAATGCGGGGGACACACCGTGACCTTTAGCCCGAACATGCCCTCGTGGCTCGAGGGTGCCCAATGCCCTCACCAACACATCATCAGGGCCTTGGGGTTCCCATTAACCCTCCTCAATGAGTTTTCGATAATGAGCCTATAAAATAAAAGTAATTTATTTAAGTTAGTTATATTAAAATAAATAGATTATATAAGTTCAATATATATATAAAAACTTACAATGTTTTTTTGAACCTCAGCTGCCTCTCCAATAAGTTCTCCTTCTTTATTCTTCGGTCGACCCATCGTCCATAAATCAGCTCTATCAATATCAGATAATTGTTGCCCAGTCTGTTGTTGAAGCATCTCTTCCACACGCCCGTAACCTCCTCTAAATAGGTTGTGGTTGTATTTTTTCATTCTTCGATATTCTTGCATTTGTAACCTCTTATCTTTCCACTCTGGTGTTAATCTTGAGTTGACAAATTCTAACCATTGCTCATCTATAATGATCTCCTCAAATCCAAATGGTTTCCTAGGGGGAAACTCATCTGGTCTTTTCTCTAAAGCATTAAAGATGTGCTTCCTTGTCGTGTCAGTCTTCCATTGTCTGAACATCTTTGCTGTGTCTTTCATTGTCTGCTTTTTGGAGCTATATTCCAACTGAAAAGTTTTCTGCAAGTTTGAAATAATAATCATATTAAATCACATATTTTAAAATCTTTAAGTAAAATAGAAGTAATTAAATCATACCTTCATTAAATCCCATATATGAGTTTTGTTCTCCGCTGGAACTTCGTTCCAGGAGTTACAGGTGATGGGCACAATAGTCCTCACTATAGAACCCAACGCTGAAGATCGATTACTTCTTGCGGTACCTATTACTTGACCATACTCATTAAAAATAAAACTAGTCAAACAACATACATTACTATATAATAAAAATAAAATCAACATAATATACCTTATTTTCTATCCAACTATTAAATGTACGATAATGTTCGTCTTGTAACCATTTGGAGTTCCTTGACTTTGATGGAAATTTTGTCTTGATCCAGTTAAAATGTTCCCTTCAAAATTACATATGTTGTTAGAGAACTAATTGTTAAAGTTATCACATATTTACATTGCATATGCATTATATCTATGAAGATAAACTTACTCGATATAAGGCTGGATTTCATTAATATTTTGCAATACTAGATGATGTGCTTCATCTAGTTCATCCTGACTCACTACGCAAACAACACTACCCCGACGACTCTGAATCTCAGCATTATTAACTTCATTTACCCCAATCCTCTGTACACTAGCCATGTATTCGGAACAAAATTCAACTGCCTCTTCAGCAATATAACATTCCACAATGCACCCTTCTGGGCAACTTCTTTTTCTGACATACCCCTTAAGAATCTTCATATATCGTTCAAATGGATACATCCATCTTAAATAAACGGGACCACAAAATCTCAATTCTCTAACCAAGTGAACTGTAAGATGAATCATTATATCAAAAAAGGAAGGTGGGAAGTATTTCTCCAGCTCACACAAGACCTCAGCAATTTTATCATGTAACTTGGGTAACTTAATAGGATCAATCACCTTACAACACAATGACTTGAAAAATAAACATAACCTTGTGATAATCTCTCGAACTTTTTAAGGTAAGACAGAACGAATTGCCACTGGTAGCAAGTGTTGCATTAGAATATGACAATCATGAGATTTCATACCACTCAGAGTACAACTTTTCATGTCTACCAATGACCTTATATTTGATGAATAGCCATATGGAACTTTTACATTAAATAGACAGGAACAAACTTCCTTCCTTTCATCTTTAGTGAGGGTGTAAGCAGCAGGAGGCAAGTATGTTCGTCTCTTATCTATTTTCGGAGTTAATCCTTCACGTATACCCATTGCAGCCAAGTCTTGTCTAGCCTTAATTCCGTCCTTAGTTTTCCCAGGAATATTCAACAAAGTTCCAATCAAACTATCACATACATTTTTCTCTATGTGCATAACATCTAAATTATGGTGTACAAGTAAGAATTACCAATATTCAAGCTCGAAAAAAATAGATTTCTTTTTATAACAACTTTTGGGCTCTTCCACAACCTTAGCCTTCCCATGACACTTCCTCTTTGTAGGTGTACGAACTTTAGGCTTACCTAACTTAAACATGATTTTAGACATCTTCTCAAGTACCTCACTCTCATTTAAAAGGTTGAGGAGCCTCCTCAAACTCTTGTTTGCCGTTGAATGCCTTTTTCCAAGTTCGATATTTATGCGTACTAATCAAGAACTTCCTATGACTCATATAACATACTTTCGGGAGTGTTTTAAGTATTCAGAACATGTTTTTTCTTCACAAACGGGACAAGCCTTATATCCTTTCACACTAAACCCGAATAAATTTCCATAAGCAGGAAATTCATTGATAGTCCACAACAATACAGCTCTAAGATTAAATTCTTCTTGCCTGTACGCATCATAAACCTTAACCCCTTCATCCCACAAAGTTTTCAAATCATCGATAAGAGGCGACAAATATACGTCGATGTCATTACCAGGTTGTTTAGGTCTCGATATCAACAATGTCAACAAGGTAAATTTTCTCTTCATGCACAACCATGGGGGTAGATTGTAAATGACAAGCATAACAGGCCAACAACTATACTTACTACTAAGAGAAGTGTGTGGATTAATCCCGTCAGTCGAAAGACCTAGACGAATATTACGAGATTCATTTCCAAAACAAGTCCACTTCAAATCAACCCTCTTCCAAGCTAGGGTGTCAGCTGGATGCCTTAATTTACCATCATTTATTCTCTCATTAGCATGCCACGATAAATTTTTAGCATGTTCAGCATTTCTAAACAACCGGATGAAACGAGGAATAGGAGGAAGGTACCACAAGACCTTGGCGGGTACTCCTTCCTTGATATCTTCACCATTTCTTTTCTTTTGCCATCGTGACTCACCACAAGTAGGACACATTTTTGCATCTGCAAAGTCATTCCGATATAACATGCAATCATTAGGACATGCATGAATTTTTTCATATTGCATGCCCAATGAGCATAATGTTTTCTTTGCTTCATAAAATGAAGTTGGCATTTCATTACACTCCGGCAACAAATCATTCAAAAAACAAAGTAGATCAGTTATCCCTTTATCACTCCAACCGTGTTTAGCTTTCAAATTGTACAACCTAAGGAGTGCGGATAACTTTGTAAATTTTTTACAACCAGGGTAAATCGGTTTCTCAGCATCACTAAGCAGTGTCTCAAACTTATCTGGGTCTACTCCGGATCCTTAATGTGTGTCATCAATCATATCATCTAATGCATCACAATTCTCCTCTACAATATTCCTCCTTACTTCATTGGGTCTACTTGGTGGAGTTGGCGCGACATGCATTCTCTCCCCATGCATATACCAAACCGTGTAACTTTTGTCGATTCCATTGAAAAATAAGTGTTGTTTGATCTTACTAAGATCCATTTTCCTTACATTTCCGCACTTAATACATGGGAAACGAGTCAGTTTTAGGTCTTTCACATTCTCCGAACAAAATTTTAGGTCCGATGTGGCACATCTTCCCAGGGGAGACGTTGGAAGTGTGCACGTCTTCCCATGGGAGACGTTGGAAGTGTACACGTCCTCCCTGGGGAGACGTTAGAAGCCTCAAATTGTCAAACTTATATATATTTAATTATTTTATTTCAATTTTTTAATTAATTATAAATAACGTCTCCCACTACTTTTAATGACTTACACACTTAGTCATAAACAATAACTTTTGATGACTTACACCCTTAGACTTTAAATATCCCTGATTACTTTTAATGTCTTACAACATTGGTGTAAGTCATCATAGAGAGTCATTAAAAGTGAAAATTGTTGTAGTGAACACCTAAGGGAGAATGGATTCATTAGGGAAGCTTACTACCCAGCATGAGTTTCTAACCCTGCGTTAGTACCCAAACCCAACTGGAAAGTGGAGAACATGCGTGGACTTTACTGACTTAAATAAAGCTTGTCCCAAAGACGGTTTCCCTCTGCCCAGAATAGACCAATTAGTCGATGCAACCTCTGGTCATGAAATTATATCTTTCATGGATGCATATTTTGGGTACAACCAAATAAGCATGCACCCTCCTGGTGAGGAGCATACCAATTTCCAGATAGATGTGGGATTATACTGTTATAAGGTCATGCCATTTGGCTTGAAGAATGCGGGTGCCACCTACTAGTGTTTAGTGAATGGCATGTTCCGTGACCTGATTGGCAAAAACATGGAGGTATATGTTGATGACATGCTGGTCAAGTCGAAAGAAGCTGCAGGGCATGTAAGAGACCTAGAAGAGTGCTTTGCCCTACTTAGAAAGTATCGCATGAAGCTAAACCCTCTGTAGTGCTCATTTGGAGTAAGTTCTGAAAAATTTCCTTGGTTTATTGTTAACTCACGTGGAATAGAGGCCAATCCTAAGAAGATCAAGGCACTGGTAGAAATGAAGTTGCCGACCAGAACTAAAGACGTGCAAAGTTTGACCGGGAGGATTGCCACTCTAAGTAGGTTTATTTCCAATGGCAAAAACTAGAGAGGGGTGCACCGATGTGTAATTTTTTGGGGGGTGTACGTAAGATTTACCGTATACAATGGAATACAGTGAATATATATTTATATATGTCAGCACCTATAGTAGAATAGCCAGAATAACTAATTGGCTAAGAAAAAAATCTAAAAAACACTTCCATCAATGAAATATTTTAGAAGATAGAGTAGATCATTTGTAGAGAGTGCTCTAAATATATATTAAGATCAAATAATACCGAACATGATAAGACAATGTCTCGTTTTTCTAGGTGTTCTGTTCTACCATGCATGATCACAAACATGCACTACTCTCATGAAGATACCCTCCATGCTACACTACAAGAAAAAATGCTTTTAATAACACCGAAAATGTGATATCAAAACATACGATAACACTTTCTTATGTGTTAAGATTGACTATGTTATCGTAGGTCAGGGTACTTTACATAACACTTTATCAGTGTTATACAAATGTGTTATTGTACTGTCAATGATAACACAATTTCTGTGTTATTTTAATATATAGATAAATGTTTAATTATGTTATTTATATTCGATTATATAACATTTTTTTTGTGTTATATTACACTTTAGTATAACACTTTTTTTGTGTTATCCTACACTTTAGTATAACACTTTTTTTGTGTTATACTACACTTTAGTATAACACATTTTTTGTGTTATACTACACTTTAGTATAACACGTGTTATATTAGCTTAGAGAAACATAATTTTTTTTACTTACACAAAACTAGGAAAACAAATATGAAAGTTGAAGCCAAATAAGATAACATAAATAGATTTTTATTAATTACTCAAATGTAATTACAATATTTAGTCTACTAGTCTAGGCTTAAGAAATCATATTACAACATAATTTATGCCCAATTCAGATTCCTTTATCACTAAATACAAAACAAGAAGTGTATACAAAAATTAGTGAAATACATTCTTCCATTCTAAAGGCCTTGACTACAAATGTTGTCAAAATTGCTCCAAAGAAATCATCTCAATATACCTGCACATTGTAAAAAAAAAAGTAATTTTATTATTAAGAACATAAGTAACCAACAAGGCATCAAGTATGGCATCCAAATTAACAAGTAGAATGTGAATATGGCTGTTTAAGGTCCTTTATGAAGCTCATGCTATTCCTCTTATTCGAGCAGTTAACAATAAGTTCGAGTGGAATAGACAGAAGACACAATTTAACCATGTAACCATGTAAGCCACATATAAAACTATCTTGAGTGGTCTTATGAAGTAATGCATTGACTATGCAGTCAGTAGACACAATTTAACCATGTAAGAGAATTTACTAAAATCTATCAGAAACAACATGAATAAAAGCAGTATAAACTCCAACTAAAAAATTGATTTTTATCGGATTAAATTATGAAAATTCATTAACAAGATATGAATCAAAATGTTGCATTAATAAATGGAAATTCACATAAATATAAGTTTAGAGGCAATAAAATTAACTTCAATTACATAAGAGATCAATAACCCAGAAAAAAAAAACCATTTTAAGCAATTATGGTGACTAAAATCGAAATTATACTGATACCCAGATGAAACGTTTGCAAGAAAAATTCAAAATCGAAACTTTGAACCAAAAACTGAGATAAGTCTACAGATCAGTGCTCAAAGATACGACAAACTGTCAACAGCAGCAACTAAATTACTTAAGATGTTCTTAGTCTGTTCAGCATATCAAATCATCCTAACAATCATAGCACAATTATAACAAGACAAACTAATGCAGTACAGTTGAAGGACAACCTTGGAAGTCCATTATCAAACACAAAGACAGGAGGCCTCCTGTTGACTCACTGAAGAAACATTATTACTAGTTTCCTAGCCTGATGACACATTAAGACAAGGTCTAAGCTTACCTACTATCTCATCACATACATTATATCTACTTGCTACTTTTTACAAGCCAATAGAGATGCATACATATAGCTTTAAAAAGTTTATAAAGAGAGGGATAATTAATAATAATTATCAATGTGAAAACTTTTTTCTAGCAGAAACTTAGCTAAAGAAAAGGAAGGACCACGTGGGTATGTACTTGCACTACTGTCAAAATGTCAAAATGTAGTTTCTTTCCTCAACTTTGTTCTCAAAGTATATATAAAGGTGTGTGTAATTATATGGGGAAGATATATATATAATTAGATAAATATATCGTTGATAAAGTAGTGCATGCTTCGAATATAATGTCGAACATCAAGTTGCAGAGTGATTTTGAAGCATTAAATAAAGAGAAAGAGACTATACGTACGTACATATATGGGTGGTGCAAAAGCAAAGTGCAAACACAAATCTTCTACTTTACTGTGTGAAAGATTTTAGTTTGGCTCCAAATAAATTGACTTGGAAAAAGATATATTTTGGTTTCGACAGGATTATATTCATAGATGCAATTATATATATATATATGAGCCAGATGTAAAACTAATTTGGCAAAAAGCATGTTTTGTCCGGTTGATAAATATTAATATATATATATATATATTTAGGGCACAACTTGAGTGTAGTCAGTGCACTGTTTCGCTGCTTAAAAAACAAATTATGACAGTGTATGTTGTCATTTAAGACATCTTGTAAATTTTCAAAAAATTCTGAATAGTTTACGGTGCCGAAAACAAGGTTGTTGCACGCGTGTCTATGTTTTGTATGCGCGTGTAAAATTCAACTGTTTGAACATTGTTTTCGGAATTGTAAACTATTCGGAATTTTTAAAAAAATTTGCAGGATGTCTTAAATGACAACAATATACACTGTCATAAAAAAAATTATTTAAGTGTCGAAATGTGCCCTAGCTACACCGGTGCAGCCAAAAAGTTGGCTGCACCGAAGTGCTGCCCTATATATTTATATTAGTAATATGTGCCAGCTTTATTATAATAATGTTATATTTTACTGACAGCTTGTACGAATTACTTCTATCAATCTAGGAATGACCTGCTATGTTCAGTTTACTTAGTAGATGCTTTGGCGCCATAATAATAGTTTGACAATTAAGTTATATTAAATGTTTTGAGTAGGAATAAAAATGTATTCTTATAAAACTTGATGGATATATTTATTGTAAACAAATATTAATAACACAAGTGATATGAGGTTGACTAGTTTCATTTAGACGATGTCCAATAAATAATGTATACTCATAGGAAGTGATATTTTAATGTAATGTGTGTATTTATGGAATAAATATATTACTCAGTCACACATATTTTTGTCCATCATCCACCAAACATGGCCTAAAGAGGAGCAAAAGAATTTTTTTTAAGGGAAGTAATAATTATGCTCTTAATATTGTGTGTAATTTGCTCATAATTAAAATTTTAAATAAATCTATAACATTATACATAGTAGTGATGTAACGTTTATCTATATTTATAACTGAGAAAATAAAAATAATAATATAATACAAATGTCAAACTAATATTATATATAAAGTAGATTCATACGTAGCATATTTTTGATGTAATGTTAATTATTATTATGAGTAATGTGTATTTGTGGAATAAATTTTAAATTAATTACAAGTAATATGTTTTGTGTAGTGATAAAAACGTAATAATACAATTGTAGGTCATTGATGGATCTATTTATTCTGAACAAATATTAATAATTCACAAGTGATATGAGATTGACTAGATTAATTTAGACAATGATTTGTACATAACGTAGATTTATACCAAGTGTATTTGTGATGTAATGTTAATTATTACTATGAGCACTGTGTATCTGTGGAATAAATATTAAATTAATTAACGTCATTTTGAGCATTAATTAATTTTATGTAGAAACACAAAACCAACCATACTCAATTATAACAAGTTGATGTAGATCTCACTACAATAAATAGGGGCCTTAGGGGTGACATATGTCGCCCCTAATAATACCCAAAGTCGTCGCTGATTGTCATTAGGGGCGACATGTTGCCGCTAACTAGTCGCCGCTAATATTGATTATTATCGACGACAAAAAAAGTCATCCCTAATAATTAATATTCGCGGCCACAGTTTCGCCCCTAATAATCGTGACTCCTGGATCAAATTTTGTCCCTAATAATAAAAATTCGCCCATAATAATATAATATTAGTGGCGACCAAAATCACCCCTAATAGTTTTATATAATTAAAAAAAAATTAAAAATATTTATTAAAATAAAATATTTAAATAATATTTTTTAATTCATAATAACAAAATTAATAATTTATTCAAATTACACAACCAATGGAGTATTATCAAAATTAAATATGCATACAATAATATATTAATTAAAAGTTATTGTTTAATACAATAATATATAAAATATCTCAACCCTGGGCGTCCTCCGTATCATCCCCATCTTCTAGTGCTTGCGTTGCCTGCCAAGTTTGTGGTGGTTGTGGTGTGTGCGGAGGCATCAACCATGGATACTGTGGAGGTAACGATGATCATCCAAGTTCATACACGTTTGGATAAGGATTGGGCGGAGATTGAGACGATGGTCCACTCATATGAGGAGGCGGGGGTTGGGACGAAGGTCCACCCATATGAGGAGGATAAGCCTGAGGCATCGACCATTGATACATATATGGCTAGGCCGGAGGTTGAGATGGCCACGATGGTGTAGGCATGTTGGGATGACCTGGTGAAGGCTGAGAAGCTGAACCATGAGACATGTAAGGTGTCTGAGGTTCTGAACACGAATATACATACTTCTAGTAAAACCGTTGAAATGTACTCTGCATCCCCACATTTGTTGTCAGACATTTTTTCAGGTGGAAGCTGCTAATACACATACTGAAGCTGATAATTCATGGTCTACACCATATCAACCAATTCACGTATATCCTTAGTCGACTGGAGAGGTGGTGTCTGAGACTGAGTGTTTTGAGAGAGACAGATTGATGCTTTACACTTTAATTTGTAGTCAACTCCTCGTTGTTGGCCCTGTCTTTCACCAAGAACTTGACTTAGTATCTTCATTTGATCGACCGAGGAAGAATCATCAATACCATATTCAACTGTCTGTTGAGTCTCTGCTTGAAGAGTTGACTTCAATTTTTCCAATTTTTAAAAGATATTAGAAACAAAAGAAAAATATAATTATTTGAATCGGTAATAAAGTTAAACTTACATAATCTCGTTTAGCATCCTCGTTGACAAAATTCTTGTTCTTTTTTGTCCAATGATACTTCATCCATTCCTCAATGAGATTCGGTTTCAACTAATAAAGAAAATGAGAATGTTAGAGAACTTATAAATTCATACAACTTAATTAAGTAAATATTTTCACTTACTTTTTTTTGTGACGAATGGCTGCTAATGATTTCATGCCTTGTGTTGTAGAGTACTTCATTTGGTCTAGGTTTATTTTGTTCTTCACTGAGCGCGCAATAAACTCTAGACTAGTGAAAAACTCACAAATTTGTTTCCACTCATCGACGTTTACATATTTGGGTGGATTCTTTAGGACCTTGTCCCAATCATCTGGTCATTTGTGAAACTTTTTGAAGTGGTTCTTAGGTTTCCTATCTCGGTATCTCTCAGCCATCTCAACATCGATACTGTCAATGATGGTTGTATAATTTGGCAGCCCATCTATTTGATAGATGTGCTACAATCAAGAGAAGACATGTTATTCGTGTTGGAATTGTAATACAGTTCTTATTAAAGTAAATTCTAAAATTTTTACCTTCACTTTACTAATGACATTGTCCTTATGTTGTTTTGGGACACCTGTCCAATCCTTGTAATATCCTGGAACCACTGATGTGACTTGGGTTCTCAAAATGCGAACAAAAGCAGTATGCTCTGTTCCCATAGGTTCAACCACTATGGGGAGTGGATGTCCAGCTTCTCGCCTTTTGTCATCTAAAATTTTCCCAGGGGCAGGCCCACAACCTTTTCTCTTTGGTGGAGATGTTGTATTGTTTTAAATAAGTGCATCATAAAATTTAGTATGTTGTATAATAAGGTCTAATTAGAATTAATTAAAGAATAAATTTTAAAATACCTGACTTGCTACTGGATGGGATCGTAGTAGGTTCCGGTGGATCTTGACCACCACCATCTTCGCTATGGTATGAAGCTACATGTGTTGACATCTTTAAACTAAATATGACCAAATTGGTTTGTTAGTATGAATATTAGATATACATTATTTATAAATATATAGTTGTAATGACCACATAAAATTCCAACACATCCACAACATAACAAATACATAAATTGTTCAAAATTTCTAATATATAATTATTTAAATATAAATTTTTCTTACAATGATACAAGAACTAAGTACAATAGTCACTGTCATCACTTATCAAATTAACATCTATTGGTGAGATAGGATTGGTGTTATCATCATCACTAAGGTCAACAAGCAATTCATCCTCATCATTTGCTTCTTCTTCTTCGTCATCATTAATAAAATCACCAGTATCTTGAGCAGTCGAATAAGGTTGATCGACGGTTCCTATGAAGGTTGCTGATTGATTAGATTGTTGAACAACCAACTCCCTGAGCTCAACAGTCAATACGAAATTGGATGAGTTTGAGTAATGTATAATATCAATATCAACAATCTGATCAGGACTGTCCGGAATATCCCAAACTTGCCTATGATTCACTTCTTCAACAACTTTCCAAGCTCATCCTCTAAGTAGATCCTCGAGATAGAAAACATGTTTAGCTTGGCTAGGAAGTATGTATGGTTCATCTTTATACTGGTGACATTATTTTCAGTAATTTTTTCCTTTTTTTCAGGTCCGTGTTGAAACCATTTACATCGAAACAATACAACGGAATATACAAAAATATAAGATACATCTAATATCTCTTCAAGTTGTCCATAATAGTTAAAACCTTCTATTCCAGCAACACACACTCCAATATTTTTTGTAATACGATTTTGATCTCGATTGTGTGTAACATATCGAACCTCATTCACTATACATACTTGATAGGAGTACGCCAAAAGATCAGACCTAGATGCTAAAGTTAGCAACTCATCCCCATACTCTAATGACTCGAGCTGGTGCAAGTCATATATCTAAATATAGCAAAACATATTATAATAAGAAACTTATATTTCAATGTAAGTGATGACAACCAATTACAACCCGGATACAACTCAACTTCAATCCCGTCGAATAACTCATCATAGTATTTACCCATTCCACTGTTAGCTTCTTCAGCATTGTTCGGTAAAAGGAAATCGTCAACGACGTCTCACATCTCATCTATGGGCTCATTCTTATCCACCCCGTCATCAACAAAATCTTCCTCGACATCCCCATGGTAAATCCATTGTCCATAACTCTGGTGGAAACCCCAATTAAATATATGTGCCTGAACGACATCCAAAGTTTGAAGTATAAGATTCATGCATCTGACGCATGGACATCTTATTCTCTCATCATAATCTGTGTGTTGTGACGCAATATTCATGAAATTTTGGAGACCATTCCAATAAGCATCACTGGCACGATTTCTCAATTTCGTCCAACTCCTATCAATCACCATCTATGCTAAATATAAGAACATACAATTAAAAAATATTAATTATGTCAATTGGTTCACTTGGTTTGTAAGCATGTTTATCAATTTTATTTTCTTTTATAAAAAAAGTTAAAATGAAATAAAATTAAATTATCAACAAAAATTATATATAATACTCCTATCCCGACCTAGTGGATCCCTTAGAGATAGTAAGCAGACATCTAGTACTCCCCACCTTTTCAAGATATTTGAAGAAATATCTTAAAAAAATGAGGAATACTAGATGAATACAATGACTCAGATTATTATCCCCTAGGCATCCAGTAGGATTATGTCTATGACTTTTTGTTAATAGAAACAATAACCATCATATCCTAAAAAGACCCTATCTCGACCCTACAAGACCCTATCTCGACCATATAAAGACCCTACCCTGACCCCCGACCCTATAGAGACCTTATCTCGATCCCCAACCCTAAAAAGACCCTATCCAAACCTGCGACCCTATAAACACCTTATCCTAGCCGCATGACCCTATGAATCTACAGAGAATTGGTCAGCATATCCCCTATACTAATGACTTAGCCATCTGTTAACTGTTAAAAAAAATTTATTCAAACAATACACAATAAGATTCTTCCTTATATCTCCTGAGCACACAAAAACTTACCAGACCATACTTCACTAATACACACAAGTTCATAACCTTCTATTATCACTGCAACACACAATATATATCTTAGAACCTACTTCACTATGAATGAATATTTAGGATATTCAAACTCATCTAACAATTGTATTGTATAATAATATTAAAACAAGAAATAAGAAACATACCTCTTGCAATTAACAATCCAAGAAAAATAACAAAACTATAAATTTATAATATAACACTTCTATCTTATTTTTGGTAAACAAATTTTAATGAAATATTTATTTTATAAAAATTAATTAATAACTTATCTAATTTTTAATTTTAATAGTGAGTTATTATTAATTAGTTTTTTTATTATTTAATATAGTTCCCTAACACCACTAACAAGATTCAAGTTCACATATTAAATACAAATTACAAAACTTTTAATTAAAATGAATACACATACCTTGCTCAGAAAGACACCCCAATCGATAGACACAAACTTAAGCGTTTGGGGCATTTGTTTAAATATGAAATTAAAACAAAAAAAATAGAGAAAAATACCTATGAAAGGGAGTCAACCGAACATGATAAGCATTTGGGGCATTTGTTTAATGCCCTTGATAACCAAGACCATTACACTATGTGTTTAAAATAGTGCAAGACTTGATATTCAAGTCGTTTGAACATAAACGTGTTTCTAAAGTCAACTGACAGGTTAGGGTTAAAAGATTTTGATCGTAAAATGGTTGACTTTCATTAAAATAAGAGTTTGATACATGGGATCCCAAAAATAATGTTTACAAGGTGGTTACAACCCTCAAAAGTTAATATAACTGTAGCTAGCCTTAATGGAAAAATACAAATTTTGGCCCTAGTCCCTGTCAATCCCTTGGCCGTGGCGGTCGAGTAGCCGCCGATGTACACCCGACCCCCAAAGTTATCCAACTCATGGCTGGTCCAGCTTTCCCTTGCCTTTACATACACCACCTAGCACCCGTGAGCCAAGGCTCAGTAAGAAAACCAAATTCAAAAAGCATAGATAACAACAAAGTGTGCATATTAAACTTTTAGATCAATCCGCTTAATTAACAGTAGAAAATAAGTGCTAAACTAGGCAACAATAATAGTTTAATCCCAACATATAAATCAATCTTAACACAATTAATTAGGTGTCGATGCCCTTAGGTCGAGCCCTCTAGTTATTTAGCTGACTCCAACTCGCTTAGGCTGAGCTGCATTCAGTACACAGAACATCAACTCCGGCTCCCTTAGGCCGGACTTTCACATAAAACATAACATGCATATAAGTTACGAAGCACGCAATCAAAGGCGGCACATACTAACCTGCATGTTCAGATATTTCCAATCACAACACATTTATGATTTCACACATATTCATTTATAGGGGATCTCAACCCAATTCACAACTTGGGTGCAGTTTTCTTACCTAGATTCCTGAGCAAAGGATGTGGAGCGGTCCTGAGCACGATCCTTAATCCCGAGCCTTAACGGTAACCCTAGTCACAAGTGACAATGGATAACTATAAAAAATATAATCCAATTAAATGCTTCGAAATAAAATACTAGCCTCCGTGACCTCAAATTATACTAAACCGGGTAGCAGAATTCGTCCCGAGCGCTTAGGTTTAAGTCCCCGAGCCTAAAAACTAAATTTGGCTAAGGTTGCCTAGACGGGCCACAACCTGGCTCTAAGGGTCGCGGCGCCCCCCTAAGTTAGAGGTGCCATCATCTAGCTCCAGGGGTAGGTAGGTCGTGACTTGCCCTATAGGGCCGCGGTGCGCCCACGAATCAGCAAACCCCCCACAGAGCCTTTTGGGTCACGCGAGCCGTGACGCCCATGAACTAGATCGCGGTGTGCCATCGTTAACCCAGAAATCCCTGGGTTTTTCTGCACATTCTCCCAACTTAATTCATCAAAATCTTACTCAACATACACCCGAACCAGAATTTCAATCACTATACAACAATAGCCTACTCAGAGCATCACAACCTTTTAAAATTCTAACCAAAATCCATCTAATAACCCATAATTCATCAAAACCCCTTGAAGCCTAAAATTTTAAGAACACTTATACTAACAGGAAATTCCACCCAACAATTAAAGCTTAAACCTTACCTTGATGATGGTGATGATGTCTCTGAACTGTACCTCAAAGTCCTAGCCTTAATTCTCCAGCCCTCAAGCTTAAATCCTTAAGCTTTCTCTTCCAAAGCATCAAAGCTCCCAAGGCACAAGAGAGGGTGAGAGAGAACGTGAGTGAGAGGGAGAGAGTGCTGAGAGTGAGGTTCTAGTTCATTTGACTTTCCCTGAAGCTTATCCTACCATATATTTTAATTAAAAGGACAAAAATGCCCCTAAAATCAACCCAGTCCTCTTGTTGCCCATAAGGGCAAAATGGTCATTAGACCTAATTCACGCTAATACCTCGAGTCGTCCTATAAATTCTCAATTAATCCCGACATGCCCAACTAACTATCAAATACTTACCTGTTACTCAATAAATCTTAGATATACGTTAAACTTCCCAAAATACCCCTAGGATCACCCCGAGCCGTGTATTAAACCCTGCTGTGACTATTCCGTTAATTGGTTCTTTTGGATCACCTCGAGTCGTATACTGTAAATATATCCACATAATAATGTGGTCTCAATCATTTAACACATATAATCACATTTATGCCCGCAGCAGGCAAAATTTATAAATATACCCTTATAAACAAGAACGGGCCCACATGCATATTTAATACTTATAAACATGCATATAAATAAACTCATATTATCATATAAGTCATGCATGTCACGCATTTAATCAACTAATCACACATATATCCAATTATGCCCTCCTGACATGCTAATCAAGGCACTAAACCCTATTAACATTTTTGGGACGTTACAATTTAGGGGTAATTTTAGATTTTAGGTTTTCAGTTTTGAGAGGGGTAATAGAGAAAAAGAAGGCGAAGAGGTACTGAGGGGGTCGATGGAGGGATTTTCTCAGGGTTTCAGAGGCTAAAGAGGTGATCAGCAAGAGTAGGAGGCTATGGCAGAGGGGGAGAAACAGAGGGGACGAAATGAGGTTGCGCAGGAAAAAATGAGGAAGAAGACAACCCTCTAAAATATATATAAGCTCTTTAGCAGTGACATTTGTCGCCGCTAATAATAAAACGGCGTCGTGTAACTTATGAAACCCTAATTTCTTTAGCGACGACATGTGTCATCACTAATACTTTTTGTCGCCGCTGATGTAAATCAGAAAATTGGACCACCAAAGTTTCCCACGTTTTTTTAATTAAACATTTTGATTATTTGGGGTGACACATGTCACCCCTAGTACTCTATAATGTCGTCGTTGATTATTTTATTTATCTTAAGACATATTATCAGAGGAGACAATGTGTTGTCGCGACTAATAATACACTTATTATTTCGTCGTTGATAATTTCACCCCTAAAGAATAGCGGACAATGTCGCCGCTGATAATGTCACCCCTAAAGAACACTTTTCTTGTAGTGTCTATTGTTTTAATTCAATTGAAAGATTCTTGTATCAAATTTGCATGGTAATGGAATTGAAAAGTGTCGTTGTAGTTTGATTCAAATGGGATTAGAATGTATGCGTCGTCATTTCTAGAAGACGAATGCCCCGCACGAGCTGTAGAGGCCTTTCCCAACCTTTTCGCACATGTACGTCTATTATGAACTCGACTTTCACAAATTGTGAATTTCCTACCTCTTTTGTACCTAGTCATTTGAATGTTATGATTTTGATGCTTTTTTAGAATTGATCGGGTACCCATGTACTTCGTCCTCACCACTACTGTATCATTTTATAATGTTTGGATTTTCTTGATGTGGTCTTGATGTTTATGATGAAGTTGTCTAGCTACTTTGTCCCTAGTTGTAAGCCTCTTTAAACATATTCTCCAGCCTTTCTGTCTCAGCCTTTGCCATTTGGAATGTGGCGTCATTGTGTGATGCATAAAAGTTCATTAAGTTGGAATACGAATTAAGTGAGTCAAACATGTGGTCAAGTTGCGGATGGATTATTAGAAGAACAAAATAAGAAGCTAGATTTAAACTTAGATTTTAGTTGTAACTTGACATTTGAATCGTCTTTTGATGATCGGTTGATTGTGCAGGGACTTGTGTTCGGCAATTAGTCTTCACGTCCTTTCGCCAACGAGTTAAAATTAAGGATTCGGGTATAGCTCTCATGTCAAGAATTTTCATCGTACACCTTATATGCTTGCATGGAATAACATCAGTCTCAAACAACAAATATGAACACTTGAACTCATTGGTCTCTTTGACATAATGCACTTTGTGCCTTATCTCACCGTATTGGAATCTTATGAAAGGAAAAATATAGTACTCACCACAATCTGTTATTTTACTTTATAAAATATATTTCTGGTGAATATTCCAGAGGCCTGATTGTAATATGGTAGCAAATAATCTGTCTTGGAGGGTAGCAGAGGAGCAGTGTGGGTGCTTTTGTAGTCATTGGAGGCCTCTTTGTGGTGCATCGTGGTGACATCTAGGTCAATTTGTGATACAAAGTCTCGCAATGTGTAACTAGCAAGAAGAAATATCTTTAGTGAAAAATTAATAGAATCACACCTTTGAGTCGTTCTCATGCCACCATAGAACGTCCCGCGTAAGAAAGTCTCTAACCAGTGATGACATGTCTTGTATTTTTCACGGCACCAGCTACTATTTTGGAAGTCAAATTCTTCCAAAAATGCAGCCCATTTTTCTTCAAATTCTTCATTTTGTGTAGTATTGGTATAATAACTTTACAAACCCAGTGGTGAAAGCGGGCAACTTAATTTTCTTTGTTGACTTGTTCCCTAAGTGTCACGCACAAATTCGATGATTTGAAGACGGTAAGAAATAGCGAATGGCAAGAGCAATTCTGTCATCACCATCAGTGAGAACTACTTTCGATTTTTTGTTGCCCATGCAGTATAGGAACACCCTCAACAACCAAAAAAATGCATCTTCTGACTCATCCAAAATCAATGCTAATCCAAAAACACATGTCTCAAAGTGTTGATTGACGCTGACAATAATTACCAATGGCTTATTATACTTGTTGGTCTTGTAAGTCGAATCAAAAGCAATTGCCTCACCGAATAGCATGTAGCCCCTTCTATTGTCTTCGTCTACCCAGTAGATGGGGCCCAAGCGATGTTGGTCATCTATCTTGTACTCTACATAAAGATAAGGATCCTTGGTCGATAGGCAATCCAAGTAACCTAGTGATCCCTTTGAGACACGTTCCATCTTCTGTTCATTTCTTATTTTTGCCACTTTGTTGTACACGTCCCTTAATTGAAAAGGAAAATTTTTGAACCTGCCTAATTATAGGGAAAGATGTGCTATAACAGAGAATTTTTTTATCCCAATCTTGTTCATAGTCATTACTTGGGTAGTTATTGCATCTGGAACGTTGCGGTGTGAACGTAAGAATTGCATGTCTTAGAAAGTTGCCAATTCATGATTATGAATAGGTACAAATTCGTTAGCCCTCCAAAGGTTCATCTCTTTCATTCGATGCAAATAGATTGCAACCTGACATCCAATTCGAGTTACTTCCTTTGCACGCTTCTTTCGGTTTAGCATGTTGAGATATTTGTCTCTTCGAAAACATTCTTTGGAACAAACCTACCGGCGCATGCTAATAATCCCATCCTTTTTTTTGCCATCATCAATCCTTATGCTAAATCCTCTCCACTTGGAATAATTCTGGTAGAAAACCTCCCAATTCTCTAGAAAATTCATCTCCTTTCTTAAAATATCAATAGTATCTATTTTAGATGTTGGTTTGGTTAGTTGAAGGTTGTTTAGTATTTTATCCCACTTCGGGTTGGAGGCAAGGTCAACGTCCGTCATCCCTAGTTGCATGAAAATAGTATAATTAATCATTCACAGTTAGGAAGATGCATTTTACATGCATGATGAGTGATTTACGGGTCAAATGTGCTATCTTTTCACGTAATGTTAGAAAATATGTAAACAATACATGTATGAGGCAGTAAATGAGAACTTGTATATGTGTAGTGTCTTTTTCAAAGATTATAGGCATTGATTTAAAAAATACTATGCCTAACTTTTTGGTCACATATTGCAAAGAGGAATAATAGTGAATCAAAACAGAGGAGGTCCAAAGAAGATAAATTAGCTCATGGCAGTTCATGGGAAGCTCAAAGTATGAAATGCATACCTTTACAAGTGTGGTAAGAAGCCTCAAGAATTCTAGAAAGGCAGCAAAATAAGGTAGTGTGCAGTCACTACATGTACCTAAATCTGACCCTCATGAATTGTTCTTCACCATGTCCATTTGTTTGAGCTTTGGCTTAAAAATGTGGTAGAAGTTGATCTTTTTCATTCAATATAGTGTTAGGTACTGAGCATTGATTATGACAACTACAATCATTTTATTAAGCTTCCATGGAGTTAAATCTAATTCGCATGTTTTCTCAATAATAAAAAAAATTATTTCTTGTTTGTGGTAGTAAAATTATAAAAGTCCAATGGGTGAGTACATATTCTGATATTGTTTGGGTCAAGAGTAGGTGAGCCCATGCAAGGTTCTGTAAAATTGACCCCTGGGTTAAAATTTTGTTACTTCTAATTAATGTTGAGTGAGTAAAGAACATTAAAAAAATTATGTGTACTATAGACTAATTTTCGAAGAGAAAAAAAATTGTAGCTAAATTTATGTTCCATGATTTGTATGTACATTACGTACATGTAGAAAATTTCACCTAATCATATTACCAAATTGAACACAATAGTTTTCAAACGTAATATAACTAACCAAATAAAAAAATTTGTTGTTCCAAATTATGAGCTCTTGGAGGTTTGAGTTTCATAAAAAACATCAATGATTTGAGAGAAAATGCCCATTAGTACAGAAGATCATTTTATTAAAGTTTAAAGTTCATGCATGGAAATTTCAAAACTAGAAAAGTCAGTGTTCATTAAAGTTACTTAACATTGAAGATACAAAAGATGAACATTAAAATAAAACTTGAGACACGTTCCATATTAGTAACCATCCCATTTTCCACCAGGCATTGCACAATGGGAAGAGTACAAGGGAGAAACCATAGAACTAAAAAGGCAAAAGAACTAAGACAACAAAGTTAGACAATACGTTTAAAAACATATTAAAAACAAAATAAGAAGAAGTTGGACCTGCGGTTATGTACATGATGTAGATGTTGGTTTTTGATCATGTGATTGACAGTGCAGAGGAAGAATAAGATAATATTTCAATGCAATAATAACAATTATTAAAGCATGGATCGAATCACTCTAGGAACCATAACTAGATTGAGATCTTTCTTATGCGACATGAATCTGAATAAAAGAAAAATACAAATAATATTTTGTCTATGAAGAACACGTGTATATCAAATAGCGTCTTATCCTCTTAATAACCCACATCTTCCATACTATGGCTTACACAAAGAGAATGAGACATGTGAATGTCTATGCTATTTGGTAGGATACTCAAGAACATACTTTTGAATCTCAACACATGCGGGAGTGTTCTTCTCACAATACAAAAGAACAAAGTTCTCTATTTTTCTCTCTTGGAAAATAACGTTAAAATGCATCTGATGTCTTTTTTTTCATGATGTTATAGTCTATCAATATAACAATCAAAAGAAGACCTAGCCCTAATCATATTGGGCCAATGGTGGGCCACAGTCCATTTGGTTGGCGCCAACTACAGGGTTGTGGGCCGTGTGGTATTTTATCTCTATAGAGTTCTATTTGTTGGGCCTTTATCATATTATTTTATGAAGTATACAATCATACCACAAAATTAAATATGATTAAATTAACTTTCAATAAAAAAATTAATTTGACAAAATTATTAATATAGTTTTATTTGCCATTAAATATTATTTCATATATAATATTTTAAATATTATTTCATATATAATATTTTAAATATTATTTCATATATAATATTTTAAATATTATTTCACAAATAATATTAATTTGTGAGATTAAAAATAATACTTTATTATTTTTAATTATTTTCTTTTAACACCAAAATCCTACCTCTGTGTTATCGAGCTAGTACGGGGACAGTATGGACTCATAGTTCTGAGCTCCAATAATTTTATTAATTTTACTAACTCTTAGTTACATTAATTAATTTATTAACTTTGAATTATTCAACTAGAAATTCATATTTGAATTCTCAAAACTACAGTCTTATATTATTAGAAGTTATAAATATAAAGGCGTCCATTGATTTAGTCATTTGCATGAGTTATGACCCTCGATCTATAAGTTGTTCATAATTAGAGCTAGGTCTTAATGTTCGTTAACCTCTCTAATTATGTTTTTATCAATTAGTTTCATTGATCCTCTAATGAATATTATTCTATAAATTTAATTACAGAATAAAATTTATGTTCTCTAACAGAAATTGAGAGCTCTATATTCAAGACCTGAATCAACATTAAAAGGAACAACTAATCTGCTTTCATTTAAGTCTCAAACGACCATCGATTGATGAATGTTGAACTTCTATATTTTAATGGAGATTATCAAAAGTTCTTTCTTTCATCGTGTCCCAATCCTATATAATCTATATTGTATACGGTACATCTATCTCTTTATGTCGCTATACTTAACAGTCTGGCTAAATTGTTCTGTCTTAAACAGAAGATAAACCGTACTCATAATCTTTATTAAATAAAGCTCCCACTTTATTTAGAAATTAAGGATAATTTTTATATTATTATCTTGAATTAAATCATCTTGTATATATATTATTATACATATACTTAATTCAAGACCATATCAATAATATTGGATCTTCATGATAAATGACATGTATAATTAAATACAAATATGAGTGCAAAATATTAACCTTATTTAATTAACAGTAATCGTTCATACAGAAATACGCTTTAAGGGCATAAACCACAATTGTAAAGTCTCAGGAAAAAATAAATAAATATAATATATTTTTTTATATAGAGGTGGGACCCACCTGGGTCAAAGTCACATTTTTTTTTCTTTTTTTCCTATTCCCTCTTCTTCCCCGACTACTCTCTGTCTATTTTCTTTCTCTTTCTTTCTTTTCTCTCCAAAGCAGCGCACAGCAAGCTTCAGACCAGCCACCACTGGAGCACCATTTCTAACATCCACCGGAGCTGTAGCTTCCCTGACCGGCGACGACGACAACCCCGAAATTTGGTGACCATCGGAGCAAGGACGCGCATGTGCGATCACTCCGAAGTTTCACCGTCGAAACTTTGAGGTGAGTTTCCGGAGAACTCCGACCACTGTTCGGTGAGTGGGTGGTACCGTTGGAATCAACATCGTGAGAGGATCGTCGCCCACTAGGTCATTTCGATCAACTCGCCATTTTTCTCCGGCGAGATTTTGGGTATCTTCGCCCCTTTGGAAGCATTTTCCGGCAACACCGGAGGTCATTTGGGCGAAGGAGCTATATTTTCGTGATGTACTCATCGAGATGATCATTTTGATATATGCCATATATATTCGTTGACGTTTCTGGTACCGCCACCAACCGCTATTGTGCACCGCTTGGGTGAGGTTCCGGAACTTGAAATTTTAAATATGGTCATATTATATGTCATTGGACATAATTTTGAATAAGGAATGCTATGATGGTAATCGTTTGCTCATTTGGTGCACGTAGGAAAAACGTGATATTAAAATCGGACTAAATCATTCTAAGATCATCGTTAAGCTTAGGAGTGTCGCTTTGGGCTCGGATTAAATTCTAAAGAGGTAGGGACTCCGCTAGACTATTGGACTTATTTTATTCGTATTGAATTGCATTCAACATATTCCAATTTTGATATTTATAAGATGTTTGAAAAATTAAAAACTTAACCTGCATGTTTTCTTATCTTTTCTGAGGGCACTGAGTGCCAAATATATATTTTTGTTCACTTATTTATGCAGGTTATGACTTTTGGGTTTATTCAAATGTAGCTGTTATGCTGCCCAATTTTCTAAAATATAAAGGGAATATGTTTCTTTCTTTTCATGTTTACCTGCATTTGATTATATCGATGAGAGCCATAGTGATCATGATTGGTGCACATTGTTGTTTCACGACCTAGTCTCTGTGTCATCATAGGTAGATCAGGTGTCCACTCACCTGTAGGTGTAAAGACCTAGCATCTGTATACAGGAAGTATTTTGATCCTCCCCCTTGTGGTGGTTATCAGGTCCGGCTACCCGGCTTAGGATGTCGGATTTTCTATGGTGGGTAACGGGAACTAGAGATCTAGTGGACGGTGTGATGTGCACTTGTAGCTATGCTCTTATGATTATTTGTGGGTTTTCTATTTTGGTTTATACATGATGATGTATGTTTTGTTTTCAAAGCTAACCATGCAGGGGTTGTATTAAACTTTTGGGTCCGATGTTATTAGTTGTTTTCCTACTGGGCTTTATAAGCTCGCCCCTATCTCTCCCATTCCAGGAGCCTAGTGACAAGAAACGTGGAAAAGATGAATTATCGATGGAGCCAATGTGTTTAGCTTATTTCTATTTCGTGTCATTGTCTTATCTTTTGAGCATTATATATGTATTCGACTTCGAATCTAATGATCGGTATATCTGAGTGAGCTATGAAATAGTTAGGGATGAGGAATAGTGGATGCTAAGTATTATTTTGGGTGTGTATGACTTATTAAATTTAACTATTTGGTGATTACATAACTGTGGGAATATTATTGTTTATGTATAATGATAAATGATCATACTTTTATTACTAATATTTTTATATATAATTATAGGAGTTCTTTCATTATTTTAACTTATAATTATAGTATGATTTAATATAAATTAAATGATCATTTATAAAGACTATTTTTCAACGAGGGTCAAAGTTTGACCTTTGACCACCAAAGTTATGGATATTACAAATCTGCCACGGCCTAGGGCTCGGGTCGTGACAACAATAGTAGATGGTGCCAATATATTCATTCCTCATTGGGCATAGTCTCACCACGGAGGTAGCCGGTCGCCGCCTCCACAAAGGATTCAATGGTTTTTACCCTGTCATTTCCTTGTGTTTGGAGTTTGTTTTGCTAGTACTGAGTCGATGCCAAGTCTATGCACCACTTACGAGCCTTGACCAACAGTTCAATGCATCTTCTCTTTGAATTGTTAGCAGCCATCAATGTCATTTCCACAACAACGCAATTTGGGCACGGGTTACTTGAGCCACACCGAAGTCACCTGGAACGGGTCAACATATTAGGGCTTTTTTTTGTAAGACGAACCTAGGGTGTCGAAGGTCATTGGCGTTACATGGTCTGGGCTATGGTTATCCATTACAATAGGTGATTTTTGGGGGAAGAGAATAAGATTTTTAGTCATTAATTTCTTTGTAATTTTTCAAAAACCTATTACGTTGCTTCAGCGAATTTAATATTTATACTGCCACAAGTAATGTGATCTGTGAGATGATTGTATGGCTAAATTATTTCACTCTAATTATCCAGTTGGAAACTAACCATTATTTGAATTTATGTTTTCCATGAGGGATACTTATGTTCTAACCAATAGAAACCTTACACGGATAATGATTATTAATTGTTGTCCTTGTTGGAGACATGGAAATCTTCTTCATTTTCTTTTCCATTATAGGATTGTGTTGTCATGTCAACTTGTACTATATCCATTTTCTATAATAACATAAAAATGACTTTTTGTACTTCATCCTTCCTTTTAGGATATTAACTAAAGAGATGAACTAAAAAAGGACAGAGTACTATGGCACGTGTGCCTTTCATTTTTACATTAAAAAATTAAAAATGTTAGCATTAGCTTGTACTACTAAATATTATGAAAGGTTATTAAGGTTAGAATTTAACTCTACTACTAAATATTAGGAAATTTTATAAAAGAAATTGATAAGCTCTTTTTTTTTTTTATATTGTTAGCCCACCTCCATGAATAATGATTTCCATGTAAAAATATTTTTGCAATATCGTTTATAAGTGTAAAATTAATTCTTTTTATTGTCCAAAAATTAACACCTTTCATAAAATACCCCAACTAATTTAGTTTGTTTTCAAATGGATGACACCTATATAACCATTTTTAATAATGAATTCTAATGGTAGGTCAGATATTTTATTTCACTACTGGTATGTTATTTATCTTTGTTTACCGAGATTTTCGGAAACTATATTAATATATTTTAGGTAAGACTAATGATATGAAATTTAGAAGATGAGAGACAGGATTTTTACGTGGTTGGGGCGTTAATGAGCCTTAGTCCACGAGTCAGTAGTATTAGAGCTTGGAAAGCCTTTTACAATGGAGCTTTTCTCTATATTTTGACAGAGTAACTGTATCTTAGTTGAAGAGAGATCCTTTTTCTAATGTTCTATAGCCTGTATTTATAGGCTTATGGGAACACTGGGTCTGGGCCGGGTATGACCCAGGCCCATCAAAGATATGGATATTCTTGGCCTTTCTAGTGGAAGCCCAATATAAAAGATAAAACATACATGAATTCCAGACCAGTTAAGGCCCAATAAGTTGACCCAAGAGCTATATCTCGCCCGAAAAAATGTTGCTTTTGGTCTGGACACTTCGAGTTACGAGGCAGATTCAGGGGACAAGACCAGTCAGAGTACTTGGCAGCGCTGATCTGAAACAACGACGTGCAATCCCGAGGTGGCCTTTTCCGCAGGTGAAAAATGGGGACAATGCCCACGCGGAGTGGGGCGGCTTCAGGGTCCTGGACGCTTGGTCCCTCCAACCGGGGACGATGTGATCCGGGTTCATTTACCTTTGTCCCTCTTCATTTACCACAGGCCCGGACCGTACCAGGGTCCGGGACCAGGACACGTATGTCGTGGGGGGTTCGAACGGTCTGTACGTCTCTCGGATGACTGTCCCGGATGACGGGACCCAGATGACCATACCAGACCCCCCTAATGGGCCCAGAAGTGCACCCCGGGCCCGTGCCCCTCTTGGACATTCCCGTACCAAGAGGCCTTGGGCTGGGCCCGCATGCTGAACAGCCCCTGACCATGGGCCTGGACGAATGTTCTGGGTCCACGCAGGAAATGAGGATAACAATCTTGAAACATGATTTTGGTTTGCACAGACACTATAATGGGCAAAATGACAATTGATTGTAATCAATTTATTTATTTAAAATACATTAACCTTTTCATGCAATAGACCATGTTGATAGTACAAATTTAAAAGCTCCAAGTACTATGACAATGACAAGTTATGATTCTGAAGATACCTTTCAGAATTTGGTCAACAGGTTGGTTTATGTGTTAGGATCCATGCATATACCTAGTACACACATGAGTTCAAATAGCGTGGAGAGAATTGCTTTATAAAAAGTTGTATTGTCCCATAGTAAATCATATTACAGATATCATTCAGACACAATTTCAGATACTTGTTTTACATAAACCACAAATAATTAGAAAAGAAAACTAGAAACATTGAAATGTTACCAAATTACTTTTAAAATCAAGAGATGCTACCTTGGTTATTTGTGAGTATAAATGATATGGATTCCTCATTAGTAGGGCACTGGGGCTTGTACTCGAGCAGGTACAGCGTCTGGAATGTTGCGATGTGAACATAAGAATTGTATTTATGAGAAAGTTTCCAATTAATGATTATAAATAGGTACAAATTTCTTAGCCTTCCAAACATTCGTATCTTTCATTCAAACTAATTGGATTGCAGCCTAACATCCAATTCGAGCTACTTCCTTTGCATACTTCTTTCGGTGTGGGAAATTGAGAAATTTGTCCCTTCGAAAACCTTCCCTGGAACAAACCCACCGGCGCATGCTAATAACCCCATCCCTCTTTTTTTTTTCATCATCAATCCATATGCTAAATCCTCTCCACTTGGAATAATTCTTTAAGAAAACCTCACATTTCTCTAGGGAATCCATCTCCTTCCCTAAAATATCCTCACTATCTATTTCAACTATTGTATTGGCTATTTGAAGGTAGTTTAGTATTTCTTCCCACTCTGGGTTGGAGGCAATGTCAACATCCGTCATCCCTAGTTGCATGAAAATAATACAAATAATCATTCACAGTTAGGAATTTGCATTCCACACATATGATGAGTGATTTGAGGATGAAATGTGGTATTTTTGCACATAATGTTAGAAGATAAGTAAGCAATATGTGTACAAGGCAGTGAATGGGAACCAATAATGATGAAATAGATACCTTTGCAAGTGTGGTAAGAAAGGCTGACCAATGCTAACAAGGCCCCTGAACAACTAAATCTGACCCTCATACATTGTTCTTCACCATGTTGGTTTGTTTGTGCTTTCGCTTAGAATTGTGGTAGAAGTTGATCTTTTTCATTCATTATATAGTTAGGTACTAATCATTTATGATGATAACTACCATCTAAATGATCTTAGAATTAGTGGAGTTAAATCCAATTCAACTACCCCAGTTGAATAATAAAAAAATTATTTATTTAATGTGGTAGTGATATTATGACATGTTCGTACAAGTAACGGAACTAGAAACAATGCCTAGTTACCAAATTGATAACTAAAATCCTTTATTAGTGAAATGTTACCAAATTACTTGTAAAATTGTTACACCATTTCTTGGAGATTGCGATTAGTAAGTAAAAATGATTTCGATTCCTCATCTACAGGATTCCTAATTCATTAAGTTGTGAAACATTATGACATGTTAGTACAAGTAACAAAACTATAAACAATGACTAGTTACAAAATTATTAACTCGTAACCTATATTAGTAAAAAGTTACCAAATTACTTGTCAAATCGTGACACATTAACTTGGAGGTTCTGATTAGTGATTAAAAATTATTTTGATTACCCATCTAATGGATTCTTGATTAGTTAAGTTGTGAAACATTACGACATGTTATTACGAGTAACGAAACTAGAAATAGTGATTAGTTACCAAATTGATAACTAGTAACCTATATTAGTAAAATGTTACCAAATTACTTCTCAATGAGAGTGTTATTATCTGGTAGGTTGTGATCAAGACTTGTTCGAGCACCGGGGCTTGTCCTAAGACGAAATAAGGTGGGATCCACCACGGTTGGGAAAGATAACATGGTTGACCTACCCAATCACCCCATAGAGACTCGTTCTGAAGACTTCTCTATTCAAATTGGGACCGGATGTTCGGATGGATTGATCGGACCAACGATCATGACTTGTTCGAGCACCGGGGCCTGTCCTAAAATGAAATCAGGCAGAATCCACCATGGTTGGGAAAGATCACATGGTTGAGCTACCCTAATCGCCCTATGGAGACTTGTTCCGTAGACTTCCCTATTCAAATTAGGACCGGATGTCTAGATTGATTGACCAGACCAACGATCATGACTTGTTCGAGCATCGGGGCTTGTACTAAGATGAAATAAGGTGGGATCCACCATGGTTTGGAAATATCACATGGTTTAGCTAGCCGATCGCCCCATAGAGACCTGTTTTGAAGACTTCCTATTCAATTAGGGATCGGATGTCCAGATGGATCATTCAGACTAACGATCATGACTTGTTCAAGCATCAGGGCCTGTCTAGAGATGAAAAAAGGTGGCATCCTCCATGGTTGGGAAATATCACATGGCTAATCTACCCGATCGCCCCACAAAGACCCGTTTCGAAGACTTCTCTATTCAAATAGGGATTGGATGTCCGGATGAATAAATCGGACCAGCGATCATGACTTGTTCGAGGACCGGGGCCTGTCCTGAGATGAAATAAGGTGGGATCTACCACGGTTGGGAAAGATCACATGGCTGAGCTACCTGATTGCCCCCTGAGACTCGTTTCAAAAACTTCCCTATTCAAATAGGACCGGATGTCCGGATGGATCGATCAGACCAGCGATCATGACTAGTTCGAGCACCACAGCCTGTCCAATGATGAAATAAGGTGGGATCTACCATGGTTGAGAAATATCACATGGTTGAACTACTCGATCGCCCCACGGAGACCCGTTCCAAAGACTTCCTTATTCAAATATGGACCGGATGTCCGAATGGATCGATCAGACCAATGATCATAACTTGTTCAAGTACCGGTGTAACGCCCTGGATAGCCAAGACCGTTACACTGTGTGTTTATAAAGTGCCAGACTTGCTAATCAAGTCAATTAATTAAAATCATGTTATAGAAGCTACAAAGGAACTAGGGTTCAAAGCGTTTTGGTCTCAAATGCCACATTTTTCATTTAGAAACGTTATCTGATTACATGGGATCCCAGAAATACAAGTTCAAAGATCGTTTACAAAAGTTGTAAGACTCAGATACTATAACCAGCCATACTAAGGCAAAACAAGCGGTTAGGTAATCCCTGTCCTGGTCCACTCCTCGACCACGGTGATCGAACAGCTGGCTATGTACATTACACCTCGGAACTCTCCACCTCAGGCTTGGCCCAGCTTGCCCTTGCCTTTACCCGCACCACGTAGCACCCGTGAGCCAAGGCCCAGCAAGAAAACACAACAACAACAGAGCATAAGCATTTAACACTCAAGTCAATATCTCACATTGCATCACATAGCCTCAGTCAAATAACCACTCAATATAGTCAAGTATTCCACATTTTAAGCATATCAATTCATAACATGCACAGTTTATAACGATAACCAGGGCTAGCGCTCACAGGTTGCTCCCTCTGTTATCCCAGTGTTCATGGCTCCCAGTGGCCAAATCGCGCTCTGTGCGCTAATAGTATGTACAACACTCTTAGGCCACTTTTACATGTCCCATGGCGTGATACCAACATTGACACGATACAATTCTCGGGAGCACTTAGTTCCATCACAATCATATAACCGGGTGCAGTTTTCTTACCTTTCAATTCACAAGCTTTGATCCCTTGACTCCTTGAGCACGATCCCCCTCGAGCCCTAGCGCTCACCTAAACATAATCATGCCCAAAGTAATCATCAACCCTCAAGTTCAAAACCTAGTCCCGGGGCCAATCCCGAGCCCCCGGGAAGTCCTAGTTCCACCAAACAAGGTGGTGGAACCAAACCCCAAACCTTAGGTCAAAAACCCTTGCAAATAACCCTAAAATCCCCTTCAGAAGGCAGGGTAGCGCTACAGCGCTCTTGGGAGGGTGCTACAGACAGAAGCCAAATTCCCCTCAGCATTATGGCCTAGCGCTACAGTGCCCAAAGGCTAGCGCTGTAGCGCTAGTCACAGACAGCCCAGCACCAAAATTTCACTTCTGCGATTTCCTCGAACCAACCTCAACCAAACCTCTTCCAACTCTTACCCAAACTCAAAAACAACCTCATAACCACACTCCACTCATCCCAAGCACCCCAAACATCTAAAACCTAAGCACATGCATCCACAAACTCAGAATTCACCATAGCCACTTCTAAACTATAAAACTCAGTAAAAACCAGCTGAACATCAAAGTTTAGAGTTTAGACCTTATACCTTTGATAGAATTTCGACCACAAGCTGCTTCTAGACTCCTTTGGCTTGCTCCTCCTCAGCCTCAAGTCTGAATTCCCTAAGGTTCCACCCAATTTCAACTTAAGCACCACAACTCAAAAACCAGAAACTGAAACTGAAGAATTCTAAGTCTTACCTCAAGTGTTGATGAACCCTTGCTAAACTTCTGTCAATTACTCAGTCTTAGGTTAGGATCCTTGATGCCTAGTTAATCCCAGCTCTCCTCTGAGCTTTACTCCAAAAAGTCCTCAAGAAACAGATGAAGAAAGCCTGAACCGACTCAGAGAAACTCTCTCTGTTTTTCCCTCTTTCTTTTCCCTTCCTTTTCCTTCTTTTTCAGGCTTCTTTGATATTCTACAAATTCCACTAACATAAAGCCTTAGTATAATCTAACTTCTGTAAAGAAAATGACCACTATGCCCTCCCTATTAATTCTAACCCTTTAGTCCACTTAAGGGCATTTTAGTCATTTCACCCAATTCCCGATAATTCCTCGAGTGTCCTTATTATTTCCCGCTCAGTTCCCGATACCTAATTAATCGCCAATAATATTCCCCAACGTCAAAATAAACTCCAGTATATCCACTAAATTCCCATTTATACCCCTGAGCTCACCCCAAGCCGGGTATAAATCCCCGCTATGACTTTTCCGCTACTTTGCTCACTAGGATCGTCTCGAGTCACAGATCACAGATATATCCACATAATAATGTGGTCTTGAAAATTATCGCATATATCAAAGCAGTTATGCCCATAATGGCCAAAATTACGATTATGCCCTTCTAACCTAATCAGGGCCTATATGCATACTAACACACATAGTCATGCATCTCAAATATTCAAGTAATCATATAACATGATTTAAATCATAATCATGCATCTTAATCATTAAATTCACACATAATCCCCATTATGCCCTCCAGGCACACTAACCAAGGCCCTTAAGCCTTATTAGCGAATTTGGGTCGTTACAACCGGGACCTGTCCTAAGATGAAATAAGGTGGGATTCACCACGGTTGGAAAATATCACATGACTGAGCTATGCGATCACCCCCCGGAGACCGATTCCTATGGTATATTGCCATTCGATTAGTATATTATCAATAAAATTTCCCTTGGACCTATGATTTTTTCTACAATTTATATATTATGATCGCATGCTTATACTTTACATCATATATTTAAGTAGAATAATTAATATGGTGTATTTTTTATTAATTTGTATAATAGTAAGAATATGATTAAAGAACTATGTATCATATTATTTATGCTAAACAATAAATTAAGTATTGGCATAATTGGATTTTTAGAATCATCATAATTAATTTTTCTAAAAAAATTATTACTTATAGATATCAGGTCATAGTATATGTTGAAGTGTTACTAATTAATTGTTACATATTGCTATATATCCTATGATTATATTAGTGGAAGGAAGTGGAAAATAAATTTTTCTGGTTTGGAGGGAACTTAAAATTAAAATGCCCTAAATTTTGAATTTTTATTTTTAAAATTGAAAATCCATGTACTTTGTGATCTCACTCAAAGTACTAAGTGGAGAAATCAAATTATGTGTTTAATGTTTGACGTAACGTGCATGTATAACAATGGACACAATTTAGTAACAATTACAATACCTCCTCATACCCTTTGTTGTTTTGTATGGTGTTTATATTTCTTTGGCAGATATAAATTTACTTGTAATATGTATTTAATTTAATGATATTATCTTTGTTTTTTCGGTTAATGTGAATAATTAAATATATTATTTAACTGCTCACTTTGATTTGACCTGACATTCACATCAATTCGTACTATACACAGTGGCTGGGGGTTGATTTATGAGTGCAAAAATGGCTTATATTTCACCTCCAAACCTAAAGTGCAATTTTTCTTAGAGAAACCACATCCCAACTTGCCATGGTAACTCAGGATAAGTCAGATTCCAGTGAAAATCGAGTGTATGACTAAACAAAATATTATAAGTGGAAAGAGCACAAAACCCTACCAAGTGATGCTTTGAAGTATCTAAATGATCTTGAGAAAAAAAATTGGGAGGCCGAACTGGAGACATTACATGAGAGTAGCAACAAACACGAGCTGGAGGCTGAGGTTGCTACACTGAAAGATAATATTCACGATCTCAAGGAAGAGTTGGAAAATATGAAGAAGAAGGAGAGTGATTGGGCTGTTGAATGGGTTGGAATGAATATTTTCATCGTACACTTGAAACATGAAGTGATTACTAAATACAGGAGATACTTGGAGGTGCTGGTTGGTGAGGATCCTCAATCTTCGGTTATGGCAAGGCCTTAATACCGTAATGAATAAAATTACTATATTATGTATCATGTAGAATGAATTTTTGTTTGTATTGTCTTTTAATCTAATAGAGTTGAAACTGGTTATTTCTTTAGTCTATGTACATTGACAATGTTTTAATTATGAATTTACATCATTTTGCAACATCACATAATTTATAACTGCTGAGTACATTGATATATTATTACGGTTTCTATTAAGCAGAAAAAAATATCACGTAATTTTGAATTGCTACTATGCGGAATGAATTACTAAGCCTCTATATATTAAAATAATAACTATTTTTTCACCTATTACATTGGTAACTACATGTGATATTTTCAAAGCAAGAATGGGCATTATCAACAGTTCCACAATAGTGCTAAAATCTACACTAAATCATAATGTATCCCTAAATTAGTCAATGTCTCCATCCCCTATGTAAAGTCATAATCGTGTTTCCCAAGTTGAATTAACTATATAAATTCGGAGACATCTTCAAAATTGTTTAGGTTAGCAATAAGTAATTGGTCAGGAACGCTTCTCCATGGACAACGGTGCTGGTAGTTCAGCTCAGGATGCTAACTATTGCTTCACTCCGACTTATTTTTGTCGTGACATGACCGCGAATTGAACCTCGTGGAGCCAAGACAACCCTGGTCGGAAGTTCTATGGGTGTGGAAACTATGTAAGTTTCATATTTTAAATCTAAAAGTTTTCTTGCTTTGACCAACGATTAACAAGATCCACATCTTGTTCTACTTTTTCTCACCATTTTTTGGTAGGTCCGAAATGTTTCGATGGGATATGATTTCTTTCAATGGATTGACCCAGCTATGGATGATAGAATTTTTAGGCTATTTCAATGAATGGAAAGAAACATGGAAAGGAAAATCCCCCAAATTAGTCAACTTTGGAACCAAGTGTATTGGCTAAAAATTTGTATTATTTTACTTGTATTCGCACTAGTGTTTAAAATTTTCAACTAATCATGGCTCAACTATGGTGCTTAGTTCGATTTGAATTAAACTTAATTATGATGATTTATTTACAAATTTCGTTAGCATCCAATTATTATTTTTATATTTGACATTTTTTATTGAATGGGAAAGAAATAAACAAGGAGGGAAAGTACTATAGGGTGGATACGAAGTACATATAGCCTTGCCCTATTCAACCCTATAAGTCACGTACATGTAGCTTGCATGTACTGTATCAAATCATACTTCATGAGTTAAATTAAAATATTATATCAATTGGTGTGTGATAGCTATTATTTTCTGGGCATGGGTTGCATGCATGGGGACCTAAATATCTATTAATATGACGGAATTACTTACATTTGCTCTTGATTACATAACCAGATATGATCCATTTAAAACAAAGTATCCTTCAACAATCTATCTTGGGAACAGGAAAAATGATGTGACAAGTCAAATGGGATCACAAGGATGAGTATATAAAGGGGTAGTTCATTATGCATAAGGGCATTAGACACCATGGCTAGTGAGGATGGTTCCTCTGATGATTCCAAGAATGTATCTTTCTCTAAAATGCTTAAATAACCATTACCTGTAGATGACCAAACTGATAAGGAATGTTTCTTCCCCCACATTCATACCAAACTCCCCAAGAAGGCTCTAGCCTATCTGAATGATCTTGAGAAAAAGTATTTTGACATAGAGAAGGGAGTGTTTCTTTGTGGTGCCTAGATGCAAAGAGTAAGGGATAGTATGAGATTCATCCAGAATCTCCCGTCTGATAACAGTGTCCATCGAAACACAGATCTATCCCTTGTATCTCACACAAGCCCATATCTGACACTGTATAGTCTCTAGCCACTCCAGCTACGACTTCCTCTCTGATCCTCGTCAGTTGTGGATCATCCAACCGACCTTTCTTTATCTTCTCCAACAGTGTGGGCTTTAGTGTGATGTTGGCCAACTGGCCCACCAGCAACTCTATTTCAGTTCTGGTCATATCCTCTACCAACTCACTGGATATCTGTCTCGCACCGTATAACTATCTCAAACCCTTCCGGCTTAAGGCATCTGCCTTCCTTGGGTGATACAGGATTTCACAGCCGTAATCCTTCACCAACTCCAGCCAATGCCTCTGTCTCATGTTCAGGTCTTTCTGTCTGAAGAAATAGTTCAGGCTCTTGTGGTCAATATATATCTCACACTTTTCCCCATAAAGGTAATGCCTCCATACCTTTAATGCAAACACCATTGCTGCCAACTCTGCATCATGAGTGGGGTATCTTTGTTCATACACTTTCAACTGATGTGATGCATAGGCAATCACCTTACCCGACTGCATAAGAACACAACTATAACCCTATCTTGAGGCATGATAGTACACCACAAACTTCTTCAGATCTGTTGAAAGACTCAAAACTAGAGTTGTAATCAATCGCTGCTTCAGTTCCCGGAAGTTGTTCTAACTCTTAACTGACCATGCAAACTTTTGATTCTTGCGTGTCAGTTCTGTCAATGAGGTAGCAATCCTGAAGAACCTTTCCACAAAATGTCTGTAATAACCTGCTAATCTAAGGAAACCCTTGATCTCAGAGGCGCTCCTTGGCCTTGGCCAATCTTAGCTGGGTCCACCTTGATCCCATCCCTACTGACAATATGCCCAAGGAAAGTCACATGTGGTAACCAAAACTCATACTTCTTGAACTTCGCAAACAGTCTGTGTTCCCTCAGCCTCTATAGAACCAATTTGAGATGTTGCTCATGTTCTGACACTGATTGAGAATAAACCAGAATATCGTCGATGAAGACGATCACAAAACAATCTAGACAATCTTTGAACACCTTGTTCATCAGATCCATAAAAGCAGCTGGGGCATTAGTCAACCCAAAGGACATGACTAAAAGCTCATAATGCCAATATCTAGTGCAAAAAGCAGTCTTCGATATATCTCCCCCCTTGAACCTTAGCTGGTGATAACCAGATCGAAGATTTATCATTGAGAATATCGTCTTACCCTGCAACTGATCAAACAGGTCATCTATCCTTGGCAGAGGATACTTATTCTTAATTGTTAACTTGTTCAATTCCCTGCTGTCAATGCACATCCTCAGAGAACCATCCTTCTTCTTTACAAAATGGACTGGTGCCCCCCATGGTGAGAAACTGGGTCTAATAAAACCCAAGTCTAACAGCTCCTGCAGCTGTACCTTTAATTCGTTTAACTTTGTTGGGGCCATTCTGTACAGTGTCGTAGACACTGTCTCTGTCCCTGGTGCCAATTCAATAACAAACTTTATCTGTCTGTGTGGCGGCAACCCTTGAAATTCCTCTAGAAACACATCCAGAGAGTCATAGGCTAATCTAGTCTCCTCTGGTCCCACTGACACGGCCTGAGTGGTATCCACCACACTGGCTAAGAATCATATGCAACCACCTTGCAATAGATCTCTAGCCCTCAATACAGATATCATAGGTACACGGGGTCCATACACAATGCCAACAAATACAAGGGATCCTCATGTTGGGGTTTTATGCCCTAATTAAAACCCAAATTCTTTGTAATCTCATTTTATTATCAATAAAAGAATAGAAATCATTTTTTGACTTGGTCAATCACTTTGCTCACATGTTTTATTTTCATGATTATTTGTTTAATATAAACTTCTATTAAATCCCGAGCATATAGCTAATCTTATTTATAGTGACGTAATCACAGTGGAACATAAATATGATTATATGTTCAAAATAAGTTAGTCCTAAGATTAGTCAGTGCACCGGATTTACACTGATTTGCCAATCTACGATATGATCTACTTACACATTACAGTGTTATGTTCTTTCCAGAACATTGGCAAAGTTGATAAAATCGGATGTATATGTTACATCGGACAGGACCGATATTGACAGTTGATAAGATAAGTAAACATGACGTTATTATCTATTCTAGTCATATCATATAGTTGACCATAGGTCAATTCAATCTCAATTCTGAGTGGTTAGTATTCTAACTGATTGTATTATTTGAGTTCTTTGACTTGTTCGTTACCAGCTTACCCTACGGACTAGCCCATACTTACATCTTGGGAACTCGGTAGTATAATTGAGTGGGAGTGTTAATCATAGATATGAACATCTATAGCTTCTTATGAAGAAGTGAAACGATGGTTTCCTTTTAGTTTGGTTCAAGGTGTTAAATGATAGAGATCTCATTTCAGTAATTAAATTAGTTTACTGAAATATCATTTACAAGGAACTAAGTGTTTTAAGGATAAAATACAATGAGGGGTAAAACGGTATTTTAGTCCTATCTCATTGTAGACCGTCTATAGAGGATTGAGTGACAATTATGGTTGTAACAATGGATAATTAATAGCGTATCTATATTTGTTATAGAGCGTTCTATGAATTCAAGAGTGCAATTCCAAGTCTATAGTGGAGTCACGAGGAATTAATAAGTTAGTAAATTTATTTGTTAGATTTATGATAACTTATTGGAGCTTGATTTCATAGGCCCATGGTCCCCATTGTACCTTGGATAAAATCATCTAGATAGTCTCAATTAATTGATTTAATTATCAATTAGAATTATCAAAGTTGACCAGGTCAATTTTGGATAGTTTCAGAGAGTTGTGTAATTTTGAGAAGAAAAGAGAAATTATAGCAGATTTATTAATTAAGATAAATTGGTATCTAAATTAATAAATAAATTTAAATCAAGGTTCAAATTATAAATAATTAATTTGATAAAGGATTTAAATAATTATTTAATTAATTAAATCAATAGAAAATAATACAGGCCTTGATTTTAAGTCCAATGGACTTATAATCAAATGGGAAATTTCACGGGCCTATAGCCCATGATAATTTCTACCTAGGGCTTCAAAATGGCTGTTATTTTATTGATTTTTTAATTAAAATAAATGGCCTAATTGAGTCTATAAAAGGAGTGCTTAGAGAGAAGATTTCAGAGACGACAGATAAGTCACAAGTCAGATTTTCTGATAGTTTTATATTCTCTCTAAACACAAGTCCTTTTCTAAGCCACTTTGTTATTTTCTCTTCTTCTCTCTATATCTATCTCATGTGTTGAGAATTTCCCACACTAGTCTAGGTGGTTCTAAGGATACATTGGAAGATCATGAAGAAAATAGAAGATCGGTTTAGTTTCTTGATAATACTCTGCGACAAAGAGGATACAAGAGTTAGAGAAACTGAAGGAAGGGTTCTTAATTCCGCTGCGTATACTGTAAGTATTATATTATTTGTTTCTCTTTGAATTCAATTTTAGAAACATGTTTTAGGCTATCTCGTATTAATTTGTTTAATATTAGATATACATGAAAATAAATAAAGATCCTGTATAAGCTTTTCCAACACCTCACCCTCAGGCTCAAAGGTTACCATCTTCCTCCTACAGTGCCAACAAATACAACTAGTCCATACCCAGAATCATATCGAAGTCGGTCATAACCAACTCTATCAAATAAATTGACAACTCCCTGCCCTCCACCATCATTGGCAATGATCTAACCCATCTCCTGGATACTTCTAACTCCCCATTGGGCAATAAGGTCCCAAACCCCTCAGCATAATAATCACATGGTCTACACAGTCTATCAATAATTCTACTAGCAACAAAAGAATGTGTAGCACCATAATCAATCAAAATAGAATAAGGGGTTCTAGCAGTAAATAGCTCACCTATCACTACTGAATGACAAGCCTCAGCTTCTGCTTGTGTTAGTGCAAACACTCAAGCTGGGGTCGAGTTGTCTGCCTTTCTTGGTTCTTCCTTTCTTTCCTTCGGGCTATCTCTCTTTGAAATGTCTCACTATCTCGCACAAAAAGTAGGCCTTTGCTCGACACTCTCCTATATGGTGCCTCATACATCTAGCGCACTCTGGAAAAGTCCTCTAGCCCTCATTGTCGCCCTAGCAGCCTATCTAAATACCACGTGGTCTCCTATCAGTGCCTGGAGTTGGAAATGCATTAAGAGCCTTCCTTTACTGATCATTGGGGCCTCCGCCCGTACCTGAACTCATAAATGGAGGTCCCACCCTCCTAGTGTCTCTCCTGGTTGTGTCCTCGCGCTAGATTTTGTTCTCTGCGCTCTCAACTATAAGCCCCTTCTCAACAACCTGTGCATAAGTAGTCACTCCTGGCACAATAGTGATACAAACATCCCAGGTTATCATAGGTTGTAGCCTCTGGAGAAATCACTCCCTTCTGGTCCCATCAGAGGGCACCAGTTCCCCGACAAACTTTATCAATCTGTCAAACCTCAAAGCATAATCGATCACTGACATGTTTCCCAGAAGTAATCTGCTGAACTCTTCAGCTTTTGCAACTCTGATGGCATCATTGTAATACTTTTCATTAAACAAAGTTTTAAACTCTTCCCAATCCAGGGTATTAACTTTTCTGGTCTGGGATATCACGCCCCACCAAATTCAAGCAACCTCTCGAAACATGTATGTGGCACAGGCCACCCTCTCATTACTAACCACCCTCATGAAATCCAGGATGGTGGTAACCATGCTCATCCACTATTCAACCTTAGCCAGATATGTACTTCTCTAAAAAACTAGAGGGTGTTGTTTCCTGAACCTTTCATAAAGAGGTTCCTATCTGCTCCCAGCCTCTCGTGACTTTTCTATTGTTGGCACCAACACTGCTAGTGCCTCTAGCAAAATCTTCCTTGTAGGAAACTGTTGTTGTCTCAGGAGGCGGATCTCTTCTTCCTGCCTCAATAAACTGGCTTGCATATCAGCAAGCACTTGCTGCCAGTTCTCAGGAGCTGTCGGAGGGGTCTGACCCTGATTTTCATTATGACCCTGTCTATCATTCTGACCCTGATCTTCCTGCCCAACTGATGATTCTATCTACCTTGGAAGCATATTTCCAAGCTTACACCTTGCTGCAGTAATCAATTCATCCAGTTAGGTACTAATAACTAAACCTCTTGCCGCCTCACGGTCCAAGACCAAGCAAATAATCATTCACATTCAACAGTCATGCTAATAAGCATGTCGATTCATGTTCAGATCTATGATGGTGCTAATAAGCACTTTCTGACATTCATAACCAATAGCAATGCTAATAAGAATTTCTTTAACATTTAACAGTGCTTATAACCATTCACTACCATTTATAAGAAACATTTTCTCGCATACATGTATCTATGACAACGCTAATGAGCGAGTCCTGACCTACAAGTCCATATAACAATGATAATAAGCATTTCCTTTTGCATTAGCATGCAATGTGTAATGCCCTGGATATCCAAGGCCATTACACTGTGTATTTATAAAGGAGTAGGACTTGCTAATCAAGTCATTTAGTTAAAAACGTGTCACTAAAACGATTAATGAACTAGGGTTAAAAGGTTTTGGTCATAAAAGATACATTTCACATAATTAAACGTTTTGTACAAGGGATCCCAAAAGAAACAACGTTTGAAAATAAGTTTACAAAATTTCAGGGCATAGACAACCGCCAGCCACTCTAAGGGCAAAACAGACATTTATGGTCCTCCTATTCCTGTCTCTTCCTCAACCGTGGCGGCTGAGCAGCTGGTCATGTACATTCTGCCCTCAGAGCTCTCCGAGTCAGGGCTGATCGAGCTTACCCTTGCCTTTACCTGCACCACGCAGCACCCGTGAGCCAAGGCCCAACAAGAAAACATGACATCATATCACATACAATGATAACAATTGAATCAATAAGCATGTTCATACACTAACATTCCACATTAATCACATAATCCATAGACATAACCAGAGAATCTACAAACCAATATTCAGCTATTCAGCATGACAAATTCATCAGTCAAGAATGATAACCAAATCATATGATAATCAGGGTCGACGCCCTTAGGTCGCACCCTCTGTTTACCCCACTGACTCCGGTCCACTTAAACCGAGCTTAGTGAATATTAAGCTGTCCTCAGCTACCAGTGGCTAAGCTGCGCCCTGTGTGCCAATGTAAACTCCGACACTCTTAGGCCATTTTTTATTATTCACATGGCATAATACCATCCTTCGTAATGCATAAAAAACAGGGAACCCTTAGTCCCATTGTAAATTCACAACCGGGTGCAGTTTTCTTACCTTTAATTTCCAAGTACTTTGATTACGAGAGATGCCTCTTGAGCACGATCCATTTCCTAGGCCTTAGCTTACACCTAGTCACCACCAAGATAAGGGATTCCATTAATAATTGTATAAAGGTTTATGGTTAAAGTTCTAGCCTCCAGGACATCGAATTCCACTAAACACGATAGTGGAATCGATCCCAAGAACCCTAGGTTAGGTTCCCACGCTTTAAAACTCCAAAAGGCCACAAATGTCCTTAAGGGTCGCAGCTCAAGCTACCCATGGCGCGGCATTCCCCTGAACAGAGGCCCAACCTCGCCCAAAAACAAACACGGGCTGCGGCCCTACACACCCCATGCCACGGCCCTTCTTCTTCTCCAGCACCTATCTGCTTCAAAGGGCCGCGACACACCAAGAACTAAGCCACGACCTGACCCCTTCGAACCCAGAAAATCCACAATTTTTAACACTCCAACCTCACTCAAATCCACCCAAAACCATCCTAATGATATAATCCAATTATTACAAACATTCTAACATGATTTCAGCAACATAACCCAGCAAAAACCTAACCTAGAAACTCATCAAAACAACATTTTAATTTCTGAAACCCATAAGCTCAAGAACATCAAAACCAGCCAGAAAAACCCAGAATTCAAACACTATATCTTAAATTGAAGCTTACCTTCACTGAAGAATCAATCCTCCAAACAATTACTGAGCTAACTCCTAAGCCTTCTACCTTAATTCAACCTTTAAATTCAGAACCCAAGAACTCTTAGAATCCAGCCCCAAAGCTACATAATCAAATGATAAAAAGTATAATTCAATGCGTACCTCAGTTCCTGGTTAGATTCCTTAGCTTCTACTGAGTTAATCCTCCACAACCTCTACTCAATTCACTGAGTTCCAGCCAAGGTTCCTTAGTTTTTTTGTAGTTTCCCTTGAGAGAGAGAGCAAAGAGAGAGAGAAGGGTCGGTTGGCCTTGTTCTACCACTTTCTGAGTTTTACTTAGTCCATCCTTAAGCAATTAAGTCAATCCCGAGGCTCGGGGTACCAAAAACGTCCCCAATGGCAAAATGGTAAAATTCCCCAGTATTCCCACCTAAGCTTCCTAACCTTAAATATATCTCCAATTTTCCATAACCCGATAACCCAAATAACCATCCAATTCCCAAAATACCCCTTATCTTGCCCCAAGTCAAGTATTAGGTCCCGTTGTGACTTTCCCGCTAACTAGCTCCCTAGGATCACCTCATGTCGTATGCTGCAGAAATACCCACATAATAATGTGTTCCTCACAATTATATCATATAATCACGTTTAAGCCCTCAACGGGCTAAAATTACAAATATACCTCTTTAAGCTAAACGGGGCCTACAAGCATACTAATACTCGTAGACATGCATTTCATATATATTCATTAATCATACAAGCATGCTTATCATAGAATCATGCATTAAACTATTTAATTCACACATATACCATTCGTGCCCTCCCGACACACTAATCAAGGCCCTTAAACCTTATTAGTGATTTTGGGTTATTACACAATGTCAGTGCTGATAAGCACATCCTTTTAAATCATGCAGCAGTCAAGGGCTTGACCCTACCAGAATATCTCATGCTACCTAATAAGGCAGGCAGATAAGGCAATTTATATCCTATTTAAGCAGTTAAAAACACATAACCACATAAATAGTTAACAAACCCTGAGTCGAGCTTCTCTTTAGTGGCGAGTGTACAAGCCCAGCCTATCTTCAGAAACCCTTAACCTTGGCACACTCTGATACCAAGTTGTAACGCCCTGACTAGCCAAGGCCGCTATACTGTTTATTTTAAATAGTGCTAAACTCGCTAAACGAGTCATTTGGCCATAATCGTGTAACTAAATGTGATTAATGGTTTAGGGATAAAAATTTCAGTCGAAAGGAATAGTTATTTTGTTAAAATGTTAAGGTGTACATGGGATCCCATAATAAACGTTTACAAAGTTGTTTACAGTTCCAAAAGGGTAATTACATTTCAAAAGTTACAACCCGCCGACCTAAGCGACAAAAATAAGGTTTAACCCTAGTTCCTCTGAGAATCCTCGGTTGTGGTGGTCGAGCAGCCACATATGTACACGTCGCCACTGAAGCTCTCCAACTCATGACTGGTCTAGCTTCCCTTTCCCCATACCTACACCACATAGCACCGGTGATCCAAGGCCCAATAAAAAAACATAAACATGCTCATAAGCAGTGAATAACACGTTACCAAACCATAATAAGCATGCCTAGCAGTAATAACCCTACTCATGCATGTATACCATTCATATAAATGACTACAACGTCATATGGGGCCAACTGCCCCAATTACATGATTAATGAATCATACTGGGGCCCGTTGCCCAAAACACATGATTAATAAATCACATTGGGGCTCAGCGTCATAGGATATGGAACTAATAACTCACCTTGGGGCCTATTGCCCTATCCTCTGTATAACCAGCCTTGGAGGTGGCCCAACATACCTAGCGCTTAATTTTCCACGACCATTAGGTCGGACAATCGTATGATGCACACTTGATTAGATCTAACCATCTCGATCAACACTCAGCATGCTATTGCCACCCTTGACTGATAAGTCAATGCTTTTTGACCAGCGCAATTTCCGTCCTTGACTCATAAGTCAATGCTTTTCTTATTCAAGTAATGCTAACATGCATTCATTATATAACAAATATCCAGATACAGAGCATTTAGCATGCTCAATCAATCAATTACGGGCATAATCATAATCATGCACTTATATAGGGGCCCACGCCCTAATCAAGACTATATTCAACAGTCGAGCCAAGCCCTAATTATGTACATCATGTATTGGGTAAATGTTGTTTTACCTTAGGCCCGAGTGTAATGTAAAATAAGAGCGATCCTCGAGCACAATCCTAATCTTGAGCCCCTAGCGATAACCTAGTCACAACAAAGTATAGAATCCTGTCAATAACGAGTAAACAAAGGCTTCTGGATCGAGTCCAAGCCTCCGGGACATTGAATCCAAGTAAATTGGGTCAAAGGATCGATCTTGAATCCTTACGTTTGAGTTCCCACACTCAAAACCTTCATTGTCAAAAACCCTTATTTGTGCCACGACACCCCTAATTAGGGTGGTGGCACCCAGCAATTAAAGTCGTGGCTCTCGCAAACAGAGAGCCCAGCCCCCAATTATAATGGACACGGGCCACAGCACTGCTCCACAAGCGCCACGACACCCAACAACAGGGTCACGGTGCGACCCTGCGAACACAACTTTCTCAGATCCAAATCCTTCCAAAACTCACCCCAAAACCATACCAAACCCACAATTCAATCTCACAACATCCCTAGAATGTCCCATGCAACAAAACTCGCTTTTCTGATGGATCAAAAACTCACCAAACCTTAAAATCCAAATCAAGACTTGAGAAACTTAAGGAAACAAAACTTAGAAACTTAAGGCTTAAATTACCTCTGATTAAGTTGTTTTCCCGCTAAATCCTCCATCTATCAAGCTTCTAATCTTCCCTATAATCATTAAGACTCTAACCTTGCTTGAATCTGAGCCCTAAAACTCGAGTTTCCGTCGAAAATGTTAACGAGTGTCAAGTGAGCAAACGCGAGAGAGAACACACGTGTTTGAACATATTTCTATTTATGACAGGTTACTTAGGGCTCAAGTAACCTTAAGTAAATTCCAAAGCTCGGGGTAAAAATGGTCAAAATCCTTAGAATTCCCTTCTGATCTCACTAACTCTGAATATATCTTCGAATATTCATTCCCATTACCCAATATCCCGGTCATGTACTAAATACCCCTTGACTCACCCCAAATATTGGTCCTGTTGTGACTTTCCCGCTAACTTCCTCCCTAGGACCGCCTCGTGCCGAGTAACCCTAATATATCAACATAATAATGTGGTCTCACACATATATCACATATATTCCAAATAAACCCATAACGGGCCAAATTACGAAAATTACCCTTCTGATAAGAAACGAGCCCACATGCATATTTAATACACCTAAACATGCATATCAAGTCATAATATAATATAACTCACGTAATCATATAATGATACACAAATATATCACATAAGCACATAATTTTCATAATTTCTCACCATGGCCCCTAATCAAGGCCCTAAGCCTTATTAGGTAATTTGGGATGTTACAACATGTCCCCTTATTACGGGGTATGACATAAATTAAATATTTTTTTAATAAAAAAAAATTAGTTTTTATTTTAATATACCTTTGCGGAATTTTTTTCTAGCGATGTATTGAGAGCTTGTTGAAACGCACAACATGTATGTTTTCCCATACCTTTATGGAAAATGTGACAGTCTTATCAAGATCAATGTGGGCATATCTATGAAAGATATTTCCCATTATTACAAGATATGATATTAATTAAATATGTTTTTAATAAATAAATTATTATTTAATTTAATATATCTTTAAGAAAGCATGTCATGTCATGCCATGTACTGATAGCTTCTTAAAGTGCAACACAATTTTGTTTTCCAGTACCTTTATGGGAATTATCATACATCATGTCAAGATCAATGTATCAATATATATGGAAGATACTTCCAATTATTACACAGTATGGTATTTTTTAAAGAGATTTTAACTTTGAAAAATATATTTTAATTAAAATTAAACTTAGCACAACTAGACAGCCTTAGAAAGTAAACCCTACTTTACCTCACTATATATAAGGGGGCACGGTTACGTTAATTTTTTACCCTAAAACCCATTATTGAGTTACTTAGGCAGATAACCAAAATATTTTATCCATTTAAATATGGATCCTTGTAACGCCCTACTTCCTTAGAGTCGTTACTATGTGAGTTTAAAAAAGTGCATTTAACTAGCTAATCGAGATTTTAAGACAAAAGTGTGAACAAACCATAATCAGAGTTTTAAACTTTGGAAATAATTATATTTACTAAAAATCATAAAACGTTTACAACCCAAAAAATATAATCAGAGTCGGCTAAACGAAAAAACCTACTTTCAATACAAACATCTACCAAAATACCCTTGGCTGTGGCAGCCAGGCAGGCCCAACATGTACGCGCCGCCTCACGCTCTCTGTACTCATTGTTGGTCGAATTTCCCCTTGCCCTTACCTGCACCACAGAGCACTCGTGAGCCGAAGCCCAGCAAGAAAACCGTCACAAGCAGATAACACATGCAAATCAAACACTTAGCATATAAACATGCCATCAATAGGCTATACACATACGACCATGCCGTCCCAGGCGCTTTACCAGGCCCTGGGTTCGCAGTTCATATCATGAACATATCCCAGGTATCCTTTAAGGTCTCACCCTGGCAACTTGCACTCCGCATGCTAAACGCTGCTCCCGGCCCCTTGCAGCACTTGGCCTTGCACTCCACGTGCTTTATGCCATTCTCGGTCCCTTGCCGTTCCCAGCCTTGCCGACCTCGGCCTACGCCGTTCTCGGCTCTCGCCGAACATTTACACATAGCATAATAAAGGAAATACTAAACATGAACAAATTTAACCAAAGGGCTATGCCCTGCAACACAATCACATAGAGCCCTACCCTGCATACAAGCTCTATGGAAACAGTGGTTTTCTTACCTGTGTCCCGAGCTTCCCAATCACCGCGATCACGAGCACAGATCTCTATCCCGAGCCTCGAAGAAATCCTAGTCACAACGTATGAACCATAATCAACCATCACGTTCTAATCCACTAAAATAGTTTCGTGTCATAATTCTACCCTCCGAGACCTTGGTTTCTACCAAACCGGGTAGTAGAAACCTTCCCGAGCCTCAACATTCAAGTTCCCAAGCTAAAAACCCTCATTTTGCCAAAAATTCACACTTAGGCCGTGGCTCAACCTCCCCTAAGCGTCGCGGGGCGCCCCTAGACAGAGGCAAAATTGCCTCAAATCTGCCAGCTTAGGGCCGCGGCGCCCAAACCTTGCGCTGCGGCGCCTGGGAAATTCCCTTGAAGGCCACTAGCCTAGAAACGCAAGCAGGCCGTGGCGCTGAAGAATAGGGCCGCGGCGCGAGCTCGAAACCCAGAATTCCCATGCAAACTTTTCGAGCTAACACCCCTGGAATCATTCTATACACATCCCAACAACAGAATTGAGTCCCACACTCGTACTAATACACTATAAGCAACACATAACCTTGGAGAAACCAATCAAAATCCTACCAAAACTCAAACTCAATTTCCTAAGTTCTAGCTCCTCAAAATTCATTAAAACAGAGAAAACTTAGATAAAACTCAAGCTTAAATCCTTACCTCAAGAACAATTCGACCCTTAGCTGTCTTTAACCTTGCTCCTTGCTTTGATTCCCCAACTCTCAGCTTAAATTCAAAGCTTTCACCAAGTTTTTCCTTTGATATGCCTTAAAGATAATGGAGAGAGAGAGAAGAGAAGGAAACTTCAAGAGAGAGGGAAAGAAAGAGTCGGTTTCTGGTTTCTTTTCTGAAGACTTCCTAGGTTTTGTTTTATTTAACTTAAACTTTAAGGTTACCTCAAGGCTCGGGGTACCAAAACGTCCCCGAGGGAAAAATGGTAAATTTCCCCAATATTACCTCCTAGACATTCTAACCTCAAATATATCTCCAAATATTTATTTCCATAGCCCGATAACCCCATAAAACATCTAATACCTGAAATACCCCTCGACTCGCCCCGAGTCAGATATTCAATCCCGTTGTGACTTTCTGACTAATGGTTCCCTAGGACTGTCTCGGATCGTGCTACGCAGATATATCACAAATATCACACATATATTACATTTATGCCCTCAACTGGCTAAAATTACAAACATACCCCTAATATTCAAACGGGGCCCACATGCATATTTAATTCAGCTAAACATCCATTTCCATCACATATTCACATAAGTTCACATATTATATCCATAGTCCACTTATTGCCCTCCAGGCACACTAATCAAGGCCCTAACCTAAGCCTTATTAGTAAATTTGGGTCATTACAATCCTAATAGCCCTTTCAATCCATTTGAGAGTAGTCATACCCGTTCTCCTCCTCCTTCTATTGGGAGGAACACTTCGTCAAGGCCTTCACGTAGTCCTAGACTACGTATGACTTTCTTAAATGGTTGTACAAACTACATGAGACTTGAATCTATTCTACAAAAACATATGCACTTACTTTGTGAAGCCAACAATTCAGCGTCCCGGGCAAGAGAGGAAACCCTCCAACTTACAGACTACTTGTACCATTGTGCTCGATTTCTACAAAATGCAAGCAAGGCAGCAAGAAATGTTGAGCAACGCATCGATGAGCTTTTGGAGTTAATTGAGTTTGACATACCTCAATACCCAGCGGAGGAAAAACAGCCAGAGAAATGGAAGGATCCTCTGAGTGTGATAAAACTAGATTAGCATCAGTTTACCTCCTCTAGTTGTCTCCCCATGTTGGTTGTTTTTCATTGTCATGGTTCCTTGTGGTTAGTAGTAGCAGTACAATGATGTTGTAACACCCTGGATAGCCAAGACCATTACATTGTGTGTTTTAAATAGTGTTGGGCTTGCTAATCAAGTCATTTGGACATAAACGTGTAACTAGAATTAATTAATGGATTAGGGTTAAAAAATTTGGTCAACGGAATATATAATTTCATTACAAGTTTAAGTTCGAACATGGGATCCCAGAATAAACATTTAAAAAGTCATTTACAATCCAAAAGGGGGATTATACACAAGTCGGCCTAAGCGAAAAAATTAGGATTTAACCCTAGTTCCTTTGTGAATCCCTGACCATGGTGGTCGAGCAAGCTACATATGTACACGTTGCCACCGAAGCTCTCCAACTCATGGTTGGTCCAGCTTCCCTTTTTCCCTTACATGCACCACATAGCACCCGTGAGCCAATGCTCAGCAAGAAAACTTAAACATGCTCATAAGCAGTTAATAACATATTACAGAATCATAATTAGCATGCCTAGAAGTAATAACCCTACTCATGCATTCATTCAATCCAGATAAGTGACTATAGAGTCACATCGGGGTCCGTTGCCCTAGGATAAGTGACTATAGAGTCACCCTAGGGCCCATTTCCCTATCATCTATATAACCAGCCTTAGATTTGGTCAAGCGTACATGGCGCTTTATTTTCTAAGCGACCATAGGGTAGATCAAGCATATACCACGCTCCTGGATAGGCCTAACAATATCGGACAGCACTCAACGCACTACTGCCACCCTTGAATCATAAGTCAAGCCTTTCAATCAAGTAAAACAGATAAGCATACATTATATATTACAAGTATGCACAAGATAGTTAACGTGTCTAATAAAATAGTCCAAGCATGGTTATAACCATGTTCAATAAACGGGTCAAGCCCTAATCACATATTAGGTGTAGTTTTCATGCCTCTAGTTCAAGCACTGGATAAATAAAAAGACCCTCGAGCACGTCATGTCCTGAGCCCTAGTGTTAAACTAGTCACAACCATAAATAATATCCTCATTAGGATTCAATCCCATAAACAAACTCCAAGACCATTCTCGTGCCCTCGGGACCCCCAATTCCACCCAACGAGGTGGTGTAATCGTCCCCTGAGCCCCCAAGTTCTTCCCAAGATCTATAAATGAGGCTTGCTTAAATTGACATAGGGAGAGGCGTCCAAACCAGTCAGAGAATTCCCAGAAACTCCCCTACACAGCACAGGGGCGTCCAGAACAAGGGTAGGGGAACTGAAGCAAGTCAGAGAGCCCTCAAAGCCCTCCCCTACCTAGCGCAAGGGTGCCACCTCTCAAACACAGAATTTATGGGTTTTTCCTACATTTTTTCCCGAACTCACAACCTCAAATTTGTCCACAAACTCCAATCAAGGCTAGAACTTAGCCCAAAAATCACAATAATAATCCCCAAGCAACATAAAAACACCAAAGGTTCAACCAAAAATACTTTGAACCTCACACTAACCCTTTGAGTTCCAAGAACTCAACTCCTCTCCAAATCTGAAATTCAAACCATAGAACACAACTTTCCATCTACAACAAAGCTCCCCAAACAATTTCAAATAAGTTAATAACCTCAAAACATTAGATTAAACTTCCTAGACTTCAAGAATTCCAACAATCATACCACACTCCAACATTCCTCAAGAACACCATAACATTAGGAAAAACTCAAGAAAAGCTTCAAAAATTTACCTTGTCTATGGAATTTTGAAATTTCCCCCACCTCTGGTGATCCTTGCTAGCTCTTAATCTTCCCAATAGAGCCTAAATTCCACAATGATTTTCCTAGAACAAGCTTGCTTCACTTGTTGTTTAAACTCCCAAAATCCCTCCAAAGAGGTAACCAAGAGAGGAAAGAGAGAGAGAGAGAGAGAGAGACGTGAATGAGCTATAGGGTTCAAACTTTGGCTAACATGAATCTGCCCAAGGGTCAAAATGACCAATTTACCCTCACTCAAGCCAATGGCACTTTAACCAAACCAAGGGCATTTTGGTCTTTTGCCACCATTTTCCACCAATCCTCAATTAACATCATATTTCAAAATTAATTCCAATATTCCCCAGTGATCACCAAGCAATTCCCATTACCTGATAAATCTCAGTAATGTACTAAATTACTAAAATACCCCTAGGCTCACCCTGAGCCGGATATTTAATCATGTTGTGACCTTTCTGCTAACTTGCTCACTGGGATCGCCTCGTGTTGAATAACTCAAATATATCCACATAATAATATGGTCTCAATCATAAAACACATATATTTACAAATATACACTTAACGGGTCAAAATTACGAAAATATCCTTCTAATAAGAAACAGACCCACATGCATGCTTAATACACCTAACATGCTATAATAGTAATATCATAATATAACTCATATAATTCACATAATCATGCATATGATCATAAACATGCACATAATATCCATTTATGCCCTCCTGGCACACTAATCAAGGCACTAAGCCTCATTAGAAAATTTGGGATGTTACAATTATCCCCTCCTTACATGAATTTCATCCTTGAAATTTTACCTTAACAGCTCAGGATACTGATCTTGCATATTTGACTCCAATTCTTAGGTCACCTCCTCGACCTTGTTGTTCCTCCATAAGACCTTAACCAAAGGTATGATTTTATTCCTCATGACCTAGTCCTTCCTGTCTAATATTTGGAATTGGTTACCCCTCATAGGATAGGTATGCCTACAACTCCAGATCTTCATACTTAATACATGAACCTTATCTGATACATACTTTCAAAGCATTGAGATATGAAATACATTGTGCACTACTAACAATGTTGGAAGTAAGGCCAACCTATAGGCCACCTAACCAATCCTCTCTAGGATCTCAAAAGTTCCTACAAATCTAGGGCTCAACTTGTCCTTCTTCCCAAACCTCTCACCATTTTCGATGGTGAAACTCTAAGGAAGACATAGTCTCCCACTTGGAACTCCATGTTCCTGCGCTTCATAATTAAATAACTTTTCTGTCTACTTTAAGACACGAGCATCCGACTAATCTTTTCAATAGCCTTACTGGTCCTCTGAACTTCTTCAGGACCCAAGTATTTCCTTTCACCCATCTCATCTAAGTGAATGTGTGATATACACTTCCTACCATATAGCATATCATAAGGAGCCACTCCAATGGTCAACTAATAGCTATTATTGTAGGAAAATTCTATCAAAGGAAAATACTTACTCTAGGACCCTTCAAAGTCCAAAACGCATGCCTGAAGCATGTCTTCCAATATCTGAATCGTCTTCTTAGACTGACCATCTATTTGAGGATGATAAGCTTTACTAAATTTCAACTGTGTACCCATAGCTTTCTGCAAACTTCCCCAGAACTTGGAAGTAAATGTGAGGTCCCGTTCTGATACTATAGACCTCAGAGCCCTGTGAAGATGTAATATCTCTCTCACATAGAGATCTGCATACTTATCAACTATATAAGTCATCCTCACTGGTAGAAAGTGAGCTGATTTTGTGTATCAATCCGCGATAACCCAAACTGAATCATGTTGACTCACTGTCCTAGGCAACCCAACCACAAAATCCATAGTGATGTCTTCCCATTTCCACTGTGGGATATCCAGAGGCTGTATAGCCCTGTTGTTCTCTGATGCTCAGCCTTGACATGCTAACACGTTAGGCACATTCAGTTACATTCCTCTTCATCCCAAGCCATCAATATAAAGTCTTCAAATCCTGATACATCTTCGTGGTGCCTAGATGCAAAGAGTAAGGGGTAGTATGAGATTCATCCAGAATCTTCCGCCTGATAGCAACATCCATCGGAACACAAATTTGACCATTGTATCTCAGTAAACCTAGATCTAACACTGTGTAGTTCCTAGCCACTATAGCTAGGACATCCCCTTTAATCTTCATCAACTGTGGATCATTCAACTGGCTTTCCTTTATCCTCTCTAGAAAAGTAAACTATAGGGTGATGTTGGCTAACTGGCCCACCACTAAGTCTATCCTCGCTCTGGTCATATCCTCTGCCAATTCCTTGGATATCTACCTCAAACTGCATAATAGTCCCGAACCATTCCGACTTAAGGCATTTGCCACCACGTTGACTTTCCCAGGATGATACAATATTTCACAGTCATAATCCTTCACCAGCTTTAACCAACGCCTCTGTCACATGTTCAAATCCTTCTTTGTTAAGAAATACTTCAGGCTTTTGTGGCCAGTGTATATCTCACACTTCTCCCCATACAGGTAATGCCTCCATACCTTTAGTGCAAAGAACACTACTGCTAACTCCAGATCATGCGTAGGGTATCTCTACTCATCTTCTTTCAACTGACGTGATGCATAAGCAATCACCTTCCCTGCCTGCATAAGAACACTGAAAAAACCCTCTCTCGAAGCATCACAACCTCAAACTTCTCCTGATGTGTTGGACGACTCAAAACTAGAGTTGTTATCAATCGCCGCTTCAGTTCCTAGAAGTTTTTCTCACACCTATCTGACCACACAAACTCTTGGTTCTTGTGTGTCAGTTCCATCAGTGGGGTAGCAATCCTTGAGAACCCTTCCACAAAGCGTCTGTAATGACCTACCAATCCAAGGAAACTTCTTATCTCTGAGGCATTCTGTAATGCCCCAAATTTTCCAATAAGGTTTAGGACCTTGATTAGGAGGCCGGGAGGTCCATAATTGATTTATTATGGTATTTAATGATTATATGCATGTTTATGTGAATTATATTATTATATGATGGTGAATGCATGCATATGGGCTCATATTTTAATTGCAAGGGCATTTTGGTAATTTGGCCGTTGGCGGCGTGATTGTGTAATTTCATGCATATGGGTGAATTATAAATTTTACTACATTATATGTGGATTGGTTCGAGCCATTCGACATGAGACGATCATGGGAATGCAAGTTTTCGGTCTAGTCATAACGGGATTAAGTTTAGGGCTCGGAGTGAGTCACGGGGTAATTTGGTGATTAGAACGTTGCTGAGAATTAAAGGGTAATGGGATATGATTTATTGGCATTTTAGAATATTGAGGATAGCGGGAATTGGAGAGCATTAATTATAATTAACGGTATAGGATGGAAATGACGATTTTACCCTTGGGAGTGCTTAGAAGCTTTTATTTGACCTAGGGACAAAATAGTCTTTTCACCCCCAACATATATATTAGCCTTTGGGGTTTAGAAGGTTGTGGAATTGTTAGAAAATAGAGCAACATCAACCTCCTCTCTCTCCTCACCCGTACACCATTTCCCTTCTTTCTTCCTTTGGAATTTTGAGAGCCAATTTGAGGTAACAAGCTAGGAAATCAAGGTTTGGGCTTAGGGACTTGATTCATCTATTGAAGGGGATTGAAAACCAAGCTTGAGGTAAGGAAACTCAGCCATGAAAGTCTGGTTATACTCTGTTTTCTTGTAAGTTTCAGCTTGTGATTTCTTGGTGGTTAGTTGGAATTAATGGAAGTTTGGTTGGTGTCTAACTTGGGTTTTGATGATGGTGAGTTGTAGATAATGTTTAGTGGTTGAATTGGGTGTTGGGTTGAGGTTTGGGACTGGTTTGAAGGTTTGGTTTCGAGGGAAACGCAGGGGAAGAAAATCTTACTGTTGCTGGTTTGCTTAATGTGCCGCAGCCTGGCTATGGCGTGCCGCGGCCTGAGTGTGCTTCTGGGCAAGTTTTTGCCTCTATTTGAGGGTGAGCCGCGGCCCATCAGGGCAGATTTGGCCAGAAATAGGTTTTTGACTTGGGGATGCTAGCTTAAGGCCTCGGGGTCGGTCCTACTACCCGGTTAAGTGTGGATTGATGTCCCGGAGGCTAGATATTGGTTTGGAAACCTTTGCTTTCATTTTCATTGATGGTATCCTATATTTTTGGTTATGACTAGGTGACCGTTAAAGGACCAAAGGATTGATCGTTCTCAAAGGTCGTTTCTTTTATTAATTCTTGCTCGAACCCAAGGTAAGAAAACTGCACCCCATGTGTGACATGCATGGCTATTTATGATGCATGTTGGATGTTTAAATGTAAACATTGATAGCATAATGAATGCTTGGGAACTTTGCCCATTTGCATATGATTATTGTTGAGGCATGCTGGATGGTTAAATGTAATGCATGAGATGCACGAGAAACATGTGATTAGGGCATGCCATGAATGATGAATATGAGATTGGTCAAAGCTTGAGTCTCTTTGGTTGTGCTTGATCTATATTATGCTCACAAATATTAGGTAAGCATGCTGAATGTTCTACTCTTGGATGAATGACATATCGATAGCATTGCTTACTTGTGCATGGCACTGACTAATTAGTCAGATTTGGCAAAGGTGTTAGTATCAACTGTGAAGCTGTGACTCACTAGTCAAGTTCGGCAGTGGTACTGGGCACTGGTCACATTATGTTGACTCACTAGTCAGGATGGCCTTAGCATGTTCAGCGCAAGCCATGTCGATTAGACCTAATCGACCTTCTGCATTGAATGACTCAAAGAGCATTAATGCAGGACCGACCTCAAGTTCGATGAATATAAACAAGCACTTATCTAGCCAAAGGCTAGTCATTTAGAGCCAGGGCTAGCGAGCCCCGTGACTGTTAGGTCACATGGCTATGGGCACCGGCCCCTAGTGACATGCTTGTCAGTCACTCATTTGATAAGAGCCATTGCAGGAAAGCCTAGATAACGGTGTCGTTACACGGCTATGGGCACTGGGCCCCAAGTGACTTGTTTGTCGGTCACTTAGTATGGTTTAACAGGACCTCAAAGTGATATTCACTCATCTGATCAAAGCTATGAGCTATGTATGATCATTTTGATCATCATATGCATGGCTTTGGGCACTGAGGCCCCAGTGACTTGCTTGTTGGTCACTCAACATGGTTTACCAGAACCTCAAGTGTTGCGACACTCATCTAATTAGGATTGACTTGATAGTCCTCCAATCAGAAGGCTAGGACTTCTTATCCTGGATGCCCCAGCATCTGTTTGAATTCATTTGCATGCTTAATAGAGCTATGAATGCTAGGCATGCCAGATATGATTTGATATCATGATATGACTGTTTATGAGCATATGAGCTTTCTTGCTCGGCTTCGGCTCACAGGTGCTTTGTGGTGCAGGTAAAGGCAAAAGGAAGCTGGACCATCCTTGAGTTGGAGAGCTTAGGTGATGACGTGTACATATGAAGCTGCTCGACCAATACTTAGGCGAGGTTTGAAAGTGGAACTAGGGCTGAACCCTGTTTTGCCGCTTAGAACGGCCTGTGTGTAAACACTTTCTTGTAATAAACTCTGAAATTATATTTTTGGGATCCCAATATATATCTTAAACGTTCTAGTGAAACGTTACATCTTAACCGAAATTTTTAATCCCTAAACCGCTAATCACACTTAGTTACACGTTTATGGCCAAACGACTCGATTAGCGAGGTTAGCACTGTTTGCAATGTACACTGTAGCGGTCCCTGGAGTTGGGGCGTTACCCATTCCTTGGGCTTGGCCAATCTCTGACTGCCTCAATCTTAGTTGGGTCCACCTTGATTCCATTTCTACTAACAATGTGACCAAGGAAAGTCACATGTGGTAACAAGAATTCACACTTCTTGAACTACACATACAGCCTATGTTCCCTCATCCTTTGTAAAAGCAACATGAGATGCTGCTCATGCTCTTCCTACGACTGAGAGTAAACTAGAATATCGTCGATGAAGACGATCACGAAGCGATCCAGATAATCCTTGAACACCCTGTTCATCAAATCCATAAAAACTATTGGGGCATTAGTCACTACAAGAATTTTGAGTAAATATTACGTTAAGATATAGCACCTTTTTTAAAGTGTTATTAATGATTTAGCTCTAAAATATTCGGGTAGAAATATTTAGCGCCAAGTGAATTAGTAATGGCACCTTTACTTTTCATTTTTTTTTATTATTTTACACAGCACTCATTCTGAATATGGGTTCTCTCTAAACGCCTAAATCCCTTCATTCTCACCATTCATTTCATCGATTCTCTCTAACCTCCACGAGAGAGTGCTCAAACCACACGGCGTCGTTCTCCTCCACCGGCGGTCAGATCAGTTTACTCCAACATCACAAAGTCGCTCTCCACCCCATCGGCTCGACTTAGCAAACATCAAAGGCACTCTTTCTTGTCCTGACCTCACTCTGGTAATGGTTCCTACTCTTCAGTAAATGAGAGAGAGCCCTAAGCCGCTGCCCTCTCCTCCTCTCACTTCTATCCGCTATTCTTCTTTTTCTTGGAAGAATAGGTGACGGCGCCTGGCGGAGGCAGAGGCAAAGGCGAGGTCACGGGTTCGACGATGCGTGGGTCTTCTTCTCCTCAGCACACGACGGAGGCGAGATCTGGTATGTTTCCTCTCGACTTATTTTTGTTGTTGTTGGTTGGTTCATGGTAGGCGAAGCCTTAGAATGGGGTATTTTAATTACTGTGTGTTTAATAATCTTATAGGTTTTCTTCATAGTATATGTTTTGTCTTTCATTTTAGTTATAGGGAAGATTAGATTATAGGAGACTCTTAATGAAATTGCTAAATTGGTATTTTGAAGTCATAATGTTAAATTATCATTTCATGATTGCTAAGGTACTTCAGTCATGAGCAAATATAAGAAACTACTTGGTGTGATATCCATCCTGTTGATATTACATTATATGTGCTCTATTTGAATCTCTGTGTTTTTCTACTTTTACGGGCAATTGCTTTGTTATATTATCTTGATCTCCTATGTTTTGACACTAAGTAATCTATTTTCAGTTGTTGTAGCTTATTTTGATTTGGGAATTCCTGGTTTTTGTATGACGTGCGAATTAGTTGCTACTATTTTATTATTAGCATTCTATTAGGTTTCAGTTACAGTTTAGTGATTTACTAAATGTTCTGTTTTCATTCCTGGTGATCTGGACCAGATTGTTAATGGACCTGAAGTCTTGAGCAAGTTTGTTGGTGAAACATAAAAGAATGTTAGAGATCTGTTTGTTGATGCTGAAATGATCAGAGGACTCGCGGTAAGAGAAATTTATACCCAGAATATGATAATTAACCTGTTTGTATTTACTAATGTCGTAATGTCCTTTACTGTTTAGGTGATGAAAGTGATTTGCATGTCATAATCTTTGATGAAATTGATGCTATTTGCAAGGTGCTAACCATTATGAGTATATATCAGATTCTCTGTGTTTTTGTAATGGAATTGGTATTAGCTGGTGACATTTATAATACTGATTTGGGTTATTAACAAAGTCAACTGGTCTTTCACATTAGATTTCTTCATTTTATGGTTGCCATTGTCAGCTTGATAAATTTCATTCGCTACTTGCAATTTCTCTGATTTATGGGTTTTCTTTTATTGTTTCATGAGTTTCTTTTGACATCATTATTATCTTTTCGCAATCCTTATTGATTTAACTTAATTATTAGCACTGATTTGCTTTTAATTTGTGAATGCAGTCGAGAGGATCAACCAGGGATGGTACTGGAGTTCATGACAGTATTGTGAATCAACTGCTTACAAAGGTACGTGAATGGTTTCAACTTTTGAGTCTGGGATATTTTATAAATTTTTGTCTTATAATAATATCTATTACCAGGGAAAGACTCAACTTTTCTAACTGTGGGAATTTTATCAATGTAATCTATGGTTGACAGATTAGTTACTTTGCAGATAGATGGTGTAGAGGCTTTGAATAATGTCTTGCTCATTGGAATGACCAACAGAAAGGATTTACTTGATGAAGCCCTATTGAGGTGCTTTCTTTTCTCCTTTGACATCTAGCCTTATTGCCTATCTGTATCTGGATTGTCTCAAAGTGTTTTCTTTTTACCCACACACCACACACATATATTATATATATTTAACAATAGCACTTTTTGTATAATTGACTGACTTGCCATGCACGAACATCCTGATTTTTCTCATAACTTTTTACAAAATATGCATGGCAGATGAACTGCTGAATTAAGATTATTTCTTTTGATTTTTTTAAAATGAAGAATGAGAATGAACTGCTGGTGACAAACACAAGAAAAAAATTTTGGCAAACAACTTTTAATTTTTCTTTTCCATATTATGCAGACCAGGACGGTTGGAGGTTCAAGTTGAGATAAGCCTGCCTGATGAGAATGGTCGTCTACAGATTCTTCAAATTCATACAAATAAAATGAAGGAAAATTCCTTTCCTGCTCCTGATGTGAACCTTGCAGAACTTGGTACGTGCATTGGTGATGTATACTAGTGAGACCTATCATATTTATTTTTTAGATTGCGACATTTAAATGATGAGTATTTCCTTCTGTTATGGTGTATTCAGTATTTCCATCTGTTTTCTGTTAATTTTGTTTGCTTGTAGGGTTTGCTTTTGTTTACAGCTTGCCTGCAGCTACATTTTGATCTCTGTTTCAGGCTCCTGTTAGTGGTATTTTTTATGCTCTGCAACTAGTTTTGTTTTATGTTTTTATGCTCTACATTTTTTAGCTTTTTATGCTCTTCAAAAATTAGAGTAACCTAATCTCAACAGGATGCCTGTCTTCACCTTTCTCTGTCCTCACTGTAAGGTTGTCCCACAGCTTCCCTTATCCATTTTGTGGAAAAGTACTTTAATTTTCATATATAAGGCAATCCTTTTATGCGAGTATGTGATTTAGTAAAAGCAATGAACAGGCAAAGAACAAATGGAGAGATTGGATTTCTAGCAGAAACAATGGATTACTGTCACATATATATTACGTTGTTAGCTGCTGTAGTGTACTGCATTTGGAGGAATTGAAATGGCTGTGTTTTTTATCATTGCTCTCGATCTGCTTCTAGTTTAGCTGCTGAAGTTAAACTTTTATTGCATCATAGGCTTATCAGTATTAGCAAAAAGAAACTTTTTGCCCAGGATAATCGTTTACTAGCTCAGTTCACTATGTAATTGTTTAGTGTTCTGCTCTGTTTTTCCCTGTATTGGTTTTTCTTTTAGCTTGCTGTGAGTTGTTTTTTGAGGCTTGCTGTTAGCCGTTGGTTGTTTGAGTTGGTTTAGTGTGTATCTTTGCTTGTTTGATTAATGAAGTTCATCCTTTCTTCTTGATAAAAAAAAATCATTGTAGTATCTGCGTTTTTTCATGTGGGTGGGCAGGATATGTTTTTATCAAGGTAAATAATTTATTTTTATCACATGGCATCTAATGTGAACATATTGCTTGTTTGGATTGGGAACATTGATGGGCAGCATCTTTTATAAGGATTTTATTCATTTTTGGTGGAGTCTCTTTTACTGTCAGTCAAACTCATTCCATTTGAGAAAGCTGACGACTTTGGTCTTAATTTTTATTTATTTTTTGTAAAACTTTTAAGGGTAGGATTTGAGTTTGTTTCTCTTAATCTCTATCCTGCTTTTGTTCGAATTGAGTAATTTCTTTTCTAATCCCATATATTTTTTCTTGTTTCTTGTAGTCTCTTCTGTGTAGTGAGTCCAGGGTTAAAGAATGTCTGGGCCTTTGCCTCTGCATCATGGCATATCTTCTGGGACACGAGGCTCTGGAGGGAGCAATGATTTTAGCGACTCTAAAATGAAAGATAAAACAGAAAAGGATGATTTGGATAGAAGAGGTTCATCTGATCAGAGTGCCTTTGGGATGAATGTGAGTGTAATTATCATTCTCCTTTCTTTCCTACATAAACCTATCCTCATAAATTTATATTAATGGTATTAGTAAATTAATCTTGATACAGTTTTGGTTTAATGGTATTGGTTTGCCACTATTGTTTTGATAAAGCCTTTGACAAGTTCTATGACATGTACAATGCAACTTGGTATGATATGGATATGTTTAGAGCTGTTATTATCTTCATAATTGATCAACATTTTCACTTCATAATTGACATAAATCCAAACTGTATTACAGGAAAGGTTATGGGTTGTAGATATTGATACAATGTGGATTATATATATACATATATGTTATGTAATGCTGTTTATTTAGGTTGTAATTTTTACTTTGAATTAGATATATTAATATGATTTAAGCATTATTCTGATGAGATTTATGACATTATTAATATGACATTGTTTATGCTATGTTTTGTTACTCCATCGTTTATGCTATGTTATGTAATCTTTAGCAAGATCTTCTCTTTACCATGAAATCATCTGATCAAGAATATAATGCACTTTTAATGGCTTGAATTCAAACTTTCTTGACTATGTAGTCTAATTGTATCGTATATGATGTATGTGATTATGAGGTGGCTGTAATTACTAGAAATCAAGTATATTCTAGTTCTATATGCATTAAAGATTGTAGTTTTGTTAAATTTGTTTTCTCTATTGTTGGAATGCAATTCTCTTTTTCTTTTCTTCCCCTCTTTATAACAATGCTGTTTAATTTAATCAGGCGTCCATCTTGCTACTCTTGTATATGCGTCCATCAGGATTTCTATGGAAACATCTGATTGAAATATTTGTATAAAGAGTTTTACTTCTCAAGTTTCTGAATTTATATTACGACTGTTAGAACTACTAGCTGTTTTTTTCTTGAGAAATGAGTAGTTGAAATGTGATGTTAAAGATCATGGCTTTGGTGACACTGAATATGACATGGACCTCTTCAAACTTGATATGATTAGTTTGCCATTTACATCCATTCTTGAATGCAGTAATTTCAAGAATACTGGCTTGCAGTGCTCATGTTGGAGCATGTTGGTACGAGTCACAGCGGTGCGAGTCATGGTGCTCTGTCTTCCTCACACAAGTCACATCGGTATCTCCTCTGCTAGAAGGAAGAACCCATGCAAGAACATCTCTGTGAGGTATTTTTTATGGAGATTTCAATTTAGTATCACATAATCAATGTATCATTACTATATCAATATATATATTTATAAAGTGTTTGCTAGATTTGGCCAAAATCAATGTATTTGATATAAGTTTCTAATTAAGAATTTGGTATGTTTGGTTTAGTTGATGCGATTTAGTTCCTTTGGACTGTGTTGAGTATTTATGAGACAGGGAAGATTACTAATAGCTATTTAAACTTTATGGCAACTATATTACAGGTTGTTTGGGGGAGTGTGAGTTTGTTTGTGTTTCAAGATTGTAAATATCTAGGTAGAGGAGTATTTTTCAAATTGTATGGTTTCTACTGCTTAAATGGAGTATTTCCCTACTTTTGGATCCATGGAGTGCTTGTCTTGCTTCCATGTGTTTCATTTCGTTGTTAACTTTGTGTATGGTTGAGTGTGTTATTACAAGTTCTATTGTTCGTTTGATCTTTAGCTTGGGAATTTTTATCAGTTTCCATTAGGGGCTTATAGTGTCCTTTTCATTCTGATCAAACTTTTCAGCAGGTTCCTCAAATTTCAGTGATCTTTAGCTTGGGGGAGTGATAGCTATTTATGCTCACAACAAAGACAAGTGCACAAAGGATGATGAATTGAAGAATGGAGCAAGTTTCATGCATGATTTACTTTTGTGTATCTTGTAATGTTTCTGTTTTTCATTTTTGAAGTAAAAAATATTCAAGATTATAAAACTTTATTATGTTATGCTTTCAAACTAAGTTAGAATTAAGATCTCATGAAGTAGACACATTCATTGTTTGAATTAGTTATTGTTCAATGTAATACTTATAGTTTATCAATCTATTAAGAATTACATTTTATGATTAATTTTGATTTTTTTTTTATCAAAATACAATAATGAAAATCTTTTAATTAAAAAAAAACCATATAAGTATACTTAATAAAATTTAAAATTTTATTACTATATGTTATGATTTAAAAACATATTATAAGCATAAAAAATCGTTATGGTTTATATAATATAACAAACTAAAAATGTTATCAAAATAATCAAATGTAATAGTTGAAAAGTGTTATGAAAAAAGTACAAGATTAAACTTCAAATTTATAACCAAAAACTATATCTAAATGTTATTATTTGAATATTATAGCACCTAAAAATGTGTTATTGAATAGTTTAAGATAACACCGAACATAACATTCAAAAAATGTTATAGAAAAGACTGGACTTTTAATAACAGGGGCTATGTTAGCATTTTCAGAAGTGCTATCAATAGTCTCGGTTAGCAGTTTTTAAGTGTTACGAATACTGTTTTTTCTTGTAGTGAGTAAAACCAAATGACATGACCAGGAACTCATAATGTCCATATCTAGTGCGGAAGGGAGTCTTTGGTATATCTTCCTTCTTGATCCTCAACTGGTGATAACTATATCGAAGATCAATCTTTGAGAATACATTCTTGCCCTGCATCTGATCAAACATGTCATCTATCCTTGGCAGAGGATACTTATTCTTATTGGTTAGCTAATTCAGTTCCCTGTAATCAATACACATCCTCAGAGAACCGTCCTTCTTCTTTACAAATAAGACTGGCGCACACCCCATGGAGAGAAATTGAGTCCGATAAAACCCAAGTCTAACAACTCATGTAATTGCACCTTTAGTTCTTTCAACTATGATAGGGCCATTCTGTACAATGCCCTAGACACTGGTTCTGTCTTTGGTGCTAGTTCAATAACAAAGTCTATTTCCATGTGTGGCGGCAACCCTGGAAAATCCTCTCGAAATACATCCAGATACTCACAGACTAGTCTAGTCTCTTCTCGTCCCACTGGCACAATCTGAGTGGTATCCACCACACTGGCTAGGAATCCTATGCAACCACATCGCAATAGGTCTCTAGCCCTCAACATTGATATCATAGGTACATGTGGTCCATGCATAGTGACAACAAATACAAACGGATCCTCACCCTTAGGCTCAAAGGTTACCATCTTCTTTTTTGCAATCAATAGTTTCCCCATATTTAACAAACCAATCCATACCCAAAATCATGTCGAAGTCATCCATAACTAACACAATCAAATCAACTGACAACTCTCTGCCATTCACTGTCACTGGTAGTGATCTAACCAATCTCCTAGAAACTACTAGCTCCCCAGTGGGTAGTAAAGTTCCAAACCTCATAGTATAATAATCACATGGCCTACACAATCTATCAATTATCCAAATAGAAACAAAGGAATATGTAGCAGTAGAATCAATCAATACAGTATAAGATATTATAGCACTAGAAAGTTGACCTGTCACTACTGAGGGGCTAGCTTCGGCCTCTGCCTGAGTTAGAGCAAACATCCGAGCTGGTGACAGGCAGTCTGTCTTCTTGGGTTCCTCTTTCTTTGCTCTCAGGCAATCTTTCTTCAAGTGTCCCACTATCCTGCACAGAAAGAAGACCTTTGCCCAACATTCTCCCACATGGCGCCTTCTACACCTAGCAAACTTAGGGTAAGCCGTCCTTACCTCATTGTCACCCTGGCGACCTATCTGTATACCACGTGGCCTCCTGTCGGGGCCTGAACCTGAAAAGGTATCTGGAGCCTTCCATTTCTGGTCACTGCGGCCTCCTCTTTTACCATAACCCATAAATGGAGGTCCCATCCTCATGTTGTCTCTCCTGGCCGCGTTCTCATGCTAGATTTTATTCTCTGCACCCTCTACAGTAAGGGATTTCTCTTCCACCTGGGCATATGTCGTCACCCCAAGCACGGTGGTAATTCAGACATCTCGGGCTATCATAGGTTGTAGCCCCTAAAGGAACCTTTCCTTCTGTTGTCTGGTTTTTTAGCCAACTGACGCAGAGTCAAATAATTAATTAGAAAGCTTTCAATTAGACAATCAATGAACAATAAATGAGCCAAGAACCTAGTACTAATGAGCAATAAATAATAGAGAACACCAGGATTTATAGAGGTTCGACCCCAAAGATTGTTAATGACCAACTTCCTCTTAGATTTGTATTAATCTTGAAGGTTTACACAAGATCACAAGGGATTACAGGTGGACTTCTATGTGTAAAAGACAATACAGTATGGCAGAATCGCTGCTAAGTACCAAGCCAGGCTGCTTGGTATGTTTTTGGTGCTGGTCGGTAGGCTATTTTTCTGAACCCCCTCCACTGTGGTGGAGAGTTTGTATTTATACTGTCCCCCTCGCACCAGGGTTGCGCCTAAGCATAACTGATAGGGAAATATCCCTTTCTTCTCGCAGGTAGTTCCTGTCCTCTTCTTCAGGAGCCTTGACCAAGTGCTTAGGGCTGTTAGGCGCTCTTTGCTGGTGGTGGTACGATTCTTGTGGAGTGCTAACAGAGAGTGTAACTACTTTCATCCGAGCAGGTATGTTTGTTCGTCTTACTTAACAGGTGCTCTCCTGGCAAGCGTACAGAACAGTGATAGTTATCAATTTGTCGAGTGTAGTCCGAACAACTAGGACTCTGGTGATAGTATGTCGAACAATAACTTGTCATTTATCTTACAAGTATACGCCGACCAACTTGTTGGGGGGGAGGGGGGTTCGCCCAGTCTACTCCATGTTGTCAAGATTAGTGCCACGTCAAATATGCCAGTTTTTTGGATAACATTTGCCCCCCAAGTTTGCAATGATGCTAAGCAGAATGGAAAATTTCTTCTGAGGACCATACCGTCCAGTCTGGTCAGAGGTACACGCCCCTTGCTACATGGCATAACACTTGGTGTAGTTAATAACTTTAGTATTTCTAAGAAATGACCTTTCAGTTCTTCTCACCACTATTTAGAACCATAAAGCATCATAATAGTCCTCTATTTAGTATACAGCGCAGTAACCGAAGAGTGGCTAATGTATTTGGTGGCTGAGGCAAAGTGATTGGATGGGTGTGCCGACGTGTCTGGGGAGAAGTGCCTGTGGTGGCCGAGGCGACTGCTAAGTGGACGGACGCATTGAATTCCTACAGGGAGGAGCTTATTTTCCCTTGCTTATAAATAGGGGTGTATTTTCCTTTCTACTTCAAATAAGCAAGAGTTGTCCTGGAAAACCCTAATCTCCATCTCTAGTCTGTCCGAGAGAGCTAGCCTATATTCTAATCCCTACGTCGCACCACCCTCGCACCACGAACTCGTCCTTGGCGCCAAAATTCTGCAGCAAGTAAGTTTTCCAAGCTTTTCTTTTTGTTATTTCTGTAACTCATTCAAGAGGCTCTCTTTTGTCTTTGTGTTTTTTACATTGTGACTGTGAATAATTTTCTTGATGAATCCTTACATTTCTTCAATGTATGATTCTTGAATCTGTAATTAGATGACCCTTTTGAGTAGCTCTCGGCCTCGATAACCTTTTTTGGACTTTTGATTTTGTACAAACTAGGCTTTAACTACCACTTTTTGTTGATTTACATTCGGGGTTCTTGAGAGAACACGAAAAACAACACTCAAAAACTGTTTTGGGGGAAACTTTCCACTTTCTTGGGTTCCTTTGTTCATCATGTTACTTTGTGTTTATTCTGGGCTGGTCGGTATAACCCGTGAACCCCTACAGACCAGCATTGTTCGATGTTCTCGCCTCACCTTTCCCTTTTTCTTGTATGCGCAGAGGGGAGGTGACCACCGAACTATGTTGTAAGACAACATTTGAAACGACCGATGGTCGGCATGAAACACATTAACCGTGGTACAGAGGAAGAAGACCCCCATGTGGCACGCCATGCCACCACTGGGGTCACACTGGAGGTCCCATCTGTTGAGGAAGAGCCGAGCTCTTCAGGGCAAGAGGAGGAAACTGAAATCGACTATACCGCGAAGATCCATATCGAGGTCATCCTTAACCCTGGCTCAGAGAAAGAAGATTCCCCCTATATGTAGCTCCTGAAAGCACGATTTCTGACAAGTCGCTGCAAAATATCAGAGAGCATTTCCATCTCGGAGATGTTTCCATCTTCAAACCTGCAGCTATACAAACCGCCAAACACCCTGGGGCTCAATTCTGCACCTGGAGTAGATACCAAATGAACACGGGTGCACTCTTCCTCTTCTACCATACTTTCACAGTGTGGCAGATTAGTTTAGGCTTTGTCCTACCTAAATCAGTCCTAAAGTCATCAAATTCCTCAGAGCCGTTTATATTTTGTATCAATCTTTAGACTGGTCGGTACCTACTGCACACGAGATTAATTATCTCTTTGATCTTAAATCTAGCCCTCGCCAAGGAAGGTCAGGGTATTTCTGTTATATTATTTTATAATATAATGTAAAATTATATTATATTATATTATAATATAATGTTTTAGATTAAATAAATGTGACAAAGTGTGTCACATATTGTAACATATAATAGAGAGTTACAATATTTAGATATATAAGATATATCCAAATAATGTAACATATTTGGTGTTACAAATTTGTAACTTCCAAATATTACCCTTTATTGTGTAAATTGTTGTTACACAATATTGAGATAAATTTCATAAAGCCATATGTGATATGGCTATTAGAGATATGATTTTAACCCCAATAATGTGTTTTTGGGGTTACAAAATCATTTGGGAGGGTTTGGAACCGTTTGGAAAAACAGCACAATTTTTGTGCTGAATTTGGTTAGTGGCCGCGGCCACCAACATTCAGTGGCCGCGGCCTGTGGATCAGAGACCAGTGGCCGCGGCCACTAATGTCTCTGGCCGCGGCCAAAGGAAAAAAACTGACCAAATTTTCAGTTTTTTCAATCTTTGTTGAACGGCTCAAAAAACCCAAATAACTCCCAAATCTCTTTTTAATTCCATATTAATCCAATTAAACATTGGTAACAGCCATGGGGGTTGGTGGAATTTGAAATTCAAAGGGTGTCTCTAAACTCTATAAATAGGAGCCTATAGCTCACTTGTAAGACACAACATTTCTATCCACTAGAGCACTTGGCTAGAAACACCTTGACGCTTGATAATTCCATAAAGCTTTTCCAATATGTGAGAGAGATCCCTTAGTGCTTGAGTTACGGGGAAATAAGCTTTTGGACAAAGGTTTTAAACCTTGTTCAAGTTGGTGATCCGCAATCCTCTTCATTTAGGTTGTGTAAGTGAGAGTTTGATTGTGTTTCTGTTCTTCTTTTTATTCTACTTGCTTTTCTTATTATTTCTCTTGTTCTATTTACTTGTATATTTTGTTTAAGAGTTGTAATCTTTTCATTTGGTCTAAACACTTTATTTTACTTGTAATCTTTTGCTTAGAGTTGTATTCTCACTATTCTCTTCTTCATCATCATCTTCTTCCTTTCTTTAGTTTATTTGTATTTTCAATTATAGAGTTGTAACCTTATTTAATCAATCTATATTTACTTGTAATATTATTGCATAGAGTTGTAATATTATAATCATTTCCATTGAGGCAAAACATTTTATCCTAACATTCAAAAGCTTATCCCTTTTTGTTTCAATGGAAGGGGAAACAATCAAGATCATGAACCAAGACCTAGTGAGATTGGATAGGTTTGATGGATCCAATTTTACTAGGTGGCAAGACAAGGTGAGGTTTCTTTTAACCACTCTCAAAATCGCCTACATCCTTGAGTCTTCCTTGGCACCTTTAGCCGAGCCATCCGACAAAGACACTCCCGAGGAGGTGGAAAAGAGAAGGAAAAGGGAGGAGGACAATCTTCTTTGCAGGGGTCATATCCTTAACGCCTTATCCGATAGGCTTTATGACCTCTACACCGAGACCAAATCGGCCAAGGAGATTTGGGATGCACTTGTGAAAAATTTCAAGGCGGAAGAGGAAGGTACCAAAAAGTTTTTGATATCTCAATACTTTGATTTCAAATTTTTTGGTGATAAACCAATTCTTCCTCAAATACATGAATTGCAAATTATTGTTAATAAATTGAAAGTGTTAAAGATTGAGCTTCCCGAGGCCTTTCAAGTTGGTGCTATTGTGGCTAAATTACCACCAACTTGGAAGAGCTACAAGAAAATAATCCTTCATAAAAATGAGGATTATTCTTTTGAGGAAATCCAAAAGCATATTTGAATCGAAGAGGAATCGATATGTAGAGACAAACTTGTGGAGGGGTCTAATGGAGAGACTTCCAAAGCAAATGCGGTGTCACAACCAAAACATCCCAAAAACAAAGGGAAAAAGGGTAATGAGAAACCTTTGGGTCCAAAAACCAACCCAAACAAGTTTAAGGGCGAGAAAGGTCCTTGCTTTGTGTGTGGGAAAAAGGGTCACTATGCTAGAGAGTGTAGACATAGAAAAGACCAACAAGGACCTAAGGTGAATGCAACTCAAGAGGAAAATATAGTTGCTACCCTTAGTGAGGTGAATGCGGTTCAAGGCAAGGTGAAAGGGTGGTGGTATGATACATGTGCCACCGTCCATGTCACCTATGACAAATCATTGTTCAAGTCCTTTGTAGAGTCAAAGGGCAACCATGAGATACAAATGGGCAATGAGGGCAAATCCAAGGAACTTGGCAAAGGTACTATTGATGTCTACTTCACCTCCGGCAAGAAAGTTACATTAGTGAATGAGCTTTATGTTCCCGAAATGAGTAGAAACTTGGTAAATGGTGATTTGCTAGGCAAGCCCGGCATTAAAGCCGTTTTTGAGTCCGGTAAACTTATACTTACCAAATCAAATGTATTTTTGGGAAAGGGGTACTCTTGTGAGGGTATGGTTAAATTATGCACCAATGATGTAACTTTCAATGTTATCAATAAAAATGTCAATTCCACCAATATTGTTGAGTATGAATCTTTATTTTTGTGGCATCTTAGACTATCGCATATAGGTTTTTCTACCATGAAAAGAGTAGTAAAATGTGGTATGATTGCATGCAATATTAAAAACTATGGTAAATGTGAAACATGTGTTAAGGCGAAAATGATTAAGAAACCATTTCCTAGTGTAGAAAGATCATCTAATTTACTAGATTTAATCCATAGTGATCTTTGTGAATTAAATGGTGTTTTAACTAGAGGTGGTAAAAGGTATTTTCTTACTTTTATAGATGCTTTTAGTAGATATACCTATGTGTTTCTTTTAAAGCATAAAGATGAAACTTTTGATGCTTTTAAATTATATAAACTAGAAGTTGAAAATCAACTAAATAAAAAGATTAAGGTGCTAAGAAGTGATAGAGGAGGAGAGTACTTCTCTAATGAATTCAATACATTTTGTGAAGAAAATGGTATAATTCATGAGTGCACTGCACCTTATACACCACAACACAATGGTGTTGCCGAAAAGAAAAATAGGACTTATCTAGAGATGATAAATTCTATGTTGGTGTTTTCTAAGTTGAACTTCAACTTATGGGGTGAAGCGCTTTTAACCGCTTGTCACATTCTTAATCGAATACCGATGAAGAAAAATGAGATATCTCCATATGAGTTATGGAAAGGAAGAAAACCCAACATAGGGTACTTCAAAGTGTGGGGGTGTCTTGCATATTGCAATAAAAACGAACCTAATAGAACGAAGTTAGGTTCAAGAGCCATAAAGTGTGCTTTTGTTGGCTATGCCAACAATAGTAAACCTTATAGGCTATTAGACTTAGAGTCTAATTTTATGATTGAATCTAGAGAAGTTGAATTCTTTGAGAATATGTTATGTGACAACAATTCTCAAGCTTCAACATCTCTAAAGGAGAATTTGTTATATGAGAACAATTCTCAAGCTTCTACATCCAAAGTTGATTCTCAAGAGGAGAATTCTCAAAATGATGTAAATCAACCCCTTGAACCTAGAAGAAGTCAAAGGCTTAAAAATCACAAAAGTCTAGTAGTGGATGAGATAGATCCTCAACGAATTTTGTTCTACATGGTAGAAGGAAATAAAGAGGAAGTCATTAGGAAAATTCCTATTGTACTTCTCGTTGAGGATGATCCTAAGACTTATAGAGAAGCTATGCAATCGAGAGATAGTGCATTTTGGAAAGAAGCCATCAATGATGAGATGGATTCCATTCTTTCCAATAACACTTGGGAATTGGTGGACCTCCCACTGGGGTCTAAGCCAATCGGGTGTAAGTGGGTATTTAGGAGAAAATACCACACTAACGGCACTATCCAAACCTTTAAAGCTAGATTAGTACCTAAAGGGTTTAGGCAAAAAGAGGGTATCGATTACTTCGATACCTATGCGCCTGTTGCAAGAACAACTTCTATAAGAATTTTGTTCGCTTTAGCTTCTATACACAACTTGTATGTTCATCAAATGGATGTCAAAACGACATTCCTTAATGGTGACCTCAATGAGGAGGTCTATATGGAACAACTCGAAGGGTTTGTCCTACCAAAATATGAACATAAAGTTTGTAGACTTGTAAAATCCTTATATGGATTGAAACAAGATCCTAAGCAATGGCATGAGAAATTTGATCAAGCCATCATGTCTAATGGGTTTAGACATAACAATGGAGACAAGTGTTTGTATTCCAAAACTTGTAAGGGATATGTGATCATTGTTTGCTTATATGTGGATGACATGCTTATTCTAAGTAATAGGATGAAAGGGATAGAAGAAACAAAGAGGTTTCTATCATCAACCTTCAAGATGAAAGATCTTGGAGAAGTTTATACCATACTTGGTATCAAAGTAAAGAAACATAGTGGGGGTTTTGCGTTAGGGCAAGCCCACTATGTTGAGAAAGTATTGAACAGATTTAACCATCTCAAGGTTAAAGATGCCAATACTCCATTCGATCATAGTGTAAAACTAGAGAAGAATGAAGGAAGAGCGGTGGCTCAATTGGAGTACGCCAGTGCTATAGGGAGTCTTATGTACGCTGCCCAGTGTACTAGACCTGATATAACATTTGCGGTAAGTAAACTTAGTAGGTTTACAAGTAATCCAAGTGTGGATCACTGGAAGGCAATTGGAAAAGTCCTAGGTTATCTCAAGAAAACCAAAGGACTAAGTCTTCACTACTCCAAATTTCCTTCGATATTAGAAGGATATACAGATGCAAGTTGGATATCCAATCTTGGGGACAACTTGTCCACAACTTGTTGGGTATTTACACTTGGTGGAGGTGTAATTTCTTGGGGTTCCAAGAAACAAACCTGTATATCTCATTCCACTATGGAAGCAGAGTTCATAGCTCTAGCTGCTACCGGCAAAGAGGTCGAATGGTTAAGGGATCTGTTGATAGATATTCCCCTAATCAAAGATAATGTATCTACTATATCGATACATTGTGATAGCCAAGTGACATTGGCTAGAGCATACAGCGGAGGGTATAATGGGAAGTCTAGACATATCAGTCTAAGACATGGATATGTGAGAGAATTGATTCAAAGAGGAGTCATCTCAATATCCTATGTGAGAACAAGTGAAAATCTAGCGGATCCTTTCACTAAGCCACTAACGAGGGAATTAGTGGCTGCATCATCTCGAGGGATGGGACTTAAACTCCCTAAAGAGATTCACGATTGATGGTAACCTATCTTAACACTAGTTATTCAACTAGTGTTAGGTTCAATAGGTAATAACAAGTCAATCAAGTGAATATTAGTTGTACTCAAAACAAGTCCCATCTGAGATATTGAGTACTTGTGTGTTACCATGTGGAGGGTTAAAACCGAAAGGTTTTTTAATAGAGTTCAGTCTTGTAAAGACAAGTATTTTTGGTAACAAAATAAAGTAAGAATTCTACCTATATGGACCTAGGGGTGGTGCCGCCTCTCATGAGAATTGGGAGTATTCTCAAGAACGTCCATGAATGGAAAGTGCACATGGCCATTAACAATGCAAAGCAAGACATTGAGGTCTCAAGTGAACATCGCAAAGGTGTGTGTGTTATCACCGATTTGTCATCATGAAAAGATGGTTCAATGCCTAGTACAACCTAATTTTCGACAAATTTTGTGATAATTACACTATAGTAAAGTTCAAGTTGAAAAACACTTTACTTTATGCACTAATGCAATGACTCCTATAAGAGAGAGTTCTTATTTAATCAAGTAGGGGATATGTTATATTTCAAAATATAATGATTGATTAAATATGTGTTACAATAGATAACAATTTAATCTTGTGGGGGAATGTTATATTATTTTATAATATAATGTAAAATTATATTATATTATAATATAATGTTTTAGATTAAATAAATGTGACAAAGTGTGTCACATATTGTAACATATAATAGAGAGTTACAATATTTAGATATATAAGATATATCCAAATAATGTAACATATTTGGTGTTACAAATTTGTAACTTCCAAATATTACCCTTTATTGTGTAAATTGTTGTTACACAATATTGAGATAAATTTCACAAAGCCATATGTGACATGGCTATTTGAGATATGATTTTAACCCCAATAATATGTTTTGGGGGTTACAAATTCATTTGGGAGGGTTTGGAACCGTTTGGAAAAACAACACAATTTTTGTGCTGAATTTGGTCAGTGGCCGCGGCCACCAACATTCAGTGGTCGCGGCCACTAATGTCTTTGGCTGCGGCCACAGGCCAAAAACTGACCAAATTTTCAATTTTTTCAATCTTTGTTGAACGGCTCAAAAAACCCAAATAACTCCCAAATCTCTTTTTTAATTCCATATTAATCCAATTAAACATTGGTAATAGCCATGGGGGTTGGTGGAATTTGAAATTCAAAGGGTGTCTCTAAACTCTATAAATAGGAGCCTATATCTTACTTGTAAGACACAACATTTCTATCCACTAAAGCACTTGGCTAGAAACACCTTGAGGCTTGATAATTCCATAAAGCTTTTCCAATATCTGAGAGAGATCCCTTAGTGCTTGAGTTACGGGGAAATAAGCTTTTGGACAAAGGTTTTAAACCTTGTTCAAGTTGGTGATCCGCAATCCTCTTCATTTAGGTTGTGTAAGTGAGAGTTTGATTGTGTTTCTGTTCTTCTTTTTATTCTACTTGCTTTTCTTCTTATTTCTCTTGTTCTATTTACTTGTATATTTTGTTTAAGAGTTGTAATCTTTTCATTTGGTCTAAACACTTTATTTTACTTGTAATCTTTTGCTTAGAGTTGTATTCTCACTATTCTCTTCTTCATCATCATCTTCTTCCTTTCTTTAGTTTATTTGTATTTTCAGTTATAGAGTTGTAACCTTATTTAATCAATCTATATTTACTTGTAATATTATTGCATAGAGTTGTAATATTATAATCATTTCCATTGAGGCAAAACATTTTATCCTAACAATTTCTACTTTAGCCACCGAGACTCCAACATTAACCTTCGAACACTGAAGGTATCTCCAATGTTGGGGAGTACGCCAGCCAATATTTTGTCACTGACAACATTGCTGCCAATCTCTTGTCATTTCATCGCAATGGTCTCTGTAGTTGGTCGGCCCCCACTAGAGAAATGGAGAAAAGGGATAGAAAACTAGCTGCTATAGACCATTGCAACAAAGATCTGGTGGCCCTTACCACTACAAACAGACTTGTATCATCTGGGCTCTATCCTGATCCCAAGACTAGGGAGAAGCATGTCACTCCTACTGAGAAATCACCCAAGAAACCTTCATCCATTTCTAAATCGTCTAGTCCACCACCCAGTAAGAAGAAAACTAGAGCATTAATCACCCCATCCAGACCCTGCGTGGCTCACCGGACCAGGAGCTCAGCCGGAGTTGTCATTAAGGAGCCTGTCGAGCATGGCACTCCCAAAGCGGCCATCACCCCCCAGCCTAGCAATGACAAGGAGGCTGCAGTAGAGCATATAGACTCGGACTCGTCAAATAGTGATGGGGGCCTTCCGTTCGAGGCATTCGACTGCTCGAGGGGAGCTGAAGAGGGTGATCTAACTCTCTTTCAACAACTTACTTTTAGTCTTTTCCTAATTATGATGAATTTTTGTTTGTTTGTTTCGACCCTGCCGACACTTTTGCAAATCCTTTGCTTTCATTTTGCAAATATGTCGTCCGTATTTTTCAAGAAATTTTCCCGAAAGCACACAAATGGTCCTAGAAGTGAGGTTCCCCCAGCCAAGCGTCAAAAAGTCGACCCTTCTGTCGGAACTACCGAGCAGGCTAAGAAGACCCTTGATAAGGCCTCTTCTTGGAAAAAGGCGCCCACACCATCATGAAAATCGGGCAAAGGAAAAGGATTATTTGTTGAGGATGGTGTCCATATGGCCCCTGCACTGGGGTTGACCGGCCCGAGCAAAGCTCCTGATGGCACTGTTGAGGATCCTGTCGAGGAGGTCCACATGCCTCTGAAGAAAGCCCTGGCTATCCAGCAAAGACACATAAAAAGGGTGTCTACCCCCTATACCGAATTCATGGACACTCTTAGTAGCAAATCTCTGGACTTCATTACTAGCATTGGTCTCCAAGATGTTACCAGAGTAAGTAAAAAATTTGTTCAATCTCTGAGTGGTATTTCTTCTCTTGTTATTTGTTATGAATTTCTTTATTTCATATTACAGGGTGTGCTGGATCTCAGCTACGCTCATCACCGAGGCAAGGGGTAAGAAAACATGATGTTGGTCTATTGAAAGAGTCTGAGGACAAAGCCTTTCAGGGTGCCCAACTGACTAAGCAGGTCCAAAATCTTCAGCATACCACCGAGCTGATTTCCAAAGAAAACGAGGAGCTCAAGACTGCCACCGAACAGGGAACCTTGATTTTAGTCATATGGAGAAAAGTGTGGAGGAGTTGAAGGACATTTCCATGAGGAATGCTGCCGAGGGGAGATCCGTTCAGGAACAAAGGGATGAACTAGCGAAGGCCCTTGATGAAGAGAGGGCTGGCAGGGCTGCTGATGTTGCGACCTACAAGAATTTTGGCCTGAGTACTTTCTATGACATTTGGGTGCGCAACAAGGGGGTGGATTACAACTATTTAGGGGAGGCTTTCGATGAGATTATGCAATACTATACTAAGTGAGAGCAAGGCGAGGCGCAAACTATGTCCACCGAACAAGTTCCAGTTATCCAAGATCCTGCCTTTTTTGTTGTCGAAGAAGACAACCCTTCTGCTCCCGAGTATTCTACTCTGCCTTCCGATCTAAGTGCCTCAACTGACACTTCTGCTCCTGCCAACCAGCTTCAAAGACCAACCGACCGATTAGCTTCAAAACCAACTAACTCCCCAACCTCAAGACCCTTGAAGCACTTTATCTCTGTAGCTTTTCTTTTTATTTTTGGAAAGACAAAAACGGTTGAGCTGAGCAGCTTTTAATCTCGAGCAATCTTTTACTTTGGTCAAAACAGCATGGTTGAGCCGAGCAGCCTTTAATCTCAAAAAATATTTTACCTTTTTATAAAATGCTTCTCGTTCTAGCAATATATATGCTCATGCTTTTATTTTTTCTAGCTACTCGACATATACTGTTTTTGTAGCTGTGCAGCTCTATGAATCATAGTTGTTCAATTTTTTTTTAATGAGCTGTAAACAAAATTTATTCAAACCTATCTACATAAATTGTTTTATGGCTCTTTTTGTTGTCTGGTACATACCGAGCAACGCGCAAGCACTTTAACATTAATAAAAATTAATGTTTCTAAGTCATTTTGATTACGCGCTTTTCTCTCTACTTGTCCATGTATGACTATGGTGCCCCCTAAGTGATCGAGAATGATTCATAACTCTTGGGTTATCTTCTTGCTCACTTGCTAACTAACCAGAGTTGTTCATAATAACCTGTTCGGGGGTACTTGGGTTAGCCAAAACCTACAAAGGTTTCATACACTACCGACAATCCGTGAAATAAATCACTAATTAGCAAGATAATCATTGTAAAAGTAAGGCTTGTAAAAATAAACAAAAATTGTGTCTTATTGATTAAAAGTTAACCATACAAGTTGCGTCGCTACTGTGTAGCTTACATTCATAATTATTAATTATTACAATAAATGGGCAAATCGTGCCTATGCATAATCAATATAACTAACTTAAGTTGGTCAGTGGTATGGGCAGTTTATGCCTGTACGAGCCAGTCAATGTCACTTCAAAGTGATTTTTATTGGTAGTACTTCCTCAAGTGTTGCCCATTCCAGTAACGGGGGCCTGATACTAACTGGAGATCTTGGCCATACCGTGCTAGTTTGTACGTGCCAGGTGGTACTATCTTTTTGACCTGGTAAGGGCCTTCCCAACTTGGCCCTTGGACTCCTGCCGAGGCATCTCGAGTTTTGGGGAAAATTCTTTGCAGGACCAGATCTCCCACGTCGAACTTTCAGTCCTTAACTCTAGAATTTAAGTACAGAGAAATTTTTTGCTGGTGGGCAGCGAGGCGTATATTGGACTTTTCACGTCTTCCATCAATTTGGTCTAAGGACTCAGCCAGCAATTGGTGGTTATGATCCTGGTCGTACACCATACGTTTGTGAGAAGGTGGAGTCATCTCGACTGGCAACATTGCATCATACCCATGCGTGAGTGCAAAGGGGGTATCACCAGTAGTTGTTCTCTCGATAGTCCTGTGTGACCTGAGCACCTCAGGTAATTTCTCAGGCCAGTTCCATTTAGCCAGTTCTAGACGCTTCTTGAGGGTGTCTTTAAGAGTCTTGTTAACTTCTTCGACTTGCCCGTTTGCTTGAGGGTACAAAACTGTTGAGAAACTTTTTGTGATGCCATGCTTGGCACAAAAATCCGTAAAAAGTTTACTGTCAAACTAGGTGCCATTGTCGGACACTATCTTCTTGGGTAGACCAAATCTGCAAATTATATTTTTCACCACAAAGTCCAGTAATTTTTTGGAAGTGATGGTTGACAACGACTCGGCTTCCGTCTATTTGGTGAAGTAGTCAACTGCCATGACTGGATATTGTACTCCTCCATTTCCATTTGGTAACCAACCAATAAGGTCGATCCCCCAAATAGCAAAAGGCCATGAGATCTTCATTTGAGTAAGTTCGTTTGGTGCTGCTTGGGGTATCATGGCAAATCTTTGACACTTGTCACATCTTCAAACATATGCAAAGACATCTTCGTTCACAGTTGGCCAGAAGTAGCCTTGCCTTAAAATCTTCTTAGAAAGACTTTGCCCCCCTGCATGGTTCCCATAGAAACCCTCATGTACTTCCTCCAGCAGTCATCCTGATTCTTTTTGGTTGACACACCTGAGTAATGGCATGGAGAATCCCCCTCTGTACATAACTCCGTCCAAGATTATATACCGAGCAGCTTTCCTCATTAATTTTCTGGATTCATTGCGACTATTGGGCAGGACGTTGTGTTCCAGATAAGCTGCAATCAGGGTCATCCAGGATGGAGTGTTGTCTATAAGGAAGATTGGTTAGGGCAGGTTGATACTTGGTTCGACTGGGTATTCAAGAGGGACTAGGTTGGCCTTGTCCATTACAACGCTGCTGGCTAGTCTAGCCAATGCATCTACTGTGGCATTTTTCTCTCTTGGTATATGTTGGATATTTTACTTCTTAAGTTAAGCAAGCAGGTCTTTGATCTTATCATGCCATCATTTTTCCCCCCAAGTAGTATACTCTCCGAGGACTTGATTAACAACCAACTGTGAATCACTATATATGTCTGAGACTTCAGCCTCTACTTCCCTGGCTAACCTCAGCCCCGCGATTAATGCTTCGTACTCTGCTTCATTATTGGATGCTTTAAATAAAAAACTAAGTGCACAATGGATGTGTTGCCCTTCAGGAGTGATTAATGTTAGATCGACCCTAGAAAATTGATCAATAGCTGAGCACTCAATGTACAGCTTCCATACCTGGGGCTCTTCCTCGGAATGAACAATACTTGTCGTTGGGTTCTCGGTGTTCTTTTCAACACCTGTATTGGGTAGTGGTCCAGACTCCTGTGACTGTTTGGCCATTTCTTCGTCTGCCTCTGTAATACCGGTACACTCGGCTACAAAATCTGCGAGAGCCTGGTCTTTAATTGTTGTTCAGGGCTAGTAAGTGATTTCATACTGTCCGAGCTCTATAGACCATTTTAGTAACCGACCAGAGGTGTCTGATTTTAGTAGGACTTGGTGCAATGATTGGTCGATAAGAACCTTTATTGGATGAGCTTGGAAGTATGGGTGAATTTTTCTGGACAACAGGAGCAGTCAGTAAGTAAGTTTTTCAATTAGAGGAAACATGCTCTCGGCTTCGACTAGCCTTTTACTGACATAGTAGACTGAATGCTGGATCTTGTTTTCTTCCCTCACATGGACTGCACTGATAGCGTGTTGAGTTACGGCCAGGTATATGCACAGTTCTTCATTCTCTAGAGGTTTTGAAAGGATCGAGGGTTGTGCCAGTTGCTGATTTAGAGCTTAGAAGGCTTGTTCGCACTCTTTAGTCCATACAAATTTCTTTGTGCATCTAAGGATATTAAAAAAAAAAATACACCTATCAGTTGATTTGGACACGGATTTGCTGAGTGTTGCTATGCATCCTGTTAGACTTTGCACGTCCTTGATCCTGGCTGGTGAGGGCATGTCCAGCAATGCCTTTATCTTTTCGGGGTTTTCTTCAATTCCCCAAGAGTTCACTATAAACCCCAAAAAATTTCCTGACCCCACACCAAATGAGCATTTTAGTGGGTTCAATTTCACTCTATACTACCTCAGGATGTTGAAGCATTCCTCCAAGTCCTCAATGTGCCCCTTGACCTTTTTGGATTTTACCAACATATCGTCCACGTACACCTCCATGTTATTTCCAATTTAGTCTTTGAACATACGGTTTACCAGCTGCTAATATGTGGCTCTATCATTTTCAAGCCGAAAGACATAACTTTGTAACAATGCCACCCCACATCTGTGCGAAAGCTGGTGTGCTCTTGGTTGGGTGGATGCATACTTATTTGGTTGTACCCCGATTAGGCATCCATAAAAGTTAGAATTTCATGGTCGGTTGTAGCATCCACCAATTGGTCAATTCTCGGAAGTGGGAAGTAGTCCTTTGGGCATGCCTTATTTAAATCAATGAAATCTATGCACACTCTCCACTTGTTATTGGGTTTTGGTACCGGTACGGGATTGGACACCCATACTGGGTAGAAAGCTTCCCTAATGAATTCGTTATTTCGGAGCTTCTCCATTTCTTCCTTCAATGCCTTTGCCCTCGTCAGATCCAGTAACCTCATTTTCTTTTGTATGGGCTTGAAGTGTTCAGTATCGATGTTAAGGGCCTGGCTTATAATGGTTAAGCAGATCCCCCCATATCATCATGAGATCAGGCGAATACATCTTGGTTGTTCCATAGGAACAGGATCAAAGCAGATCTTATGTCCTCGGACAACCATTTCCCTAATTTGACTACCTTGGTCGGGCTCTTTAATTCTTCGACTGGGCCCACTCTTGTATCAATATCCTCAAAATGAGGGTCTATTTCCTCCCCCCCCCCGCTTTGGGCTGAATCCTATTTTTGGTGATTGGGCCCTGCAAGTTGTGCAATGTAGGATGCCTTTCCTGCCTTTTTCTACTAACGAGTTATAACATTATCTGGCCAACAGTTGGTTCCCTTTAAGACATCCTATACCTGCCCGGGTCGGTAATTTAACAAGCAGATGGAAAATAGACGTGACTGCTCGGAGGTCATACAGTGATGGGCGACCTATCATGGCATTATATGGAGATGGGATGTCGATCTCCACGAACAAGGCCATTACATTATTACTGTTGGGAGACGTTCCTACTATCAACGACAACCTTATGCTTCTTGCTGGGGCTATGCCATTCCCTGTGAATCCATACAATAACTGCTCACATTGTTCCAGATCTCTAATGCTCAAATTCATCCTTTCCAGGTACTCTTGAACAGGATATTGGCAAATGACCCATGGTCAATCATTGTTCGGGCTATGATCATGTTAGCTATTTGTACTTCTACCACCAAGGGATCATTGTGTGGATGATGTACATGACTTGTGTCTTCCTCACTGAACGTGATAGGCTCAAATTCATAGCGAGGTTTTTTGGGAGTACGCTCCTGGACAGCTAATACATCTCCCTCTTGCTTGTGCCTAAGGGAACGAGCGTATCTTTCTCAAGCCTTACTGGAGTTGCTGGCCAAATACGGCCCGCTGCAGATCATATCTAGCCGACCAGCAACCGGCGGTGGTAGGATAGTCTGACTACTCTGATACTGCTGAGACTGTTGTTGAGGAGATTGTTGAGGATGCTGCTAAGGATACTGGTTGGCAGTCGGTCGTACAAACCTCTTCAGATGAGCATCGTTTTGTCTAATGAGGAATTCTATCTCCACTTTCAGGTGGTTACATTCATTAGTTTCGTGACCATAGTCATTGTGAAACCGACAGAACTTGGTCATATCCCATCTATTAACATCTTTCCTCATCGGTGGAGGTCTTCTATACGGTATGACAGCCTGTGTGGCATTAAAAACATTCGCTCGGGTCTCTAGCAGGATGGAGTAAGTAGTAAATTTGGGAACATATTCCCGTGGTTTGGGTTGCTCGGCTGTTTTAGGCTTCTTGTTGTCATTCTGGTTACCGCTACTTCCAGCCCCATTACTGTGTTTGCCATTTTTAGCCCCATTCTTTGCTCCTTCTGCAGGGTTGGTGGTATTTCCAGCATCTGTTTTCCCATGCTCGGTAACTGCCTGAGTTGAATTATCCGCCTTCCGCTCAGCCTCCTCAAGATTGATGAATTCCTTTGCCCGATCAAGGAATTCCTGAGTGGTATGCGCTGCCTTCCTTTTCAAGCTGCTCCAGAACAGACTCTTTACTTTAATTATTGAATATATGGCTATTAATTTATCGTTTTCACTAAGGGATTTCACTCTGGTGGCTTCCCACATAAGATGTTGAATGTAATCCTTAAAAGGTTCATTATCTTTCTATTTTATGTCCACCATGTCATTCGGCTCGGCGGGAAGGGGTATTGCTGAGGAAAATTGGGAATAGAATGTGCGTACAAATCCATCCCATGACGTAATCGATCCTGGTGGTAACTTAAAAAACCATTGCTGGGCAATTTCTGACAGAGTGGCTGGGAAGATCCTGCACCTGGCATCATCCCTAACTCCCTGTAAATCAGTCTATAGTTCAAAGAGATGAACATGAGATACTGGGTCCTCTAGTTCAGTATACATTTTCCATGATGGCATTTTGAATTTGATAGGTATGGGCAGCTGATTAATACAGTCTGAAAATGGGGAACCTCTCTGCCTCTCCATTTCAATATATGTTAACTTAGGGGCTGTCAAGTCCCTTACCAGTTGGGTTAACAGATCGAGCTAGGCTTGGATGTTAGGGTCTGCAACTGGATGGGGTTGTGCTGCATTGCGGACCTCATCCATTCTCGGGTCCCGAACAGGCTCAGGCGAAGCTATGTTATTTGAATCCTGATTTTCCCTGCTGCGATTAAGAGCATCTTAAAGGTCTTCACCTACCATTGGGCCCATTCGGTTGAAAACAGAATTTGGTCGAGGTCTGCCCCCGACATTCTAGCTGTTTGCTCGACTTGGCACTGGAGATACTCCCTGGAACCCTCCACCTCGAGGTGGTTGGTTGTTTGGGACATCCTGCCCTTGTGGGAGAAACCGTCCTTCGGGTTGGTTACCTCTCTAACCTTGATTATTCTATTGGAAAACTTGGCTTCCTACCTCATCATGGTCATACCCATCAACATAATGGGGCCTATATGCACTACTAACCTCCTGCTCATCTCTTCGGGACCTTGGTCGATATTCTTGATGTTGTCTGTACCGACAAGGTTGCTGCTGGAAGTTTTGGGGTTGACCATTCCTATTTGGAGTTAGAGCTTAGGGGTAACCATCTTGTCCTGCAACACCAGGATTCCTGTCACAGCCGCTACCCTGAGATCTTGGCCGAAAATTTCCTGCTTGGTATTGTCCCATGCCACACCTTGGCAGGACCTGCTCATGGGATGATTAAGGTCGCCTATTATTGTTCGCTTGGGCACCCCGACCAGATCTATGACTCATGTTCAGCCTCTAGTTTCCACCCTGAGGTTGAGCCTCTGGCCCATGCATGACACCTTCACCGAAACCAAAAACAGGAGGGCGTTGTTGGTTTTGGGCAATAGTTCCAGCTATCATTCCCACACCTTGGGTTTCCTGCTACTGCATATAATTACAGATGGACTCGGCTGCCTCTCATTTACAGCGTTCCATGTCTTCTTGACGGGCCTGCACCTCCCGGGCATGCCGATCCATCCATTCTTAAAAATCTCTCCTTTGTTTTTCAAAAGCTTCATTAAGGGCCTCCTGTGCAATGGCTCATCCCTGGTTCATGGAGGCAAGCTGATCTTGCATCTACCCAACGACCTCCCTTATCTGATCAATTTTAGGGTCAAGTCCTTCAATATCTATGTGGGGCTCATACTATCCAGGACCTCCAGCCCTGGGTCCTGGTTGGTTGGTACCCCGCACAACAACTCCACCTGACGTTCCTGGATGGGTGATTCCAACGGAAACAGTAGCTCTGTATCCTGTTGCGGTGGGCCCAACGGTTTGCCCCCCCCCCCCCCCAAAACCAGATGGATTCCTAGGCGGCAAATCACTTCGCTGCCCATTGAAATTGCTTATTGACGGGACTTGGTGAGAGACTTCGGCTTTGGGATCTGGAAGCTCTTGGCTCGACCTTCTGGTTGAAACTACCATCCCTGCAGCAATAGAATCTGAATGTGATTATCTTAGGCTCTCAATGAAAGCACCAAAATGTTGAGTGGTTTTTTAGCCAACTGACGCGGATTCAAATAATTAATTAGATAGCTTTCAATTAGACAATCAATGAACAATAAATGAGCCAACAACCTAGTAATAATGAGCAATAAATAATAGAGAACACCAGGATTTATAGAGGTTCGGCCCCAAAGATTGGTAATGGCCTACTTCCTCTTAGATTTGTATTAATCTTGAAGGTTTACACAAGATCACAAGGGATTACAAGTGGACTTCTATGTGTAAAAGACAATACAGTATGGCAAAATCCCTTCTAAGTACCAAGCCAGGCTGCTCAGTATGTTTCTGGTTCTGGTCGGTAGGCTATTTTTCTAAACCCCCTCCACTGTGGTGGAGAGTTTGTATTTATACTTTCCCTCTCGCACCAGGGTTGCACCTGAGCATAACTGATAGGGAAATATATCTTTCTTCTCGTAGGTAGTTGTTGTCCTCTTCTTCAGGAGCCTTGACCAAGTGTTTAGGGCTGTTAGGCACTCTTTGCGGGTGGTGGTACGATTCTCGCGGAGTGCTAACAGAGAGTGTAACTACTTTCATCCGAGTAGGTATGTTTGTTCATCGTACTAGCCAGCTTCTCTCCTGGCAAGCGTACCGAACAGTGACAGTTATCCATTTGTCAAGTGTAGTCCGACCAACTGGGCCTCTGTTGAAAGTATGTCGAACAGTAACTTGTCGTATACGCCGACCAACTTGTCAGGGGGGAGGGGGGTTTGCCTAGTCTACTCCACGTGTTCAAGATTAGTGCCACGTCAGATATGCCAATTTTTTGGATAACACCTTCCTTGTCCCATCAGTGGTTACCAAGTCTGTAGCAAACTTGGCCCGCTAACTTGCTCACTGGGATCGCCTTGTGCCGAATAACTCAAATATATCCATATAAAAATGTGCTCTCAATCATAAAATACATATATTTACAAAAATACCCTTAAGAGATCAAAGTTATGAAAATACCCTTCTAATAAGAAACGAGCTCACATGCATGCTTAATACACATAAACATGCTATAATAGTCATACCATAATATAACTCACATAATCATGCATATAATCATAAACATACTCATAATATCCATTTATGTCATCGTGGCACACTAATCAAGGCACTAAGCCTAATTAGAAAATTTGGGATGTTACTGATGCAGTTTAATAGTTCAGTTTTTTCAGGTCTCAATTTTTACTATGTTTCATTTAAACATTGTTCTATTATTCTTGTATTTTAGTAGTTCTTGTAAATTTTAAAACTCTTATGATATAGAAGTTGCTTTGAGGAGCTTATTTTGCGATAAAACATCAAGTACTGCGCATTTTCTAAATCCCACACTAATCGTGTAATAAAATAAGAATACTAGGTTGAACAACTAGTGAAACCATGGTAATAAACATGGAAACAATTTAATGATCTTATGTCTGACCTATACATAGAAATGAAGTAGAAAATACTAGAAAACATAAGTGACCAACACAGTACATTAGACTTAATTACGTAGTACATTATCTAGTTTTTTGGAGTTAAACCACTGACAAACTTCTCCCCTTCCCCTTCCCCTTCCTTTGCTTCTTCTTCTTTGGGTTCAGCTCCTTTTTTTCCTCCCCTATGCACATACCCTTTCCTTCATCTCCTTTTCCTTCTTCCACCTTAGGTTCATCCTTACTTTGATGTGGAACACACTCATGTACTTCAGAGCATTCACCTACATATATTAGGCCATTATCTTGAGTAGGTTCATCATCATCCAAATCCCACATGCAAGGAAAGTCATTAACACACGTGAGTGCTCTGACTTCCTCCTTAGTGAAACAACAACCGAATTCGGCGTGAAGACATGATGCAGAAAAGGCTTCCACAAACAATTCATAACGAAGGATCTTAATTGAGGGATCTAACCCTAGGTTTTGATTTATTGAAGCTTCATAACTCCCATATATACCTTCATTTAGTCTACTGAAAACCACCCAAAAACTATGAGTACTCATTTAAACTTTTGGGAAGTGAAGAATGAAAAATATTAAGAACAATAGGCTAAATAGAAAAAAATGACCCAAATTCTCAAGAAACATAAACACTATCTCACAAAGACTTTATAATAAGCTTTTACCTCTGCTCGTAGTACATAAGATAACCCTAATTTTGCACTTCTCATTGGTTGACTTTTTAACTTAGAAAAGAACCAAATTTGTACAATTTCACTAACCATATGATAAATAAACAAATAGAAGTCAGATTCAAAATGAAACATACTATTATACACGTGTCGAAGGACTAGGCTTGTCCCATTTAATTAGCAACGATGGAAAATGACAATATTTTCAACTAATGATATGTATGAACTAGCAATCTAAGTGAATATTAATGACAAACCTGTTCGCAATGACCTTGTTTAATTTATTCAAAACACATTATGGTAGCTGGATAAGATTGAATAATTTATGTCAATTTCATTTACTGTACGTACTACAACACACGTTTCCATGCACTATAATAATTTAATAGAATAGCCAAAGCTGGCAAGAGCTTTAAATTTCCATTTAATGTTGTCAACTAACATATTCACTCTATATAAAGTAGTAAATCATTAAGAAAAACCTACATCATAAACTAAGAACAGATTACAAAGGATAGTATGAAAGCAAGTCAATCCAAGAACTAGGACAAAGGGATTCCAACCATAGTACTCGGAGCAAGTGAATAACAATTCCAGGTACGATTTTGAGCATATTTTGAGTTACGTGTTATTGTAATTACTACATTCTCAAACTCTGGTGATTTTTGCCTCATTATTACATGTAGTTTAATTTATTTTTACACGTTTCATATGTCCCCCATTAATCAAAACCAAGCTACAGAACCAAGAATGAAAATTAAACTACAAAAATAATTTAGAATAATACCCAGCACATTTACCTAAATATTTCAGATCCATGCCCACAAACTATGTTTCTAATGGCATCATGCTAGTGGGCCTTATCCAACACTATACCCCATAACCCATACAAAAAAAAAGGTGGTATTTCCATCACATTTTCCTACACAGCATCTAGTTTTCTTCACAACAAGGGTTAGGGTTAGGGTTTCTAATGTTTAAAAATTATTATTTTATGAAAACAAAAGTGTGATTTTCAATCTTTTTATTACAGATTATGCAAGACATACCAAGTACGTTCGAACCAGAGTGGGAGAACATAGCTGCCCAACTAAACATAACTAAACCTATAAATGAGATCGAAACATCTGATGCTCTAGGGAAACTGCTTGACTCAGTAGAAAAGTGGGAAGAGCTCTATGAAATCTATGCCAAATGGATAGGTTTTAGCATAAGAAGAGATGATGTCAAATGTGTTCGAGGGCACAGACAACAGATTATGTAAGGAGGTAAGTATAATACACAACCATGAAATTGCATCTAGAAGTGAACTGCAGCTCTTAAGATCCAACCATGTAGTTTATGATGGCTTGGTGGCTCAAGTGAGGTCTATGAATAAGGTGGGTATTAAAAAAACTAATATAATGGCTCATGTGGCTCTTCAAAGTGGTGGTTTTCAAAGATTTCCATGCCAACTTTGAGATGTCTACAATAGAGTGGCTAGTGCAAAACATGAAGAGAAGATAGAAATGGACTCTGAAGGGGCATTAGGCTTTCTCGATTGCCTATCTGAGAAGGATCCAAATTTCTTTGTGGTATTTCAGGTTGATGAGGACAATTGTCTTGCCAACTTATTCTGGGCTGATGGAACCCGACACATGGATTATTTTTCCTTTGGAGATGTACTGGGGTTTGATACCACATACATGACCAATGAATACAGTAAGCCTCTCAATGTTATGGTTGGTGTCAACCACCATTTCCACACCTGAATTTTTGGGTTTGCTCTTCTACTTCATGAGAAGCAAGTCTCTTTCTCGTGGCTTCTCGGAGTTTTCCTAGAATGCCGTAGACAAAAGAAGCCGAGACTGGTGATGACTGACCAAGACCTGACCATGAAACAAGAAATCGACGAACATATGCCTGAGGCCAGACACTGACTATGCACATGGCATCTCAATAAAACTTCTTTGAAAAAAGTTAGAGATCCACTATTCCTTGAACCACTTAAGGATCCCACGTACAACTACTAGACTGAGGAAGAGTTTGAAACAAATAGGGTCGAATTACTTGAGAGACTTCAGCTAACAAATAATGAATGGTTCCAACAAACATATGCCACCAAGGAAATGTGGGGAGATAGTTTTTTTAGGGGCAATGTTGTTGCGGGAATGAGAACTATACAACGCTGCGAATCCATGAATACAACACTCAAAAAATTCCTAGAGAAAAATTACTCCTTGCGTGAATTTGTGACCACCATAGATTTCACAGTGTCAAAGCTACACCACCACAAGCGATAAAATGACTACTTAAGAAAGCACACAAGACCCGAACTCCCAACTTATGTAAGATTGTTGACAACATACTATAAGCAGTGTGGGAAATTTTTCACAAGAAACATGTACCACAAATATTTTGTACAAATTGACATGGAAAATAATTATTTTGTCCTTGGTGAGCAAGAAGATGACGAGTGGTAGATCTTCTCCATTGGGAAATTCCAACACCCTGAGGTATAATACATAATTCATTATTCTCAATATCAAAACTGCCTACACTATAGTTGCATGTTGTTTGAGAGTCAAGTCTACCCATGTAGACATTTATGGGCTACAATGAAAACAATAAGCATAAGGAGAATCTCAAATTACCTTCTCAAGAAGTGATGGAGCAAAGATGTAAAACTAAATGCACACCTTCAATTTATCCATGCAGCATCACAACAAGAAAACCTTTTCGAGATGGCTAGGTATGGATCCCTTAATTTACAAGCAGGCACCATGAAGGCGAGACACCACAACGAGGTAGATATAATGACAACCCCGACATTCTTAGAGACCCCGAAGTGGTCAGAACAAAGGGCACAGGTAATCCAACTCCACGAGAGCGAGAGGGGGTCCCGCAAAGGCAAAAACATTGTCGCATATGTTGATCCACCAACCATGACTACCGTAGGTGCCCAAACAAAGATCAATACGATGCAACTTAGGACCCAGAAGCTAACAATCCTCATGTTCTCCCCGAAGTCAACTTGCATTGTGATTTCACAGACGCGTATGTCCCTCATCCACCAGAGTCAACACAAGAATCATACCACAATGACTTCTTCTATACTAGTTCTTGTCTATACTACTATTGTTTCTTATGCTAAAACTCTAAGGACTACTTCAGTTTGTATTTTCCATATTTGCTTGTCTTTAAATATGTTAGTTAAGAATAATGGTAACTATGTGGCATATTATAACTTTAGGTCCAAGTTAAATTTATCTTCATTTTTTTATAAATAAAAAATTGCTATGAAATTAATCTTAAAAATGACACTAAAACATCCTAATAACACCATGCTTCTTAAAAGAAAAAAAATTAAAAACAAAAAATCAATTATTATTTACAATTTGTTATTCTAAATTTCAAGATATATACAATCATTTCACCTTAAATTATTACTACTCCAATAATATATATTCAACAAGAATTCATTTAAAAAAATATGTCATATGCATGCGTTTTATTTATTTTGTGAATGCTCTCAAAACTAACTCAATGTGCTTCAACATTCATCCTGATGTACTCATTTGTATTACTCAACGTTCACAATACGTGTTATTATGTACTTTAATATAATACAAATCTCCCGCCATAAATGTACGTGCATTAAGATAATAATACCCTCCCCACTAACACTACCCACCACTTGTTGTACTTGCATCTGATAATACTGTCACAGTTTGTACTTTAAAACTTTAAATTTGTAACAAAATATAAAACAAAAAACTCAACTGGTCAACAAAACTTTCACCTACTGGTTTCAACCCTATTAAAAAATCAATAAAGTATATGGGACCCACTCATTCCATACAACGGAACGCATTTCATTTTTGGCAAGAACGACACAAAATCAATTGCCTATATATATAATTCTAATAATTATTACCCTACAAAAAAATCTAATAATTATTACTCGTAGTATTAATATTGTAATGGTAAATAATAATTATATACATCATTCAGTGCCTAGTGTGGCGTGCTGCGACATGACACACCTCCAGAGGGCCATTTTGTATGTATGAGCATGCCTTGGTACTTGATCAGTAGTCAAGTCTTGCACCAAGCAACCTCATGGGGTAAGGTAGAGGCAATTTTGTAATTATGCATATGTCTCCCAGACAAAAATCATATATGTTACTGGGAATACCTTGTATCCCTAGAAGGCTCCTAGGGGGAGGTGACCTGGTGACTTAGGGAAGCACCATGACCACCAGTAGATAGGGGCCAAAGTTGTGTGCTCCCTTGCCCTATCAAGGCCTTATATGAATAAAATAATGTTTATCCATGTCCTTTTGTGTATGCTTTCTTTATGGTCTATGTGTTGCATGTTTGTTACCTTCGTTAGGCCATCGCGTGCCACTTGCCTATGTTGTATGCTCTAGTTGTTGTGTGGGATGTTGTCCTTGGATGGCTTGCTTTGTGCTTGCTCATGCTTCTCCATTGCCCTTAGATGTGCGAGACTTGTAACGTGGCTAACCGTTGGGTTTGTTTGCCGCAGGTGTGAATTTTAGGCTGACTTGCTAGCAGAGAGTGCTAACAAGTGTCGCACGTTCCGTCAATTCAAGTAGTGAAGTTGGCGGCCCGTGACAGTTGGTATCATAGCCAGGTTAGAGAAAGTTTGTTGACCGTGCATAATGGTTAAGCAACACTCAAAGGATCGAAGCGCTAGAGAGGCGCGTTGGAGAGCTAGATGGCCTGGACGAGAAGGTCAGGGATCTTAGCTCTGTCATGCAAGAACCGGAGACAAACAACACACATAACCATGTGGCGGTGCTGGAGCGAGATACGACCAATCTACTAGCCCACATAACTACAATTGAGTGAAGGGAAACCTTTCAAGCACATCCAATAGTCCTCAGAGGGAGGAACGTATTAAGGCAGTGGAACGGGCTGTGAAAGACCTTCAAGAAGACTAAATGACCTCGTAGAGAATTGAAGGGGGATCAGTTGAGGCATTGAAGTACGAGATGTTGGAGATGAACACTAAGCTTAACCTTATAAAAAAATGTCATCTGCATGCATTTTATTTATTCAACAAGAATTCATATAAGAAAAAATGCCATCTGCATGTGTTTTATTTATTTTTTGAATGTTCTCGAAACTCACTCAATGTGCTTCAACATTCATCCTGATGTACTCATTTGTATTACTTAACGTTCACAGTACGTATTATTGTGTACTTTAATATAATACAATTCTCCCGCCATAAATGTACGTGCATTAAGATGATAATACTGTAACGCCCTAGTTACCCCAGAACAATTACAGTGAATTTAAATCGCTACTCGAGTTCTTTGGTTAAAAACGTGCTTCTAGGTGTTATTAACATGTTAAGGTGGAAAACCAATCAAAAGGAAATTATATATTTTATTTAAAACATAAACTGTTCATGATCCCATCAAAACGTTCACAAGTTATCTACAACTCAAAATGGTCATTACTGTTTAAATTTACAACCCGTTGACCTAAGCGGCAAAAATAGGGTAAACCCCATAGTTCCTCTGAGAACTCCTTGGCCGTGGTGGTCAAGCGGCCGCATATGTACACAGCACCACCTAAGCTCTCCACTCAAGGCTAGGTGAGCTTTTCTTTCCCTCTACCTGCACAACATAGCACCCATGAGCCAAAGCCCAGCAAGAAAACACAATAACGCATGAATATAATATCAACAATGATCATAATAATCATTCAGGACTTTCAGTCCAAAATAGAGAAGTGACAATTGGAAAAGTCACTAAAGTGTGTTCTGTTCCCTTTAGCCATGTGTCGATAGGGTCACCCGGGCTTTACAAATAAGTGATCCTTTCACTAGCTTATCAAGATAGGTGCCCGATGAACTAGTCACCAATATAACCTACCACATGACCATAGAGTCACAACCATGGGATTCCACTCCCTAGCCATCTGACAAGCAGTCACCTAGGTCTAAGGCCCTGGCTCTGAGTAACTAGTCCTAGACTAGCCAAGCGCTTATAATTTTCATCGACCTTAGGGTCGGTCCAGAATTAATTCTCCTAGAATCATTCAACGCTGATATCGATTAGATCTAATCTTTTATCGGCCTTGCGTTCATGACGCTTATGCCGTTTCTGACTCTCAGATCAGTAATAAGCGACCAGTGCCATCCCTGATTAGTCAATGCCATACACAAGTAAGAAAGATCTGCTAAGCATTTAATATGCAATCAATGTCCACATTTAGTAACCAACATGCCTCAACAACAACCACGCATGTCATATACAGAGGATGCAGTTTTCTTACCTCTGGTTCGAGCGAGAAATAGAACAAGAACGACTCCTAAGAACGATCGACCTTTAGATTCCTTAGTGGTTACCTAATCATAACCAATTATAACCTCCATTAATGAAAATCAACAATGAAAGGGTCTTGACCTAAACCCCACTCTCGGAACTCGAAACGTACCCACACGGTGAGTAGATTCGATCCTGGGCTTTAAGGATTGAAACCCCGAGCCAAACAGCCTTAACAACACTCAAAACGAGATTCTGAAGGAACAGAGTAGAACTACTCACTAGCGCCCCAGCGCTCTTCTCAGAACCCCAAACCGCCCAAGCCTCCCCTGGGTAGCGCTGTAGCGCCCCCTTATGGGCACTGTAGCGCTACACCCAGCCAGATCAACCCCTGAACCTTCTTCCTTCGACTCCTTCAACTCCAACTCGATTCCAATGCTTCCAAACCTCATTTTTGGTGCCAAATGAACCCAAAAACCATCCCCACAATCCCTAAGCATCACAACCACAAGAACCATAGCCAAAAACTCCCAACAAAACCAATCATCCAACCTAGAAATCTCAACTGAAAACCAAAGCAAAAATAGAGAAAACCAGGAATCTAATGCTAGAAACCTACCTCAAGTTCAGATTATGATGCTCTTCAATGGTGGAACACACTCCCAAGCTCTTAAGACTTATTTCCCAAGCTTGATTCCTCAACTTAAGCTCAAAAATCCAAGAAGAAAAAGAGAGAAAATAGGTAAGGGAGAAGGTTTTTTCTATGCTCTGTTTTCCCCTTCCTTCTACAGCCTTCAATGGCTTAAATCTATCCTAGGGGCGAAAAGACCAAAATACCCCTAGGTCAAATAAAGATTTCTAAAGGCTCCCAAGGGCAAAATCAACCATTTCCACCTATTTCGTTAATCATAATTAACGCTCTCCAATTCCCGTTATTCTTGATATTCTCAAACACCAATAATTCATATCTCGTTACCCTTTAATTCCTGGCAACGCTCTAATCATTAAAATCACCCCGAGACTCACCCCGAGCCCCGAACTTAAACCTGTTATGACTAAACCGCTAATTTATATTCAAAGATCGTCTCATGCCGAATAGCTCGAACAAATCAACATTATAATGTGGTCTCAACAATGTGTAATGGACATGCATACAAATATACAATTACGCCCTCAACGAGCCAAACCACCAGAACACCCCTGTAATGAAATGTGGACCCACATGCATGCATTTAACATCATATTATAATATAATTCACATAAATATGCATATAATCATTTAATGGCATAATTAAACAATTATGGCCCTCCCGACCTACTAATCCAGCCATTAAATGACATTAGGGATTTTGGGGCGTTACAAATACCCTCCCCACTAACACTACCCACCACCTGTTGTACTTGCATCTGACAATACTGTCAGTTTGTACTTTAAAACTTTAAATTTGTAACAAAATATAAAACAAAAAACTCAACTGGTCAACAAAACTTTCACCTGCAGGTTTCAACCCAATTAAAAAATCAATAAAGTATATGGGACCCACTCATTCCGTACAACGGAACGCATTTCTTTTTTGGCAAGAACGACACAAAATCAATTGCCTATATATATAATTCTAGTAATTATTACCCTACAAAAAAATCTAATAATTAATACTCATAGTATTAACATTGTAATGGTAAATAATAATTATATACATCATTCGGTGCCTAGTGTGGCGTGTTGTGACATGACACACCTCCAGGGGGCCATTTTATATGTATGAGCATGCCTTGGTGCTTGATCATTAGTCAAGTCTTGCACCAAGCAACCTCATAGGGTAGGGTAGGGTAGTGGCTGTTATATTATTTTATAATATAATGCAATATTATATTATATTATAATATAATGTTTTAGATTAAATAAATGTGACAAAGAGTGTCGCATATTGTAACATATAAATAGAGAGTTACAATATTTAGATATATGAGATATATCCAAATAATGTAACATATTTGGTGTTACAAATTTGTAACTTCCAAATATTACCCTTTATTGTGTAAATTTGGTGTTACACAATATTGAGATGAATTTCATAAAGCCATTTGAGAAATGGTTGTTAGAGATATGATTTTAACCCCAATAATATGTTTTGGGGGTTACAAAATCATTTGGGAGGGTTTGGAACCGTTTGGAAAAACATCACATTTTTAAGTGCTGAAACTGGGATGTGGTCGCGGCCACTGATGTCCCTGGTCGCGGCCACAGGAGCATTTCAGGCCATTTTTCAGTTTTTTCCAAAAGTATTGAACGTTTCCAAAAACCCAAATAACTCCCAAATCTCATTTTTAATTCCATATTAATCCAATTAAACATTGGTAACAGCCATGGGGGTTGATGGAATTTGAAATTCGAAGGGTGTCTCTAAACTCTATAAATAGGAGCCTATAGCTCACTTGAAAGACACAACATTTCTATCCATTAGAGCACTTGGCTAGAAATACATTGAGGCTTGATTATTCCAGAAAGCATTTCCAATATCTATGAGAGATCCCTTAGTGCTTGATTTAGAGGGAAATAAGCTTTTGGACAAAGGTTTCAAACCTTGTTAAAGTTGGTGATCCCCAACACTCTTCACTTTGGCTGTGTGAGTGAGAGTTCTTAGTTCATTGTTCTTATTCGTGTTCTTTTATTCTATTGCTTTTCACTTCTTCTATTATTCTATATTTACTCTTTTATATGTATCTTTTGTTTTAGAGTTGTAATCTCATCTATATCTTTCATTCTACAACTTCTAGTTTATTTGTATCTTTTTGTCTTGGAGTTGTATCTTCTACCTCTTTCTCTATATTTACATGTAATTTTTGTCATAGAGTTGTAACACTTTTTAATCAATAATATTTATTTGTAATATTTAGTTTAGAGTTGTAATTATTTTACCTATTTCCATTGTGGCAATCTATTTTTTCCTAACAGTGGCAATTTTGTAATTATGCATATGTCTCCAAAAAAAAATCATATATTTTACTGGGAAGACCTTGTATCCCTAGAAGGCTCCTTAAGGGGAGGTGACCTGGTGACTTAGGGAAGCACCATGGCCACCAGCAGATAGGTGCCAAAGTTGTGTACTCCCTTGCCCTATCAAGGCCTTATATGAATAAAACGATGTTTATCCATGTCCCTTTGTGGATGCTTTCTTTAGGGTCTATGTGTTGCATGTTTGTTACCTTCGTTAGGTCATCGCGTGCCACTTGCCTATGTTGTATGCTCTAGTTGTTGTGTGGGATGTTGTCCTTGGATGGCTTGCTTTGTGCTTGCTCATGCTTCGTCGTTGCCTTTACATGTACGAGATTGTAATGTGGCTAACCGTTGGGTTTGTTTGCCGTAGGTGTGAATTTTAGGCTGACTTGCTAGGTGAGAGTGCTAACAACTGTTGCACGTTCCGTCAATTCGAGTAGTGAAGTTGGCGGCCTGTGACAGTTGGTATCAGAGCCAGGTTAGAGAAAGCTTGGTGACCCTGCATGATGGTGAGCAATACTCAAAGGATCGAAGCACTGGAGAGGCGTGTTGGAGAGCTCGATGGCTTGGATGAGAGGGTCAGGGAACTCAACTCTGTCAGGCTAGAACCGGAGACCAACAACACAAAAAACCGCGTGGCGGTGATTGAGCGAGATACGACCAATCTACTAGCCCGCATAACTACAATCGAGCGAAAGGAGAAGCTTTCAAGCACATCCAATAGTCCTCAGAGGGAGGAACATATTGAGGCAGTGGAACGGGCGGTGAAAGACCTTCATGAACCACTAAATGACCTCGTAGAGAATTGTAGGGGGTTAGTTGAGGCATTGAAGGACGAGATGTTGGAGATGAACACTAAGCTGATCCTTATAAAAAAATGTCATCTGCATGTGTTTTATTTATTTTGTGAATGTTCTCAAAACTCACTCAATGTGCTTCAACATTCATCCTGATGTACTCATTTGTATTACTCAACATTCACAGTAGGTATTATTATGTACTTTAATATAATACAAATCTCCCTCCATAAATGTACGTGCATTAAGATAATAATACCCTCCCCACTAACACTACCCTCCACCTACTGTACTTGCATCTGATAATAATGTCACAGTTTGTACTTTAAAACTTTAAATTTGTAACAAAATATAAAACAAAAAACTCAACCATTCAACAAAACTTTCACCTGCAGGTTTCAACCCAATTAAAAAATCAATAAATTATATGGGACCCACTCATTCCGTACAACGGAACGTATTTCATTTTTGGCAAGAACGACACAAAATCAATTGCCTATATATATATAATTCTAATAATTATTACCCTACAAAAAATATCTAATAATTATTACTCATAGTATTAATATTGTAATGGTAAATAATAATTATATACATCATTCGGTGCCTAGTGTGGCGTGCTGCGACATGACACACCTCCAGAGGGCCATTTTGTATGTATGAGCATGCCTTGGTGCTTGATCATTAGTCAAGTCTTGCACCAAGCAACCTCATGGGGTAGGGTAGAGGCAATTTTGTAATTATGCATATGTCTCCCACACAAAAATCATATATGTTACTGGGAAGACCTTGTATCCCTAGAAGGCTCCATAGAGGGAGGTGACCTGGTGACTTAGGGAAGCACCATGGCCACCAGCAGATAGGGGCCAAAGCTGTGTACTCCCTTGCTTTATCAAGGCCTTATATGAATAAAACGATGTTTACCCATGTCCTTTTGTGTTTGCTTTCTTTATGGTCTATGTGTTGCATGTTTGTTACCTTCGTTAGGCCATCGCGTGCCACTTGCCTATGTTGTATGCTCTAGTTGTTGTGTGGGATGTTGTCCTTGGATGGCTTGCTTTGTGCTTACTCATACTTCGTCATTGCCCTTACATGTGTGAGACTTGTAACATGGCTAACCGTTGGGTTTGTTTGCCGCAGGTGTGAATTTTAGGCTACTTGCTTGCTCAGAGTGCTAACATGTGTCACATGTTCCGTCAATTCGAGTAGTGAAGTTGGCGGCCCGTGACAGTTGGTATCAGAGCCAGGTTAGAGAAAGATTGGTGACCCTGCATGATGGTGAGCAACACTCAAAGGAGCGAAGCGCTGGAGAGGCGCATTGGAGAGCTAGATGGCCTGGACGAGAGGGTCAGAGATCTCAACTCTATCAGGTTAGAACCAGAGACCAACAACACACAAAACCGCGTGGCAGTGCTGGAGCGAGATATGACCAATCTACTAGCCCGGATAACTACAATCGAGCGAAGGGAGAACCTTTCAAGCACATCCAATAGTCCTCAGAGGGAGGAACATATTGAGGCAGTGGAACTGGCGGTGAAAGACCTTCAAGAAGCACTAAATGACCTCTTAGAGAATTGTAGGGAGTCAGTTGAGGCATTGAAGGACAAGATGTTAGAGATGAACACTAAGCTGAACCTTATAAAAAAATGTCATATGCATGCATTTTATTTATTTTGTGAATGTTCTCAAAACTCACTCAATGTGCTTCAACATTCATCCTGATGTACTCATTTGTATTACTCAACGTTCACAGTACGTATTATTATGTACTTTAATATAATACAAATCTCCCTCCATAAATGTACGTGCATTAAGATAATAATACCCTCCCCACTAACACTACCCTCCACCTGCTGTACTTCCATTTGATAATAATGTCACATTTTGTACTTTAAAACTTTAAATTTGTAACAAAATATAAAACAAAAAACTCAACTGGTCAATAAAACTTTCAAAACTTTCACCTGCAGGTTTCAACCCAATTAAAAAATCAATAAAGCATATGGGACCCACTCCTTCCATACAACGGAACGCATTTCATTTTTGCAAGTACGACACAAAATCAATTGCCTATATATATAATTCTAATAATTATTAACCTACAAAAAAAATCTAATAATTATTACTCATAGTATTAATATTGTAATGGTAAATAATAATTATATACATCATTCGGTGCCTAGCTACCTTGTTGAGAAAGAAAATAAACAAAGAAATGTGTTTGGTACGTGCGAGGGGGCAATCCTTTTATTTTCTGGTAGAATCAATTTTTTATCGGTACTACGAGTCAAAGAAATGGACTCTTGTCCTTTGAATTTTTTTAATTTAAAGAGCAAGACGTGCATAAATACTTTGACTTTCTTTCCATTCTAAATTATAGAGAGATACCACTTTCTTCTATAAGAAGTATGTTTGCTACTAAGAGAGTTTTATTTTGGAATTTTTTCATGAGATTTCTCATAATTATTTGTTTAGATAAAAAGTTGTATGTTGTTATAACATTTGTCCTAATATAATATTAGTTCAAGTTATATTGAGGATGAGCAATTTAAATTAGGGTGTAAACATTCAAATTAAATTAAGTAAAACTGTAAAAAAAATCTAATTAAATGTCATAGTAATAATACATAATAATGAAGACAATGGGTTTTTATGTCCTAACCCCAAATCATGAAATAATAATAGAATTAGATATTTCTATAATTTTTTTCTATTATTTTAGTTTAATTTGTTTGATTTTGTTTTTGCTTTTAAATTTGAGATTTTTTAAGAGGTAATGATTTTTTTTAAGAAAAAAAATGTCAAAAATTATCTTTTATTTTTTTTATTTTAAAAGTATTTAATAAATTAAAATGGACAAAAAAATTAGTTAATGAGTTAAATAATTTTTTAAACTAGTTATTGAGTTGTGTCATAAACTTCTCTTCTTTGAACTAACTTAGCCGAAGAAAATGATTAAGGATCACCATGGCGAAACTAATTTTTGCTGCAAAAATAATTGTTTTGTGAATTAAGTACAACTTTTAATAGGATTTAGCGATTTTTTCATTAAATTTTCTATAATTAATTAATGCCTCGAATGTGGAAAGGCCATTAAAATTTAGAGATTTCCGTAATAATATGTATATATATATATATTTATATTAGTAGTAATGTGGATTATTGTAGGTTTTTGGACTTTATCCAAAAAAAAAAAAAAGTTAGCATGTGAAAATCATTGATTCAAAGAATGAAATAATTATTTTCGAAGGCCACTTTGAAAAAAAGTTGAAATAAGCTGCCCTTTAGCAGTTTTTAAAACTTTTGCTCACTTTCTCTCGCGCCTATGAAGCTTTGCTTGATCGAGGGGACAACAAATTAAAAGCATTTATAAGGTATAGCTATATATGGTCATATTATTAGTTTGGACACTACGAGTGCTCATTTAGTACCACATCGATCTATTACTACACATAGGGTAGTGATGTACGTACAATATTGAATTATCATGTATTAATTATGGTGTTATTTATACCTACTACATAGGGATGTTTTAGTAATTTTAGTTATTATTTTTATGATGTATAATTTGTATTCTGAAAATTAAAACTCTCATATATGCGAAAGAAAATCTAAATGTTCCCTAAAAAGAAATAGTAAAACATTTATAGCCATAAACGTGTTCGGCTCAAAATAGTTTTAGTGTCAGCAATATCTTTCCTTTTCCAAGCCTTAAGATTTGATTTTTAATATTTGGTTTTCTTTTTCTTTTCTTTTCTTTCTAGAGGAGGTCCAGAAATATATGTAGATAACACAATTGACAAATGGAAAAATAAATAAATAAGAAAGAGAATATTGGAAGAGAAATTTCAAGGTATATGTACTATAATATACTGAAATTTTTTAAAATACCAACATAAGTTACTATCCCAAATATATAAAACTTTTAATTTTTTGGACAAAAATACCCCTAACATTCAAACACTCCCTCTCTCTCAGTTCGAACTCTCTCTCTTTCTCTCTCTCTCTAACGTCTTTCATTCTCTCACATTCTCGCTATCTTTCTCATTATAATCTTGTAGAACTCGAAAAAATACTCTAATTCTCAAGGTCCTCCTCCAAGAACCAATAATTCAGGACCAAGATTTGTGTGCCAGTTGTGTCTTCAACCAGGTCATGGTGCATATCAATCTTATCGCCGTTTTGATCCAAATCTGCCTGCACCAACATCCAATCCCTATGCATCTAATGCCAACTCGTCAACTATGGTGGCCAACACTCAAATAGTTGTGGATGATACCTGGCTTCTTAACTCAGGAGCATCTCATCATCTCACACCAGCTCCCTCCACGCTTGACCATGTTGATCCCTACACTGTTATTGCTTCCATCACGGTTGGAAATGGTAATTCCTTATTGTCAATTAAATCTGTTGGTTAGTCTCATATTCACACTTCCGCTCATTCTTTTCAATTTCAAAATGTTTATCATGACCCTAAATTAGCCACTAATCTTCTTTCTATTTCAAAATTTTGCATAGATAGTAATGTCTTCATTGAATTTTATGCTGCCTCTTACAAAATCAAGGATCTTCATTCGAAGAAGCTTCTTCATTAAGGTTCCCTTGATCATGGCCTATAAACTCTCCAAGCTACCAATCAGTTGCACAAGTCCACTGTTTCTCATCCCAAAAGTGCCTATCTTTCCTCCACTACTTCAGCTACCAAAGCTTCTACTTTCCCTATTCAATTTCGAAGTGTAACTCAAAATTCTGTTGCAATATGGCATGTGGGTCTTCCCCATGTCCACTCTGAAATTGTAAATGTAGTTTTACAGCAATGTAATAAATCTTTTTCTTATAATAAAAATCAGATTTGCACTTCATGTCAATTAGCTAAGAGTCACAGAATTCCTTTTTCACTTTCTAATTCTCGTGCTACTCATCCCTTGCAACTCATTCATATTGATATTTGGGGTCCCTCCCCTATCCCTGTCACTGATGGCTCACGCTATTTGCTCTTGTTTCTTGATCACTTTTCTAGATTTACCTAGCTTTATGCACTTCAAACAAAAGACCAAGCCCTCCCAATGTTCAAACATTTTAAACTTCTAGTAGAAAATCAATTTAACTCATCCATTCAAGAAGTTCAATCTGACAATGATGGTGAATTCAAATCTTTTATTTCTTCCTTAACTCTAATGAAATTCACCATAGATTCTCTTGTCCCCATAATTCCACTCATAATGGTCGAGTTGAACGAAAACATTGACATGTTGTCGAGTTCGGGCTTGCTCTATTAGCTCATGCACCTTACCCCATTGTTATTGGCTCTTTGTCTTTAGAGTTGTTGTGTACATTATCAACAGATTACTAACCAAAGTGCTAAAAGGTCAATCCCTATTTCAGGTTTTGTACAATAAAACCCCTAACTACTCCTTATTCCGTGCATTTGGTTGCTTATGTTTCCCATGTCTTCGTCCTTATAATAAAAATAAATTGTAGTGTCTCAATGGGGATTTACATGTTCCAAGGTTGACCCGTCTCACTTTGTTCTCCATCATCCTCAATACAGCTTATTCATCTTGGTCTATGTAGATGACATCATAATTACAGGCAGTAAATTTCTTAGTTGCATCAGCAATTTTCCATAAGAGATCTTGTTCAGCTCCACTATTTCCGTGGAGTTGAAGTTACTAAGTCACCTGGACAGCTTCATCTATGTCAACAAAAATATGTCTCTGATATTCTTCATAGCATTGACATGTATGACTCTAAGCCAGCCCTTACTCCAGGTGTGGTTGGCAAACCTTTATCTCGAAATGATGGAGAATTACTCGAGGATGCTACTGAAGACAGAAGAACTATAGGGTCTCTGCAAAATCTCACCTTAACGCATCCAGACATTGCCTTTGTCGTGAATAGAGAATGTCAATTCACGCAATCTCCAACCTCAGTTCATTGGCTTGCTGTTAAATGCATTCTAAGGTACCTCAGAGGGACCATCTCTCATGGCATCACTCTATCATTTGCCCCCAATTTACATCTTGCTGCCTTTACTAATGCGAACTGAGCATCAAACCCTGATGACCGCAAGAGTACTGGAATGTGTTGTGTCTTCCTAAGTGATAGAATTGTTTCATGGTCTTCTGCCATGCAAAAGGTTGTCTCGAGGAGTAGCACTGAGTCTGAGTTTAGAGCCATTGCCAACGCCTCTGCTAAATTGTCTTGGTTCAAAAAGTTGTTTACTGATCTGAGATTACCAATTGCAGGTACTCCAATCTTGTGGTGCGCAATATATCTGCCACTCAGCTTGCCTCCAACCCCATCTTCATGCAAGTACCAAACACATTGGAATAGATTTCTATTTCATTTGTGATATGGTGCAATAGGAAGGAGATCACCTTGTATAATAATAATAATAATATAGTTTTTTTATTTATTAAAATTTGGTGTATTTTATTAAAAAATTAGTATTTTTAGTGTTAGAATCTAAGTGGATCGAATAAATGTAGTTGGTTGGTTTAATCATCATGGACCGTATACTAGTATATATTTCATTTTGCATAACAAAAAACAATAAGAATTACAATAATAATAATAAGATGTATACTAATTACATTTTCACACTATTTTTATACCTCATTGTAATAAATATTAGTTTATTTAGTTTTGTTTTGTATGTGGTCAAATATGGTGAGTATTTTAATATTTTATGTTTTTCCAAATTTAAATTAATTTTATTTGATTTGAAAATGCAACTTTTCAGCATTTCCCCTTGGTAATAAGAATCAACATGTTCAATAACTTCCATTTTTTTTAAAAAAACCTCCCACCTTCTTTTCTTTCTCTCTCCAAAAACCATTCAAACTCTTTCTCTTCCTTCCCAAGGCCGGCCCTAGGCATGGTGGGCTAGGTCCATGCCCCTAGGACCCCAATATATAAAGAGATTTTTTCTATAATGACCAAAAAGTAATAAAAACTAACATAATTACTATAGCACAGAATTTTTTTACTTCTTACCAAAAATAAAATTGAAAATTACAAAAATACTATTTCATCTTTCTCGGTCTCTCTCTCCACGCGGCACGGTATACTCTCTGTCAAGGATTACCCATGATGACTTCCGGCTGCAACAACATCCAATCTCCACCGCAAACAACAACGAAACTGCAGCCAAAAACTCTATCATGAAACCAACGACGATTTCGAATCCAAACAACGGTGATGGTCGACCTAAATCAACGACAAAGCTACAGACACTACAAGAATTGACCACATTAGCAGCGGGCGCCTCCGCCGCTAATAAGGGTGACATCCGCCGCTAATGCTTATTAGCAGCGGGGATCCGCCGCTAATACCCTGCCTCAAATCATTTGTCACTAATAATGATTATTAGCGGCGGACTGACACACCCGCCATTGATATAATATTATTAGCGGCGAATATTAGCAGCATAGCCCGCCGCTAATACATATGTCAGATACATTATTATTAGTTGCGGGGTTCGCCGCTAATATTGTTTTTATAATATATTTTAAATTTTATTTGAAATAAATTAATATTTATTAAATTTAATTATTTTTAAAAATAATTCATAAGAAAATTTAACAAAATAAGCATTTAATTAATTTAAACAGAACTAACATTAAAATTAATGTGAATAGTTTTAATATTTATCAACCTAGCTAATATCGCTATTGTCATTAAAAATAAATACAGTATTAATTCAGTCCAAATACATAAACTAATAACTAAATAAAATCATTAAGATTAATATTGAAATTGTCCTCATCTTCAACATTTTTGTGTGGTTGTGAGGGCGACGGCTGTGGCTGTGGTGGTGAAGGAATATAAGGTGGCTGTGATGATCGTCCGAGAGTGAGGTCCCCAAACTGATCTCGAGGCTATGGCTGCGACCCACCCCCAAACTCACCATATCTCACATATGGTTGCTGCGACGAACCTCCAACCTCCCCATACCTAACATTAGGTAGCGGAGGCTGCATCGATCCTCCTTGAAAATCGGTAAAGCTAAAATATAGTGGAGGAGACTGGGAAGAGCGTCCAAAAATGTATTGGTTTTTATACTGAGGAGGTTGTTCCAACGACACATGTGGCGGATACGGTGGACGAGGCTGGTACTGCTGCTGTGCGGATACTGTGAAGGAGGCTGATACTGCTACTGTGGCGGTGTATGAAGGTCAGGATTGGCAGTGTTACTCTGAGAAGACGAACCACCTTCGGATTGTGGTGGCAAATACCTCTGCAGAAAACGGTCAACCATGATTTCCCAATGTTGTCCAAGTCTTGTCAATCGCCATCTAAAGTGTTATAAGAGTGTAAGTTTTAGTAATGTGAATAGGAATGGATAACAAAGGAGATTTGTTATCATTTTTGAAATCTTATGCAATATTATAATATATTATGCTATTTTATGATGTTTTATTAGATAATGTTATTTATAAACAAATTAATATTTTTTCCTAAACTAATTTATTATTTATTCTTAATTTTTAAAACTTTTATTAAATATAATTATCAATTTCTATATTCATGTAATTTATAACTATTTAATATTAGATAATGTTATTCAATAAACAAATTAAATTAAATTATTTAATTAAATAATATTATATCAAACTTTTATTATTTAATTAATTAAATTAATAAAAAAATAATTAAAAATACACTTTTTGTTTATTCATAATTTTTTAATTTGTAATAATATTAATAATAATTTTGCAAATTAATTATTATTTGACTTTTAGACTAATTTATTTTTTTAAATAATTAGATAAATTTTATTAATCTTTTTCATTAATTATTTTATTAATAATATTTTAAACTTATTATTTCTGTGCCGATATCCCTGTAATTGATGGTTGTAGTCAACAACCATCAATCACAAGCATACTGGAACAGAGAAAATAAATTAACTACTAATTAATTTTTTTTGTTCTATTTTTACAAATTATAATTATAATAATTTTACAAATTAATTATTGTTTAATTTTTGTGAAACATGTTCAATGCAAGAGTTTTTTTTCTTTTTCAGATAGTAGGGGACAAAATCTAAAATCTTTGTGTCAATCCTCTCAAATATTAGTTTTTTTGCTAACGTTTTTATTTCAAAAGCAAAAAGTTTTTTTTTTTTTAAATAATGGACTTTAAACATTAACCACAAAAAATGTGACATAATTTTCTTTTCGATTTCAAAATGTCGTAAATAAAATACCAAATTTTGAAAAGAAAATGTTTTAGAAATATGTGACATTGTTTTTGTAAAGAAGCCTTCTAAATTTTCAATAAATCAGAGAGCATTATCAGCATTAAAAAAACTATTCCAAATAAAAAGAAACTAGGAACACAAAGCCAAAACAGAGAATTGTCCACATAATGCAAAAATGACAGATTCATCATTAAAAAATACTAACAAGTAACAACAATTCAACAACAAAGTACCAAATATAAAATCTAAAATCAAAATACATCAATGACAGTAGTCCAAAATATCGATATCAACATAAATCATAAAAAAATACCTCTGACCCACCAAGCCAATAGTCTGAAATTCCTAAAGCCACCAAGTGTAATATGAAAATGACAGCCACTAAGACCAATCACAAAAGAGTCACTGCCAAAACCAAAGTTATATATGTCACTAATTTCTTATTTCAGTATAAGCACAATATATTTCTAATGCATGAAGAATTATAATTGCCTACTAGTTTTCAGTGAGACCAGAGAGAGTATTCCATTTCCATTTCCATGAAGACACTATTTAACGATAGTTATTTATTGAAATATTTATTTTTTTTAATAAATTATCTTTAGACTCATATATATTATATTGGCCAACAATTGTTCTCTCATAAAAAGAAGGGAAGATAACATTCACATTAGCCCTTAAATCTGACTTAGGTTCATATTTGGCTTATTTATGTGGTTTGAAATCACTCCGATTTATAGTAACAGATGGTGGTCGGTCTAGGGTTCTAGAAAATTACAAAATCAATTACTTGAGCCAAATTCATTGAAATAAAGAGAATGAAAAAATATACACGAAGAGAATACAGACCCATCACATCACAACACACAAAACATAGTCTCAAGTGAATAAAACAACGAAATTAAACTAGACCAAGAACAACGGTCCAGATATAAAGATAACAACTACTCTGAAAAAAAGCTAAAACTACAACAACAATAAACACAACTGACCACAGACGCGAAGAGGTGGAATATTTTGGAAGATAGTGGAATGTTGCTGTGTAATCGTCTACCAGTCGAAGAGAAGACGGAGAAGACGCGAAGAAGAAAGGAGAACAGATGCGAAGAGGTGGTGCCAATTTGATTTGTATGCATAAGCATTAGCGGCGGGACCCGCCGTTATTAGTTTCTCCCCCGCCATTAATATTATTAGCGGCGAGTAGCCCGCCTCTAATAAATGTGATTACCCACCGCTAATACTATTAGCGGCGGATAGTCCACCTCTAATACAGGTGATTATCCGCCGCTAATAAATTTTAAAAACTGTTCCCGGGCATTTAATTAGGCATATTAGCGGTGAAGCCTCCGCCGCTAATAGTGGCACAGTCCGCCGCTAATATATTTTTTAATATTTTTATAAATACTCACTTATTTTTAGCGGCAGACCCCCAATTCCGCCTCTAATAGACTGTACAATACAGGCGGACTTGGTCTGCCACTAATACTTACGCCACTAATACGCTTTATTGTTGTAGTGAGATGATTACGATCTGAAACAACACCCAACTACATACAATTCAAATATGAAAAATAACACCACAACGACAAATCTCATCTGAAAAACAAACTCACATCTACAACTCGATCTCGATCTGAGAAACCAGCAACAACAATGGCATACTGTTTGATTATGGGCAGAACGGTTTACAACTAAAAGACAACAACATCTATATTGAAAATGGCTAAACACATTCAATTTATGGGGAAAACATGTCAACTATAAGGTAAGCAGCAAAAAACCCCAACAAAAACTAAAAAATTAATTCATCAAAACTTCCTTAATAATCTCATAATATTTGCTTCAATTTTGTAGAAAAATTCAGATCAAGGAAGAAATTGTTGGAAAATAGTTGTTGTAACAATTAATCTATAGAGTCCAAGAACTTTACTTAGCTAGTTAGATAGTAGTAATAATAGTAATAGTTGTAGTATTTTTATGACTGGGGATTTTGGTTCAGACCGAGATTTAATTGGACACTCGTAGTAACACTTGTAGATTTTATAAGTTTAACCTATAGTTTAAGAATATTAATTTTAACCTAAGGTTTGATTAATATGACTGATATTGATGGTGATATTTATTATATTATAAGGTTTAGATAGACCCAATAAGATAGTAACACTTGTCATATGTATGTTTAATGATAATTAAGTATTTTTAAGGAATAAACTTATTAAGATTAATATTTGAATATCCTAGGGTCTGTCAGCAGCTTTGAAAACGTTAGAGGACTTAGTCAAGGCTATTTACTCAATTCAAATTAAGCTGAAAATGTGCAATTTCGTGTTTAAATATTCAGCGTATGCCGATATATCGCAGCTATAGGGGGCGATATATCACAATACGGGGATACGAAAAACACGTAACTTCGCACGATCACCTCGACGAGCCTCGGGCATACTGGCCCAAGCAATATATCACCTACTAAGGGCGATATATCGGCTCCTTTGATGGATTTTTAAATGTTTTTGAAAACATTCTCATTTTAATCTTTAACCTCTTGATAAGCCCAGCATTTTTCTGACCGAGTCTTCAGCCTCTGCTGAACGATAATTCAAATATTTTTCACTTAAAAGGCCATTATTTTATTCAAGTTAAATGAAGATCTTTTCATTCTTGAACTCTATAAATAAGACCTAGTACCTAGCCATTTATTCATTCATCAAGCTAAGTTCAGAGGCTACAAGCTGCTAGGTTATTTTTGAGTGCTTAAACACTTGGGTTGGGGATTATAAGCTTATCAAACACTTGGGAAGTTAGGTTTATAGAACATTTCGGTTCGAGGTTTAGATCGATCATAGAAGCATTCAAGGCATTCCAAATTCTAGTTCATTTTGGTATTATTTTTTTTAAGTTCTTATAAGTTTTTCTACTCAAAATCCTAACTCTATTCTTTATTCTAGGTTAGGAAATCTAAGATCTTGAACATAAGGTTCTTGGTAAGTATCTTTCGATGGAATAGTTCTTTCGTTATTTTTCATCCCTTTTTCTTTAGTATACTCACCCTTTCACTGATGGTTTTTAGGAGTGTCCCAAGGTCCCAAACCTGTTCACATATCCCTGTATTTTTTTTGGTAAGGAAAATAGGATAGAATATTATATGTTATGCTATATGTTATCTTATGATTTATGTATTATATTAACTTATGATTTATGTGTTATGTTATGTATGTTGTAGACTTGGGCATATGACTTGTATAACTAACAAGCCCCAATAAATTTATGGGCATATGACTTGCTTAGCTAGCAAGCCCCACAAATCTAATGGGCATATGACTTGTTTAGTTTACGAGCCCCAAGTAATAATGGCCATTATAGTATGTGTGACATATGTTTATGATATGTTTTATTATATACGTTATGAATTTTATGTATATGATTTATGTGTTAGATTTTCCTTGCTGGGCATTAGGCTCACTCCTTTATGTTTATATGTGCAGGAAAATAGCTTTGGTGGTGGGAAAGGTTCTTTGAAGCTTAGGGATGTGTATTGAGGCGGGATGGAATCGATGGACCGAGAGTTCGATTCGAGGATGAAGTCTCTTTAATTATGGTTTTCTATGTATTTTTCCGCAATTGGTTGTAATAAGTTTTAATTAAGTTTTCATTATGTCAAGGTTATGTTTTGTTTCAAACAATGGGATCCCAATGTCCTACTTATGAATTTTATATAGTTTAAAACCTTTACCTTACAATTCTGAAATAAAGATATGTTATTTCAAATGTATGTTTTCGTAAGATTAGTATAGAAGTTAGTAATGGTCTAAAGTCTAGAGTAGTTGGGTCATTACATAATCTCATTAAAACATCATAACCAGGTATGTATTTTTCATATAGATTCTCTTCATTATTCATCCAATTATGCTAAAAAAATATATTTGATATTTATGCTAACAAATTGATTGAAGAATTTAGACTATATATATTATTTGTTGCTCTTACGTTGTTTTACAGCTGTTTGTAAGTTATTGCATATAATAACCCTGCTATTTAACATTTCAGCAAATGAAAACAATACCAATACTGATTCAGAGCAACGGAAAATGGGATGACAACAAGAATTATGTTGATTTTGAACCTAATGGGGAATCGATACCTAGAAATTGCAAAGATGAAGAACTTGTGTATACATTGTTGTTGCAGTTACGTTGCAACCCTGCAACAACACAAATGCAACTACAGTATCAAGTGAAGGACAACTACCCACCCCTCAAAATAGTGGATGATGCAAGTCTCATTTTCTACTTGCAGTAGAAAATGAACGAGTCTGACTTCACAAGATATCCACTGTGTGTGAACACAGTAGACAACATGGCAACAACATCAAATCAAATTCCATTCTACGCATATAAAGAGCCAACAATAACTGCAGAACTGACGATGATTGAGAATGGACCACGAACAACAAAATCAACAATAGAGCAACAAGAATGTGAAATAACAGAAGAAATTAATGAAACATTTGACTTCATTGACTATGCAAAGTTGGTCACTACAGAAATGTTGGAACAACTAGAGAACACCAAGAATAAGGGCCTGCTGCTTGACAATGTAGATTCACTTGTAATCACAAACCTCTGCGATCCCAAAATCGAAATTGGTCAGATCTGCAAAGACAAGGCAACACTAAAAAGTGTTCTCAGCTACTTTGCAATAACAAACCACTTCCAATACAAGGTGCTTAAATCATGCTTTAGAGAATACAACATTATTTGTTTGGACAAAAACTACAAGTGTTCCATAAGAGCATCAAGGAATGGAACAACACAAGCATTCATCGTCAGAAAATATTACAAAATACACACATGCTCTTTGGAAATCAGATTCGATGATCAACGACAAGCAACATCAAAATTAATAGGCAACTACATAAAGCCAAAGTTCCTCAACCTGAAAACAACATGCACTTCAGTAGACATCAGAGGTGACTTGAATGATAGATACAGTATAAAGATGAATTATATGAAAGCATGGAGAAGTAAGGAACATGCGCTCAACGAATTACGAGGAAATGCAAAGGAATCTTACAATCTCATACCGAGTTACTTGTACATGCTACAAAAAACCAACCCTAGAACTATAGTTGACATTGAAAAAGGAGAAGATGATAGTTCGTTGTTTCTATTCATGGCCTTGAATGCATCTTAGAGAGGCTGGGAAAAATGCAAGCCTATAATAGTTGTTGATGGCACTTTCTTGATGTCTACATATGGAGGAACGTTGCTCTCTGCTTGTGCACAGGATGCAGGAGGTAAAATATTCCCACTTGCTTTTTGTATAGCAGATTCTGAGAACAACAAGTCATGGGAGTGATTTTTCACAAAATTAAGAGAAGCATGTGAAGTTAGAGAAGACCAGTGTATAATATCATATCGACATGAAAGCATAATCAAACAAACAAACAAAGTTTTCCCATAAATAACACATGGCTACTGCATGTTCCACCTATTAAGCAACCTGAAAACAACCTACAAGAAACATGCCAATGAATATAGTGTACCTTTCTTTGCTGCAGCAACCGTGTACACAGAAAAGAAATTCAAATATCATATGAAGGAGCTTGACAACTTGGATAAGCGAATAAGGTCTTATTTACAGAAGATTGGATATCATAAATGGTCAAGATTCTACTCCCAAAAAAAAAGGTACTCAGTAATGACTTCCAATATTGTTGAGTCACTTAACGCGCCACTGTGGCAGCTAGAGAAGTACCTGTCACAACACTTTTGGAGTGTTTGTGTGGATTACTCCAAGATTGGACATACACTAATAGGAAACTAGCTCAAAAAACAATGACAAGATTGACACCAGTTGCAGAACAAGCACTCACCAACAACTTCGTATACTCTTTGAGATTAACTGTAAGATTGATCAATTTTTTAGTTTTTTTTCCAATTATTGCTGCCAATCATTATTGTTGCTATTGTGTTGCTCTAATGTTGCCACTATACCTATACAACTTATAATACAGGTAAAGCCAGAAAATGAATATCTTTTTGAGGTATTTAAAGAAGATAAGTCATGGATTGTAAATCTTAAAGAACGAATTTGCACTTGCAATAGATTTCAGAATGATGAATTTCCATGTGGTCATGCTCTTGCTGTGATGAAGGAGATGAACATAGACCCCTACGATTATTGTTCACATTACTACACAACAAAAGTATGGTTAGAAACATACAATGCAATTGTGTATCCAGTAGGGAAACAACAACATTGAGAATTACTAGACTTTTTCAAAGACATCATAGTGTTGCCTCCATTTGAAAGAGTAAAGGCTGGAAGACCAAAGAATAGAAGAATTATAGCTGCTTGGGAATCTAAAAAGAAGAACAAGTGCAGCAAGTGTGGACAAAGAGGTCATAATAGGAAGACATGTCAAACCTGAACACTAAGAAGTTGAGAATAATAATACAGCAACACAAAAAAAGATGCTAGTTTATCAAATCACCTAAATAAATAACATGGTTTCAATTTTTTTATTTCAAACACTTAAACATTGGAAGGAAATTGATTAATTCTTGTTGCTCCCTTGTTTTAAAATGATTTCATTTTATTGTCTTTATATATTTTGGGACATATGCATCATACTGATATTAAGTCATAATTATTGATGACCAGTTATTCTTTTTAAAACATAATTGCTTATATTATGAGGATGTTGTTGTCTTGTTGCTATATAGTTGAAATAGTCAAACAAAAAAAAATGACAAAGAATAGAAAGATGAAAATCTGGAAATATATTGAAAAGGAAATAGGACCAACAAGATAACTATTACCAAAATAAACCAATAAACTAGACTATTATTTAGAAAATTGAAATTACATAAAAAATAAAAAATAAACAATAAAACACAATGTTTGAAGTTGTTCTATTGTTGCTAAAGAGTTGTTACAAAGTCGCCGACAAAAAAAACACAACCATCAATCCTTCAAACACAGCTTTTTGCACTTTCTTCCAACTTTTTTACTAACTTTTTTAGGAGACTTCTTTCGAAGTTTAGGTTGACTAGCAACATTCTCTATTTGCTTCATTTTTCCATAAGAATAAAGAAGACCAACCAATCTAGAACAACGATCTTCAACTAAAAAATCACTTGATGAAATTTCCTTGCAATCAGCAAAATACTCAGCAAAGGATGCAAAAAAAATACGACGATCACTGCAAAATATACACCATTTAATGGATTGGTAAAATGTAAACAAGCATTAAAAATATTAAATAAAAAAAATAAAAAAAAACATAGGACATTACTTACTTGTCCTCTTGTTGAGGCAATCCATCAACACTAACAACAGAAAAAGGAGCCTTGAAATCAACAGAAATTGCACTAGGGTCCTTTCTAATATTGTAAAAATTCAGCAACTCAAAAAACAAAGGCAGCAAGACAGAATATGGCTCCATAGCTGCTATAGATGCAGCTTCATACTGCCCAGAATTCAACGAGTTATACATGTAAAGAATCCTTTCCCTTATATTCAAACACCCTAGAATCCAATGGCTCTCCTTCCTCATATTGATTGGAAACAAACATAGTTACACTCAATCCATGGTTTACCACACATAAGCTTTTTACCTTTTATAAACTGAGCAACTGAATGCCTAAGGTTAAGAACTGATGCATCCCGATTCTTTTGCAAAAATTTCTCATAAAGAGAAGATATGTTATCACTAAAAAAACAATATGTTGTAGTGAAATTCACCTTAGGAGAAGCTGAATACTTCCCCTTCCTCCTAAGTAATAGAATATGACATCAATATGCTGAAAACAACATGAAAGAATAACAAAATAAATTCTCATAAACCACATCATGACAACATAAGCGCAACACCATACCAACATTAGAAAAAATACAAAAATTATATATAAGAACAAAAATAAAAAACTCACCGAGTGTGTTAGACATTCTCCACACTGAGAAAGTGTGTGGAACCACACCTTATCATTCACTGCATCAACTCCAAAGTCAAAGGCAAGCTTAAATGTATTTTTACCCTTCAAATAAACATTATTTTTCTTGAAATAAAGAAAAAACATATTAAAAATAAAAAGAACAATATCAAATAAAAAAATACTAATAATACTAAAAACATACTTGACTCTTTTATTTCGACCATCAAGAAGCCAAAGATCAAATTCTTTCTCATGCTCCTCATTAGGGACCTCTCCAATGTTGTCATCCAGCGAAAACAACCCTTCTACATAAGGCACCATCTGAAATGTTTCAACTTCTTCGCCAGAACTAGAACCAGAAGATACAAAATCTTGCTGAAATGGAGATTTCAATGCCACTCCAGGCTTCATAATTCTCTTCTCTATAATACTACTATCATTAACCTCAACAACACTACCAGAAATAACAATGTTAGACTCTTGCGCGGGTACAACACCAAGTCCCTCCTGACCTAATTGATCACCAATGACCATGCTTTCAACAACTGCAGAGGAACTGGCAGGAATCTGTAAAACAACAGTGGATTGAAAAATGTATGGAATAATAGAAAATATATATAACATGTCAACAATAAAACAACAACCCAAACCTTCATTTTTGAAACAGCCTCTAGTCCAGACAGCACAGTTTCTTCAATTTGAAGCTGACTTAACCCATTGAAAAACACATCAAAATATTTTTCACTGGCAACCTTCAAAAATAAAAATAAAAAAGGAACAATGGAATAAAATAAATATTTTTTAAAAAATAAAATAAAAATAAACAAACTACCTTGCCCGAAACAATGTCTTTTTCATCAATAACATCCTTAGACACAACAACATCGTTTTCAGCTATGTCCTCTTTAGACAAAACAATTAGATCATCTCCAAAATCCATAGATTCATTATAAGCATCAAGTTCACGCTCCTTCATAGGTTTCACAACATCAGATACATTTGCTACAACATCATCCACTTGTAAAAACAACAACAGAAAAATACATTTACTGAAATTGATCATTTTATTAACAAAATTTCAACACTACAACATTAATAAAACAACAATAATGAAAAAATAAAAAGAAAATTGTACATACTTAAAATATATAATAACAATAACAATGAAGAAATAACTTTATGCACACAAAAAAAGTTGACAATAACAATGACCAAAATAGAAAATATGTATTGAAAATATAAAATAATTACAACCATACAATGATAATTATCCAAAAAATGGATATGCATCAAGCAACATAGATACATTAAAGCAAGAACATGACAATAACTAAACCTGTTTTTAGTCCCCAAAAAAAACAAAAACAATGTTAAAAAAAACTACATTTAACAAAATAACAAAAAACTAAAGTTTCAAACATAATAACAAAAACGATAAATAAATATTCATTTTGATTCCATAAGTGGACTGAAGTCGGCTATGTAGATACCTTCTATTCCATGTCACTCTCAGTGTCTTCACTGTCAGCCTCATCATCATCTTCTCCACTAATCTCATTTTGCTTTCCTTTAATATCTACACCAGAATTTCCTTCTTCCCCCTTGTCCTCGCTCTCATCTTTTCCAGCATCCTCTTCTTCTTCGTCGTTAACCTCTTCTTCTGACAATCGTTGCCACTCCCTTTATCATCATCATCAGATTCATTCTCTTCACCCTACATTTAAAAAAAAAACATTAAACAACAAACATATATGCATAAACCAGAGTTGTAACATAACCAGAACAATAACATAACAACATCTAAACAACACTACCTTATCAAATGCATCCACAAAAACAATATCAAACTTCTGCTGCATAGCAGACAACAGAGTAGTAACACTAATAAATTGAGACTTCACATACTCCTTCAAATCCAATAACTCTACAACCATTCCTTCATGCTTAGACACCAGTGAATCCATCTTAGCATTTAAAGAATCAAATTGGGTGGACCCAACAGGGAGGATTGTTGGGACTTCACCACCAACAAGACCCACATTGGACACAAAATCTACTTTTGCTTCCCCAACTTCATCAACATCTGCATTGAAAGCAAATCCACCCAACTTGTAGACAACAACCTCATTATCATTTGGCTTCGGATTTCTCAGCATCAACTATAAAACAACCACCAAAAAACATAAGAACATTAAAATGTAATAGGCAGACAATGCTAAAACAACAGTAAACTAACATATAAACAACATAAAACTATACCCTCTTAGCTGGAATATAAAAAACAGCTACCTTCAACAATCTCAGATCAACTCTACCTAGCAATCCTTGGAATAGTTTCAGAAACCCATTTGCAGTACTTCCCAACCATATAGCGGCAACACTCATAAAACCAAATTTGAAACACATGTGGGCAACCAACCAATGTATAATAAGATTTAACTTTCTTCTCCTCACTTGAATTTTGTACAGCATTGTACCAACTATCTAATTTACCCTTCAAAGACATAATGATTTCATCAAAAGATTTCTTACCCCATGCGTACTCACTATAACGACCACTATCAAAAACATCTAAATCTTCACGTATAACTTGTTTTTCCTTCCTAGAACTAAGTAGAAACCACTGCACAAAATACAGAACAACCAACTTTATAGCAGATTCATCATTATCACCTCACCTCTTAGCACTAAAACACTCATGAATAGATTGCTTAGAAATATTATCACAACCTAGCCAATATTTATCCAGAAAGCTAATTGACTCTTGTTTGAAATTCAAATTATTGCACTCCCCTTCGCAATCTAAACCAGAAATCAAAGAAAACTCTTCAATACTAAACCTCAACCTAATACCAATAACCATAACCCATAGCTCATACTCATTTAGCTGCTTAAGTTCCCTCAATAACAACACATGCATTAATTGAGGTTGTGGATTAAATGCAATGAAGATTCAAGAAACTACCAAAACAAGTTTCAGAAAACCTTTGTTTTTGTTTATCAGACAAATAGTTATTAAGATCCTTAATAACCTGATAAGTACAACAAGATACAACCTGGGCGGTAAAATATTGCTTCAGATTGATTAAGTAATGCCAATCCTAGGAAAAAATGTAAAAATTAAATTAACAAAAATAGTAATGAAACAACCATAAAACAACAAAATAAAACTAACATAAACAACAACGGACATCAAAACAAAAAAAAACAATAATAAAAAAACACCAAAACAACCACACAACAACAAAAACAAACAAAAAACTTAGAAACAACAACAATAAAACAGAATCAAAAATAAAAATAAGCTCCAAAAACAAATTACTAAAACTATATATTAACCTAATAACTTATAATGCGATTTCAAACAAGCATTAAAACAAACACATTGTCTTCATTCAACTGTAAATCATGATCCAACACACAATAAAATTCAAAAAAACGTAAACAGAACAACAATAATAACACAACCAAACAACATGATGATATAAGAAACTTTAAAATTGGAAAATTACTAAAACTTACAATACATATTCAAACAAACATTACAAGAAACAAATTCGGTACATTCAATAGTCAAAGTGAAAAAAAAAATATGCAAAACCCTAAAAACCAACATCAAAACAGTACAGTACAATACAATCAACATGCAAACCTTAACAACAAATTCCTTCGAATTATCTCCCACAATTTTCTTGATTTAACCTTTTTCGCCCTCCTTTCAACAACATCATAAACCAACTTCCGTTTTTGAGATTGGGATTTCGAAGACTCGGCTTTGGGCGAGTTATGAGAGCTTGGTTTCTCTTCAATCCGCTTCACAGAAGCTTTCTTCCCCATCAGCAAAGCTTGTTTAGAAATCTTTGGAAACTTTAGAATTTTTTTAACAGAAGGACAAGGAGTAGAAGATCCCAATCGTAATATAGCCATAGATTTTAGATAATGTTATATATAAAAACAAAGAACGCGAGCTTAAATGCTTCAATAACCGTTAAGAACACAATTTTTAGGGAAAAAATTAAGATACTAGTGTGATCGTGGAGCAGAAAAAAAAATAGATGGAGAGAAGAGTGGAAGAGTGTATATTGTGAAAGTGGAAAGAGTGGAAAGTTGTCAGAAAAAATTAAAAAATAAAAAATAAATTCATCAATACAAATTACATGGAAGAGGCAAAAGTAGTATTTTTTTAATAAAAAAAATACATAACGTAAACATAAAAAACATGACTAGAAGAAAAGTAATTATTGTGTGTGGCAGTAAAAAAGTTTATATTGTGATATATTTGGCACTTTATGTAAAATAGGCCCCAAAAAAATAAAAATGTGCTAGAAAAATAACACAATTTAAAACTTTTACTTAAAAATATCACAATCTTTTAAAGAAAAAAGTCTCATATCTCTGTTTTGACTTCGGCCCATATTAATATTGGGTCGGCCATGTTCCTTCCCACACGAAACCCCCATAACCCAATATTCTCTCCACCATTGCCGAGCCTATTCTCCTCCATCTCCACCACTTCGGAAGCCCTTCTTCACCATAGATGAAGCCTCCATAGCCGAAACACAACTGTGACTTCCATAGCCCAAATCCAACCCAAACCTCAATAGCTGAAGAAGAAGAAGATAGAGGAAGAGATGGATATGTACTCGGACTCCAATTCCAATGAAGAAGGCCCACCTGATACTCCATTGTTAAAGGTTTGTTTTTATCCTCGTTTTGATCTTGTTTGTACGTGTATGTGAACTAATTTGGTTATTTTTGTGGATAGAAATTGTTGGTGATTGTTTATTTTGATAAACAAAATCTGTTTGGGGTATTTTGAGCAGGTTTGGTTTATTTTATTTGTACTTGTTTTTTAATGGATTTGATTTATTTTGGTGTATAGATTCGGTTTGTTTATTTTTATTGTTGATTGTTTATTTTGTTAACCAATAAAATTGTTTTGGTTTATTTTTAACAGATTGATTTATTTTGTTTATTTTGTTTGTAAATAAAATTGTATCGGTTTATGTTAAACTCATTAGATTTGAACTTGGTAATGGTGGAATGAGTTTGTTATTTTTTTTGTTAATAAATGTTCTGGTTTATGCTGGTGTTAGATGATTTTCTTTATTAATGAAATATGTGGTTTATTTTTCGAATTGCTATTGCTATTGTCGTTAGAGTTAGTTGATCAGTATAATGATATGGTTATTAATATGGTGTATTATTCGGGTTGTTGTTTTTTTGGGTATTTTCTTAGGTATAGATAATTTTGTTACTTGTATGTTTGGAATTAAATAGTTTAGTTTCGTTTTTGGAACTTTTTTAATGTTATGGCTGGTTTTTGGGGATGAAGCTATTTTTTTATCTTCAGGTTTTTGGTTACAAGAAAAAATGCTTTTAACAACACTGAAAATGTGTTATCAAAACATACAATAAAACATTTTGATGTGTTAAGACCGACTATGTTATCGTAGGTCAGAGTACTTTACATAACACTTTATCGTTGTTATACAGATGTGTTATTATACTGTCAACGATAACACAATTTCTGTGTTATTTTAATAAATAGATAAGTGTTTAATTATGTTATTTATAATCGATTATATAACACATTTCAATACTTATAAATTTGTGTTATACTACACTTTTGTATAACACTTTTTTTGTGTTATAACACATTTTTGTGTTATACTATCCTTTAGTACAACACATTTTTTGTGTTATACTACACTTTAGTATAACACATGTGTTATATTAGCTTAGAGAAACATAATCTTTTTTTACTTACACAAAACTAGGAAAACAAATCTGAAAGTTGAAGCCAAATAAGGTAACATAAATAGATTTTTATTAATTACTCAAATGTAATTACAATATTTAGTCTACTAGTCTAGGCTTAAGAAATCATATTACAACATAATTTATGCCCAATTCAGATTCCTTTATCACTAAATACAAAACAAGAAATGTATACAAAAATTAGTGAAATACATTCTCCATTCTAAAGGCCTCAATTACAAATGTTGTCAAGAATTGCTCCAAAGAAATCATCTCAATATACCTCCACATTGTAAAAAAAAAAAGTCCTTTTATTATTAAGAACATAAGACTTAAGCTAGTTTCCACCTGTAAGCATATAAATTTTAAATTAAATTTGTAATAACTCCAAAACTTGACGAAACAGCAGGGTATAGCAAGATGTACTACCATGCAAAACAACGACTGAAGCAACAAAACTTGCAACTTAAAACAAGGCTTGTGAAATGTATCAAGATAACAAATATATCATTCTCAATGATCAAAAAGTATGTGAGGAAGAATTGATTCCAGGACTCTAAATTCTGTCAATATATCCCCAAAAAAATTAAAGAATAAAAACAGAATCACACTTTGACTTCTTATACAACAAAATCATAAAGAAAAACAATAAAATAAAAATGCACCTGGAAACTTCTTTAGCATCTTTAATATAAGGTTTAGCCCAATTTCTGCAGTAAAACTAAAAATAAAGTTAGAAAAAAGAACTCTTTCTAATAAAAAGAAAGAAGAATGTCACTTGTGTAGCTAAGAAGATCCCAGAACTAAAGTCAAAGATATCAAAAAGCAGAGTATATGAATGGTCAAGAAACATAGATACATAATAAATTAATCTGCCAACAAAGACTCAAATATACAACACAATATCATAATTATTAACAAAAATGAATGCAAATTATAAATCTAACATAGATAATCCAGAACAAGAAATAGATAAATTAATTGGACATGCTTACATATTGACACCAATCATCTTTACTCATCTAAAGCATCTACAAACAAGTCCAATAATAAAAAGAATATGCATCTATCTAGTTTATTATTTCCTGGCCCTTAAAAAGATTACTAAAACAAAATAATAAAATATCACTATATCTAATATGTACCTTCCCCTTGAAATGTGAAATAAATGTCAAGACTAGGTGAAAATAATTATGGAATGAATAGAAAATAAATTTAAGGACTAATCTACTCATTAAAAAGATTTCTAGTTGCATAAATTTTTAAGTTTTTTAGCCTAACTAACTAACCATACACACACACCATACCTAAATCATGTGCCATACACACCGCCAAGCTTTTCGAGAAAAGACAGGAGCCATAATTTCCACAAACCTGAAACATATTCAGAAGGTACTGTTAAACTTTACACCGTTCAAAATATCTTTCCATAAAACAGAAACATATTCATATGAGAATCACTTCTAGGTGGGCTCTATCTCATGCAAGTGGCTCTTGTGACTCAATTCATAAAAGCTCAAACCATCCAAACACGACTTTAATTCATTTTATAAGTAAAAATCAAATATTGAAAATCAAATAGATTTGTTGCAGAAAAATTGGGTAAAGGCCAATTTGATATGTTATTATTTAGATAATTACTACGTCTTGTATAAGACAAACTAAAGTTGCTTCTAAGCTTGTCAATTAAGCTGGATTTTCCTCAAGCAAATAATTTCAAGACCACCAAAAAACAAACTTTATAGTTTATACAAGTATGTAACATATTAAAGTCATTCATCTGTCTCTACCCTAACATTTACCCAAGCTCAGACTAAGAAATTAAGGATGGAAAGGCTTCAGGCCAACCGAATTAACATCAGTAATAATAATAAGAACTACCACTGCTACTTACTACAACTAATTTATACCATACCTCGCTGGGTTCGCCCCACAGTCTACAAAGATATAAATCTGATTCTTACACAATAATCCCTGGAGGAAGTAATTCAGCACCACGAGGATTCGTTGAAACATATATCTGGGAGCAAACAAACAAAATCACATACTCAGAAGGCATAGAGCAAACAACATGATCCACTTGTCATCTTACTGCTAGCAACTTATAATCATTTAAAAAAAATATAATTATGGTAGGTCCCACTATTAGTTCTATTTCTCTTCATTATCACTATTTATGCTACCACTTGTGAAAAATCACGCTAGTATTACACATAACCCTTTTTCCAGACTGTAACAAACTCCCACAACTTAATTTTGAGTGGATATGCAGTTACAGAAACACTACCATTTAAGAAAACCCATGAATTGTAAAAATATATAAAACAAACTAATTCCATCAGTGCAGAAAACTATGTTTTCTCAAGAAGTAAAAAACACAATTCGAACTGGACAATCATTCAGTTTGAATTCACTTCTTCAAATATATATTTAGCATTGAATTCAAATATAGTACATGAAATACCACTGCTTTAAGCATCAATAATGATTATATACACACACACATACATAAAGAAAATGACAACATCAAAATATTTTCTTTATCCCTTCTCCAAGTTTATTTTTGGTCCTCTATATTCATGATCAACCCTTGAGTCTTGAATATGAGTTTTCCCGCCCATTCTACTAGCTAAGCTAACATTAGGCCCAAAAGTCACTGTACATAAGAACTTGCTTCTTCAAAAAATTCATGTTGACACGAAGACTTTACTGTGACAGACTTTTCAGGTCAACTAACTGGAATTCTGTCCAGTAATCATTTTCGACCAAACAACCAATTAATTACAACTCCCAACACATTATAAATAAGGAATGTGAATTTTATTAAAATAAGACTACATTTATAAAAGGCTAAGGTATTCCAGAAAAGAGACAAAAAAAAAACTAAAAAAAAAATGAAAATGTGTTTGATAAGTCGGTCATCATTCTCAACGCATTCAAGCATCAAACAAAAACTTTGGAAATTGTCATGTTTTAAGTTCATATATGGGAATATGACATTATAAAAAAGGAAACCTCATCAAAATTCTGCCAGGAAGAGATGCTTTCATAATACTATGTGGTAATTCATTTCAAGAGGGAAACTATAATATTTTATGAACATAAGAAAGGTCCAGCCTAATTCATTGCAAGTATAAAACAATAGCAAACAGGGGATAGGATACAGCAAAAAACACAAAATAACAAAGAAACCCAACAATAGCAACTAACAAGATTTCTAATGGAAATTCTCAATCCCCGGTCATTACAATGCAAGCTGGATTGATGATAAATTTATACATAGCTATTAGATATGAAGAGCATGAAGAAACAAACTATCACCAATATCAATCAAATCAACTATTACTAGTAAAAGATGTTGTGGGTAGTGGGTACTAGTCCAGCAGTCCTTATGGTTTCAAATTTTTTGCAATAAATAAGAAGAAACGTCGCTAAAGCTTTTTATATTCTAGAGAAAGCACAAAAATTACCCTCAAATTTTATTCTAGAGAAACTATATAATGAGAAGTAAAATCACGCAATACAACACTCAAATTTTATTAATCAAAATTATCCATCATAACATAACATACTCACAGCAAAAGAAAGGCCTTGCTTGAAGCACCATAAGGTGGGACCAAGCAAGACACCAAATATCAAAGGTGGGTCGTGATTTTTCTTCTCAAGAAATGAAAAGTTGCATTTCTACATGCAGCTTTTCTTCCATGGAATTCAAACAAAGAAGTTGGACTAGAAAGTCCCCAAAGTGATTGACCTAACTGAATCTCAAGTCTTCTTCAAGCAGCTGTATGGGAAAACGAGTCTAGTCTACCCTTACCTAGTCTTCCAACAGTAAAAGAAACTCTATACCTAATAAACTTACAATAGAAACTTGAACAAAACTAAAAGAACAGCTCCCAACAGCAAAGAAACAGAGCCAAATGACTCTGTTTATTTAGTTAGCAAACTATGGAATTGATTTTTATTTTGTTTTTCTTTCTCATATCAGAAAAATAAAGTTACAATTATGCCTAGCATCTCTGATTTAACAAATAAGCAAAGCAAGAAAGAAGGAAATAAAAAAGAAAAGAATAGCAGAAAAACCACAAGGGTAAAAAAAAATTGCCCAACATACACTACATCCAACCAATAAGAGAAAAAGAAAAATCTAAAACGCAACTATAATGGAGGCTATCTAATTGCCAGAATAAAGAACTATACAAAAGGAGCACCCAGCAGCATAAATAGAAAGTAATTAGACAAAAGGGTTGCAGATGGAGAACATGTGATAAAATAAATAAACAATAATAAAAGAAATATAGAAAAACATAATTATAAATCCAATACCATAATTGTTTCTATTAACCAGTACATGCAGGGATATGTTAAGGCAAGACACATTTTTCCCAGTGAAAGAATAGTTTATATGGAATAAATTTCAGCAAAGTAAAGGAGATTATTAAACAATGTGAAAATGCACAACAAGGCTATATGGCTACAGTCAATCTACTGACAACCTAACAGTCCAACTAAAGGATACACCTGTTGCTCTTCTCCAGTGCATTGCATGAAACCCACTAAAAATCACAAGAGAAGGTCTATGAAATATACTGCAAAATCCACTGACAACAACACCGACAACCACAGTATAGGCACATACTATGTCATGCTCTAAAGATTGGTTTATAATATGCAACTGCAAAGAAAACTAACCTTTACAAATATGGTACTAACCTTTACAGATATTATATTCTTCATCACAGATTCACAATCAATCAAAAGAGTGAGCGAGAGGCCAGAAAACTTGGCCATAAAAGGGTAAGTTGATAGCAATGTTATTGTAACAACCTTCACAAGAAACCAAGAAAAATTTCAAGTCGAAAGGATTTCAACAATACTTAAGACATTTAAATAAATTCCATAGAAAAAGTGTGTTGAACATGTTTAAAGAGATTAAAAAAAAATGCTAGACATACAACTCTGATTCAAGTCATCTGTAAAAACCCACACTTTCTCTCTAATGGTGGGTACACAAATAACTGAAAGATAAGCACACCAATGCCTAGAACGTCATGAAAGAAAGTCAGATAAGCATACCAATACCAATTACGTAAGTGATGAGTGTATGTATGTTTTCTAGTCATGAGTACCTGAAATTGAAAGAACTTCACCAACATCAGAACTTGAGTAGCCTAATCCCCCAAACTTCTTTGGACTAACAGCCCATAATGGAAAAATCTAGAACCAATATAAAAAAAAAATTCATTGAAATCGAAAAAAAAATTGAGATGATTAAAAATAAATGTTCAATGAAGTTAGTGGAAGAAGTTTTGCCTACCTCTGCATAAGCCATGTCATGAAGTTGGAAAACACAAAATACAATAATAGATAACATTAGGGGCCAGTTCCTATAAAGAATTTGTTGAGGAGTTTGACAGTCTTCTTCACATTTTTGCGAATTTGAACTTAGATCAGATCCATTCGTGTTCACCTCTAATCGATCACAAAGTTTCTCATTCTCTTCTTCATCAACTTTATTATGAAAGTGAAGTGTTTCCTGAGACCACATGCAAGTAGTTAGGTATGTTGATCAATAAAGATTAAACATATCAAACGTGAAAGATATCATACTAAACACAGTATTGAATGTCAAATTAATTTCTTTTATTATTACTACTTTTGAGTATGTGGTGGACCAACTTTTACTCAATATGCATTTCTTTAGATGGAGCCTGAAACAACTATCACTGTAGAAAAAAAAAAGTCCTTTAGTACAAGTCAGATTAAAGCCTGAGAAACTCCATTGACAAGGATTAGTGTGATTCTCCAACATTCTAACACCTATGAAAATTATTACCATCAAGCTTTTACTCATTACTACACTTTTTTACCTTTTCGACATTCCTTTACGAGGATTTCTTGTTCTCTATTGTACTTATTCTACAGAAAAGTTATCATTTTGTCACAACTTGTTAGTCACAAAAAAAAGTTGTTTGTAACTAAAAAAATAACTTTAGTCATAAATTGTCACTAATATAGGTTTAATCACAATTTATTATTTATAATAATAAACTTTGTTGTGACTACTAAAGATACATTTAGTCACAAAAAATTGTAACTTTTGCAACTAATACTTTTAGCACATAATTTTTTATGAAAACAAATATATATTGACACGTTTTTAGTCACATTTTTTTCATTGTTAGTTACAAATTTTGTTATGACTAAAACTAAGATGTTTTATAGTGTTAATTTTTAACTATACAGATCAAACAATATCACTCTTATAGTTGGAGCTAAAAGATCCCAATATGACATTGAGTACCTAATCTTTAGGACCTTCATTGCAAGTACGATTATGAGCTGAGTCTTTTACGAAAATAATCCAAACAAACATATTCTTCCCTTTTCCGTTTACAGTATTATGCTACTGAATCTTTCTATGAAATTATCACAAATATAAGCAAGCAATATTTCATAACCACAAATGTGTAAGTAGAAAATCATGCTTAATGATCTAAAGGTATGGATCTTCTAATCTTTGAATTTCCTTTGTGATTCTTTAACTGTGACATCAGTATAATAATTTAGCTTATGAGATGATCTTGAGTCGATCATTACAGGAAAGACTAGACATGGAAGTTGAATATCAGATGAACATAGTCTTCAATCAAGAATAAGATTGAAAAACTAAACTGAGTCTTATGTTCATATTGCCCCTTAAATTTCATATCGATGTTTCGAACACTATCATGTTGCAGTAGTTTTAGAGATTTTAAAGTGTTATAATGACAAAAAATAGTAAAATAGACACACGAACATACCGGAAGCCAAAAGCACAGAATAGTTATCACTAGTGCGATCATTCATATGAACAAGCAAGGTAAGAAGTAGGGAAACCTATCAAATCATTTTTTTAAGTTTAAAGTTAGACACTTGAACAATTTTTGAGAAGGCCAATGAGACATTAACCAATAAATAAATATCTAAAATAGATAAATTGATCATTCTTACCTCCCAAACAGTGATTCTTGAGAAAAAATATGTGGTAACTTCTCTACAGGCTGTTGTACAAATTTATAAAAAGAAAATAATACATAATGTGTAAATGTGACAAAATTACCATATTCATTTCATACACCAAGAAACACTACTTGTGCAAGGAAACCTCTAAGAGCCAGACCAATGACTAATGCTATTCCCATAACAATAGAAGAAAAGCTTCAGACAAGACATAGTATGGAACTAAAGAAGTTCTACATGTTAGCATTCAGAGTGAAGAAAAGAAAAAATCAAAGAGGGTATAAGTTAAAAGGATTGACTCACTCAAACCATTACTATCAGGAACTTAATAAATGCTTTCTCTCGTCAAACAACAATACGAAGTGAGATGAGATTAAAAAAAAGTTTAATCTTTATGCCATGAAAAATAGAATAATTTCATAGCCATTAGCAAGATATGAGAATAAAAAAAAGTAGCGCTAACAGACCTCAAGCCCCTCATCCTGCTCCCAAGCAATGCCAGGTCCACTATACATATTCTTGATAAGCAAAGTGCAAGATTTATCAGGGTAGAAATGGACTCTACTACAATGCTGACCAAACCGACAAGCTCCATTTTTTAAGTGGAAAGGACAATGAGCTCTATCCTGTCATACATACAAAAAAAAATACTTAGAGACCATGTTCCTCTTAATCATACCAGCAAACACAAAATGAGTTGAACACATAGTTAAACTCAAAAAAATATAATAATAGTCTAAGTAGAATGATTATAATAATTTGATTTCTATAGCAATCCAATAAAGAGAAACAACAAACTAAGTGGTTCATACCAGTAACTGTTGTAGGGCAGCAGGACAATCTGAGAGATATTTCACTGCAAGAGTCAAAAGAACAGGAACTGAATCCTCTCCTGGGATCATCATATCTATAATGTTATCAGCTATTAGATCATCTGTTAATTGACTACTTGTGTCATTTAGAAGAACATCTATTACATCTCTTGGAGCCTCTTTGGTGATCATCCCACTACTACTTTTCCTGGCTTCTAAAATTTTCTATACCTGCTTAACCATTTTTTTCTTTGCCTGAAAAGAGAAGAGGAAAAATATTTTGTACCAGCATAATTAGTAATCATGAAATAAGGCAAGATGTGAGTAGTAATAGATTAATAATAACTAACTTACCTATAATGATCTGTGAAGCCTAGTTCCAGGAATGTTTATTGGTAATGACATGAGGCCTGCAATGAATTCTTGAAATTGTTTTCTTAGAGACTCCGTTTCCTCACCAGGATCTAAATTAATCAATGCCTTAACTAGTACTTGAAATGCAATCTGAGAGAGAGAGACCAAAAGGGGGTTTAGTCTTATATGTGTTATTAACTTTTAAAAAGCACCATTGAACATAATAATTGTGAATCTGTTTTGGCAGACAATTATTCAAACAAACTTATTCTGAACCCCATAACAACTAGTTCACCTTTTCTATTTAGCAAATCATTTTCAAACCTAAGTAGAAGCCAGAGATGGGATATTTCAAAAATCAATAATTATTACTTTCACTGTTTCACAGACAGATTCTTTATCCCCCCAAACAAATAAATATTTATGAATATAAATAAATCACCCCCTAAAAATATCTTAACCACACAAAAAAGGCCAAAGGTTTAAACTTTAAAGATAGAAGGCATCTTTTGTTTTTTGCTGTGTCTACTTCAAACTCTTCCCAAAAAAACTAAACTCAGATGAACCAAGTAATAATCTTTATTTTTTATTTTTTCTTTCTAAACTTCAAATATTAAAGAATATCCTCACAACTCATTCCCCAAGAGCAAGATGTGTGAGGAAGAGAGCTTACATTTTTGGTTTCATCCTGAATGTAGATGGGTCGGTCATGGCTTCAATTTGTCATAGATTCTTGGACATACTTGTACATGTCTCTGGTGATTTGAGCCTTGAGCTGTGGAGATTTAAAGAAGCCACCCACCAGTCCATGGATTCTCCTTTGCAAGCTTCCATTGATAAGCAAAATAGAAGACTTTCCCATCAACTCAGTCAGAGATTTTGGGTAAGAAGGCACAAAAAACTTTGCATCACTTTGCAGAATAAATTTACTCACTTCTGCATCTGTTGAAACTATAGCTGGACTTCCAAATATGTGGGACTTAAACACCTTGCCATACCTAACCAAAAAACAAGCACACTTGTTAAACCATGTACTTAAATTAAAATAATAACTAATCCCAAACTTACAAGAATTAAATGATTTTTATGGTAGACGTTGAAGCCATGGATATTGACATTTGGAGCCTCTTTAAGAAACCCAATAGTTGTTATTAGGCAAAACAATGGTAGAATGGTCTGGTATTTTAGATATTTCTTCCTCCACAGCACTGATCTAAGAAGCATATAGATACGAAATTTCAATATGCCACATCAAATGCTAATTATGGCATGTTAAAAACCTTTCAAAAAGGATTTTATTCTTCACGGTTATGTAGCTTAGATACTGATCCAATACTAAACTACTTGTGATGTGACCTAGGAACTATTTGGCCTAGCTCTAATCTAATTTGGCGCCTAATGTCATCTCACCATTTCTCAGACTTTCCTCAAGATGTACATCACTCTCTAATTTTTCTATTTGGATAACCACTCTTTCATTGATATATATATTACACTATTCTCCCTCCTGTTGTTATATCGATACTTCAAATAAAGGACCCTTAACCCACTAATCATTAAGATCTATTTCGTAATAATGATTGAACAATTAACAAATAAACTAAATGGAACAAGCAATTTCCCTGCCCTTCATTTTCTTAGACTCTTAGTATCAATATTCTGCAATGCATAGACCTCTACCAGCATTAGCTTTTCTCCGGCTCTAATGTTACATGTTGTCGAATTAATATTATTAGCATAGCAAAGGGTGAAAATTAACAGATTATTGAAAGTGACAAAGAGAATAACCAGGTTAACAAGACATATATCATATATCAAATTACCTCTCTCCCTTTCTTCTAAACATTTATTTTAATAAAGATAAATCTATTTAATATATACATATATCAAATTACCTCTCTCCCTTTCTTCTCGACCACTTTCTCTACAAATTAACCAACCCTCAAACTTCAACCTAGCTCTAAGCTTCAAACCCAGCCCTGTTTCCAGCCTCGCATCGTCGACCACACCACATCCCCATCGCCAGCCATGCGTTGTTGAGCATGTCGAGCCTCCGCATCGCCAAGTCCCCAGAAGCCTTCGTCAGTACACCTGCACGAGAAAGGGGTCTGTGAGAGCAAGGAAGAAAGAGACGAGAGTTGTGAGAGAGTGCGACTGAGGGAATTGGGAGAATGAGGGAATTTTTTCATCTGATGTGAGAGAAAGAATTGAGAGAGAATGAGAATCTCCTGGTAATTGGAGGTAGTGGGTGAGAAATTAGGCTGTTTCGAGGCCCAGTCGAAGATGCGAAGCACGGAGGACTCATCATTCTGGCGATGAAGGCTGTCGAGAAGCTGCTTGGCGGTGAAGTCGGGAGGGAGGGGTTGATGTTGAGACTGAGAAGAAGAGAGTGAATTGGGATTGAAGTTGGAGTTTAAGTTGAAGGAGTCGTGGTTGAGAGAGTGAGGAAGAGACTAAGGACAGCATATGAGAGAGAAGCCAAAAAAAATATAACTTTTAATGATATAGGCGGGCTCCCAAAAAATATTACCGCCTTTTTTTTTTCTTTTACCACATATACATACCATAATACTTTTTCAGAACTATTATATTATTATGTTATGAAAATGGGTATTTGGTGTAGTGGTTTGTTGGTTTTTGGTACGTAGTTTTGTTTTCTATACTTAATGTTGAGTTACTGTTATTTTAGTTTTTAATATATGTTAATGTTTATTTCATTAGGTTTATATTTTTGTGTGTTGTTTATTTGTTATTAAACTATATCTTGTGCTATTGTTTTTAGTCTAAAATATTTCATTTAGCTTATTTTGCATTTTGTACATTTTTTGTGTGTTTAGTATAATGTTTATCTGATTTATATCATTGTTATAAATTATTATGTTTATTTAAATAACCTGTTTTTGTTTTATTTTTAAAAAATATTAGTGCTAGTTTAGTAGTTTTAGTTTATTTTTAAAAATTTTGTCAGTTAAACTAATTAGTTTATTTTTAAATGTTTATAATATATTGTAACCAACCAAGTTTGTTGTTATGTTTTTATATCTTATTGTTATGTTATATTTTTATTTTTTTGGAGTTAATAAATATTTTGGTTGCTTTTGATTTTTTTTTTTTATAAACAGGTTTGGGATTTATATTTCAAACCGGAGGATAGGCTTGGTGGGAAGATTGTGTACACATAAGATTATAATCCTATAAAAGTGATCAAGGCGAATCTTTCGAATGAACAACGTGCTATGTTGAGGGAATTGGTTGTTGGACACCTTATCGACATCAATCCTTTCGATTACCAATCACAACTCTGCACCATGTACTTTTGAGAGAGGTTAAACAATCAAACACTTATGAGATTTGGTTTTATGTTGGTGAGAAGAGGATTAGGTTCAGTATGACTAAGTTTGGTCTTATAACTAGATTGAAGTGCATTGGAGATTATGATTTGTCTCGTTTTACTCAAGTTGAAAATGGGATGTGTGACAGATACTTTCCTAACCAAACTGTCAAGTATGGAGATATCAAGAAAATGTGTACAGTTAATAAGTACATAAACGATGTTGTGACTGTGAAATTTGGATGTAGTTTGAGTTTCTTTGAAATCATATCATCATTCAGTTGTTGGAAGCTAAATTCATTTGGTATGAGTATGTCAGTCACCTAAAAGTCCTTAAATGTAAAATGGTCTTCCCAAATACCATTGCAGTAAACATAAACAGTTGTCATGTTTGAATGTTGTTGAATGAAAATGAACAAGCATTGGTTTATAACCTTTGATGGATATTATAAAATTCAATTGTTTAGTTCATTAAAAAATATCAAAATATAAACAAAATAGAGGTATTGTATATATAATTTATATATATCACGAAATAAACGATTTAGTTTATTTCTGTCTTTTTCAATTGAGTTTAATATGTTTCAAATTATGTATTTGTAATTATATTTTTATGTAGATTTTTTATGTCTTATATTGAGTAGTGATAAACAAATCTAATACATGTTTTGTATATATGATTTATACATATAACGAAATAAATTATTTATTTTATTTTTCTGTATTTTTCAATTGTTTTTAATATTTTTCATATTATGTTCTTGTGAATATACTTTTATGTAGTTTTTTTATATGCATTATATTGAGTAGTTATAAACAAATCTATTTGAATATGTATATTTTTATCATCACAATATTCAAAGATTCATAGTTTATTATATGTATGTGAATGTTGAACTCTATACATTAAAAAGGATTAGTTTATTTTAGTGATTATGTAATTAGAATGTTTTAAATGTTCAACGATAATAAGTTTATTTAGCATGCATAATTTAATATAATAAACCAAATTCATTACTTTCTCAATTAATTTGTGTTTATATTTTTAGGTATACTATTGTGGTTAAACTGTAATATTATTTTTAATTGTTTATATAATAAAATATATAAACAAGTTTAATTTAGTCATCAAATTTAACAATTTAGTTTATTTTTATATTTTCATAAGTCCCTCAAAGTTACTGGTTATATATTAATCGAAATTAATTTGTTTATTATAATTTTATTATATATTATTTGATCACTTAAAAACTAAATAAACCAATCATTTTAGCTTAAGTTGTATCATCATTTATATCAACTTTGCAGTTCAGTCACATGTCGTTTATTTTAAAAACTTCATTTTTAATGGTTTTTCATAGATATTTTTAAATGTTTGGGTTGTCATGATGCACCCACAAATAAATGTTTGTGTTTATTTTGAACATAAATTACTTTCAACGTATTTGTTTGTGAACATTAGAATCCAGAGATATTTATTCAGAAGATTTATACATGCTTACATTATTTATATTTATAAACATATTTCCACAAAATTAAATCTCATGATGAACAAAGATATTAAGAAATAGACAAACTACAAAATCAAAAAATAATGTACATTAGTAATTTGGGAACCATACCTTGTCGTGAAAAATTGTGAAAAATAGTTTATTGACCAATACTAACATCTGATTACACCATTTTTTTTATTATTTTGAATAGATTGAAAACATATTTGAATGAGAATATACCTTTTTGTTTAGTAACACCTGATTAGAAAACTTCAGCTTCTAAATTCGGCAGCCTCTGTGTAGTCTGATTTTCTGGTGATATTTTTCTGCAAAAACATTCAAAATTTGAATTTGGGTGGACTCATATGGTTTATATTAGATGTAGGTGATTCTTTCCTTTTTTAGGTTTTTTATTATTCCGCAATATATGCATTTTAATGCTAATTTTTTGTTAGGGCTGTCAAATATAAAATAAACTTTTATATATTTCTCATCAATACAATACTAAAGCATCTTCAATGGAGTACCAAAAATGTAGTGCATTGTTATTTAAGACATTTTAACAAAATTATCACTCCAATGGTGTTCAAAAGGTGTGTCAAATTTGGCACAAGATATAACATGATTCAAATTTGACACAACAATTAATATCACTTTTTTATTTACCATATTGCCACTAATTTGTTGATTAACAATTAATAACTAGTTTTTTTACAATAAAAAATGAAAAATGGTTACTTTTTGTATATTATCAATAAATATTAAATAAGTTATTGATTTTTTTAGTTAATTTGTATCTTGTGCATTGAAGCACAATTGAAATTGACTCATTTTTTTATGCTAAATTTGGCACAAAATTTACATCTTGCATTGAATATGGTCTAATTATTTTATTTTTTGGTATATATTTTGTATCATTGTTATAATAAGAATAAGTAGTGTTGTTTATGTATATCATATTAAAAATTTGTACCCTAATAAAAAAGCCCTAACAAAAAATAGTAATAATAATAATAATAATTAAATCTGTCAATTAAAATATATAAGTGTGGCTTTGGCATGACCTTTAAACCTAGCTCAGGGGTCACATGTTGTAGTCCAATTAGCTTCCAATTCAGTTATACATCGATACGAATTAATCTTAGTGAAATAATACATGAAATAAATATTTTTAAAAATATTATTTATTACAAAGGTCGGTGGGAGAGGAATTGAAGCACTTAAGCTAAGCCCAAAACCACTAAATATATTAAAGATTGTTTGCATGTGTTTATGAATTTTATTAATCACTTATTAATTAATTGGTCAATATGTTTCTATTCGGCATCATTTGATTAAAAGATGCTAATATATATTTGTAAGTGTGATGAATAAATACTTTCTTGATTCTCCCCTTCGTATACGTACGCAAATATGTTTCTCTTTCAATGCATGATTCTATATATATTTCCCTTTCAAATAAATTATCAACATCGATATATTTCCTACTGAAAACTATACGTATTTTAAAGAAATGCACTGTAAGATATTATTCGTATTATTTTTGCTTGCAAGGTCATGCTCAGAAGCATAATTATTGTGTACTTTTAGGAAAGAAGTAGCAACGCAACATTTATTTCACACAAGCTACTATAGGACTAGTTTAGTAGGGTAGGGTAGAGGTTTTGAGAATTAGAAAAGTATAATTGATATTCCTTATTAATTACTTCTATTATATGGTTAAAGTATGTAATTACTTGTTAACAAATACATTAACTTGGTAATTTTCACTAGTCATATCACATTTTGATTCCTTGTTGTTTTCCAAACTGCACCCACAGCTATTTTTTGAAAAAAATTATTTCAGTTCCAATTTATATATTTATTAAAAAAATAATAATATATTCACTAAAATATTATACCAATTGATATGTTAATTTCATTTAACCATTCATATTTATCTAAAATGGAACCCACTATTTTAAAAATTAATATTACATCAGTTGGTGTAATATTTTGGTGCACATAACATCATTCTTATTAAAAATACAAATGTATTTTATTCTTTTTAATTTAAAAATATAACTTTGAAATTTAATACCAAATTGTTATTCATATTTTTAGCACACACAGAACGACGGACAATATTCTACATACCCAATTATGCAAACACGAGAAAAATGAGTGATCAAGGGGATTGCTCAGCGCAGTCCAACCACGAGGCGAAACTCTATATGATCGATGCACTACTCAAGCAAAGTAGTTAGAAGAAGGCACATCAAACGACGAAATTAATTGCTTATTAATTAATCATGGGAATATTTAACAACAGCAATTAGCCTTAACAATGCAATAATAGTTGACTATTCAAACGTGTATAAGTTTGAGAAACATAATGTATTTATTTGAAATATCTTAGTTTCTAGTTTCACATTTCAGTTTAAATTTGGGAGTGTAACAAAATAGAGAAATTTCTCACTGATTATGGAATATTAGTTCAGGCTAACAATTATTAATGAATAAAAAAAAGAGTAATGATAGATGCACTTTTAATTTATACACTTAAATTATATGTTTATAATTAATCTCAATCATTTAATTAAATATTATGTGAAACTCACTTAAAAAATATATATATAATTAAAATTATTTACACATTATGATTTGTAATTTGAGTGTTCATCGTAAAAAACTTAAGTAGACAACTTTAATAGACCAAATTATGTAAATTTTTTGTGTTCTTGTGCATTTGAATCCCTACACCAGACATCATGGTCATTTTCGTATGAAATAATATTGACATTTCAAAGTGTCAATACAAATGTATATATATACACAATAGTACATTTTAACCAAATACTAATTATATACAAATAATACTACAAATATATAATAAAAATACATAAAAATGCATTACAAATATTCCATTAATTACAAGGAATAAAAAAATTATACTACCCATAACAATTATCATCCCTAATCAAAGTTTGTCATTTTCAAGAGTTCTATACTGAATTGAAGAGAATTCAGAACATTAATACATTAATAGGTGAGTTATGTATCAAATCTAATAGAAGTGAGGACATTAATAAAATGGGAAAATGCAGCAAAAATATCCAATGTTTAAAGTTTCTTGTGATTTAGTACTCAATTTTTGTCTGTTTTTGTTTTTATTTTATGGGAAAAATACCCAATATCAAGTTTCGTATGTTTCCATTACTACCCATTCTGACAGAGTTGTTAACTGTTGATGGGGGTACACATATCATATTATGATTAGTGCACCCCTTATAATTTTTATAAAAAAAATTAATACAATATATTATAAAATAAAAAATATTTAAAATAAAAATAATATTCAATAAAAAGATTAAAATTAAAACAAAACATTATTAATTCCAAATTAAATTTATTAAATCAATCTCTCACTCTAAACCTAATTTCTTCCTCAGCCACAAACCGCATTCGAGAAAGATGCAGAAGGAGAGGCGACAGAATTTTTATGTTAGGATTTTGACAATTAGTTTTAAAATTTTAATAAATCTGATTTGGTTTTATTTAGTTTGGAATTAATAATGTTTTTTTGTCTTAATTCTTATTTTATTAAAATCAAATTTTGTTTTAAGTTTTAGATTAGTTAAATAAATAAAGTTTATTATTCATATGGAAATTTTATATCTTTGATTTTAAGATTATTTTTTATTTTGAAAATTAATTAATATGATTTTATATTTTTAATTAATTTTCTCCATTTTAAATTGTATTAAAATTAGTTTTTACAAATTATGGGTGCTACGTGCACATTAAATCATCACTTAACATTTTCTTTAGAGTAGGTAGTAAACAAAACATATGAAACTTGACATTAAGTATTTTGTCCCAAAAAAGAAAAAAAAAAATTGGATACTAAATTACAAAAAATCTTAAATATTGGATATTTTTACAGCTTTTTCCCTAAAATAAAATTATTGGCTAGAATTCCATCAAAACGAGATTGTTTTATGGAGAGACTGATGCTTTTCCGGACACAAACAACAAAAGAGAAAGGTAAACGAATAAAAGGTAAGATGGGTCGACAATAAAACCGCCAAGGTAGATAGGTATAAGAGACGTTAAGTAAAACCCAAAAAGGAAAAAGGAAAAATAATAGAACCAAAACATAACATAGATATAGATACGATATTAAGTTTTTGCAAATATGGCAAAATTTTGTTCCTTGACAGAGAGAGTAGTTAGTACTTGAGTTGATAAAATAATAAAGCAAGAATGACTTTGGCTCTCCTAGACAGATAGGTCTTGGTCCAGCCAAGAAAAGCACTTGTATAGGGGTAGTCTATAAAATTTTCAAAGTGACATTTTTTTCTTTCTTTCAACTTATTATATTTTCTTGTTTTGAAAGAGAAGTGACTTGAGTTGAGTTGGAATAGAGCACGAAAATCTACTATGTAACAAAAAATAATGGTCTCATTTTGTAAGTGAAAGTCCCTAAACGGTAAAATTCTAATCTTGGTGGTTAATATTATTATTTGTTGACATAAAAATTATGATAATTTTTTACTACAGAATTATATATTATAACTAGGCAACACAATTTATGTATCATAGAAGAAAAAAAAATTATTTAAAACCAAACTTGTGGTGGTGTGTTCCCTTTTGGGAATTTAATCATCTTTTTATCAAATTGGCAACAGTGGCTTTGTTTCTTTTATGATCCACTGCTTTTAGCAGGGACCACCATTGTCATGTCAAATCGTCGACCTTGAGTTTGAACATATATATATATATATATATATATATATTTTTTATTCAAAAAAATTATTTATATCTATATTGATATATACATATAGTATATATATATATATATACACAAGCGAGAGACTTTAACCTCCACCAACAATAATTCACGTGGTGTAGTTAATAATTTCATATTCACCATGATATATAGTAAGTTAATTATTTAATGAAGTAATAATAATGATCATATTATATTTGTAAAATTAGTCATACTTGATCTGTCATGTGTGACATTAATGTGATGTAGTTACTGTACATAGTTTGATTGATTTAATTAAGAGAAATCTCTAATAATTTGACGATCAATCGATGACAACATTTGATGATACGTGTAAGTATTATTATCATCTTTTAAATAATTAATTATATCCCAACTACACATATCCCCATTATCATCGTTTTTAACTGCATCGGTTCAAATTATCTAGCTACATGTAACTTGCTTGGATATATATATAACACTGTATTATATCAATAATATATATATATATATAAATTTATATAACACGTCTGTATCACCTCTTTCTTTTTTTTCTTTTCCTTTTTGCCCTTTTAAGGAGGGCACGATACTAATCAGCATCAATCAATTTTTAAGACTACTCTGGCAGATTTGTGAATTTTGATGAGTTGGAAATTAACCTATACCTTTATAGATATGTAAATATATATATATATATATTTTTTTTTTTATAACAATGGTCAATGTTACGACTCACGAGTGATATACAGATGCAAGTTGCAAGGGTTAAAACATTAGAATAGATGGAGTCCTGTAAAACCGTGCAATGGGATCATTTACAAGATCAGAGAGGGGAATGTGGCCAAAAGTATATACACTTGGTCTTTCACTTCAATTATTACACTACTGATAATCAATGTGGCTATATAATATATATATATATATATATTCTACTAACCTACCCAATGCCCATCAAACTTTTCCTTGAGTTGTAAGTGAAAGTGAAGAAAAGGGAAAATATCTAATAATATCACATAGTTTAAAAAGTTAATTAGATCATCTTCACTCCATATCCAAAAAAACAAAAAGCAGCAAAGATGTCAAATAGCCCAATAAGATCTTACTTTTGATTTTCTCTAATTTGTTTCCAAAGGCCAAATATTAGCTCTTCTTTTCTGTTTTTTTCCCCTTAAAATTAAATTTTGAAAAAGAAAAAAAAAACATTGCTTTGCAAGTGGTGCATTCGTGAAAGCTTACCCACCACCAAGTTTTTGTATTTTTTTTTTTATTTTCTTGTTTTGGTCATGTTTTAACTATTCCACACATTGATCACGTACGAATGCTCTTTTATTTTATTTTCATTATTCATACATAAAGGCATGATTCGTGGTCTTCTTATTTATTTATTTATTTATTTTTATCTATTTTTATTAAGAGAGTTGCAAGTACTGACCGAGCTTGAATTAATGCAAGTAAAGACAAGTAAGACTCGAGAGGTCTCTAAAAGACAGATGCACTGAATTCTACTATATGCTGAAAAGCATAACTTATCGTACACTGGGATTCCTCCACGTTCCAAGTTTATAGTAATAATGTTCGGAGCATCATTATGTTTATGAAAGGTTAAAAATATACATATTTAAATTAAAATAATAATTGATATGTTAAAAATGTTAAAAATTATTTTATAAATCTAAATTGAAATTTTTAATATATTTAAGATAGCATATATAAATATATTTAATGATAATACAGTTGTTATTGTGTAGATGCATATTTTCTAAAGACTGGACCAAAAAATATTATAATTTATTATAATATAAAATTTATTCTATTTATAATTAGTTTAAAGTTAGGATTTAGACTTTTTATGGCTATATGTGAGTTATTCCAATATAAAGTAATTCTTTATGGAAGTTTTATTGTAGTTCTTCCAATAAAATAACACATGTTATTAACCAAATTGAAACTTTTCTTCTTTTTTTCTTGTAATTCTTTTTATCATGTTTATTAGTTTCCATTTTAGGCTAAAAGAACTCACAATGGATGAATTATAATAGCTAAAACTATCAAATTTAACTCAAAATCATCAAAAATACACTCTATTGGATGAGGAGCTAAACCACTCATGTATTTTAGCTCACCATATTTCTAACTCTACATGTAGAAAATGTTTACCTCTTCTTCAAATATTTTTTATTATTATTTTAGTCATTTCCATTCTTTCTTTTTCTAAATTAATTATTTTTTATTCTTTATCTCATTTTTCTATTATTTTAATTAATAAAGATATTTAAATAATGTAGAGATAAAATATAAATAATATGATGTATGATGTAATGTAAAAATTAGAAGTAAAATAGAAAAAGTGATGTTTTAGTAGAGTATCTAAAGATAACAAATAAATAATCAATTTATTACAAAATCGCATGCATAAATGGAAAATCTTAGTACCTGATTACTTTAAGGGTGTATTTGATGTGTTGTATTATATGTATTGTACTGTATAACATATTTTTATATAGGTTTAATATTGACTTGTATTAAAATGTTATGTATTTATATGTAAATATAAGTTAATATATACTAATAATAGTATTATATAAGAATATGTTATACAATACAATCTAGGCGGCGGCTACAGTCATGTAAATTGGAAAAACGGGTCCTTTCATGCTCCATGGTATACATCTTATATATGTAGTTTGTCAACTTTTGGCAGGTATTTTTTTATTAAAGATTACCTATTGCTATAGGTTTCTACAACCGACAACAATATAAGACAATTTTATATGAAGATGTTAGAGGGCTAATTGGGTATTTCACGTCAAGTAATGAGGGCTGAAAAGGTAATTGCAGGGTGGTTTTGGTGGGAGAGTATAAGTGCCATAGTTGGCATGGTTTTCGGAACGACAGATAACGAATGGGTACCAATCCTAATGTTTTGAGTTCAGTGAATTCTTATTAAAAATCAACGATTTAAGCAAGAAAACCATATTTATTTTTACTTGTCTAGATTTTTTACATGTTTCATGCAATAAGTGTAATATATAATTTGGTTTTATTAATTATTGAAAGAGTGCAATAAAATTTGAATTATATTAATAGAATATGGTAAAAAAAACCAATTTATTTTTAATCTTTACTTTAATTTTGCATGAGCCATGGATAACGTGAAATATATAAGATATATTGGTGATACATGATACAACCTCTTATGTGAATATTCAAATATATAACATATTTGGTTTTACAAATTCATTTACAAATTCGTAACTTCAAAATATTGCTCATTATTGTATAGATTTGTTGCTACATAATTTTGAGTTGAATTTCTTAAAGCTATAAGTAAAGTGGTTGTTGGAGACTTGGTTTTAACCTCAATAATGTGTTTGGGAGTTACAAAATCAATTATGAATGATTTGGAACAGTTTGAAAAACAACACAATTTTGTGTGCTGAAATTGGGCAGTGGCTGCAGCCTGGGGGACAGAGACCAGTGGCCACGTCCATTGATACTCCTGGCCGCGACCAATGTGGCTGACTGCCAAAAATTTCAGTTTTTCCAACCTTTTTTGAACGACTCCAAAAACACAAATAACTTCCAAATCTCATTTTTAATTCTATAAACATCTAATTAATCATTGGTAATAGCCATGGGGGTTGGTGGAATTTGAAATTCATTGGGTGTCTCTAAACTCTATAAATAGGAGCCTATTACTCACTTGTAAGACAAAAAATTTCTATCCATTAGAGCACTTGGCTATAAAACACCTAGAGGCTTGATAATTCCATAAAGCTATTTCAAAAATAGAGAGAGAGATCCCTTAGTGCTTCAGTTAGGGGGAAATAAGCTTTTGGACAAAGGTTTCAAACCTTGTTCAAGTTGGTGATCACCAACACTCTTCACTTTGGTTGTGGGAGTGAGAGTTTTTTGTTTATTGTTATTGTTATTGTTCTTTCTTTTTATTCTATTGCTTTTCATCTTTTTATTCTTCTTCTCTATTTACTTGTATTTTTGTTTAGAGTTGTAATCCTTTCATTTCTTTTGTTACAAAAACTGTTTCTTTATTTGTATCTTTTGTTTGGAGTTATAATTTTCTATTATCTTCTTCTACTTCTCCTTATTCTATTTGTATTTTTCAGTCATAAAGTTGTAACTTTATTTAATCAATCTTCTTTATTTGTATATTTTTCTTAGAGTTGTAAGGTCTTTTTACTATTTCCATTGAGGCAATCTATTATTTCCTAACATTCAAAAGCTTACTGTAACGCCTTACTACCCAAGGACCATTACATTGTGCATTTTAAACAGTGCTAAACTCAATAAACGAGTCATTTGGCCATAATCATGTAACTAAAGGTGATTAATGGTTTAGGGTTAAATACAACGTTTCACTAAAACGTTTACTGTATACATTGGGATCCCAAAATATATTTTAAATGTTAATTACAATAAAATATTTACAACTAACCGACCTAAGCGGCAAAATAGGGTTTAACCCTAGTTCCTCTTTAAACCCTCAACTGTGGTGGTTGAGCATCCACATATGTACACATCGTCACCTAAGCTCTCCAACTCATGGATGGTCCAGCTTTCTTTTACCTTTACCTGCACCACATAGCACCTGTGAGCCGAGGCTCAGCAAGAAAACTTAAACATGCTTATAAGCAGATAATAACATGTCACGCTACTACCCAGGGACCTACTACCCCTACGTATTTACACTAACTAGAAGGAATGTGTAAATATGCCTAACAAACCATCCTCCTTCTCGGGTGTTGTACACACCATACGTTTTCTCGCGCTGAAGTGCTCACGACTATGTAACATATCTATCAATCTTCTCGGTAAGAAAGCAGTGGATGTCGCCAATCCCTTACAATAATAAAATAAATTACTACCCAACTCTCGCGTGATAGGTATATGAGGCACTTTATCATAGGTTTTAACGCGATATTTCACAATACCAGGCGTTATACAATGTGGTGCCTGTGATGGTAAATGGCCTTTTTTAAACCTAGCCAACTCAAAATGATTCACAATCTTACCCACAGTACCAGTACTAGGAAAAGTTTGAGATCTTGCTATACTACTTAACAAATTACTAGATGGTTGATTTTTACGTGTCATATTCATTTCAAATGTTGGGTGGGATAATGTTTGTGCCATCGTTCTTGGAGTTCATTATTATATGCTCCAAGAAATCTATCCCGGACCCCATCTATTGTTGCTCACATAACTTGAGTTGGGCCATTTCCTATAGTTCATATAAGAGTTACCTCCTATAAGACTACACACACAGCCGGAGCAAACCAGGGCCTTACCGGAATTTTAGGGAGAGCCCGACGCATGTTTTATCCCTAAAGAGTCAAGAAATGGTGTATGGTATTAACGTCCTACTACCCAGGGACTGTTACTCTGTGCATTTTAAACAGTGCTAAACTCGCTAAATGAGTCATTTGGCCATAATCGTGTAACTAGAGGTGATTAATGGTTTAGGGTTAAATATTTTTTGTCAAAGATACAATGTTTCACTAAAACGTTTATTGTATACATTGGGATCCCAAAATATATTTTAAAGGTTAATTACAATAAAATATTTACAACCAACCGACCTAAGCGGAAAAATAGGGTTTAACCCTAGTTCCTCTTTAAACCCTTGGTCGTGGTGGTCGAGCAGCCGCATATGTACACATCGTCACCTAAGCTCTCCAACTCATGGATGGTCCAGCTTTCTTTTACCTTTACCTGCACCACATAGCACCCGTGAGCCGAGGCTCAGCAAGAAAACTTAAACATGCTTATAAGTAGATAATAACATGTCACCAAATCATAATAAGCATGCCTAGCAGTAATAACCCTATTCATGCATGCAAGCAAGTCCAAATAAATGATTATGGGGCCTTACGCCTTGAGTAGATCACTGTTGGGTCTTTCTTTGGGGATCTGCTCCCTAAATAGATGACTAATGAGTCTATCTCTGAGGATCTGCTCCCTGAATAGATGACTAATGAGTCTATCTCTGGGGATCTACTCCCTGAATATATGAATAATGAGTCTATCTCTGGGAATCTGCTCCTTGAATAGATGACTAATGAGTCTATGTCTGGGGATCTGCTCCCTGAATAGATGACTAATTAGTCTATCTCTGGGAAGGTGACTAACGAGTCACTCTCTGGGTAGGTAATGAATCACTTTCTAGGTAGATGACTAATAAGTCTCTCTCTAGGGCTCTGCGCCCTAAGCCATGTGACGTTTCAGTCACCTGAGCCTTTTGGCCTTGCCTCTAAGTAACTAGCCTTTAGACTAGACAAGCACTTTAGTTTTCTTCGACCATTGGGTCGGTCAAGCATTTAATGCTCATGTTGATTAGATCTAATCATTTCGGCTTGCGTTAAACACGCTAATATTGCTCTTGACTCATAAGAAAATACACTGCCGATCTTGACTGATAAGTCACAGCTTCACAACTAATACTAAACACCAATGTCGTTGCCTGACTAATAAGTCAGTGCCATTCACAAGTAAGTCATGCTGCTAGACATATGTAATGAAATCAATGTCCATTTATAAAGCACTTCACATGCCTCATTAACATTCACCAACATAATTATAATCATGCACATTCAAACATCCAGATATAAGGCATTAAGCATGCTTAACCAATAATCACAAGCATAATCATAATCATGCACAATTACAGAGACTCAAGCTATAATCAATTCCATATTCAATATTCGTGTCATGCAATAATCACATGTATCATATGCATCACATGCATCACGTACTGGGTGTAGATTTCTTACCTTTGGTCCATGCACAGGTTACTAATAAACGACCCTCAAGCACGAACTTGTTCCAAGCCCCTAGCAATTACCTTGTCACAATCATAATATAAAATCCCATAAAAAATGAGTAAATAAATCCTTCTGGACTGAATCCTAGCCTTCGGGACATCAAATCCCACCAAACTTGGTAGTAGGATCGATCCCAAGCCCTTAGAGTTAAGTTCCCACGACTAAAAACTAAATCTGGGCAAAACTACACAGGCGGGTCGCGACTTGCCCCCCAAACAGAGAGCCTTTCCCTAGGCTTCAGGGTGCGGGCCGCGACTTGCCCCCCTTGAGTCACGACGCTCCCCCCAGGCAGCCTCTTCCTGGTTCTGGCTTCATCCAAGTCGCGACTTGCTAGACCAAGGTTGCGACTTGACCACAAAATCAGCCATTTCCTACGTTTTTTCCCACTTAAAACCTTCCAAAAACCTATCCAAACATATCCAAAACCATTAAAACCCAAGCCTCAAACCATCCAAAAACTCATCAAAACATAAAATTCAATCAAAGCTTAAAACCATGAAAACTTAAAACTTAAAACTTGGATTACCTCCAATTGAGTCGTTTCCCAACTAAATCCTCCTGCTACTAAGCTTCTAATCTTCCCTAGAATCGCTGTGCCTCGATCCTTGCTTGAATCCGAGTCCTAAAACTCGAGTTTCATTCGAAAATGCGAACGGGTGTCGAAATGGGAACGGGAGAGAGAGAACGTTCTGAACGTTCTTTTATAATTTTAACAGGTTACTTCAAGCTTAAGTAACCTCAAGCAAATCCTAATGCTCGGGATCCCAAAAACGCCCCCCGGGGTAAAATAGTCAAAATTCCCATAATTCCCTCCTGATCTCACTAACTCCCAATTTATCATCAAATATTCATTCCATTACCCAATATCTCGGTAATGTGCTAAATACCCAATATACCTCTTGACTCACCTCGAGTCAAATCTGGGTCCCGTTGTGACTTTCCCACTAGCTTGCTCCCTAGGATCGTCTCGTGTGGAGTAACTCAAACATACTCACATAATAATGTGGTCCCACACATATATCACATATATGTCAAATATACCCAAAACGAGCCAAATTATGAAAATTTCCCAATTAAACAGAAATGGGCTCACATGTATATTTAATACACCTAAACATGCATAACAAGTCATATTATAATATAACTCACATAATCACATAATGATACACATAAATATCATATAATCACATAATTCCATAATTTGCCATCCTGGCCCCCTAATCAAAGCCCTAAGCGTTATTAGGAAATTTGGGACGTTACAATTATCCCCTCCTTACAGAAATTCCGTCCTCGAAATTTTATCTGAACAGCTCAGAATATAAATTCCGCATAACTGATTCCAATTCCCAGCTCGCTCCCTCAACCTCATTGATTCTGTATAATACCTTAACCCAAGGTATAGCTTTGTTCCTCACAACCTTGTTCTTTCTGTCTCATATCTGAGCTGGCTACCCTTCACAGGATAACTTAACCTCCAATTTCAAATCCTCATAACTCAACACATGAGTCTCATCTAAAACATGTTTCCTCGACATGGAAATAGGAAATGCATTGTATACGGCCGACAATGCCAAAGATAAGGCCAATCCATAGGCAACTTGACCGATCCTATCCAGGATTTCACACGGTCCCACAAATCTAGGGCTCAACTTGCCTCTACCTCCTCAACCCTTTCCATGGTGAGACAGTAAGGAAGATACATTCTCCCACTTAGAATTCAACATTCCTACATTTCAAATTAACATAACTTTTCTGTCTATTCTGAGAAGCGAGCATCCAAGCTCTAACCTTTTCAATAACCTAAATGGTTCTCTAAACTACCACAAGATCCAAATATAACATTTCACCCATCTCATCCCAATGAATGGGCGATATACATTCCCTAATATACAACATCTCATAAGGTGCTCTTCCAATCACTAGATAACTCTCTCTCTCTGATTTACCATCAATCTGAGGATAATAAAATATACTAAACTCCAAATGTATACTCATCGCCTTTCATAACCTTCCCCAAGACTTAGAAGTAATAACAGGGTCCTCATCTAATAAGATAGACTTCGAATTCGATGAAGGAGTACTACCTCTCTCACATAGAGGTTTGTATACTGATCAACTGTATTACTCGTCCTTACTGATACAAAGACTCGAACCAAATCATGCTAACCCACTATCCTGGGCAGCTCCACCGCAAAACCTATCACGATGTTTTATTTACTTCCACTATAGAATACACAAAGGCTGCAATGGACTTACTGGTTTCTGATACTCTGTCTTGACCTGCTAACATGTTAAGAACTTTGTCACGTATTCAGTTACGTCCCTCTCCATCCCAGGCCACTTGTAATGCCCTGAAATCCCTAATGCGGTTTAATGACTGGATTAGTAGGCCGGGAGGGCCATAATTGTTTAATTATGCCATTAAATAATTATATGCATGTTTATGTGAATTATATTATAATATGATGTTAAATGCATGCATGTGGGTCCACATTTGAATGTTAGGGCATTTTGGTAATTTGGCCCGTTGAGGGCATATTTGTGTATTTTGGTGCATATTGTGATTTATGGATGAGATCCCATTATTATGGGGATATATTCGAGCTATTCGGCATGAGATGGTCCTATGTTACAAATTAGCAGTTTTGTCATAACGGGGTCAATTATTGGGATATTGGATAATGAGAATGGTTATTTGATGATATATTGGGAGTTATTGAGATCAGGAGGAAATTCTGGGAGTTTTGACTATTTTGTCCTCGGGGGTGTTTTTTGGACCCCGATCATTAGGTTTTATTTGAGGTTACTTATGCTCAAAGTAGTCTGACAGAAGGAAACCTTACGTTAAAACACTTTTCTCTCTCCCGTTAACCTTTGTGACCATTCGTGGCAATTTCAAAGAAATCTTGAGCTCTAGGATTCGAAATCAAGCGAGGATCGAGGCATAGCGATCCTAGGAAAGATTAAAAGCTTCTTGACCAAAGAATTTAGCGAGAAACAACCCAATCAAAGGTAATTCAAGTTTTAAGTATTGAGTTTTAGAGTTTCTAAGCTTCGCTTTGGATTTTGTGTATCGATGAGTTTTTTATTCGTTTGAGCCTCGGGATTTGATGATTTTGGATCATTGGCATGTTTGGGAAATTTGATTTTTGGATTTGGAGATGTTTAGGTATGTTTTTGGAAGGTTCAAAAGATGAGAAATCAGAGTTATGGCTGGTTCCCAGGTGGGGGCCGCGGCCCTGTTCTTGGGTGCCGAGGCCCAAGCTCGATGCTGAAGGAGGTGAAGTTTGTGTGTGTTGGGGGCCGCGGCGCTGGGTAGGGTGTGCCACGGCGCTTGCTCCTGGTTTGGCTGGGGGTCGCGGCTCAAGGTTTTGGGGCCGTGGCTCAAGAGGGTTTCTGAGGCCAATTGGGTGTTTTGATCATGGGAACTCAATCTTAGGCCTCAGGATCATTCCTACTACACGGATTAGTGGGATTCGATGTCCCGGAGGCTAGATCTTGGTTCGGGAACCTTTGTTATTCATTTTATTGATGGAATCCCATATTTGGTTATGAATAGGTGATTGCTAAGGAACTAAAAGGCAGATTGTTCTCAAGGGTCGTTCTTTTGTTAATTCTCGCTCGAATCAGAGGTAAGAAAACTGCACCCCATATGTGACATGCATGGTTATTCATGAGGCATGTTGAATGTTTAAATGTGGACATAGATTGAATATTGAATGCTTAGCAAATCTTGCTCACTTGTGTATGGCACTGACTCAATAGTCAGAATTGGCAAAGGTGTCAGTATCAACTGTGAAGCTGTGACTCATTAGTCAAGTTCGGTAGTGGTACTGGGCACTAGTCACACAATGCTGACTCATAAGTCAAGAACGGCCTTAGCGTGTTCAACACAAGCCAACAAAGATTAGATCTAATCGACATCTGCATTAAATGACTCAGAAGAGCGTTAATGTCAGATCAACCTCAAGTTCGATGAATACTATAAGCGCTTGTCTAGCCAAAGGCTAGTTACTTAGAGCCACAGTGACTATTTAGTCACATGGCTATGGGTGCCGAGCCCCGCGTGACTTACCCATCAGTCACTCATCTGTTTAAGCTAGTGACTTACCCATCAGTCACTCATCTGTTTAAGCTAGTGACTTACCCATCAATCACTCAACTATTTAAGCTAGTGACTTACCCATCAGTCACTCATCTGTTTAAGCTAGTGACTTACCCATCAGTCACTCATTTTTTTAAGCTAGTGACTTGCTCGTCAGTCACTCATTATGGTTTACCAAAACCTCAAGTGTTAAATCACTCACTTGATCAGAGCTATAAGCTCCTTCATGGTTAATGTAACCACAAAGTGATATTCACTCATATGTTCAGAGCTATAAGCTATGTATGATTATCATGATCATCATTTGATATTATATGCTTGCATTATTGTGTTTTCTTGCTGGGCTTTGGCTCATGGGTGCTATGTTGTGCAGGTAAAGGGAAAGAAAAGCTCACCTAACCTTGAGTAGAGAGCTTAGGTGGTGATGTGTACATATGCGGCCGCTTGACCACCACGACCAAGGAGTTCTTAGGGGAACTAGGGGGTTTAACTTATTTTTGCCACTTAGATCGGCGGGTTGTAAATTTTACACAGTAGCGACCATTTTGTATCGTAAACAACTTGTAAACGTTTTTATGGGCCCATGAACAGTTTTATGTTTTAAATAAAATATATCCTTTCCTTTTTTATTGGTTTTCCACCTTAACATGTTAATAACACCTAGAAGCATGTTTTTAACCAAAGAACTCGGGTAGCGAGTTAAATTCACGGTTCAACGTTCACCGTAACTGTCTTGGGGTATCCAGGGCGTTACACCACCAATATAAAGCTTTCAGATCCTAGTACATCTTTCATGATGCCTAGATGAAGAGAATAAGAGGTAGTATGAGATTCATCCAGAATCCCCCGCTTAATCCCAGTGTCCACCAGATCCCAAGTCTGATCCCTATACATCAATAAACTCATTCTTGACACTGCATAATCCTTAGCTAATCCAACTAAGACATTCCCCTCAATTCTTTCCCATCTGTGGTTCACTCAACTGTTTTCCTTTGATCCTCTCTAAAAGAGTAACTTAAACATAATGTTGGCCACCTGGCCCACCAGTAACTTTGCTCTAGTTCTGGTCAGACCCTTCAACTAACATGTTGCTTAGGTAATCACCTTTTACCGTTAATGAGATATTATAATAACCTACAAACTGGTTCTGATCTGTAAGAAGACTCAGAACACTTCCACAAAGCACATGTAATATCCTGCCCGTCTAAGGAAACTCTTGCCCTCTCAGGCGTTCCTTGACCTTGGCAAATCTTTGACTGAGAGTATACCACAATACCGTCGATCAAGACGATCACAAATCCAATTAAGATAGTCTTTAAATACTATGTTCATCTAATCCATTAAAAACAACTCAGCATTAATCAAATCCTCTAAACATAACTCAGCACTCCTAATGACCATATCTGATATAAAAGGCAGTCTTCTGCATATCCTTTTCCCTGATCTTCAGCTGGTAATAACTAGATCGAAGATCCACCTTAAAGAATATCGTCTAACTCAATAACTGAGCCTTTAGTTCTTACAACTCTTCTGAATTCGTTTAATATAGTGCCCTAGACCTAATTCTGTCCTCGGCACCAACCTAATCACCATTTTATCTCTTTGTGTAAAGGTAACCCTGGCAAATCCCCTGGAGATACATCTAGAAACTCACAGACTAATCTAGTTTGTCCTGGTCCCACTGACACGACCAAAGTGGTATCCACCACACTAGCTAAGAGTTCTATGCATCCTCCTGCAATATGTCTCTAGCTCTAAATACAGATGTCATAAACATACAAGATCCATGCACAGTGCCAACAAATACAAGGGTTTCTCACCCTCAAACCCAAGGATTACTATCCTTTCCTTACAAGCTATCATTGCCACATACTTGGCTGACCAATCCATATCCAGGATCATATGAAGTCAGTCATAACCGACCCTATCAAGTCAACTGATGAGTCCCTTCTCATCTAAACCTAACCCATCTCTTAAAATTACCAATAGAGTATCACATTCTCATCACAACATAACCATGTAATCTGCATATCAAATCTACGCCTTTCAAAATGCAACAAGCAAAGAACAACATGGCACCAAAACTAGCCAGCATAATACAAAAATTAGAACTAGAAAGCTGACCTGCCACCACTGTGGAACCAACCTCAGTCTCAGTCTCAGTCTCCGACTCTGACTGCATCGGAATGAACACCCGAGCTGGAGTCGAACTGTCTGCCTCCTTTTGCTCACCTGTTCTCTATCCTAGGCAATCCTTAATGAGGTGCCCAACCATCTTACAAAAGAAACATGCCTTCGCTCGACATTCCTTTAGATGATGCCTCTTGCACAGAGTGCATTTTGGGTAAGACTTCCAATTTTCATTCTTGCCCCGATGGCGTACTGCAACACTTCAGAACCCCTTTTCTAAAACAGAGATACCGGATACACTGATAACTCTTCTTTCCTGATCTCTAGGATCTCCGCCCCTTTCTGATCCAACCAATGGAGGTATCACTACTTTAGCACTACACTCTCCAACACCCTCCTTCATAATCTGATTTCATGTGCTCTCAACAGCAAGAGCCTTCCCTACCACCTGAGCGTAGGTAGAGATTTCATGCACTAGGGTGACTCTAACGCCCTGAGCTATTCTGGGATTCAATCCCTGGATAAACCTTTCCTTCTGAGCTACATCCATGGGTATCATATCAAAAGCAAACTTGGCTAACCCATCGAATCTATTAACATACTCTGTTACCGTTGCATTTCCCTGAACCAGGTTCAGAAACTAATTCATCTTAGCAGTCTTGGCTGCATCACAGTAATATATTTCATTAAATAGCTGCCTAAATTCTTTCTAGTTCATCGCAGTTGTATCTCGTGTCTAGGATACCACTTCCCACCATGTTCGGGAATCATCCCGCAATACATATGTATCATAGATCACCCTATCGTGACCCACCACCCCCATACTGTCAAGGATGGAACTGGTCATACAAATCCATTGCTCAGCTCTGAATGGATCTAGGCCTCCCTAAAAAACTGGAGGGTAGTATTCCTGGAATCTTCAACAATGAAATTCCCATCTGTTCACAACCCTAGGTTGAGCCAATACTAGTGCCACTCTTGGTATAACAAAGGAAGAGGTGTTCCTTGACAAAACTGTTGTTGTTTTAAACACCTGATCTCTTCCTCTTGCCTCTGCAATCTTAATTTCATATCTGTAAGCACTTGCAGGAAATTCTGAGGGGCAGGTGAAGAACTCAAACCCTGACTGTAACTCCTAGCCTCGGTATAACCACCACCATGTCTCATTAACTGCCTTGGATACATATCCTCTGATTGAATTTGCAGTCAATAACTTGACCCATTAAACATGATGAGCATATTCAGAAGCCTACCCCATAGGAACAATCATACCATATCGCATTCAAAAACCACTGTGGTACTAAAAACACGCCAACGACATTCATACATCAATTCATAACCCCTGTTCTTCCAACATACATACCATGCTTCCAACTCCAGCATGCAATAACATTCATATAATCACTGAGCAGGTAATCACATAATCATATTAATATTCAAGAGCCAAGCTCTATCAGAATCTCATGCTCCCTAATAAAGCATGCAGGTAAAGTATTCCCATTCTATTTCAGCAGTTAAACACATAACCACATAAATAGTTACCATACCCTGAGTGAAGTTTGTCTTTAGTGACGAGTGTACATGCCCAGCTTGTCTACAGGAACCCTTAACCTTGGCTCGCTCTGATACCAAGTAGTAATGCCCTACTACTCAGGGACCGTTACTCTGTGCATTTTAAACAGTGCTAAACTCGCTAAACGAGTCATTTGGCCATAATAACTAAAGGTGATCAATGGTTTAGGGTTAAAAAATTTGGTCAAAGATACAACATTTCACTAAAACATTTACTGTATACATTGGGATCCCAAAATATATTTTAAAGGTTAATTAAAATAAAATATTTACAACCAGTAGACCTAAGCAGAAAAATATGGTTTAACCCTAGTTCCTCTTTACACCCTCGGCCGTGGTGGTCGAGCAGCTGCATATGTACACATCTTCACCTAAGCTCTTCAACTCAAGGATGGTCCAGCTTTCTTTTATCTTTACCTGCACCACAAAGCACCCGTGAGCCAAGGCTCAGCAAGAAAACGTAAACATGCTTATAAGCAGATAATAACATGTCACCAAATCATAATAAACACGCCTAGCAGTAATAACCCTATTCATGTATGCAGGGAAGTCCAAATAAATGATTATGGGGACCTACGCCCTGAGTAGATCACTGTTGAGTCTATCTCTGGGGATCTGCTCCTTAAATAGAGGACTAATGAGTTTATCTCTTGGAATCTGCTCCCTGAATAGATGACTAATGAGTCTATCTCTGGGGATCTTCTCCCTAAATAGATGACTAATGGGTCTATCTCTGGGGATCTGCACCCTGAATAGATGATTAATGAGTCTATCTCTGGGGATCTGCTCCCTGAATAGATGACTAATAAGTCTATCTCTAGGGATCTGCTCCCTAAATAGATGACTAATGAGTCTATCTCTGGGCAAGTGACTAATGAGTCACTCTCTGGGTAGGTGACTAATGAATCACTCTCTCGGTAGACGACTAATAAGTCTCTCTCTGGGGCTGTGCGCCCTAAGCCATGTGACGTTTCAGTCACCTGAGCCTTTTGGCCCTAGCTTTAAGTAATTACCCTTTAGACTAGACAAGCATTTTAGTTTTTTTTTTAACATTGGGTCGGTCAAGCATTTAATGCTCATATTGATTAGATCTAATCATTTCGGCCTGCGTTATACACGCTACTACCGCTCTTGACTCATAAGCCAATACCATACGACCAGTGTTCAGTACTACTGTCGATCTTGACTGATAAGTCACAGCTTCACAACTAATACTAAACAGCAATGTCATTCCCTAACTAATAAGTCAGTGCCATTCACAAGTAAGTCATGCTGCTAGACATATGTAATGAAATCAATGTCTATTTATAGAGCACTTAACATGCCTCATTAATATTCATCAGTATAATTATAATCATGCACATTCAAACATCCAGATATAAGGCATTAAGCATGCTTAACTAATAATCACAAGCATAATCATAATCATGCACAATTACAGAGACTCAAGCTTTGATCAATTCCATATTCAATATTCATGCCATGTCATAAGCACATGTGTCATATGCATCACATACTGGGTGCAGATTTCTTACGTTTGGTCCATGCACATGTTACCAATAAATGACCCTCAAGCACGATCCTGTTCCAAGCCCCTAGCAATTACCTAGTCACAACCATAATATAAAATCCCATAAAAATGAGTAAATAAATACTTCTAGAACGAATCTTAGCCTCTGGGACGTCGAATCCTTCCAAACTAGGTAGTAGGATTGATCTGAAGCTCTTAGAGTTAAGTTCCCACGGCTAAAAACCATATATTGGCAATACTACACAGGCGGGTCGCGACTTGGCTCTGAGGGTCGTAACTTGCCCCCCAAACAGAGAGCCTCTGCCTCAGGATGCGGGCTGCGACTTGGCCCCCCTTGAGTCGCGGCACACCCCCCAGGTAGCCTCCTCTAGGTTTTGGCTTCATCCAAGTCGCGACTTGCTAGAACAAGGTTGCGACTTGACCACGAAATCAGCCATTTCCTACATTTTTCCCACTTAAATCCTTCCAAAAACCTATCCAAACATATCCAAATCCCAAAATCAAAGTTCCCAAACATCCCAATTATCTAAAACCATTAAAACCCAAGTCTCAAACCATCCAAAAACTCATTAAAACATAAAATTCAATCAAAGCTTAAAAACTTGAAAACTTAAATCTTGGATTACCTCTGATTGAGTCGTTTCCAAACTAAATCCTCCAGCTAATAAGCTTCTAATCTTCCCTAGAATCGCTATGACTCGATCCTTTCTTGAATCTAAATCCTAAAACTTAAGTTTCATTCGAAAATGCGAACGGGTGTCGAAAAGGGAATGGGAGAGAGAGAGAATGTTCTGAACTTTCTTTTATTATTTTAACAGGTTACTTCGAGCTTAAGTAACCTCAAGAAAATCCTAATGCTCGGGGTCCCAAAAACGCCCCCCGGGGTAAAATATTCAAAATTCCCAGAATTCCCTCCTGATCTCACTAAGTCCCAATTTATCATCAAATATTCATTCTCATTACCCAATATTCCGGTATGGTGCTAAATACCCTATATACCTCCTGACTTACCCCGAGTCAAATCTGGGTCCCGTTGTGACTTTCCCACTGGCTTGCTCCCTAGGATCATCTCATGCCGAGTAGCCCAAACATACTCACATAATAATGTGGTCCCACACATATACCACATATATGCCAAATATACCCAAAACGGGCCAAATTGTGAAAATTGCCCAATTAAACAGAAATGTTCTAACATGCAGATTTAATACACCTAAACATGCATAACAAGTCATATTATAATATAACTCACATAATCACATAATAATACACATAAATATCATCTAATCACATAATTACATAATTTTTCATCCTGACCCCCTAATCAAGGCCCTAAGCCTTATTTGGAAATTTGGGACGTTACACTTACCACTTATTTGTTTCAATGGAAGGTGATACTATCAAAATCATGAATCAAGACCTAGTGAGGTTGGATAGGTTTGAAAGATTCAATTTCACTAGATGGCAAGACAAGGTGAGATTTCTCTTGACCATTCTAAAGATCGCCTACATCCTAGAGTCCACCCTTGAACCTCTCCCAGCGCCATCCGACAAGGACACTCTTGAGGTGGTGGAGAAAATAAGGAAGAGGGAGGAGGACAATCTCCTTTGTAGGGGTCATATCATCAACACCCTTTTCGGATAGGCTTTATGACCTCTATACCAAGACCAAGTCGGCAAAGGAAATATGGGATGCACTTGAGACAAAATTCAAGGCAGAAGAGGAAGGTACCAAAAAGTTTTTGATTTCTCAATATATTGATTTCAAGTTTTTTGGTGATAAACCTATTCTTCCTCAAATACATGAATTGCAAATAAGTGTAAACAAATTGAATTTTTTGAAGATTGAGCTTCCCGACGCCGCTCAAGTTGGTACTATAGTGGCAAAATTACTACCAACTTGGAGGAGCTATAGGAAAAGAATCCTTCATAAAAATGAGGATTATTCTTTGGAGGAAATCCAAAAGCATATTCGAATTAAGGAGGAATCTATATGTAGAGATAAATTTGTGGAAGGGTCTAATGAAGAGACTTCCAAAGAAATGCGGTGTCACAACCAAAACATTCCAAAAACAAAGGGAAAGGAAAGAAGGGTAATGAGACATCCTTGGGTCCAAAAACCAACTCAAACAATTTTAAGGGCGAGAAAGGTCCTATCTTTGTGTGTGGAAAAAAGGGTCACTATGCTAGAGAGTGTAGGCATAGAAAATATCAACAAGGACCTAAGGTAAATGCAACTCAAGAAGAGAATATAGTTGTTACCCTTAGTGAGGTGAATGCGGTCCAAGGCAAGGTGAAAGGGTGGTGGTATGATACATGTGCCACCGTCCATGTAACCTATGACAAATCATTGTTCAAGACCTTTGAGGAGTCAAAGAGCAACCATGAGATTCAAATGGGCAATGAGGGCAAATCCAAGGTACTTGGCTAATGTACCATTGAAGTCTTTTTCACCTCCGGCAAGAAAGTAACATTAGTGAATGTGATTTATGTTCTCGAAATGAGTAGAAACTTGGTAGGTGGTGATTTTCTTGGCAAGCCCAGCATTAAAGCCATTTTTGAGTCTGGTAAACTTATTCTTACCAAATCCAATGTATTTTTGGGAAAGGGATACTCTTGTGGGGTATGGTTAAGTTGTGCACCAATGATATAACTTTCAACGTTATCAATAATAATGCTAATTCCGCCTATATTGTAGAGTATGATTCTTTATTTTTATGGCATCTTAGACTATCTCACATAGGTTTTTCAACCATGAAAAGAGTAGTAAAATGTGGAACGATTGCATGCAATATTAAAAACTATGGTAAATGTGTAACATGTGTTAAGGAAAAAATGATTAAGAAACCATTTCCTAGTGTAGAAAGATCATCCAATTTACTATATTTAATCCATAGTGATCTTTGTGAATTAAATGGTGTTTTAACTAGAGGTGATAAAAGGTATTTTCTTACTTTTATAGATGATTTTAGTAGATATACCTATGTGTTTCTTTTAAAGCATAAAGATGAGACTTTTGATGTTTTTAAAGTATATAAATTAGAAGTTGAAAATCAGCTCAAAAAAAAATATCAAGGTGCTAAGAAGTGATAGAGGAGGAGAGTGCTCCTTTAATGAATTCAATGAATTTTGTGAAGAAAATGACATAATTCATGAGTGCACCACACCTTATACACCACAACACAATGGTGTTGCCGAAAGGAAAAATAGGACTAATCTAGAGATGATAAATTCTATGTTGGTATTTTCTAAGTCGAACTTCAACTTATAGGGTGAAGCGTTTTTAACCGCTTGTCACATTCTTAATCGAATACCGATGAAGAAAATTGAGATATCTCCATATGAGTTATGGAAAGGAAGAAAACCCAACATAGGGTACTTCAAAGTGTGGGGGTGTAACGCCCTACTACCCAGGGACCGTTACGCTGTGTATTTTAAATAGTGCTATACTCGCTAACCGAGTCATTTGGCCATAATCGTGTAACAAAATGTGATTGATGATTTAGGGTTAAAATTTTTGTTCAAAGACACAACGTTTCACTAAAACGTTTATTGTATACATTGGGATCCCAAAATATATTTTAAAGGTTAATTACAATAAAAGATATACAACTAGCTGATTTGAGCGGCAAAATAAGGTTAACCCCTAGTTCCTCTTTAAACCCTCGGCCGTGGTGGCCGACCAGCCGCATATGTACACATCGTCACCTAAGCTCTCCAACTCAAGGATGGTCCAACTTTCTTTTACCTTTACCTGTACCACAAAGCACCCGTGAGCCAAGGCTCAGCAAGAAAACTCAAATATGGTCATAAGAAGACAATATCATGTCACCAAATCATAATAAGCATGCCTAGCTGTAGTAACCCTATTCATGCATGCAGGCAAGTCCAAATAAATGACTATGGGGTCCTACACCCTGTGTAGATGACTAGCAAGTCAATTTGGGGTCCTACACCCTAAATAGATGACTATCAAGTCAATCTGGGGTCCTGTGCCCTAAATAGATGACTAATGAGTCTGTCTTTGGGGACCTGCGCCTGAATAGATGACTAATGAGTCTCTCTCTAGGGACCTGCGCCCTGAATAAATGACTAATGAGTGTATCTCTGGGAACCTGCGCCCTGAATAAATAACTAATGAGTCTATCTCTGGGGACTTGTGCCCTAAGCCATGTGACTTTCCAGTCACCTGAGCCTTTTTGCCCTGGCTTTGAATAACTGGCCTTAGACTAGTCAAGCGCTTTAGTTTTCTTCAACCAATGGGTCGGTCAAGCATTTAATGCTCATGTTTATTAAATCTTATCATTTCAGCTCTGCATTCAATATGCTAATGCCGCTTGTTATCCCCAAAATTTGAAAACGATGATGTGGCAATAGAAGTGACAAATGGCGAGGAATGGCTGGGTGATCTGGCTTGGGAGTGATCCAGTGGACCAGTGAAGATTTTGATTGACCAGTCAAGTGTCGTGACCGACCATTCATGTGCTTGTCTGGCCAGTCATGTGCTTTTCCGGACAGTCATGTGCTTGTCTGACCAGTCAGGTGCTTGTCCGACCGGTTAGGTGCTTGTCCGACCAGTCAAGTGTTTGGCCGACCAGACATATGTTTGGCCGACCAGTCACTTGTCTTGGTCGACCAGTGAGGATGTGGCTGACCAGTGAAGTGTTTTGGCCTTTCAGTTTTCCTTCTGGGTGTGGTGTGGACCGACTAAACAGAACAGTGCTACGCAAAAGATCCCAGTAACGGCTTCAGCTAGAATCGGTCATACCGGCGCGGGAATCTCTCATTTTATCCCAAAGAATCGCATATTGTTGTATTTTAGATATTATTTATTAATTAAATATTGAAAGAATAACCGAAAGATCCCGATTATGAGGGACTGCATTTGTACGATCCCGGGCTTATAAATACAAAGCTCATGGTATCATAGAGAGGATTCGGATTCTAACTTTTCTAAGAGAGCATTTGTATCTTGAGAGAAATATTGTATTCTTTTCATCTGCACTGAAGAAACTCAGTTGACTCAGGTTCATCTGATCTTGAGTGTAGATTCATAATCATAACTCTAAGTTAACTAGGCTATTACCAACACATTGAGGCTGAACCACTATAAAAATTGTCTGTGTCGTATTTTTCTCTTGAAGGTTTTTTGTCGTTTTGACGTCTACACGTCGTTGGCCAAAAACACGGTCAACATTTTGGTGCTTTCATTGAGAGCCTGAAGAGAAAGACAGACAATCACCATAGCATTATGGCACCTAAGAACACCAATGCGGCCTCCAAGAAGCCAGGTTCCTCTAAAGAGTCTGCTAGATCAGAAGGTCCTGACCCTCAAGACCATGAGATTGAGCCTAGAGTCCTGCTCGAGGACGTGACTCCAGAGGTTGAAAAACTCCAGGAAGCCATGGGGGCTTTCTAGGAGGAAATGGCACAATTCAATGCCAAACAGGAGTCGTTCGCTGAAGAAATGGCTAGACAGAAGGCTACATTTGAGCAGCAAAGACGGGAGATGGATGCTAGGAGCGAAGAGATCAGGCGACGGTAGGAGGAGGCCGATAGGCGACATCGTGAGGCTGCACTCACTCTGGAGGCGGCTACACAACTGGCCCAAGCCAATGCCCAAGCAGCAGCACGAGGAGCAGCCACCCAAGGAGCAAGGACCACGGAAGATGGTTGAAAAAACACTGACAGACCCAATTCTCGAGGACCAAATAGAAACGGTAGGAACCCACCTGGTCGGGAAGAAGATAGGGTCCGATTGGGCACTGCCTCAACCGAAAGGGGGAACTCCAGTACCCCCTAAAGGAGCCACCAATCAGAGACTTCCAGATCCGGAAGTCAAAAGTCAGGCAGTAAGAAAACTCCACCTGAGCAGGAGCAAAATAGAGCTCCTCGAGGTAAAGAAACTTCGCACTTCAAAGACGGGAATGGTCGTGATGAAGCTGATAGTCATCACACTGGCCAGTCGAAGGAGAAGAATGACAAGAACCAGCGAGGAGGAAAAGACCGCCCAGCACAGACAGGAAGGTCACCACTGCATCCCAACCAGCAGCGCAGTGGCAAGGAGCATCTCCCGCACGGCAGACCTTCCGAAAAAAAATCGGAGCCGGTGTTCGATCAGTTAGGGAGGCATACCTCTCAAAAGTATCTAAGAGATGTCATTGCCGACAGAAGAAGGACCATCCCGGTCGAAGGGCGAGATCTGAACCGACCTACCAGTCAAGTAGAAATACTTAATGATGGTGCGCTGGATAGGAGCGCCCGACCAGGCGGTCTCGAGAATGAGTCCCAAGCAGTGACCCCAGGCATCCAAGCCCAGCTTGATGCTCTAACAGCAGCTGTTCAAGGTCTGTTGAAACGACCTTCTGCAATCGATCCAGTAGACCACAGGAGTGGCAGCCCGTTCTGTGCTCGAATTAGAGTAGCCCAGCCACCTGCGAAGTACAAAGCACCGGTACTGCCAGTTTATACAGAAAAGGCAGATCCGATAAGGCATGTGGGGAAATTCGAAGACCAAATGGAGCTGCTCGGAGTGAGTGATGACTATCGGTGCAGAGTTTTCCCCACTACATTATTCGACACTGCCCAAGAGTGGTATTGGAAATTTAAGCCAAACTACATCACTTCTTGGGAAAGTTTCAGGAAAGAGTTTTGCAGGAAGTTCAGTGTTGCCCGGACCCCTCCGGTTTACGCCAATCAGTTGGCAGATATTAAACAAGGGAAAGATGAATCTCTCAAGAACTACATACAAAGGTTCATGAGAGAAGCCAACCGAGCAACTGCAGTTGGAGATGAGGGGAAGATGGTGGCCATTTCTTCTGGCATAATCTATCGAAGTCCTTTATGGGACAATATTCATCGCAACCCAATTTCAACGTCACAACAATTTCTTGACCGGGCGGATAAATATATGAAATTGGATGTCGCGATTGAGAAGGGAGAGAAAGGCCTGAACAATCCGAGCAGATTGACTGATCCTCCCAAGAATGGTGGAAATGATCAAAGTGGTGGTAAGAAACGTTGAAATAATGGGTCTGACCGCCACAATGAAAAGAAGGCTAAGTCGGGACCAAACGACAAGCCAACTAAGTATGAACCTCAGTTCACCAATTACACCACTCTTTCAGCCAGCCGAGCGGAGATATATCTCGCAAGTCATCAGGAGGTCCCCTACCGAAAACCCCCACCCATCAAGAAGGAGATGAGTAAGAGAGATTTGAATAAGTTCTGTCGTTTCCATGGAGACTATGGTCACAACATGAATGAATGCAATCATCTCAAGGACGAGATAGAGTTTCTCCTCTGGTCGGGGAAAATGAAAAAATATCAAGCAAAAAAGACCCAAGGAGAGGGAAGTAACAATAATCCTAGGTTTAAGCGACATCGATCTCCACCTTTGCAACCCGAGCCTGTGGACTTCACTCTAGACACCATATGTGGAGGTCCACATCTGGCTGGGGATAGCAACAAAGCAAGGGAGAGATATGCTTGAACCCTTTGGCATGAGTTGGATGCAGCATCGACGTCCGAGGTCATGACTGTAGAGGAGCGGCCTCCGAAGAACCCACGATACAAAAGCGAGTCCCTCACTTTCACTAAAGATGATGCACGACACGTGAGATATCCTTATAATGACCCTCTCGTCATGACAGTCCAAGTAGCAAACATGAAGGTGAAGAGATGCCTGGTCAACATGGGGAGCTCTGTGAACATTATCTACAAATCATCCTTTGAAAGGATGAAACTATCTATCAATGACTTGAAGCCATGCTCTCAAGTCATTTATAGGTTTATTGGAGAAGGGTTGTCACCGGCTGGAACGATTAAGTTACTAGTCACAACAGGGGATGCTCCCAAGCATGAGACAGTTATGACAGAGTTTTTGATAGTCGACTGCCCGTCCGCCTATAATGTGGTTATTGGTCGACCACTACTCACAACCTTGCATGCGACAGTCTCTATATGGCACCTTTCTATGAAGTTCCCAACCAGCGCAGGCATAGGTTATGTCCGAGGAGACAAGAGAGAAGCTAGAGAATGTTATAATGCCTCAATGGATAAAGCACAAAAGGGGGCTAAAGAAAACAACGTGATTGTATGTGCAGATAGAGAGGAGGTAGAGGAGATGGATGTCGACCAAAGCTTTACAGTCGTAACCGATCAGGAAGGAATGTTTGAAGAGTTTGGCCAAGAAAGCACTCTCGGTTTAAGTAAACAACAAGCCACATCCGGTGATGAAGTCACCAAATAGGGCGTTGCCCAAATCGAGGGAATGGATTTTGATCCTCGCTTTGGGGATTATGATAGTGAGGTGGGACCTAAGGAAGAGTTAGAGGAGGTTCCAATAGATAAGAATGACCCGACCAGAGGGGTCAAGATTGGAAAAAAGCTAAAGTTATAAGTAAAAGCACAGCTGGTAGAATTTTTGCGGAGGAATCAAGATGTCTTCGCCTGGTCTCACAAGGATATGGTGGGTATCTCACCAACTGTGATCACCTATGTGCTCAACATGGATGAAAGCTATCCAGTAGTGCAGCAGAAGAGAAGGTTGCTTGACATGGATAGAGCGAAGGCTCTCAAGGAGGAGGTGGAGCGGCTAAAGGAAAACGGGTTTATTAGGGAAGCATATTACCCTGCCTGGGTTTCAAACCCAGTATTAGTGCCCAAGTCCAATGGAAAGTGGAGGACTTGTGTGGACTTTACCTACATGAACAAAGCATGTCCAAAGGACTGTTTTCCTTTGCCAAGAATAGACCAGTTGGTGGACGCGACCTCTGGTCATGAAACATTGTCCTTCATGGACGCTTACTCAGGGTATAACCAGATTGGTATGCACCCTCCCAATGAGGAGCATACCAGTTTCAGAAAACAGACATAGGGTTTTACTGTTATAAGGTCATGCCATTCAGCTTAAAGAACGCGGGAGCCACATACTAGCGTTTAGTGAATGGCATGTTCCGTGACTTAATTTGCAAGAACATGGAGGTGTACATAGACGATATACTGGTGAAGTCAAAGGAAGACGAAGGACATGTATGAGATTTGGAGGAATGCTTTGCAGTACTGAGAAAGTACAGCATGAAGTTGAATCCCCTCAAATGCTCGTTTGGAGTAAGTTCGGGAAAATTTCTTGGGTTTATTGTTTACTCGCGAGGAATAGAAGCAAATCCAGAGAAGATAAAGGCGCTCGCAGAAATGAAGTCTCCAGCCAGAATTAAGAATGTGCAAAGCTTGACTGGGTGGATTGCTGCTCTAAGCAGGTTCATCTCTAAATCAACGGACAAATGTGTCCCATTTTTTAACTTGCTTAGAGGAAGCAAGAAGTTTGAATGGACGAAAGAATGTGAGCAAGATTTTAAGGCCATAAAGGAACACTTGGCTCAACCTCCTGTTCTTTCGAAGCCAGTTGATGGGGAAGACCTCTTTATTTACCTAGCAGTCACAGAGCATGTTGTTAGTGCTGCTCTAGTGCGAGAAGAAGATAAAGTGCATCGTCCGGTGTACTACGTTAGCAAGTGACTAATAGGAGCAGAGTCCAGGTATCCCGTGATCGAGAAGTTGGCATATTGCTTAGTACTTGTATCTCGCAAACTGTGGTCGTACTTCCAGGCACATCCCATTAAAGTCCTTACCGACCAGCCCCTATGTCAAGTCTTACAGAAACCGGAGTCATTTGGTCGTCTACTTAAATGGGTGGTTGAATTGGGCCAATTTGAAATCAAATACCAACCAAGGTCTGCTATCAAGGGACAGGTTTTGGCGGATTTTATTGCTGAATGTACTGGGATTGCTGATATTCCCGACCAGCAAAAGCGTGTAACTGGGCAGAGAGAGGATCTTCCTGCTTAGCAACTTTTTGTTGATGGGTCATCAAACGAACATCATTCGGGAGCAGGAATTATATTAGTCACGCCGGAGAAGCACCGAATTCATTGCGCATTAAGATTCGGATTTAACGCTTCTAATAATGAGGCAGAGTATGAAGCCCTCCTAGAAAGCTTGCCCTTGGCTAGAGATGTTCGTTCCCGGTCGGTTGAAGTGAACAGTGATTCCCAATTGGTGGTCTACCAAGTCTTAGGGGAATATCAAGCAAGGGGCCTATGCATGATGGCGTACTTAAATAAGACCAAGGATCTGCTAGCACAATTCGAAGAGTATACTATTAAGCTGGTACCACGGGAGCAGAACTCTAACGCAGATGCTCTAGCAATATTAGCTAGTGCACAAGATGCTGAAACTTTGAATATAGTACCAGTGGAATACTTGGCAGAGCTGAGCATTAATGAACAAGAAGCCATGCCCATCACAATAGTTGACACTTGGATGACACCCATCATTACTTACCTTGAGCAAGGAATCTTCCCAGATTTTTGTAATGAAGCTAAGAAAGTTATGAGGCAAGCTGCTAGGTATATCATGATGGATGGGGTGCTATATAGATGAGGGTACTCTTTGCCGCTACTAAGGTGCATAGCACCCGACCAGTCAAAAAATTTATTGGCTGAAGTGCACGAGGGGTTCTGTGGAGATCATGCTAGGGGCAGAGTCTATCTAAAAAGATTTTGCGCCAAGGGTTTTTCTGGCCTACAATGAATGAAGATTCCATAGAGTATATGAAGAAGTGTGATAAATGCCAGAGATTTTCTAAAGTACCCAGGGCACCTCCAAATGTCTTGAATCAAATGCAGAGCCCGTGGCCTTTTGTAGTATGGGGTATTGATCTGATCAGGAAACTACCCAAAGGGAAAGGAGGAGTACAGTTTGCAGTAGTTGTTGTGGATTATTTCACCAAGTGGACCGAAGCTGAACCACTAGCAACGATCACCTCGAAGAAAGTGTTAGATTTTGTGGTTAAGAATATAATATGTCACTATGGTCTGCCTAAGAAGATAGTCTCTGACAACGGCACTCAGTTCGATAGTGACTTATTTTCCGATTTCTGCACTAGGCATGTCATTATGAAAAGTTTCTCCTCGGTAGCTCATTCGCAAGCCAATGGGCAAGTTGAATCCATAAATAAGACTTTGATAGACACTCTAAAAAAGCATCTAGAGTGAGCTAAGGGTGCTTGGGCGGAAGAATTACCAGAAGTCCTTTGGTCATACAGAACTACTGCCCAGACAGCAACTGGCCATACCCCTTTTTCCTTGGCATATGGATATGAGGCCATGTTTCCTGTTGAAGTAGACCCACCATCTCATCGGAGAACCATGTATGACCAGGAGAAGAATCATCAGTTGCTAGTTGAATCTTTAGATTTTCTTGAGGAGGGACGAGAGAAAGCAAGCTTGAGAGTTGCTGCTCATCAGCAAAAGGTGGCTCGCTATTTTAATTCCAAAGTTAGAGATCGAAAGTTCCAGGTCGGAGATTTGGTCCTCAGAAAGGTGTTCATCAGAGACCCAACAGCTGGAGTGCTAGGACCAAACTGGGAGGGACCGTATCATATTGAGCAAGTCTTACCACCCGACACTTACAAACTTTCTCGATTAAATGGAGAGCTGATCGGGAACTATTGGAATGGCGAGAACTTGAGGAAATATTATCAATAAATACTGCTTACAGAGTAGTAGCTTTGTCTCAAGTGTTTAACTTGTTATTTAAGTTTGTTTGTGAACTGGCTATTTGCTCACCAGTCATGTTATTTTGAAAATTTTTTTTTTTTTTGAGACTCGTAATTAGACACGCTTTGTCCTTTTTTTTACGAGTAATAAAAGAGATCAGGCGCAGCGCGGTCGAATCTTGCTACAAATTTTGCATAAGTGTTGATTATTCTTACTTTGGCAGTGTTCAATTGTCATTACATCTTAAAACAAAAAAAGGTTTTCTGGAGGAAAAATCAGGCAGTGTTCAACTGGTCGGTATCCATCCGATGAATGACCAACGTTTAAATAGTTGCATGTTTTTGCAGTGTTTAACTGCTGAAATATCCTCTGTATATTCAATGTGTTTCACGAGTAATAACTACTCGAACAAATTTGGTCAAGTAGCAAGTGATCAAGGATTTTTTAATCCTCAATCCCTTGGGGGGCACATAGGGTATACTGGTATACAATTCAACACAAGCAATAAGAACACAAGCAAGGATATTTGTTTTCAGGCTGACTTGTACATCTTTGAAGTCAAAGGGGTCGTTAAGCTAACTTGTTTTACAAAGCTTAAGTAACTTGAAATTTTTTCAAAATTTTAAGTTAAGAACAACTATTCATGTGTAAACAAAACCTATGCTCATAAAATGTTAGAGTAATAAGAATGTGAGAAAGCATGCTTAGTAGTAACTTATGAAATGTTTAGAATTTCTAAGTTAGAAAACTAAGTACTCATATGAAAATATAAGGCATCTATGTAATAAAACTTTTAATTGACTTAAGTCTAAAAAAGTGAAGTGTTCATGCCAATAGCTCAGCCATACGAGCAAAAGTACAATAGCGAAATAGAAAATAAATGTCTACTAAGGAGTCAGCTGGTCGGATGGAGGCGCACTGGTCGGCTATGGGGCTCCCTGGTCAGGTTGTCACTCAGGTTGATCAACACCTTCCTCAGCATCAGTGGCTTCTTCCGGTCGGAACGATAGCGTGGGACAAAAAGGTGTGGTACCAGTAGGATTAGCTGCCTCCGCAGCAACCTTTGCCTCGCATTTGGAAAGCTCTTCTGTTTTGGCCTCCTTTGTGAGAAAGTCGAGGTTGAGAGGTTTGTTCAACTTCCATACCTGGTAGAAGCAGTTGAAACAAATCTCCTCATAGCAAGCAAGATCAGCTTCCTTCTCTCGCTTCAGCTCCTCATTCTCACGAGTCAGTCTTTCCAGCTGATCAATCAACGTCTTGTTGATTTGAGTTTGTTTCTGGTTTTCGTCGGCCAGCTCCCTAAGAGACCCATCCCGCTCAGCAATGGTCTGGGCTCCCACTAGCTGATCATTTAAGACCTTGATCAATTCCTTGTAGTCTACTGCTCGATGCTGAGCATGGCTGATAGTGATAAGTGACTGCATGGAAAACAGGAAGTTACTATAAGTAAAAACGATTAATAACAAATTGTCTTGTGATAAAATACTTACATTCATCAATTGAGCGAGCCCTCTTTGCAAGATGACTTCAACACTAAGCCAAGGCAAGGATTCAAAGCTTTGAATCGTTGAAGCATCATGAAGGTTTTGGTCGAGCAATTCCTTCCCAATGTTACCAGCAATGCGAAGGGACTCACTTAAGCCAGTCAGGCGAATGGGGGTTAGGCTCACAGAGGGAGAAATCGATGAGGGGGTCAACTGCGAGATTGTAATTGGCTGCTCGGATTATCTTCCCTGGCTGGTCGGGGTTGTCCTTGGAACTTTGTTTAGGGGGTTTGAGCCACTTCCCTCCCCAGATTTCCTCTTTTGGGCAAGGGTGGTGTTGAATTGCTTGAACATCTCTGAATCTGTAAAAGAGTAAACACAAGATTTGTTAGTAAAAAGTAGAGCAATATGTAGATAAATACTTTACTACTACCAGACAACTCTATAAATCCCGTATAACCAAGTTATTTAAAAACCAAACATCACACTATGACTACTAGACCTGAGTTTAGGATTTGATCAAGGAATTCATCCTCTTCATCAGATGATGAGCTGAAGTCTCTATGAAGCTGAATGGTCTTTCTTTTCCTAGGCTGTGTGGGAATGACACGTTTACGTTGGTCCTCTGGCAGGGGTTCCCTAATGATAAGGTCACCTGGACTACGAGAGTAGGGAGACGGTCCGGGAGAGAACTGGAGACGGTCTGGGAGAGAACTGATTGGTCACTACCTTAGTGTCAGCATTGAACTGGTCAGTTGCATTCGCTTCCTAAGTAGTACTTTCTACTAGGATGTTCTGGTTACTTGGTAACAGCCCCACCATCTGAAGATTATCCACGGTAACCAACTCTTTTACATTCTTCTCCTCGGTGGGCATGTTAGCCAATTCTTCTGCTCGGGGACACATTTCCTTGGTAGGCAAGGGCTGGTGAAATGGACCCGCATGTGTAAAGGCTAAGTTGTTGGCTTGGATATCTGAAGTAAGAAAATACTCTGTATAGTATTTTCCAGGATTTGACTTATGAGCGATACCATGGAGGTATTTGATCTCTTTATGCCTGTGGAAGAGGTGTAAAAAACATGTATTCTTGTGGCTTTGGTTAGTCCTAAAGTCGAAGAGATAGTGCACTTCATGAGGAGTAGGTGGATCCCAACCTTGCAGGAAGTAAAGGATGTATAAAGCGGACAACGCCTGAATCCCATTGGGAGCAATCTGGAAAGGAGAGACGTTGAAGTAGTCCGCTACTGACTGAAAGAAAGGATGCAGCGGAATGGTAACTCCTGCGAATACGTGGTACCTAGACCAGGCACAGTAAGGTCCACCAGGCTTGTTGGCTCTCTGATGAGGGCGCGGACATATCACGTTAACCCCTTTTAGGCCTGAGGCTTGAATGTGTTTGTCGAACATGCAGGGGTTAAGTTTGGAGGGTTTGGCTGTAAACCAAGAGAGTGTTTCTTTTCCTTCTTTTCTTGGTTTTTGAACGGCTAATTGTTGGATCTCGGTAGTAAATTTCTGAATGATTTTTCTCCGAGGGTTGCTGGTTTTTTGTATCTGGCGAGGCGGTCTTGAAGAAGCCACAGTTCGGACTTCACTATGTTCCACTACCTTCTGTGTGGCCCTGCGAGCCACCTGAGGGTCTTGGTTCTGAGGAAGCCTGTTGGATTTCTTCACACACATTTCTGAATGTTCAGCCTGCTGATTGAGAAACTGTTCTTCGTGGAAGAAATATAAGGCTGATCGGGGAAGGATCTTTTTAAGACGGCAAAGGCGATCTTCGCGAGTGCGACTGCTAGGAGACTTCGATGAAGAGTCACTGCTTTGAGGAGTATCGCTTGATTGTGGAATGGAAGTGTCAGAATTTGTATGGTTGTCACCTCCCCTATAGTCGAAGCGATTCATCTACAAAAAATAAAAATGGGGAGGTGAGTAACCATACAAGTATAAATCAATTAGTTCAAGAAAAATATTTATTTTTCTACTCAGAAAATATTTATCTAAGTAGCGTGCATGAGGGAAAAAGAAATATTGTAAGCCTAAAGGCTTGGAGGCGCAATATGTCCGAGCGGATGCACACCATGCTCGATCGGCTGTGTGTGTGCATCCGGGCGGTTGAAGGGTTCCGAGCCAAGGTGTGACTTGAGGAGCGCAGCTGGTGCGCATGTGCGAGCGGCTGGGCAGGCATGCCGTCATGCTGACCGATCGGGTGTGGTGTGTACCCTAGCGGGTGTCTGTTCGGGTGCATCCCGTCATGCAGGCGTGTGCGCACCCGAGGAGTGGCAGGCTTGCGCGCACCCAAGGAGCTTCCCAGGTACGGTGTCCGCGAAGTGTCGGGCGTGTCCGAGTGGTTAGGTAGGTGATACCCGAGGAGCACCAAAGTGCCGAGGGGCATCAAGGTACCCGAGGGGCCTTTGTCTAAGTAGCCATAAGCATTTCTGAGGAGCGCAGTAGGCACATGCGTGGTGACCAATCGATGCACCTTTGGTTACACTGAGGCATCCGAGGAGCATCAAGGCGTCCGAGGAGCATCAAGGGTCCGAGGGGCCAGCGCATAGTGACCGATCGGCTGGTGTGTTGCTCCATGGTGTCCGATCGATGGGACATTAATTCAAACCAAATTTCTTGGAAAAGGCATGCCCAATTGGTTTAAAGGCGTGCCCGAATATTCAAAGGAAAAAGGACCATGACCGATCGGCATAAACACTTTTCCCTAAACCCATTTCGAAAAAGCCTAAATCCCAAAGAGCATTGACACAAACACTTTTCCTCACTCAAAATACACAACAACAAGATCAAAATGGGGGATTTTAAAGATTTCAAAAGTTCTAGGGATCCTATCTATCATAAAATACCCAAGGACCTAAATATGCAATTTGGGATAGAAAGTTTATTTTTCTTCAAATTTTCAAGAAATTGAAGACAAAATTGATCTACCTATAGCCTATATAACATCAAAACAGCCACAATACACATTATATATCAAAGACTCATACAAAAATTCAAGGGAGTATTTCCTATGGGGGTTTCGGCACATATGGGTTTTAACAAACTTTTATGTGAAATTTTAAAGCTTAAAAAGCTTAAAAATAAAGATGAGGAAGAAGGAATTACCCAAATATATCTTGAAGAGGTTTTGATTTCTTGAAGAACCCTTGGATTTGCTTGAGGAAATTGGAGCTTTTTCTTGAAATCCTTGAAGCTTTTCAGCCAAGAGAAGAGTCTTTGGGGGTACACGGCCAAGAGAAAAAAAAGATGAGGGAGATGGGGAGCTTTTTGGTCTTCTTTTTCCTTATGAGATTATGAGCACTTATGGGCCTATTTAAAGGGAAAAAGTGGAAATTGTCATTTATTCTTAGACTCTTGGAATTCCCTTGGGTATATTTTCTCCCCCACGATTGGAGCAGTTAATTACAGTGATCATGGTCTGCTATGGCATCGTTGTCTGTTGCATAGGCGGGAAAATGTACAGTTAGATTTGTTATTATTGTGCCGTCAGCAATGGAGAAAAAAGTTTATTACGTGAGAATATCATATAATAAACTTGGGGGGAAAATGTTATCCCCAAAATTTGAAAATGATGACGTGGCAATAGAAGTGACAAATGGCAAGGAATGGCTGGGTGATCTGGCTTGGGAGTGATACAGTGGACCGGTGAATATTTTTGACTGACCAGTCAAGTGTCGTGACCAACCAGTCATGTGCTTGACCGAACAATCATGTGCTTGTCTAGCCAGTCACGTGCTTGTCCGACCAGTCAGGTGCTTGTTCGACCGGTTAGGTGCTTGTCCGACCAGTCAAGTGTTTGGCCGACAGGACATGTGTTTGGCCAACCAGGCATGTGTTTGGCCGACCAGTCACTTGTCTTAGCCGACCAGTGAGGATGTGGCCGACTAGTGAAGTGTTTTGGCCTTTCAGTTTTCCTTCTGGGTGTGGTGTGGACCGACTAAACAGAACAGTGCTACCCAAAAGATCCCAGTAACAGCTTCAACTAGAATCGGTCATACCGGCGTGGGAATCTCTCATTTTATCCCAAAGAATCGCATATTGTTGTATTTTAGATATTATTATTAATTAAATATTGAAAGAATAACAGAAAGATCCCGATTATGAGGGACTGCATTTGTACGATCCTGGGCTTATAAATAGAAAGCTCATGGTATCATAGAGAGGATTCAGATTCTAACTTTCCTAATAGAGAATTTGTATCTTGAGAGAAATATTGTATTCTTTTCATCTGCACTGAAGAAACTCAGTTGACTCAGGTTCATCTGATCTTGAGTGTAGATTCATAATCATAACTCTAAGTGGACTACGCTATTACCAATATTATTAATCATGCAACATATATATAAATATACACATACTTATGTATATCATATGGACACGTATACAAATATTAAAGAACATAAATATTTACCTCTTGAAGTCTATCAAGTATCCTTGAGTCTTTTCGTATATATATATCGATATTCATATCCAATGCTTTGAGTACTCAAACCATGATCTTACGGAGTGTTCTCTACACCTCAAGATGTGTGTGGGCATATAGAGAACATGAGTTTGTAATTTAAAAATCACAAGTATACCCCAGCACATGAGAACTTGGATTTTGGCTTGAGAAGGGTTAGAATAAAATAAGAAGATGATGACAATTTCTTGTCTGATCAATTCTGAAACTTTTTCTGAAACTCTACTCTCTTGTTTTCTTCTTGTTACTTCATAATATATATAGAGAGAGATTATATATTACCTTATTATTCATAATAATAATAGTAATATATTAATAATATCATAATGATGATAAGATTTGATTTAGGTAAATATCTAACTTACCAAATTTGAAAATATTTATTTTCAAATTATTATATAAATACAAATAGAAAAAAAAATCTTTATACTTTATCAATACACTGCTACACGCATGGCACAGTTCCTAGACTGTGTCATGCGTGTATAGCAGTATTCCCTTTCAGGGATATTACACTTTTCTTTTATTTATTTATTTAATTAAAATCTATCATTCCACAAAATATGGTATTATCTTTTTATTTAAGAAAAAAAATCACAACCATATCTCAAAATTTAAATTTTAAATTCAAATTGATGATCAACCTCAATTATCATATAATTGCATACTTGACGCGAAGAATAACATTCTTCTCAAACTCCCAAATTACAGTTATACCCATGTATCAACTCTTACCTTGATATGGTGTTGATAGAGCCACCCTGGGGACCTATGGACCTATAATATCAAGCTCCAATAAATATTACAATATTAACTAAAGCTCTTTGATTAAATAATCATATTTATTAATCTCATGCTTACTCTACTAAAAATATGAGATTGAACTCTTGATAATTATAGACATATATTTACTAAATACTTTATTAAGAATAAAGTGTCCATTGATATAATCATTACATACAACGTTTTTCTCAAATTCCCAAATTACAGTTATACCCTTGTATCAACTCTTACCTTGATATGGTGTTAATAGAGCCACTCTGGGGACCTGTGGACCTATAATAATCAAGCTCCAATAAATATTACATTATTAATCAAAGCACTTTGATGAAATAACCATATTTATTAATCTCATGATTACTCCACTAAAAATATGAGATTGAACTCTTGATAATTATAGACATATATTTACTGAATACTTTATTAAGAATAAAGTGTCCATTGATATAATCATTACATACAACGTTAATCCTCTATTAATGGTTCATAATTAAAATGGAATAAAATTACCGTTTTACCCTTTTAGCAATATCTTGTTCCTAGAGTACCATTGACTTTACTAGTAAAGGTTGTGTCACAACAAGTTTGCGACGTGAGCGCTCATAATCACGAAGGTAGGCAGTTTTTCTGAATCCCCTCCACTGTAGTGGAGAGTTTGTATTTATATTGTCCCTCTCGCCCAAGGGTTGTGTCTAAGCATAACTGATGGGGAAATATCCCTACATTCTCGCAAGTGGTTGTTGTCATGTCTATTAGGAGGCTTGACCAAGTTTTCAGGGCTGTTAGGCATTCTTTGTGGGTGGTTGGGTGATTCCTGCGGACTATTGACAATGAGTGTAACTGCGTTCAGCGACCAGGTTTATCTGTCTGTCATACCGAACAACAGGTTTTGCTAGTATACCTGCCGAGCAGCAACCATTATACATTTTGTGCTTACACGCCAAACAGCCTGCCTGTCACACCGACTAGCAGGTTTTCTGGTGGTCCTACCGAGTAGTAACTATTATATATTATGTGAGTATACGTCGATCAGCTTGTCCAGCCTAACACCATGTGTCTAAATGTCACGTGCTCAAGATTAGTGCCACGTCAGATATGCCAATTTTTGGAATAACAAAATGAAAGAATATCACATATTTTGTAAAGCATTATTTTAGTGGGAGCGTTAGTTAGTAAGCACTCCGTTACAAATATAAAGATTAGTTGGTTGTGTGTAACACAATCTAACTATATTTCATTCACATACTAGCATGTAATGATAATATTTTTACAGAAAACAATGATTGAAACACTATGAATCTAGTAATGAAATTTGGAATTCTATGACATCTGGATTCTTGAACGTCCAACTAAAGTTCATTAAACTTCAGTTTGAAACAGGATATTGAAAGAACAATCTCTTGGCACTGTCTCAAGCGACTTATATAGATAAGAAGCTTAAATACTTTAGTTTACAAAAATCCAAGAAAGGATTTTTTTTCCTTCCTGGTCAGGAGGGTGTATTATCTAAATAATAATGTCCATTTATTCTTTTACTAGAAAAGAAGAACATGAGACAATATTCCTACAACTCAATGATAGACTGTTTAATGCATCGAATGTTATGTCTTCGAATTAACATTTGTTACATGGTAGGAATAGTCAGCAGTTTTCGGTCCAATGATGGATTGAGTCATTGAATAAAGACTTAATTTTTTGAGTATCCTGATTATAATGCAGATTATATGTTTGTGTATTTAGGCAGTGACCTAAAATCCGAAAGCATAAAACTGATTTTAAACCAGGTAGAAATCTTCAAAGATTAATATTAGAATTAGTTTCCATAACTGTGGAAGAGACACATTAATATGAAAATGTATTGGACATTTAAGATTTGTATAGTTCACCATAGAAGCCTAAATGTAACAGCTACGAGCAGTTAAATAAGCTAGTTGATTTAGTTGAGTTCTTTACCATTCTGGAAAGGGTTTCAAACTTGAATAAACTACTAGTATCTCATTGTGAAAGCAATGAAGATACAACTATTCTAGAAGAACTATAAATCATGAGAGGGTAAAGCACATGAAATGAAGTATCATTTAATTCAAGACAATTTTACATAATTGATGTAATGATCTTGAAGATAGCTTCAAAACAGTTTCTTACAAAACTGTTAACAAAGACTTTGTTAGACAAATTCGTTCAGGATAATGTGATTGACACATTGAGAGAGAGATGCCTCAATTTGCTTTAGGGCAACTGGGAGATTTTTGGGAATAGTGCCCTTAAAGTAATTGTAGTTGACATATATTTTAAATGAAATAAATAATTGAATTGAATTATTATATTTAAAGACTATGTCCGATATTATATGATAATATTAAGTGAATATCATAAATTTCCAAAGTTTATTTATGTGGTCTTAATCTCATATTGGTATGGAAGGATCGAGATTAAGATAATAAACTTAAATAGTTCGCAGTAAAATAAAGTTATGGAATCTTTAGATTAATTACTGCTAGTATGGTCCACTAGTATTATGAATACATGTGACCTAGATCCGGGTTACTAGTGTAGTAAGACACTTTAGTGGAGGTACTTTGCATGCTAAGAGTATGTAGAACTGAACTAGATGTGCTTTGTTAATACTTACTTAAACACTGTTTCATAGTATTAATCAAACACATCAAATGATGATCATATACACAATGATCTTAATCCTAAGGTTACTATGAACTCCTATATATGTCATTTAATCCTTTCATTCATGAGTTAAGGTTTGTCAGAATGATCAGGCTAAAATCAAATGTTTTGGGGACTCGATGATGTATATGACTGGGGACGTAGTTTAACAGATATGGAATCTATACCTTCTTATAGATTGAATAATGGTTCCCTATTGAGTTAACTTTTGGAACTAAAAAGGTTATGAGTGCTCACGTCACAAACTTGCTATGACACAACCTTCACTAGTAAAGTTAATGGTACTCTAGGAACAAGATATAGCTAAAAGAGTACATCGGTAATGTTATTCCCTTTTAATTATGAACCATTAATAGAGGGTTAACGATGTATGTAATGATTATATCAATGGAAACTTTATTCTTAATAAAGTACTCAATAAATATATGTTTATAAGTATATAAAGAGTTCAATCTCATATTTTAGTGGAGTAATCATGAGATTAATAAATATTATTATTTAATCAAAGAGCTTTGATTAATAATGTAATATTTATTGGAGCTTAATATTATAGGTCCATAGGTGTCTAGGGTGGCTCTATCAACACCATATAAAGGTAAGAGTTGGTACAAGGGTATAACTGTAATTTGAGAATTTGATAATAATTTTATTCTTCGGGTCAAGTATGAAATTATATGATAATTGAGGTTGAATAATTAATTTAGGATTAATTATTAATTTCAAAAAATATATTTATTAATTTAAATATATAAATTTTCGAATTTCATATATATAAATAAATATTTTAAAATTAACTATTTTATTTGAGTCGGAGAAAATAAAATTGGGAAGTCAAAAATAGATTTTGATTTATTGAATTTTTAAAGATGGTGATAATGATGATCATAAATTTGAATTTTGAATTTAGAATTTAGAATTTAAATTTTGAAATATGGTTGTCATCTTTTCCTTAAAAAGATTAACACCTTATTTTGTAGGAGATTGATTTTAATTAAATAATTAAATAAAAGAAAAATGTAAAATTTCTGAAAAGGGAATAGCAGTACACGTCTGACAGACAATTCCTATTGTATCAGTATAGTTTTATTTCATTTATTTAATTATTTGAAAATTTGAAAATATTTTTTTTTAAAATGTGGTAAGTTAGATATTTACCTAAAATCAATTCCTATCATTATTATTATTATTATGAATCTCTATATATATGATATAGAAGAAGAAAGCAAAAACAGACAAATACACAAGAAAAATACATCAGACACAACACAATTCAGAATAGTTCTCAAAAGTTTTTTTGGACAAAAACTCTCTACTTCTTCTTTATTCTAGCCATTCTCAGACAATACTTTGGATTCCTAAAATACAAACTCATGTTCTCTATGTGTCCACACACATCTTTAGGTGAAGAGAACACTCTGGAAGATCGTGGTTTGAGTGCTCAAAGCTTTGGATAGGAAGATCGATAAAAATACGAAAAGACTCAAGGACACTTGATAGGCTTCAAGAGGTAAAAGTTTATGTTCTTGATTTTTGTGTTTATATACTCTATATAAATATATTGTATATTTATATATATATATATATTGGTTGCATGATTAATAGTATTGCATGATAATGTTTCTTGATTATTTTCTTGGTCATATAAATAGTTTATATGATTAATGAAAAATATTTTTTTGTTGTTTATAAAACAACAATGGGTGCACCACGCATGATTTTTCGTTGCGTGCTTTGAATGGTTTTCCAACAGTACTTTGTGCTTCGTGCAACAGGATGTACTTTGTGCTTCGTGAGAACATGAAGTACTTTGTGCTTCGTGAGAACAGGAAGAACTTTGTGCTTCGTAAGAACAGGAAGTACTTTGTGCTTCGTGAGAACAGAATGTACTTTTTGCTTCGTGAGAATAGGAAGTACTTTGTGCTTTGTGAGAACATGAAGTACTTTGTGCTTCGTGAGAACAGGAAGTACTTTGTACTTTGTGTGAACATGAACTCCTTTGTGCTTCGTGAGAACAGGAAATCATGTTCTCACAAAGCACAAAGTACTTTCTGTTCTCACGAAGCACAAAGTACTTCATGTTTCACGAAGCACAAACTACTTCATGTTCTCACGAAGCACAAAGTACTTCCTGTTCTCACGAAGCACAAAGTACTTCTTGTTCTCACAAAGTACAATGCACAAAGTACTTCCTGTACAAAGTATATGGGGTGTAAGAACACACAAGGTAAGATACAAATTTCAAATTTTCTAGAAACGTGTTCTATTTGTTCTTCCTAAAAAGGAAAAAATGTGCATGCTCGTGTCCTGTTCGTTCTACCTACACAGGTGAAATTATGTCTACTTGCCTGAGCCTAAAGGTGAGACAAACACAAGCCATGAAAAGAGAAAAAGCAGATATAAAAACACATAAGTTGTCCGTACCATTCACAAAAGGCAAACTATTATGTTCGTTGGTACATGTAGAAAGCCTCTGTTCACACTATGAACAATAGGCAAACTAGTATGTTCACACTAAGAACAAAAGGAAAAATGGTATGTTCGTTGGCATGCAAGTACAGACTACATCAGAAAATAATGAGTTAGGAGTATGCCAGTACAAAATACTCAAACATAAGGTGCACAAGAGACTAAGCTATCAGGACTCTGGCTCAAGGGTCTGGTCGCCCGGGGTAGTTAAAGGGCCAACAGAAGTGCTGGCAACAAGATCTCCAGGCCTTGAAACATCACCATCCCCTGACTGTACTAAGAAGGTGCGAACATAAGTGCTTTCTTCATCAACAAGTCTCTGTTTTCAAGCCTCTAGGTTTGAAGGTGATTAGCTACCGCATCAGCTTTAAGTTTCTCAACCTTAACAGCATGAGGCCTTTAGAGACGGTCAATCACAACCTTTAGTTGATTGTTATCGGAACAAGAAAAGATTTTGAGTTGCTCAAACTCAGTCCTACAACTGTTACTCTCACCACGAACAGTGTCTATCTCAAACATGAGGGTACAACATGTATCTTCCTTAACCTTCTTCAACTACTTGATAGATTCAGATAGCTTGGTCAAGGTGATCATTGTCTGCAAGGGATAAAAAGAGATCAACATAGTAAAGATGAGCCTCAGAAAACCACTTGTTCTATGTATAAGAAATTAACAAGGTTGAGGTTGGAAATGACATACAAACCCATTGGGATTCCTGTTCGTTGGTTATGTATGCAAATAGCATCTTTTTATTTTCATTCACAAAAACCACCAGAATAAGGTTGTTTATATGTGTGCTTTAGAGATAAGCTGTTCTTGAGTCATTTATTGGTTTTGAAGGGTGTATAAAAGGCTAGCATATTCAGGAAAAGGGCATTGGATCTATTCGCTCAAGACTGTATTAAAATAAATGTGGAATTGCTCAAGAACCTGTTCACGCAAGCCCCTCACAAGAAATGCGAATAGGAATCTATTTACCCAAAAATGGACTACCTGATGACGTGGCTATTTTAAGTATGTGTATCCTGCTCAGCCATCAACCAAAAGATGATTGGTTTATCAAGCATCATATTTATGTGCGACCAGCCTGGTCGCATGTATTCATTTATTTCCTTCAGATGTGCAATCTTGTAATTATGCATTAATTGTAATTTCTTTATTTACCTAGATATGCAAGTCTTAATTGTAATTAAGGCCCATTGGCACATGTAACCTTCTTGAGCCTATAAATACGAATCAAAGGGCTCAAGGAAGGGGACTTTTGGATTTGGAGAATCCTGAGAGAAAATTATAGTGTTATTATTCACCGAAATTGTAATCATCCCGAAGCTTGTGAAACTCATGAAACCTAGTTCATTAATCACGGTATTGGGATTCTACATCAATAAGAACACTAAGTGGACGTAGGTCAATACCATCTAATTGGGGCCGAACCACTATAAATCGTTTGTGTCGTTTACTTTTCCATCTGGACTTCTTCTTGTTTTCATCTCATTCTATATCGTTTATCTGACTCCGTGTCGTTGACAAATTCTAGGGTCAACATTTTGGTGCTTTCATTGAGAGATCAAATTCGAGACTTCCAAGGAAATCAAATGGCAAAAACATATAGAAAGACGGGACAGACTTCTGGTGCTGCATCCACCCAGCCTCCTCCACCAAATGTGGTTGAAGATGAACCATAGTTGGATTTCGAAGAGGAGGAGATGGATTCTGAGACCTTGAGGCAACACTGATTGTGTTGCAGGAGGAGTTGGCCAATCTGAGGGCCAATCAGGAGAATGTAGCTGAGACGATGGCGTTGCAACAAAGGGAGATTGACCGTCAACGTCAAGAGTTGAATGAGTAGCAGGCTTACATGGACCGGTGACAAAGAGATGCCACCACCACCTTGTAGGCAGCCATCTAGTTGGCATGGGGATAACCTGTGCCAACTTCTTAACCAGATCTACTACCAAGTGCACCACCACAACACGGTCTAGACCCAAGTTCTCCACCTCAACCGGCAAGCCTCTAAGGCCAGAGTCACATCCTGTAACTCCAAAGGTTACTCCATGTCAAGATCCTGAGTAGCAGCCACCTTCTCGTGCTAGTCATAATGATCCCCAACGTCAAAGGTAGAATAGGGCCGAGCAGCCTCCCCGAAGCCGTAGACGCCAAACTATTGAGGAATCGAAGCCACCGAGCAAAGGACAGCGTCCTTCTGCTAATAGAAGGCATGCCAAGTAAGGCTCAGCAGTCAGGGGCCCCCCACAACATAATAATGCCCGGGGACCCACCGACCAACGCAGGCCTCCCCCTGATGCTCGAGAAGTACCAGCAAGAGGAGGAAATAGTGCGATCAGCAAGTCACGCCATAGCCAATCACGTTTTCAGGACGGTCATGAAAACAATGAAGCTGATTCCGGCCAAGTGAATACTGGTCGAGGGCAAGGAGAGAAAGGTGGAGAAAGGAACCCCCCACCAAGAGAAAATAGGCCTGCGAGCCAGAACGCTGGGGGGCAGCCTAGGCAACCTAACCTCTTTGATCGGTTGGGCACTAGCGAGCAAATGCGTAGAGATGACGATTTGAGGGATGTGCTCAACAATAAGCATGAAAGGCACGATGAGTATGCTCCTCCAGCACCAGTCGCCCCAGCAATACTAGACGCAGTACAAGGCCAGATCGATACGCTGAACCAAGCCATCCAGCAGCTGGTAGGGAGCCGAACATCCCACATCGAGTATGATCGAAGAAGAGGCACTCCCTTCATACAAAGAATGGCAATGGCAGAAACCCCTAGAAAATTTAAGATGCCAGTATTGCCCAACTTCGATTGATATGGGGACCCGGTATCTTATGTGAATAAATTCGAGATACAGATGGACATCCAGAAGGTGTCGGATGATGCTCGCTGTTGAATCTTTTCGGCCACCCTATCCGATACTGCTAAGGAATGGTTTTTTAAATTCCCTCCTTCTAGCATAGTTTCATGGGAAATGTTCATGAAGGAATTCTACAGGCAATTCTACGCTGGTTGTGTACATCCGACTGAAGCCAACCAAACTGGTCGAGATTCGCCAGAAGGAAGGAGAGTCTTTACAGGAGTATGTCCAGCATTTTATGCGAGCGACAGCTGGAGAAAAAAAAAGGTTGGCGATGAGGGAAAGATGATGGCACTTACTGCTGGAGTGCAGCGCCACTCACCTCTCTGGAACAGTTTGAGGAAGAATGGGGTGAAGAGTACCCAAGAATTCCTTGATCGAGCAGACCGGTACATTAAGCTTGAAGAGGTGATTTCCAATGAAGGGAAGTCGCCTGCAAAAGACAAGGGACCAAAAGAAGATCCCGCTAAAGCCGCCAACGGGTCAGAAAAACCCAATGGTAACGGGAAAAGCAATGGGAAAATGGTGGAAAACGGGTGAACAATGAGCCGTCGACGTCTGAAAATAAGAGCCCTAAGGGCAATAGGTACGAGCCAAGATTCACCAACTACACGGCCCTTATCAAAAGCAGAGCAGAGGTGTACCAAGCGACCAGCACCAATGTCCCTTACAAGCGACCAGCGCCAATAAGGAAGGATATCTCTAAGAGAGAAACAACGAAGTTTTGTCGTTTCCACAATGACTATGGTCATGAAACCAATGAGTGTAACCAACTGAAAGATGAAATTGAGTTCCTTATTAGACAATGACACCTGAGGAGATATGTGTGAGTCACTGGAGGTTCTCAACGAGAGGCTCAAGGAGGCAACGAGCAGGCGCCTGCATGCCAATGCTCGCCCCCTTTACAGCCAGCTCCTGTGGCGGGTACATTACTAACCATCTGTGGTGGCCCACAACGCTCGGACCTTACGCCCCGACCAGGACATCGAAATGTGGAATGTGGAGGAGCGAACTCCCAAGAAAGCTCGAACAGAGGAAGAGCTAAGAAATTTCTCTGAGCTTGAAGCTCAGTATGTCTGATTCCCTCATTCGGACCCACTGGTCGTGGATGTCCAAATAGCCAATATGATAATTAAGCGAGTGTTAGTGGACACAGGGAGCTCAGTGAACATTTTGTACAAGTCTTCCTTGGAAAGAATGAAATTGTCAGTAAAAGATCTAAAGCCATGCAACCAAACCATTTACGGTTTTATCGGCGAAGGGCTCGCGCCAACAAGGTCGATTAGGCTTCCGGTTATAGCAGGAACTGCACCTGCGAACAGGACATTACTCACTACTTTTATAGTAGTTGATTTTCCTTCTGCATATAATGCTATGATTGGAAGGCCTATTCTAGTCAACTTACGAGTCGTAACCTCGGTTAGCACCTCGCCATGAAGTTTCCAACTGACATGAGGATAGGATGCATGTTGGGAAACCAGCGAGAAGCGAGGGAATGTTACAATTCCTCAATTACTAAGGTGAAGAGGGGTGGATCAAGGGAATAAGCCGAAAAAGAGTTGCAATTGGCCGATGAGATGCAAGCCCAGTCAGGTGAGCACGTCACCAAATAGGGTGTTGCCTAAAGTGAAGATAGGGATTTAGATCCTCGCTTTGGTGATTCTGAAGAAGAAGTAGGACTAGTCGAGGACCTCAAGGAGGGCCAACTCGATGAGGCAGATCTGACTAGGGTTGTGAAAGTCGGTAAAAGCTTAGAGACAAAAACAAAACAAAAACTGGTGGAATTTTTTGAGAAGAACCAGGAGGTCTTTGCCTAGTCGCACAAAGATATGGTTGGAATTGACCCAGCAGTTATCAGCCATGTCTTGAACTTAGATAAAAGGTTTCCACCAATATAATAGAAAAAAAGGCTGCTCGACAAAGATAGATCGAAAGCTTTAAAGGAAGAAGCAGAAAAGCTAAAGGAGAATAGATTCATCAGGGTAGCGTTTTATCCATCGTGGGTCTCTAACCCCATACTAGTTCCCAAGCCGAATGGCAAATGGAGAACAAGCATGGATTTCACAGACCTTAATAAAACCTACCCTAAAGATTATTTCCCGCTCCTAAGGATCGACTAGCTGGTCAATGCCACTTCAAGGCACGAGATCCTATCATTCATGGATGCATACTCTGGATACAATCAGATCAATATGCACCCACCTGATGAGGATCACACTAGCTTTCAGACCAATACAAGGCTCTACTATTACAAAATGATGTCTTTCAGTTTGAAAAATGCTGGTGCGACCTACCAGCGACTAGTCAATCACATGTTTAAAGAGTTGATCGGTGTAAACATGGAAGTGTATGTTGATGACATGCTGGTTAAATCGAAGAAGGTAGCAGAACACATTGGGGACCTGCAAGAGTGCTTCAACGTCTTGAATAAATATCAGATGAAGCTAAATCCCCTTAAGTGTTCCTTCGGAGTTGGATTAGGGAAATTTTTGGGATTTATAGTGAACTCACGAGGTATCGAAGCTAATCCCAAAAAGATCAAGGCCCTGGTCGATATGAAATCGCCAACAAAGATAAAAGATGTTCAAAGTTTAACTGAGAGGATTGGTGCTCTAAGTAGATTTATCTTTAAATCCACAGACAAGTGCATCCCATTTTTTAATCTACTTAGGGGCAATAAAAAATTCGAGTGGACGAAGGAGTGCGAGAAGGCTTTCCAGGCTCTAAAGTCTCATATGTCACAATGACCGATTCTGTCCAAGCCGGTTGAATAGGAAACTTTGTTCATCTATTTGGCGGTCACAGAATATGCTGCTAGTGTTGTCTTGATAAGAGAAGAGGAACATGTGCAAAAAGTTGTATATTATATAAGCAAAAGGCTAATAGGAGAAGAACAGCGGTATTCGCCCATTGAAAAATTAGCCTACTGCTTGATTTTAGCCTCCAGAAAGTTGCGACCATACTTCCAAGCTCACCCCATCGCAGTATTAACCGACTAGCCCCTACGGCAAGTCCTGTAGAAACCAGAAGCCACTGGTCAATTATTGAAATGGGCAATTGAACTTGGACAGTTTGATATTTCTTACTTGCCTCAAGCAGGAATGAAGGGACAGGCTCTAGCAGACTTTGTTGCAGAGTTCACTGGACTTCAGGATACTGAACCGATAGAAGAGCGTGAGCCTCAAAGCAAAACCCCCTCTTGGCAGTTATACACAGATGGCTCTGCCAACGAGCACCACACTGGAGCAGGAGTGATTTAGTCACACCTGAAGGGCATCGATTCCACTACGCGATAAGACTCGACTTCACAACGTCGAATAACGAAGTTGAATATGAAGCTCTGCTCGCATGATTACGATTAGCCAAGGATATGAGCATAAAGTCACTTGAAATCTATAGTGACTCCTAGTTGGTGGTTAATCAAATTACTGGAGAATATCAAGTCAGGGGTCTGAAGATGGTTGCTTATTTAAATTGGGAGTTAGTGAGATCAGGGGGGAAATTATGGGAATTTTGACTATTTTACCCCCGGGGGCATTTTCGGGACCCCGAGCATTACGATTTGCTTGAGGTTACTTAAACTTGAAGTAACCTGTTAGAATCATAAAAAGAACGTTCAGAACATTTTCTCTCCCTCTAGTTCCATTTTCGACACCCGATCGCATTTTTGAAGGAAACTTGAGTTTTAAGACTCGAATTCAGGCAAGGATCGAGGTATAGCGGTTCTAGGGAATATTAGAAGCTTTTGTAGCCAGACGATTTAGTTGGGAAACAACTCAATTAGAGGTAATTCAAGTTTTAAGTTCTAAGTTCTTAAAGTTTTTAAGCTTGGATTGGATTTTATGTTTTGATGAGTTTTTGGATGAATTGAGGCTTGGGTTTTATTGGTATTGGATAATTAGGATGTTTGGGAACTTTGATTTTGGGATTTGGAGATGTTTGGATAGGTTTTTGGAAGGTTTTTAAATGAAGAAAACGAGGTTTTTGGCTAGATTCGTGGTTAGGTCGCGGCCCTGTTCTTGGGCGCCGCGGCCCAGGCTTGAAGAATGAGGAGGTTGGCTGATTTGTAGGTAGGGTCGCGGCACAAAGTAGGTGTGTCGCGGCGCAAGGTGCAGATAGAGTAGAGGCTTGGCCTCTGTTTGGAGGCGGGCCATGGCTCAGTGCTGGGGGGCCGCAGCTCTTAAGGGCAGTTTTGCCTAGAGTTGGTTTTTAATCATGGGAACTTAACTCTAAGGGCCTGGGATCGATTCTACTACCCAGTTGAGTAGGATTCGACGTCCCGGAGGCTAGGTTTGGATTTGGAAGTATTTATTTACTCATTTTGATGGGATTTTATATTATGGTTGTGACTAGGTTATCACTAGGGGCTTGGAAACAGGATCGTGCTTGTGGCTCATTTATTGGTAACCTGTGCTTGGACCAAAGGTAAGAAAACTGTACCCAGTTTGTGATGCATAAGATACATGTGATTAGGGCATGACATAAATCATGAATGTGGAATTGATCAGAGCTTGAGTGTCTGTAATTGTGCATGATCATAATTATGCTAGTGATTATTGAGTAAGCATGCTGAATGCCCTACATTTGGATATTTGACATATGATATATGCCTGGTTGCATTGCTTACTTGTGAGTGGAACTGACCTATGAGTTAGGAATCAGCAAGGGTGTTAGTATTGACTGTGAAGCTGTGACTCATTAGTCAAGATCGACAGTAGTACTGAGCACTGGTCGTATGGAATTGACCTATGAGTCAAGAGCGGAATAAGCGTAATGAATGCAGAGCCGAAAAGATTAGATCTAATTAACATAAGCATTATCAACATAAGCATGAAATGCTTGACCGACCTTAAGTTTGATGAAATCAAAAAGTGGTTGTCTAGTCTAAGGGCTAGTTACTTAGAACCAGAGCCAAAAGGCTAAGGTGACCGACACATCACATGGCTAAGGGAGCGGATCCCCAGAGATGGACTCATTAGCCATATATTCTCAATATGACTTGATAGTCATCTATACAAAGGGCAGGGCCCATAAGTCATATACATAAAGGGCAGAGCCCATGAGTCATTATTTGGACTTGCTTGCATGCATGAGTAGGATTATTACTGCAAGGCATGCCTATTATGATTCAGTGACATGTTATTACTTGTTCATGGAAAATTGAGTTTTCTTGCTGAGCTTCAGCTCACGGGTGCTATATGGTGTAGGTAAAGGCAAAAGAAAGTTGGACCATCCTTGAGTTGGAGAGCTTAGGTGACGATGTGTACATATGCGGCTGCTTGACCACCATGACCGAGGGTTTAAGGAAGAACTAGGGTTAAACCCTATTTTTCCGCTTAAGTCGGTTGGTTGTAAATATGTAATTGTAATTAACCTTTAAAATATATTTTTGGGATCCCAATGTATACAGTAAACGTTTTAGTGAAACGTTGTATCTTTAACCAAAAAATTTAACCCTAAACTGTTAATCACATTTAGTTACACGATTATGGCCAAATGACTCGGTTAGCGAGTTTGGCGCTATTTATAATGCACAACGTAATAGTCCCTGGATATGAGGGTGTTACACTTATTGCAAGAGCACGAAGCCTAAAAGGACCAAGGTGGGTCCAAGGGTCGTAAAGTGTGAATTTATTGGCTATGCCTCAAATAGCAAGGCCTATAGGCTATTAGACATGGAGTCTAATGTGATAATTGAATCAAGAGAAGTGGAGTTCTTTGAGAATATGTTATACTGTGATAACAATTCTCAAGAACCCACAAGTGTTGGAGAATCTCTTAAAGAGAAAGATCCAAAGGTTGATGAGCAACCTATATTTCCTCGGAGAAGCCAAAGTCTTATAGAATTGGGATCAAATGAGACATGTTCTCAAGTGGAGACGCTCTACCTAGTAGAAGGAAACCTTGAAGAAGTCACATGAAAATTTTCTATGGCTCTTCGAGTTGATAGTGATCCCAAAACATTCCAAGAAGCAATGTCTTTTAGAGACTCTGCTTTTTTAAAGGAGGCAATAAATGATGAGATGGATTCAATTATTTCAAACCACACATGGGAATTGGTAGACCTTTCACAAGGTTCAAAACCAATTGGGTGCAAGTGGGTATTTCGAAGGAAATATCACACCAATGACGCATTACAAACCTTCAAGGCAAGACTAGTAGCGAAAGGGTTTAAACAAAAGGAAGGAGCCGATTATTTTGACACGTTTGCACCGGTTGCTAGGACAACCACTATAAGAGTATTATTTTCCTTATCATCAATATATAACATTTATGTTCATCAAATGGATGTCAAAATGACATTCCTAAATGGAGATCTGGATGAGGAGATTTATATGGAACAACCGGAGGTTTTTGTTCTAAGGGGAAATGAACATAAAGTGTGTAGGCTTCTTAAATCATTATATGGTTTAAAGCAAGCACCAAGAAAATGGCATGAGAAATTTGATAAATCCATAATTTTGGATGGGTTTAGACACAATAATGCGGACAAGTTCTTATACTCTAAGACTTGTGATGACTATGTCATCTTGGTGTGTCTATATGTTGATGATATGTTGATTTTGAGTAATGATATGAAAGGCATAATGGAAATGAAGAGGTTTCTATCTCCCACTTTCAAGATGAATGACCTTGGAGAGGTTGATACCATCTTGGGTATAAAAGTGAGAATAAATAGTGGGGGTTATGCCTTAAGTCAAGAACACTATGTTAAGAAAGTGCTTGACAAGTCTAGTCATCTCAAAATCAAAGAGGCAAATCTGTCATTTGATTCAAGCATAAAGCTTGAAAAGAATAATGGTAGAGTAGTGGCTCAACTTGAGTATATGAGTACATTAGGGAGTCTAATGTACATCGTTCACTGTACAAGAGCGAATATTGCATATGCGGTTAGTAAACTAAGTAGGTTTACTAGCAATCCAAGTATGGAACATTGGAAAGAGAATGAGAGAGTTCTAGGGTACCTTAAAAGGACCAAGCAACTAGGCCTCCAATATTCAAAATTCCCGAAGATACTTGAAGGATATTCCAATGCGAGTTGGATATCAAGTGTAGGAGATAATTTCTTCACAAGCAGTTGGGTGTTTATGCTCGGAGGAGGAGCGATTTCTTGGGGTTCTAAGAAATAAACATGTACTTCACACTCAACCATGGAGGCCGAATTTATAGCTCTAGCAGCAACCAACAAAGAGGCTGAGTGGCTTAGGGATCTCATGTTGGAGATCCTAAATTCTGAGGATGAGGTATCGACGATCTCAATACTTTGTAATAGTCAAGCCACATTGGCTAGAGCATATAATGGTGTATATAATGGGAAATCTAGACATATAAGTCTAAGACATGAGTATGTGAGACAATTGATTCATGGAAGAATCATATCAATCTCATATGTTAAGACAAGTGAGAACTTAGCGGATCCATTTATAAAACCTCTTGCGAAGAGGTTAGTAAGTTCTACTTCAAAAGGGATGGGACTAAAACTTCTAGAATAATATATTAACCAATGATGGCAATCCAAACTTGTGAACATCAAGGGCAAGAGTTCAATGGGTAAGAACAAGTTATTGGGTGAATTGTTTCAACACTAACAAAATCATGAGTTCCATCCAAGGATGATTAGTGTTGGTTGCTATCGAGTGAGGGTTAAGCCTAAGGCTTTTAATGAAGTTCAGTTGTGTGCAACAAGCATCTCTAAAGGTAGCAAAGATGATATAAGAACTTCACCTATGTGAACTTAGAGGTGGTGCCGCCTCTCATGGGAGTTGGAGTTTCTCCTCAGAAAGTTCATAAAATGGATGAGTACATGGCCATATGAGTGCTAAGCGAGAAAAGTGGGAAAATGAATGGTCTAATGGAGGTGTGTGTGGTGTTACTGGTTTTATCATTAAGGAGTATTTGGTTCAATCTTTAAGACACCAATGACGTCGATATGGTTTTGTAATACTTTCACTAAGATAAAGTTCAAATCAAAAGATACATTATTTTATGCCCCAAAACCGTTAAGCTAAGAATAGAGGATTATATTTAACCAAGTAGGGGAATGTTGAGGTTGGTTAATATGTTTACACGTTGAGGGGAAAAGCACTTAACGGTTTTCACTTAAAGAGAAGTGAAAACATGAGATTGTGTAGAAGGTATCTAAAAGTGACTTTTATGGGTCTAAAGTGATACAATGAAGTATCCAAACATTCCCAAAAATTTTGGTAGCATTTGGAGCAATTTTAGGACCATTGGAGGGGTCCAAAATCAAATAGGGTGGTGATGTGTCGCCCCCTAAGTAGCGTAGCATCGCCAAAATGCGAAGGGCTTCAAAATCCCTAGCAGGCGATGCATCGCCTGCTTGTAAGCGATGTATCGCCTGGGCGGTCTTTTAGGGTCGTACAGTTTACTTAAAATGCTCCAAATGATGTGTTTTAAATGCTCTAATCCTATTGGTTAGAATAATTATGATACCTACTATAAGAAGGTGAGCCCAACTTTGGTCCAGAATCTTCATCGTCAACCAATGCCCGTCTTCGGACCATGGATGAAAACGCATTCCAACTTTAAGGATTTTTTTTGGATGTGATCACAACAAAGTTTACTCCCCTAGTTACCACCCCTCCGGCAAAGGACTTCAATAAGGGTCTGTTACTCATGCCTATTGACTCATCCATTCCTATCGGCGGTGAGTCAGCCGAGGAAGTCCAAAGGGTTCAAGGATGGTCTGACCCGAGGAGAGTGCCTGTCAAAGCAACAAAGATTCAGTCAAAAAATAGGAAAATGGGTCAGAAGTACATTTGGAGACCTAGATCAACTTGCAAGGAGAGGGTAAGATTTCAATGGCCTATTCCCGTTTTAGGCCTAAAGCTATGACGCCTTTTCTGAATGAAGAAGAGGCTCCTAAGTTTTTTCCAAATTCGATTCCCGCCCAGGGTCTTAAGGAAGGGTTTTTATATGAAGAAGGAAACCTAGATGGTGGTGGGCCATCAAGAAAATATCAAGTTCATATGGACCGTGCCCCAACCCGTGTGGCGGAGAATGACCTACTACCTTCCAATGTGGGCCTGATGAGTCAAGAAGACCCAATTAGTGAGGCCCAAGTTGTGGCTGCTCTCCTGTGTTTATGGGCCACTTCACTTCTTTGCAAAACGTGAGTTCTGGACAAATTTTATGAAGGTGGGGGACAAGTTTAAAGGCCCTTGACTTTTGATTGGTGACATGAACTTAATTCTTACTTCCTCTGATCGAGTGACTAACACAGGGGCATACATGTTTCTCCTTGTCATAACTCCTCTGATTAATGATAAAGGAATCATCGAGCTAGCCATCAAAGGTGATGCGCTTACTTAGGACAGCCATAGGGAGGGTCAATTTCACACGAAGTCTGTTATTAATAAGGCGCTAGTCAACCAAGATTGGTTTCTCTTATTCACAGAGGCAGAGCTGCATTCATTGCACACGATGACTTCGGACCATAGGCCTCTATGTCTCATCCTTAAGGGTAACAGGAATAAGGTCAAAAATTATTCTATTTTGAGGCTATGTGGACGCGGGATCAACGTAGTAGCTTAGTGGTGCAACAAGTGTGGGGATCCTATCTTTTGGATCGCCCCTCAATCAACTTTTTTAGACATATTAGAGCTACCAGGGTAGCTTTGTTAAAATGGAACAAATAAAAATTTGGGGACCTTAAACAGGAGATTTCTAAGCTGAAGCAAAAGCTCAGTCATATCCAAGCTTCTTCGATGGGGAGTCATACCTGATAGGAAGAAGAGAGAGTTCAAAGAATGCTTACGGAAACTCTGAGAAGAAATGAGGTTCACTGGAAGAAGAAGTCCAGGATTGATTGGCTCCAACATGGGGACAAATGTACCAAAATCTTCTTCATTACCACGGCCATTCGGAGAAGGCCCAACTCAATAGATTGTATAAATGGGGAGAATGGCTCCTGGATTTATACAAGAGGGCAGATTGGCAAGAAGTTTGGGCGCTATTTTCAGAATCTCTTTTCGCAAGACTCTTCAATGCTATCCCAAGAGCTTCACCATCTAATCCCCAAAGGGCTTTCGCAAACCCAACAGGACGCGGTGTTGGTACTTCCATGCAAAGAATAGGTAAAGGAAACCATGTTCAAGATGAATAACTTTAAAGCTCCCGGCCCTGACAAATGTCTGTCTTGTTTTTCAAGCATTATTGGAACATCATGGGAAGTTCATTTTGTGAAGCTATAGAGGATTTTTTTTGTCACAGGGTCCTTGCGTCGGGGGTTCAATGCAGCTAATGTGGTTATAATACCTAAGGTGGATAATGTCAATCGAGTTAGTCAGTTTAGGCCAATATCCCTTTGTAATGTTTATTACAAGGTTATCACTAAAATCCTGGCTAATAGACTTAGGCTAGTCCTGCCTCAATTCATATGCCCAACTCAAGCAGCGTTCGTTTCGGGAAGAAATATCTAGGACAATGTACGCCCTGAATATTAGCACGTACTTTGTTGAGGCAGCTCGGGAAAAGCGAACTAACAAAAAACCATAAGCAATACGCCACGTGTTCACCCTTCATCCGGGGAAATATGGTACGGACCCCTAGACGAATAGCTCGAACTGATGAATCATTTAGGAGCTTATCACCTGGAACCATTGTATAAACATGGCACCAAAAGACACGAACTAGATTTACATTAAGCTCGTGGTACCTCACCTGACATACCCTAGGGTCTTTGTAAAGTTGACCACGCAATATAAACGTGCCTATAACAAACATCACATGTCTGTTTAATTCCCGAATTCCCGGATACGCAGTTTAAACGTGGGTGATCAGACATCACACACCTGATTAAGGCCATGCGGCCCATTACCTTTTTTATCTGACTGATTAGACCGCACCTCAGTGTAAAATTTAGATATTAATCATCAATGTCACAGAAATGATGTGAAGGATCAAGAGATCACGGGATGACCCCAATACCTACCCATAGATCATTCTCCTATAAATACTAGGATCCTGGGTAGTGCAAGGGGTTGGATTCTTTCTGTAATGCAAATACTCTGTAAAAATAGCCAGAGAGAGAAACAATAATAATATTGACTCGTGGACTAGGGGGATTTTAACCTCCGAACCACGTAAAAAGGAGTGATCATTTTTCTCTTCATAGTCGACTTCCAGCATCCTTGAGTATTATCATTTTCTTATTACGGTTTATCATTAAGCACTAATTCATCCTAGTTATTTATATAATTCACTGTTGGCGAAAAACCGCATCAACAATTTGGTGCTTTCATTGAGAGGATTTAGATTAGTGCTATCACAAAAACTTGATAACAGTGGTCACTCGTTCGAGACATGGTAACGAGGCGGATCAACATGGTGGGCAGGAGGCTCACCATACTGTCGTATCCAACGAACAAGACATGGAGATCCAGCAACGATCAGGGAAACAGCCGATGGGTCATGGCGACACTGGGAGTTCAGTGCCCTTACCGCCAAATCCGAACCCAGGTTACTTGACGGCGGTGGAAATGGAAAACATGCAATTGAGGAGTCATCTAGCCAAAGCAAATAAGCAAATCGAGGAAGTCTTGGCCCGGCTACCCCCTCTTGCAACCGACGTTAACGTCAGAAAGAGGCAAAGCAGGACTCACAAGTCCCGCCAGGATAGTCGGCCCAGGCCCAATCGATCGGTCAGAACCTCAACCCCGAGTTCTGCGCCCATGTTGCACCATCGCCAAGAAACTATGTTTGATGATTTTCCCAGGGCCCATCAACGAGTCAGCCGGTCAGTCAAAACTTCAACCCCAAGTTTGGCTCCACCATCGAATGCACCCAAGAGAGCTCAGGATGGTTCAAGGAGGAGATCTGGGGGAAGCTCGCATGGCCAACCTGCTCCGGCTAGCACCCCCGCGCAGCGATCGGATCGCCAGACGTAGAGGGCTAGAGGCGCTGGAACAGAGAGACCGCGGGCTAGTTTGGTCCGATCTGACGGAACTAGAATTGCATCACCGATCAGACATCCTCCTTCTCCAATAAGATATCCATCTCCTCCTCATCATGCTCGAGACATTCCAGCATACGGGAACAACAGGAGGAACCTACCTCCCATTGTTCCTATTCATCACCCGGGAGCACACAAAAATGTCCCAAATCCTCACCCTCGGCAACAGGCCCTGAGCTTTTCCAATGGGAGCTATTGGACCGAGAGCCACCGAAGTGGCAGATCTGGTGGAGACCTGAGAATTCATCTAAGTTCGGTACAAAGCCCTCGAGTCGCCCCGCGGACCGAACTTCGAGATCGCCTCAACTCGCAAAGAGGAAAGCCGACCAGAAACGAAAGTCATGCTCACCGAGAGGATGGTCCTTCTGAAATACGTGACAACGGGAATGTCCCACCAAACCAAGCTCAAGCTTGGAGGGACAATAACCCGCCTAACACATACAATGGGACGGGAGCTGTTGAACAGCCCCAGAACAACCCAAGAATCAAAGATCAAACCCTCGAAAGGTTAGCTTAGATGGAGGAACTAATGAAGAGGCTCCTACTAGAGAAGGGAAAATATGAATACGACTCGGGGGACGAGCTTGAGCTTTTTTCCCCCAACATCGCAGTAACGGCGTACCCGCCGGGTTTCAGGATGCCCCATGTATCCAAATTCGATGGGGACAGAGATCTGTCGGATCACTTGGGGATGTTCAACACCATGATGATGGCCCATAATATCGGGCCCGAGCTGAGATGCCTGATAATCCCTTCGACTCTGATCGAGCCAACTAGGCAATGGTTCAAGCAATGTAAGAAATAGTCTATCAGCTCGTGGAAGAATTTCTCTACCAACTTCAAGAGGGCATTCCGAGCCTCTCAAGCAGTTCGCGTCAAAGCGGATTCCCTGGCGAACATGAAGCAACAGCCCAGAGTAGGGCTGAGCATAAAATCTGAAAAATCGAAAAAACCGTGTACACCGACCTACCGAACACCGAAAAAACCAAAACCGTTTAAACCGAAAAAACGGCCGACGGTGCAAACCGCCACTGTTCGGTCGGTTTTGAAATTTTGGGTGAACCGACCAATAAAACCGAAACCGACCGAACATAATAAAATAATAATATAATATTATATAATTATTAAAAATTTTAAAATTTGTACTTTTAATTATGTTTCAAACTTTAAAATTTGTAAATGTAATTATGTTCTATATATTTATGTTTTAAAAATGCACAAAAAGGAATTCCAACAATCCAAAATTTTTAATTTTTTAACTAAAACTTTCAAAAAAAAAAACAATAATTAATTCGGTTTGGTCGGTTTAACCGACGAAACCGCGGTCCAAAACGGTCGGTTTTTTTTTAAATTGGTTTGGTTCGGTCGGTTTTTGGATTGCACCAATCCGGACCGAAAGCCGAATTCTGGATTTTTTATTGTGAAAAAACCGCCCAAACCGACCGATGCTCACCCCTAGCCCAGAGAACCCTTAAAATCTTATCTGAGCAAGTTCACCAACGTTGCGGCCTGAGCTAGGGACGCAGACTAAAGTTCCAGACTCATGGCTATAAGAACTAGAATCCTTGTTGGGGGCGAGCTGTGACGACCCTAAGGTAGGGTACGTCCACCACATACTCGTACTTCAAGGGTTTACGAGTATGTTAGGCACTTGACCAAATGAAATAAATAAAAAGATACTAAGAAATGCAGAAAAATTTAAAACTTTTATATAAACTTATTAATAGAAATTATTACACGTATGAATACTATAAATTTAATGTATCCATATGAAAAACTCTAAACCACTATTGCATTGCTACTAAGTCCGTGCTCCACAAGTTGCTCAACATCTAAAGCCACACCTGGAAAATGTTGGAAAATAACATAATGAGCTAACGCTCAGTAAGAAAATCTCATGCATACAGATACACATGAATGTCGTGAGTTTGTAGTGCACATATACTAATATGCTGACTTATATACTTATGCAGTTCATTTATTGCTCATGCACTTTCAAACTTTACTTTTATGCTCTTTCTTTTACTTTCATATTTTTATGGGCCCGATTTCACTTGTGCACACTGTTTGATTTAGCAAATGCCTGCAGGGCTTATAACACATATCATATAGAATCCCATGGGTTCTCCTCCGGCTAGCCATCATCGCAGCTAGGCTCATCATAACACTCATTTCATCGTTGCCATAGCTACCATACTTATTACACATATGGAGGAGAAAGACGGAAACATGGCAAGCATATCTGAATGGTCAACTCTGACCTAGCCCACACTAGTGGGCAGCCACTATAAGTCTTGTAGACTTCCGTCTTCTTCATTGCACTAACTTAATTGCTTCATCGAAACAGTGGCACCTTTTTTTAACATCTTATTATCACTTTGCTTAAGCCTTGTGTCATTAAAATGTTTAACTTTACATAAGACTTTTCAAGGCATTTCATAACTTTTCTCATATTCTTATGCATGGTCTTATATCACATAATAATGTATCACATACTGTACATGCCATGCATACATGTAGATGGTAAAATGCGAATGTTCATGTTCATGATTCATGTTTGATGGTATTCAATCAAGGCATTGTATCACATCTCATATAACTCAAAACATCTTTAGTCATAATACATGAAGCTTTGGGTTCGTGGTGTTGTTATACCTTAACGTAGAGCTATGGCTCAGGTCTAAGGTTTCCAGCCTAAAAACTTAAACGCTTCATATATCATAACATATAACAAAATCATGAACATAAAAGTAATCCACATATTCATCAACATAAGAACACATACTTGCACATAATTCATATCAATCTTAACCAAGTAAGACAGCTTTCACATATCACAAAATTCCTCAATTGCATATCACACAACACCATTATGATATTCATACAATCATTCTTCACATACTTATCATATGCATCATCATCATTCCATACTTAACTCATCAAATATACACAATCAATGTAGTCATGTATCTTACACTTAAGCACAAAAATGTGAGATTTACTTACCTTAGGTCCTTAGCTTATTTTAAAACTGCTCACCAAGAGTCAATCAATCAAATCCATACAAATCCTATTCAAGGCACATCATTTATTAAATTCTATCAAAATCGTAAATATACACTATTGATAGTGTATATTAACAATATCATAAACTATATAAATGATAATAATAATTATTATCAACGTAATGCAAATAACTCTTCATATAAAACCAAGCTTTAAACATTGCTCATAAGATAATGTACTCTTATGATAATAATAACATCAATAATAATTATCGTCTATAAATAAACTTATTTCAATATTAATAACAAAATACTTCAATAACAATACATATATGAATGTATATATTCAAATAGTCATTTTATAAAAATAAAAAATCATATTTTTAACATAAAATTGTAATAATCGATATAATAATAATAATATAAATATAAATATTTATATTATTATTAACTAGTCGTAATATCAATTCCAGTGATATAATAAATATACTTTCTCCAAAATTCACTGGTCTTACAAATATCAATAACTATAAGAAACTAATATTTGATATTATTTTAATATTCAAATATTAACAAAAATATTAATACATAATAATAATTGTTAAATAATAAATTTACTATAAATCACACTTTTCATATATATATATATATATATGAAACTATATTTTTTATTTACTTAACAAAATAATAACAATAATAATTAAAATTACTTAATCATAATAATTTCCATATTAATAGAAAATCAATTAAATATGTATTTTTATAATTTATTTAATATTTAATATTTTCTAGAAAATTGGACAGCACAGCGGCTATAAAATGGAAAATCCCAAAATCAAAACCTGTATAAGAAATATATATATATAATCCCAGACAGCCAGTATAATTACAGAAAATATTCAATATATCAAGAATATATAATTATATATTATAAATACACATAATAACAATTACTCTAATCAATAACAATGTAGGTCAAATAATTTATACCATAATGATCAGGTTCCACAACAAGTCAAACGATGATTTTCTGAGACTCAAAACGTACTTCGGAACCTCGAACACTAAGTTTCGACCGTCGGTCTACGGTGGATCGCGGTGGCTCGTGGTGGGCCCACCACCCAACTATGGTAGATGTAGGAACAAGTTATTGGGTTTTGAAGCCCACAACACGAGGAACACGATGGTGGTGACAGATCGGCAAACGGATGCCCGAGGTGGCCGAATCGCAACTTTGAAGTCGCGGGGTGGCCGAACTTAAATCGAGTGGTTGAGGCATTTAATCGGCAAGTGAGCTCTAGATTCCCTCGTGGTCGATAGTTCGGAGGCCTCTGAATCCAACGGTCTGGCGCGTGGCTAAAAGTGGTGGCCGGAAAGTACTCCTGCGTCGTCGGCAACAGTAGCACGCAGAGGAGAAAGAGAGAGAGAGAGAGAGATTTTCTAAGGAGAGAGAGAGAGGGGGGCTCGGGTAAAAAGAAAGGCTGAAGCCTTTTATTTTATTTTATTTATTATTTTATTTTTTAAAATTACACTTGGACCCAAAATACTAAAATTATTTTCAAATAAGCCCTTTAGCAAAACTTTCTTAATTTTATAAAAATCCCCAATTAAAATTATATGACATTTGGGACCAATACTTGACTACTCAAGTTTCTTTCTCTTTAATCTCATTAAAAACATAAAATGATATTTTAAACACTATTTTTCCATTACTATTTCTTAAATTTGTAAACTTGTACATTTTATTTATTAAAACTCTGATTTATAATAAAAAAATGTATAATGAAAATGTTGGATATTACACGAGCTGTGGAAAGAAATCCAGAGGAAAGATGTCAGCACCGTGGATGAATTCCTGAAAAAGGCCCACAGATGGATAGACTTGGAAGAAGCGCGAGCATCGGTTGCGGGAACTGGCCAAGTCTCTGACCATCCCGCTGGACCGGAAACATACGTCGTAACAATGACTCAAACCGTTCCCCAGAATAACCAGGGGGAGGAAGCAAGAGAAAGGGAATTGGTGAGGGCAGCCAGTGCGGTCCAAAGAAGAACAAGCCCATGGAGAAGTTTAAACCGGTCTACGCGGTTTACACCGACCTCACAGACACTACAGAGCACATTTTCCTAGCGAATTCTGCTCACCTTTCCTGGAAAAATCCAGAGCCCTTGAAAAATCATAAGGCTAAGAGAGACACTTCCAAATTCTGTTGATTCCACAACGACATCGATCACAACACCGATGATTGTAGGCATCTGAAGGATGAGATCGAGACACTCATTCGGGCTGGACCCCTGGCTCAGTATGCCCGGAATCGAGTCACTCCTAATCAACCCACCAGGCAAAATATTCAATCAGCTCCAGAAGTCCCAGCAAATCCAACCGGAGCCCAAGTGGGTTAGGACATCCCTCCTCCAATAATAGGAGGAGAGATAACCACCATTTCTGGAGGCCCTCATCTGGCAGGCTCGAGCAGAGGTGCTCAGAAAAGATACATCAACGAATTGAAGTCTCATAACAGAGTCGAATTTTTCCTAGAGCAGCACATACCCAAACAACAGTGGTTGGAGAGATAGCCAATCAGTTTCACCGAAGAAGATGCTAGTCATGTCTAGTTCCCATATAACAATCCTCTAATCATAACCACCCAGCTCGCCAATTGGAGAGTTAGGAGGATACTAGTTGATAATGGGAGTTCAGTGAACTTTTTGTTTTGGTCCACGCTAGAAAAAATGGGGTTATCGGTAACCGAGTTGAAGGCCACCTCCATCATGTTGTATGGGTTCTCTGGCAAAGGGTCGGCAGTGATAGGAACAATTGAGTTAGTAATAACCTTGGGAGAGGGACCTCAAATTGTCTCCAAGCTCCTCGAGTTTGTGGTCATCGATTGTCCCACCGCATACAACGTAATTTTGGGTCAGCCTACGTTGATGGCATTTGAAGCCATAACTTCTATCCGCCACCTCACAGTCAAATTCCCCTCCTCTACGGGGATATGTACAGTCTGAGGCGATCAGCTCATTGCTAGGGAATGCTATAGCATTTCCATGAAGGGAAAATCACAACCCGGGCAGCAGACGATGGCCATTCAGGGCGGAAGCAAGGAGCCCCAGGAAGTGAGAACTGGCCCTGAAATAAAGGAATCTCAGCCAGCCGACGGCGTAGATACCACCATGAGTGACGATATCAACCCTAGAATTGGCAAAGATAGGTCCAAGTTCCAGGCTATCAAAGAGCTCGAAGAGGTAAACATCGATCCTAAAGACCCTTTGAGGGTGGTTAGGCTTGGGAAAAACCTTGGTGATGAGAAAAAGGCGGAGCTGCTGAAATTCCTGCAAGGAAATCTAGACGTTTTCGTCTGGTCTCACGAAGACATGGGAGGGATCAGCCTGAGCATCATCATGCATACCCTCAACTTGGACAAAAGCATGCCTGCGAAGTTGCAGAAACAGAGGCGTCTGGGCACGACCCGAGCTGCGGCCCTGGAAGAGGAAGTTGCTTGGCTATTAAAATGCAGCTTTATCCACGAGGAATAATACCCGATCTGGATCGCCAATCCTGTTCTGGTCCCAAAACCTAACGAAAAATGGTGGACCTGCATCGACTTCTCTGACCTGAATAAAGCATGCCCCAAGGATTGCTTCCCCTTACCAAGAATTGACCGGTTGGTGGACGCCACAGCAGGGCACGAGCTCATGTTCTTCATGGATGCATACTCTGGTTATAACCAGATTGCTATGAATCTCGCGGACCAGGAGCATACCAGCTTCATGACTCCAACCAATGTTTATTGTTACAAAGGCATGCCCTTCGAGCTGAAGAACGCGGGAGCTACATATCAGAGATTGGTCAACAGAATGTTCGTTAATCAGATAGGGAAAAACATGGAAGTGTATGTTGACGACATGTTGGTCTAGTCAAAAACTGCCGATGACCTTGTTCCCGAGTTGAGGGAATGTTTTGAGATCCTGAGGAAGTATGGTATGAGGTTGAATCCCCAAAAATGTACCTTTGGGGTGGCGTTAGGAAAATTTCTGGGTTTCATAGTCAACACTAGGGGGATAGAGGCGAACCCTGACAAAATTAGATCGCTACTCGAAATGCCATCGCCCCGGTCACAAAAAGACGTCCAGAGTTTGACAGGAAGGGTGGCGGCCCTTAATCGATTCATTTCCAAGTCTACCGACAAGTGTTTGCCATTCTATAACCTGCTCCGGGGGAATAAAAAGTTTGAGTGGATCGAAGAATGTGAGCGGGCCTTCCTCGACCTAAAAACACATTTAGCCGAGCCGCCAGTGTTGTCTAAGCCAACGGCAAGAGAGCCTTTTTTTCTTTACTTAGCCGTTACGGAAGATGCGGCTAGCGTCGTGCTGGTCCGGGAAGAGTACCGGGCTCAAAAGCCAGTCTATTACATTAGCAAAAGGCTTCTTACCTTGAATTCCGAGTGGAGGATGCAGAATGGTCCCGAGCACGATCCTCAGTCCTGAGCCTTGGCGATAAACCTAGTCATAGTGGCCAATGGGTAATCGTCAACTTCTAATCCAATTAAATACTTGAGAGACAAAAACTAGCCTCCGAGACTTCAACTTCTACTAAACCGGGTAGTAGAAATCGTCTTGATCACTTAGCCTCACTATTCTTAAAAACCAATCCTAGGAAAAATCCCATAGGCGGGCCATGACTTGACCCTTAGGGTCGCGACGCGCCCCCAAGTCAGAAGCTAAAACTTCAAGCATCAGGGGGAGGCGGGCCGCGACTTGCCCCCCTAGGGTCGCGACGCGCCCTCAAAACAAAGAGCATACCCAGGCGATCTGGGCATGCAGTTTGCGGCGCCCATGAGCTGGGTCACGGTATGCCCCCTTGTGCCCTGAATTTTCTAGGTTTTTTCCACCTTTTTCCAGCCAAAACCACAAAGCCTCAAACTAATTATACTCCCCACTTTCAACCAAATCACAAGAGCGAGTCCAGGACTCTAACCATAAATTCTAAGCATATTAGAATAGAAACTCTACCCAAAACTACGAGCAATCCATCAACTAACTTATACTCAGAAACCTAGAATTATGCACAAGTTCTAAGCTTCAAGTAACTCAACTCAATTCAGTAAAGATACATACCCTTTCTAACACCTAAATTCAATCATCAAATTCACACTCATACCAACCCAAATCATTAACACAAACCCATCAGAATCCAGAGAATTAGAATAGAGTTCTTACCTTCAATTGTAGCCTAGTTTCTCCAGTAGTATCCTTGCTCAAACTCATCTTAATTTCTCAGTCTAACCCAGCTAAGAATCAGCTTAAGTCTCAGCTTGTTTCCCTTAGTTTTTCCTTCTGTGTTTTCCTTCAACTTCTAAGCACAATTGAGAGAGATGGAGAAATCGTGACAGAGATGAGAGAGATTTGAACCTTTCACTAATTTCTAGCTTATTTTCCTAAGCCTTCTAAGTATATCCAACCCCTCAAAAGACCATTTTACCCTCCCTAACGCTTATTAATCCTCTAGTAGTCTCTGAGGGTAGAATGGTCACTAATTCCTCGAGTGTTCCTACTATTAAATAATTAACCTCATTGCCCAATTAATTACCAAATATTTATTCAATATCTAATAAATCCCAAAATATTCTCTAAATTCCCAAAATACCCCTAGGTTCCCCTCGAGCCGGGTATCGAACCCTGCTGTGACTATTTCGCTAATCCGCTCACTAGGATCGTCTCAAGCCATAAGCTGCAAATATATCCACATAATAATGTGTTCTCAACAATTTATCACATATAATTACATTTATGCCCTCAACAGGCCAAAATTATATATATGTCCTTATAAGCTAGAAAGGGCCCACATGCATATTTAATACTCATAAACACGCATATCACATATTCATATAATTATATTAATCATGCATGCCACAAAAATCATGCATTTAACCATTTAATCACACATATACAAATTATGCCCTCTCGACAAGCTAATGAAGGCCCTTAAGCCTTATTAGTGATTTTGGGTCGTTACATTGGTTGTGAGTTTTTTCCCAACACTTGACCTTTTAATGCAAATAAACTTCAATTCAAATCGGTTTCTTGTACTTTTCTGGGGTACAGTTTCAAACACAAGGGTTACAAATGTCTCTCTTCTTCAGGAAGACTTTATATTTCCAGAGATGTACTCTTTAATGAATATTATTTTCCTTTTTCCAAATCTGCTACTGTTACTCCTCCATCATCATATGGTTCCTTGACAAAAACACCTACTGCTTCTATTCCATTATCCACTAAAATTCTTTCCATTGTCACTCCTTCTGTGACTCCTCAGGTCTCAGAAAATCTATCCCAGCCTCAACTCTCATCTCAGCCTACCTCACCCTCTATTCACTCCCATTCTCCTCATCTCACTCATCCTTCTACACCTACTTCTTCTCCTCATAACATCACTACTCTGCCAATCCCTTCCGCTGCCACTTTTCCATCTCTTCCTGCTTTACCTATATCTTCCCAACCTTCTTCTACAGATATAGCAAGTGCATCAACATTAGTGACAGATCAAACAAATACTCATTAAATGGTAACTCGCTCCAAGGCTAGATTTTATAAACCAAAGGTTTATATCACTTCAAAGGAGCCTTTAACACTTGCTGATGCTATTGGCAATTCTTCTTGGAAATCTGCTATGGAAGAGGAGACTCAATCTTTGAATAAAAATGGTACTTGGTCCTTGCTACAGCTGCCCTCAAACAGAAAATCCATTGGGTGTAAGTGGGTATTTAAGATTAAAGAAAATCCTGATGGTACTATTCTCAAAAACAAGGCTAGACTAGTTGCAAATAGGTCCAGCCAACAATTTGGGTTTGATTTTACTGAGACTTTTAGTCCAATAATTAAGCCTACTACTATTCAGGCCATACTAACTATAGCTCTTTCTTATAACTGGTGAATCAAACAACTTGACATAAATAATGTTTTTTGAATGACCATCTACAAGAAGAGGTCTATATGTCCCAACCTCCGGGTTTTGAGGTTCAGCAGTCTCCTCCTTTAGTGTGCAAGTTACATAAAGCCATCTATGGTTTGAAGCAGACTCCAAGGGACTAGTTTGACAAGTTAAGAGCTACTTTTATTTCCTTAAAGTTTGAGAGTTCGATAGATGATCAGTCCTTGTTTATTAAGCTCACTTCCTTCACTACTTTATTTGTTCTTGTCTATGTGAACGATATTCTAGTGATAAGAAGTTCATCTGAGGAGGTTCAGCAACTTATTCAGCATCTCAATTCCATTTTTGCACTTAAGGACCTTGGTGTTCTTCACTAGTTCTTGAGAATTGAGTTCTCTCATACAACACAAAGAAATTTGAATCGGTGTTCGCTCTGGTTACCCCAGAACAATTATGGTGAACCGGAAATTTGACCCGCTACCCGAGTCCTTTGGTTAAAAATGTGCACTAAGTGTTATTAACAGGCTAAGGTGGAAAACCAACAAAAAGGAAAGGATATATTTTATTCAATACATAAAACTGTTAGTGGGCCCATAAAATCTTTAACAAGTTATTTACAACTCAAAAAGGTCATTACTGTTTAAAATTACAAACCCACCGACCTAAGCGTCAAAAATAGGGTAAACCCCCTAGTTCCTCTGAGAACTCCTTGGTCGTGGTGATCAAGCGGCCGCATATGTACACATCACCACCTAAGCTCTCCACTCAAGGCTGGGTGAGCTTTTCTTTCCCTTTACCTGCACCACATAGCACCCATGAGCCAAGGCACAGCAAGAAAACACAGTATAGCATGATATAATATCTACAATGATCATAATAATCATTCAGGACTATCAGTCCAAAACAGGTAGGTGACAGTCGCAAAAGTCACTAATGTGGGTACAGCTCCCTTAAGCCATGTGACGATAGGGTCACCGGGGCTTAACAGATAAATGAACCTTTCACTAGCTTTAACAAGATAGGTGCATGGTGATTAGTCACCAACATAACCTTCCTCGTGACCATAGAGTCATAACCCTGGAACATCGTTCCCTAGCCATGTGACAAACGGCCACCTAGGCCTTTGGCCCTGGCTCTCAGTAACTAGTCTTAGACTAGCCAAGCACTTATAAGATTCATCAACCTTAGGATCGGTCCAGCGTTAATGCCTTAGAGTCATTGAACTCTGTTATCGATTAGATCTAGTCTTCATTCGGCCCTGCGTTCAAGACGCTTATGTTGTTTCTGACTCTTAGGTCAGTGTCCCTGACTAGTCAGTGCCATATACAAGTAAGCAATATTCGCTAGCATTTAATATGAAATCGATGTCCACATTTATCAACCAGCATGCCTCAACAACTATCATACATGTCATATACACGGGGTGCAGTTTTCTTACCTCAGGTTCGAACGAGAAATATTATAAGAACGACTCCTGAGAACGATCAACCTTTTGGTTCCTTAGCGGTGACCTAATCACAACCAATTATAACCTCCATTAATGAAAAATTAACATTGAAAGGGTCTTAACCTAAGCACCACTCTCGGGACCTCGAAACATGCCCACACAGTGAGTAAATTCGATCTCGGGCCTTAAGGATTGAAACCCCAAGTCAAAAACCCTTAAAAACACTCAAAACGGGACTTTGAAGGAATAGAGTAGCACTACAACACTGCTCCCTAGCGCCCGAGCACTATTCTCAGAACCCTCAACAGGCCCAAATGCCTCCTGTGTAGCATTGTAGCACCCTAGGGTGGGCGCTATAGAGCTACCTCCAGACCAAATGCCCCCTGAAACCTCCCTCTTCAATTCCTTCGATTCTAACTTGATTCCAATGCTTCCAAATTCCATTTTTGGTGCCAAATGAACCCAAAAACCATCCTAACATACCCCAAACATCACAACCATAAGAACCCTAGCCAAAACTCCCAACAAAACCAAGATCTCAACCTAGAAATCACAACTGCAAAACAGAACTAAAACAGGGCAAACCAGGGAATTCAATGGCTAGAAACTTACCCAAAACTCAGCTTATGATGCTCTTCAATGGAGGAACACTCTCCCAAACTCCCAAGGCTTACTTCCCAAGCTTGAATCCTCAAGAATGGTTCAAAAATCTCCAAGGAAAACTGAAGGGAAGAAGGTACGGGAAAGCTCTCCAAGTTACTCTATTTTCTACCTCTTTCTCAGTTCAAAATTGGTTATATCTATCCTAGGGGTAAAAGGACCAAAATACCCCCTAGGTCTAATAAAGGTTTCTAAAGGCTCCCAAGGGCAAAATTGGTATTTTCCACCTTTCTCGTTGATCATAATTAACGCTCTCCAATTCCCGCTATTCTCGATAATCTCAAACACCAACAATTTATATCCCGTTACCCTTTAATTTCCAGTAACGCTCTAATCATTAAAATCACCTCGAGACTCATCCCGAGCCCCGAACTTAACCTGTTATGACTAGACCGCTAATCGATAATCCAAGATCGTCTCATGCCGAATAGCTCAAACAAACCCACATTATAATGTGGTCTCAACAACATATCACCGACATGCATACAATTATACAATTATACCATCAACGGCCAAATTACCATCACACCCCTGTAATTATAATGTGGACCCACATGCATGCATTTAACTTCATATTATAATATAATTCACATATACATGCATTTATCAAATAATGGCATAATTAAGCAAGTATGGCCCTCCCGGCCTACTAATCTCGCCATTAAACCACATCGGAGAATTCAGGGCATTACAACTATCCCCTCCTTACAGAAATTTCATCCTCGAAATTTACTTGAACAGCTCGGGATACTGACTCTGCATATCTGACTCCATCTCCCAGGTCGCTTCCTCGACCTTGCTGTTCCTCCACAATACCTTAACCAAAGGTATTGTCTTATTCTTGAGGACCTTATCCTTTCTGTCAAGAATCTGAACTGGCTGCTCCTCAAAGGAGAGATCTGGCTCAAGCTCCAGATCTTCATAGCTCAAAACATGACTCGCATCAGACACATACCTCTGAAGAGCTGAAACATGAAACACATTATGCACAGCTGACAAAGCTGGAGGCAAAGCCAATCTATAAGCCACTTGACCAACCCTCTCCAGGATCTCAAATGGACCAACAAACCTGGGACTCAGCTTGCCTTTCTTCCCAAACCTTCTCACCCCTTTCCATGGCGAGACTCTAAGGAAGACATAGTCTCCCACTTGGAACTCCACGTTCCTACGCTTGGGATTTGCATAACTCTTCTGTCTACTCTGAGAAGAAAGCATTCGAGCTCTAATCTTCTCAATAGCCTCACTAGTCCTCTGAACTGCCTCAGGACCTAAGTATCTCCTTTCACCTATCTCATCCCAATGAATGGGAGATCTGCACTTCCTACCATACAGCATCTCATAAGGTGTGACTCCAATGGTAGACTGATAACTGATGTTGTAGGAGAACTCTATCAAAGGCAAATACTTACTCCAAGATCCACCAAAGTCCAGCACGCATGCCCTCAGCATGTCTTCCAATATCTGGATCGTCCTCTCAGATTGCCCATCTGTCTGAGGATGATAAGCAGTACTAAACTTCAGTTGTGTCCCCATGGCCTTCTGCAAACTTCCCCAGAACTTGGAAGTAAAAGTAGGGTCCCGATCTGACACGATCGACCTTGGTGCTCCATGGAGGCGCACAATCTCTCTCACATAGAGATCTGCATACTGGTCAACTGTATAAGTAGTCCTCACTGGCAAGAAGTGAGCTGACTTGGTGTACCGATCCACTATCACCCAAATAAAATCATGCTGACCAACAGCCCTGGGTAAGCCCACCACGAAATCAATCGTGATGTCTTCCCACTTCCACTCTGGGATATCTAGAGGCTGCAATAACCCTGCCGGCCTCTGATGCTCAGCCTTGACCTGTTGACATGTCAAGCACTTAGCCACATACTCTACTATATCTCTCTTCATCCCTGGCCACCAATATAACGATCTCACGTCCTGATACATCTTCGTGGTGCCTGGATGCAAAGAGTAAGGTGTAGTATGAGATTCAACCAGAATCTCTCGCCTCAAAGCAGTGTCCAACGAAACACATATCCGCCTTTTGTATCTCAACAAGCCTAACTCAGACACTGTATAATCTCTGGATGCTCCAGCCAGAACATCTTCCCTGATCTTGATCAGCTGTGGATCACTCAGTTGACTCTCCTTAATTCTCTCCAACAGTGTAGACTGTAGCATAATATTAGCCAACTGGCCCACCAGCAACTCTATACCAGCTCTGGTCATATCATCTGCTAACTCCCTGGCTATCAGCCTCATACCATGAATCTATCCCGGACCCTTCCGGCTTAAAGCATCAGCTACCACGTTGGCCTTTCCTGGATGATACAAAATCTCACAATCATAATCTTTTACTAACTCCATCCAACGCCTTTGCCTCATATTCAAATCTTTCTGGGTGAAGAAGTACTTCAGGCTCTTGTAGTCTGTATAGATCTCACACTTCTCTCCATAAAGATAATGCCTCCATATCTTTAGAGCAAAGACCACTGCCGCCAACTCTAAATCATGAGTAGGATATCTCTTTTCATACTCCTTCAATTGGCGAGAAGCATAAACAATTACCTTCTCTGACTACATCAGAACACAGCCCAAACCTTGATGAGAAGCATCACAATAAATCACAAACTTCTCCTGATCTGTCGGAAGACTCAGAATCGAAGCTGTAATCAACCTCTGCTTCAGTTCCTGGAAGTTATTCTCACATTTATCTGACCACACAAATCTCTGACTGTTGCATGTCAGCTCAGTCAACGCAGAAGCAATCTTTGAGAACCCTTCCACGAAATGCCTATAGTAGCCTTCCAATCCAAGGAAACTTCTAACCTCAGAAGCATTCTTTGGCCTTGGCCAATCTCTGACCGCTTCAATCTTCGCTGGATCTACCTTAATCCCCTCCTTACTGACAATATGTCCAAGAAAGGATACCTGAGATAACCAGAACTCACACTTCTTGAATTTAGCAAACAATCTGTGTTCCCTCAGTCTCTGTAGAACCAACCTCAGATGCTGTTCATGCTCTGACTCAGACTGAGAATATACCAGAATATCATCGATGAAGACGATCACAAACTAGTCCAGATAATCCTTGAATACTCGGTTCATCGGATCCATAAACGCAATAGGGGCATTAGTCAATCCAAAAGACATAACTAAGAACTCATAATGCCCATACCTGGTACGAAACGCAATCTTCGGTATGTCTCCTTCCTTGACCCTCAACTGATGATAACCAGAACGAAGGTCGATCTTTTAGAATACCTTTTTACCTTGCAACTGATCAAACAGATTATCTATCCTTGGCAAAGGATACTTGTTCTTAATTGTCAGCTTATTCAGTTCTCTGTAATCAATACACATTCTCAGAGAACCATCCTTCTTTTTCACAAACAGAACTGGCGCACCCCAAGGTGAGAAGCTAGGTCTGATAAAACCCAAATCTAACAGTTCTTGGAACTGTACCTTTAATTCTTTCAACTCAACTGGGGCCATTCTGTAAGGTATTCTAGACACTGGCTCCATCCCTGGTGCCAGTTCTATCACGAACTCAATTTCTCTGTGTGGCGGCAACCCTGGAAAATCTTCTGGAAACACATCCAGAAATTCACAAACAAGTCTGGTATCTTCTGGTCTCACTGGCACGACCTGAGTGGTATCAGCCACACTGGCCAAGAATCCAATGCAACCTCCTTGCAATAGATCCCTAGCCCTCAATACAAAAATCATAGGAATGCGAGGTCCATACACAGTACCAACAAACACAAAAGGATCCTCACCTTCAGGCTCAAAGGTGACCATCTTCCTTCTGCAATCAATGGTTGCCCCATACTTTGCCAACCAATCCATACCCAATATCATATCGAAGTCAGTCATAACCAACTCTATCAAATCCACTGATAACTCTCTGCCCTCAACTGTCACTGGCAAAGATCTGACCCATCTCCTGGATACCACTAACTCACCAGTGGGTAACAAAGTTCCAAACCCCACAGCATAAAAATCACAGGGTCTACACAATCTATCAATAACACTACTAGCAACAAAAGAATGTGTATCACCAGAATCAATCAAAACATTATGAAGGGTTCCAGCACTAAGAAGCTGACCTGTAACAACTGAGGGAGAAGCCTCAGCTTCTACCTGAGTCAATGCGAACACTCGAGCTGGGGCTGAGCTGTTCGCTTTCCTGGGTTCTTCTATTCTTTCCTTAGGGTAATCCTTTTTAAGATGACCCACTACTCCACATGAGAAGCAGGCCCTTGCCCTACACTCTCCCAAATGATGCCTCTTGCATCTAGGGCACTCAGGATAAGACTTCCAAGCTTCATTACCACCTGGACGACCCATTGAAATACCACGGGGCCACCTATCAGGACCTGGAACTGGGAAGGGGTCAGGAACCCTCCTCTTCTGCTCACTGGGGCCTACACCCCTACCAGAACCCACAAATGGAGGAACCGTCCTCCTGAAATCCTTTCTGGCTGCACTATCACACCAGATTCTATTATCTGCACTCTCAGCTATGAGTGCCTTCTCAACCACCTGTGCATAGGTAGTAACCCCAGCCACAGTGGTGATACGTACATCACGGGCTAACCTGGGCTGAAGCCCCTGAAGGAATCTCTCTCTCCTAGTCCCATCAGTGGGCACCAATTCCATGGAAAACTTCACCAAACGATCAAATTTCAAGGCATACTCAGTGACTGATAGACTTCACTGAAATAGCCTAATAAACTCCTCAGCTTTAGCTGCCCTGATGGCATCATTATAATATTTCTCATTGAACAGAGTTTGAAACTCTTCCCAACTCAGGGCATTAACATTCTTGGTCTGGGTAATCACCTCCCACCAAATCCGGGCATCCTCCCAAAACATATAAGTGGCACAGGCCACCCTCTCATTACCAGATACCCTCATGAAATCAAGGATAGTGGTAATCATACTCATCCACTGCTCTGCCTTGGCAGGATCTGCACTGCCCTCAAATACTGGAGGTTGCTGCTTCCTGGACCTTTCATAAAGAGGCTCTCATTTATTTCCAACCTCAAGCAGCTGCTCTGCCGCTGGCACCGACACAGGAGGTGCCTCTGATACATTAGCCACTGCAGGCACTTACTGCTATTTTAGGAGATGAAGCTCCTCTCCCTGCCTTAACACTGTTGCCTGCATATCATTGATTATCTGCTACCAGTTTACAGGGGCTTGCTGTGGAATCTGTGACTGGTCATTCTCCTGACCTTGACTATTATTATTATTCTGGCCCTGATCACTCTGGCCAGTTGAAGTATCTGTCTGCCCTGGATTCATTCTTATCAGTTATACCTTGCTAAAACATTGATCAATATGGCCAGTCAGGTGGTAATAACTCAACCTATTGCCGCCTTACGGTCCAAGAACAAGCAGAAAATTATCACATTCCACAGTCATACAATTATACAAGCAGATACATGTTTATAGCATTTAGCACTTATCAGGTATCACATAATAATTCATAAACAACAGTACTAATAAGTATGTTCCAACAATCTCAGTACTAATTAGCACACATTTGCTGAGGATATAATATTTCAGGGCACAGGTTTAACATGGTGTCTCATGCATACAGGCAAAGCATATATACTATATTTAAGCAGTTATACATATAACTACATAAATAGTTACCAAACCATGAGTCGAGCTTGACTTCAGTGATGTGTGTACATGCCCAGCTAGTCTACAGGAACCCTAACCTTGGCATGCTCTGATACCAAGTTGTAACGCCCTGGTTACCCCAGAACAGTTACGGTGAACCGGAAATTTGACCCGCTACCCGAGTCCTTTGGTCAAAAACGTGCACTAAGTGTTATTAACAGAATAAGGTGGAAAACCAACAAAAAGGAAAGGATATATTTTATTTAATACATAAAACTGTTAGTGAGTCCATAAAATCTTTTACAAGTTATTTACAACTCAAAAAGGTCATTACTGTTTCAAAATTACAAACACGCCGACCTAAGCGTCAAAAATAGGGTAAACCCCATAGTTCCTCTGAGAACTCCTTGGTCGTGGTGGTCAAGCGGCCGCATATGTACACATCACCACCTAAGCTCTCCACTCAAGGCTGGGTGAGCTTTTCTTTCCCTTTACCTGTACCACATAGCACCCATGAGCCAAGGCCCAGCAAGAAAATACAGTATAGCATGATATAATATCAACAATGATCATAATAATCATTCAGGACTATCAGTCCAAAACAGGTAGGTGACAGTCGCAAAAGTCACTAATGTGGGTACAGCTCCCTTAAACCATGTGACGATAGGGTCACCGGGGCTTAACAGATAAGTGAACCTTTCACTAGCTTTAACAGGATAGGTGCATGGTGATTAGTCACCAACATAACCTTCCTCATGACCATAGAGTCATAACCCTGGAACATCGTTCCCTAGCCATGTGACAAACGGCCACCTAGGCCTTTGACCCTGGCTCTCAGTAACTAGTCTTAGACTAGCCAAGCGCTTATAAGATTCATCGACCTTAGGGTCGGTCCAGCGTTAATGCCTTAGAGTCATTCAATGCTTTTATCGATTAGATCTAATCTTCATTCGGCCCTGCATTCAAGACGCTTATGTTGTTTCTGACTCTTAGGTCAGTGTCCCTGACTAGTCAGTGCCATATACAAGTAAGCAACATTCGCTAGCATTTAATATGAAATTGATGTCCACATTTATCAACCAGCATGCCTCAACAACTATCATACATGTCATATACACGGGGTGCAGTTTTCTTACCTCAGGTTCGAGCGAGAAATATTATAAGAACGACTCCTGAGAACGATCAACCTTTTGGTTCCTTAGCGGTTACCTAATCATAACCAATTATAACCTCCATTAATGAAAAATTAACATTGAAAAGGTCTTAACCTAAGCACCACTTTCGAGACCTCAAAACATGCCCACACGGCGAGTAAATTCGATCCCGGGCCTTAAGGATTGAAACCCCAAGTCAAAAACCCTTAAAAACACTCAAAACGGGACTTTGAAGGAATATAGTAGCGCTATAGCGCTGCTCCCTAGCGCCCCAGCACTATTCTCAGAACCCTCAACAGGCCCAAATGCCTCCTGTGTAGCGTTGTAGCGCCTTAGGGTGGGCGCTATAGAGCTACCTCCAGACCAGATGCCCCCTGAAACCTTCCTCTTCAATTGCTTCGATTCTAACTTGATTCCAATGCTTCCAAATTCCATTTTTGGTGCCAAATGAACCCAAAAACCATCCTAACATACCCCAAACAACACAACCATAAGAACCCTAGCCAAAACTCCCAACAAAACCAAGATCTCAACCTAGAAATCACAACTGCAAAACAGAACTAAAACAGGGCAAACCAGGGAATTCAATGGCTAGAAACTTACCCAAAACTCAGCTTATGATGCTCTTCAATGGAGGAACACTCTCCCAAAATCCCAAGGCTTACTTCCCAAGCTTGAATCCTCAAGAATGGTTCAAAAATCTCAAAGGAAAACTGAAGGAAAGAAGGTACGGGAAAGCTCTCCAAGTTACTCTGTTTTCTACCTCTTTCTCAACTCAAAAATGGTTATATCTATCCTAGGGGTAAAAAGACCAAAATTCCCCTAGGGTCTAATAAAGGTTTCTAAAGGCTCCCAAGGGCAAAATTGGTATTTTCCACCTATCTCGTTTATCATAATTAACGCTCTCCAATTCCCACTATTCTCGATAATCTCAAACACCAACAATTTATATCATGTTACCCTTTAATTCCCGGTAATGCTCTAATCATTAAAATCACACCGAGACTCATCCTGAGCCCCGAACTTAACCTGTTATGACTAGACCGCTAATCGATAATCCAAGATCGTCTCATGCCGAATAGCTCGAACAAACCCACATTATAATGTGGTCTCAACAACATATCACCGACATGCATACAATTATACAATTATACCATCAATGGCAAAATTACCATCACACCCCTGTAATTATAATGAGGACCCACATGCATGCATTTAACTTCATATTATAATATAATTCACATATACATGCATTTATCAACTAATGGCATAATTAAGCAAGTATGGCCCTCCTGGCCTACTAATCCCGCCATTAAACCACATCGGAGAATTCAGGGCATTACAGTGTCTATTTTGGTTCTAATTTTGTCGCTTGGTCGTCGAAGAAGCAGGCAACTGTATCTCAGTCGAGTACCGAAGTAGAGTACCGGAGTTTAGCATCCCTGACTGCTGAAGTTACTTGGATTCAAGCTCTTCTTGTTGAGCTCAATTGCAGCTCCACTAGTTTTATGGTGTGATAATCTAAGAACAGTCCTCATGTCTGTCAATCCAATTTTGAATCAAAGGACAAAACACATAGAGCTAGACTTATACTTTGTCAGGGAAAAAGTTCAAAGGCGCCATATTATTATCAGCTCCACATGTTCCAAGTCATGAATAGACTGTAGACATCTACACCAAAGCACTCCTAACACTAGATTTTTGTTCTTAAGAGACAAACTTAGAGTTCAAGGAGGGTGTTCAGAGTTAGTTTTGGTTCTGTTATTAGATATATTGTACAACTTAATTAGTTTCCTTTTCTATTATTATTTAGTGATTACATCTGTCATAACAGCTGATATTATATTGTATAAATACCCTGTAATTAAGCTTATTCATTAATGAGATTCATTCATACTTTCCACAAACCCTTTTCCTAATACTATCTAATAGTTTTTTTTTTTTCTTTTAATCTTAGAGACTATAACTATCTTGCCCATAATGCTGCCAAGTGGGCCTTGGCTGTTTCCACCAGTGGGACGATAGACCTGTCCTCAGTTCCTCTTGGTGTCTTTTGTAATGACCTTCAATGGTCTGCTTAATTAATAGTATCCACGATTATATCAAAAAAAAAAGAGAATGTTTAAAAGGCATCGCAATTTTTTTTCCTGTGTAGAAGTGCTGAGAGAAACGATGAATAGAAGTAGACAAAAATGAGTGAATGCTAGTTAATCAATTTTTTATTTATATATATATATCTAGTGAAAATTAGATGTATAAAAAAAATTGTTGAATTTGTTTTTAACTAAAACGTGATTTAAAAATACATGAGAATAGAAGAGAAAAAAAAGGGGATGCCGAGGCAGAGAGAACATGAGATAATTGGAAGGCAACATGAAAATGCTGTACTCAAAATTGTCCAAAGTGTGTCCACCACGCCTATTACCTAATTTTAGTAGAAAACCAAAGTCTATCCCACCCAAGATTCCTTTTTGACTAAATTCAGTTGCTGCAACTTTAACTTTATCACCTAAATCAACAGTACTGCAACGGTTAATTCTGGTAGTGGCGGTGAAATAGAGGTAAAAATGAAAAAATGAAGGAAACAAAATAGTCAGAAAAAGAAAAGAAAAAAAAACTGAAATGGTATACTACACTAATAATAAATAATAATACTCCACATCGAACGATTATTATATTTTTTTTTATGGTGTCCTGCTCACCAGCTGGAAATGGACGGTTGTGGAAATTTCATCTCCACCCCACATTTCTAATCTCCCATCTCTCTCTCTTTCTTTTTCTTCTTTTTTTATTTCCATTAATTATTCTATTATACACTACAATGCTATACTAACTTAGAGGAGGAGATTCCAACGCTTCTTTATTTCCTTTTTTCTTTTTATTTTTTAAATAAAAATTAAATTAATTTATAATAATTTTTATTATTTGATCTTCATTTACACTTTTTTTTTTGTTGGTTCTATAAATTGGCCTCTCAGCACCATCCCCAACCTCTTCCTTTACTTCCTCTCTTTCTCTCCCTCTCTAATTCTAGATCTTATTATTGTTGTTATATAGCTATCTAGCATCTGGGTTTTAATCTAATCATCATCTGTGTTTTTTTTTCTTTTCCTAAAATCTGTGGATGATGCATGCTTCAATCGTCTTTGTTGTTCTTAATGTTTGAAATTGATGTCTCCAGTTCTCAGTGAAATCCTTCGTTCCGGGTTTATGATAAATTCCTCACTCAGGCGCAGGACCCATTTAGTTCAATCTTTCTCGGTCGTCTTCCTCTACTGGTTTTATGTTTTCTCATAAATTACTTCTCACCACCATTAATTATTATTATTATTATTCATATGTAATAATAATCTTATTAATTACAACTACTATATAGTCTATACATATATATTGTACTAGTTAATCATCCATCTTTAGACGTCTTTCGATTTATAGCTTACTTATTACAGCTTAATTTGCAGTATCTGGGTCCTGCGTCTTTTTAAAGCACCTAATCAAAAAAAACCTTTTTTTTTTTTTTTATAGTTTTCTTCTTACATAGAAGATCCATCACTGATTTCTCAGATATCATCGTCATCACTTGGGTTAATTATTACTATTACGTACTACTGTATATTTATATATATATGGCTTCGTCCAGTGGAAACTCGTCAGGGTCGACTCAGCTTATTATGGTTCAGAATAACTCGGGGTCAGAGGAAGATTTGAAGGTTTTAATGGATCACGAGAGAAAAAGGAAAAGAATGCAATCGAATCGGGAATCGGCAAGGCGTTCTCGGCAGCGAAAGCAGCAGCACTTGGACGAGTTAATGGGGCAAGTGGCTAACCTCCGAAAGGAAAACAACCAAATCCTGACAAGCATAAGCATCACCACCCAACACTTGATGAGCGTGGAAGCCGAGAACTCAGTGTTGCGAGCCCAAATGGAGGAACTCGGCCAGAGGCTGCAGTCCCTAAACGACATCCTAAACTACATCAACGACGTGAATAGTGGCGGCGGTGGTGGTGGTGGTGGTGTAGTTCAGCTTCACAATAACATTGTCGAATATGGTCATAATCATCATCATAACCATAACCATTACCATGAGCCTCTTCTTCATCAAACGACGATGAGAACAGCTGCAGATCATAGTTTTATGTTGGAGCAAATGAATATGGTCCGCCTTAACCATCCCATGGTGGCCACTGCTGATATGTTGTTCTATTAAGCAACAAAACAAGTACAGTACTAGCTATATCATCACCAGCCCCCCTCTCCTTTTTGGCTCCACAAATTAAGCTCAAATCAAATTACTCTCAAACGTACCCATATGGGTGGGTCATCAGTCTCCTTTTGTCTTGTGGGTGCGGTTGTGTTTGTTTAATTAATGAGGGAAGATCAGAGGAAAATTAAGAATAGGTTAGGGTGTATTTTTATATATATTTATACATCTTTAGAGTATGATATTAGTTTGATTAGCACAGCTAGGTGATCGGTAATGTGTCAATCGTAATTATGATCAAATATTTGGAGAAGGAAAAAAAAAAAAGTTCTCCATAATAGGGCCCCAATAATAAATGGGTCCTTTGATATGTAAAGTAAAGGTAATTATGGATCAAGTGGTGTGAAAGGCTATATAATTATTAAGTACCAATATTGGCATTGTCTCCTTTTTTATTATTATTATTATTATTATTATTATTTATTTTCCCCTTAAAAGATATTTTGTGTTGTTTCTAGGCTTCATATGCAATAATTAATGGCAATTAAATATATTTATGAGATTGAAATTAAAATACTATTTTGCTTCCATGTTTTTTAAATTAAGTATTAGACTTGGTTGGAATAAAATTCCTATGATAACCCTTTGATTTATAAAACTAAGATTAACTCAGCTCTTTTTGATTCAGGACAAACTTTTTTTTTTTTTGGTAAATAGTACTTGGGGTGCCCAAGTTTTACTATTTGTATCACTTAGGTCTCCAACTTTTTTTTTTTGTAGCAATTAGATCCCAACATTTATATTTTGACTCACATAGGTCATCAATGTTATATTTTATTAAATAAAACCTAATTTATAAGAATAAATAAGATTTTTAACCATATAGCACCATTTTTATCTTTTCTTTTTAACCAAATTAATTAATTAATTATTACTAAATATATTATTTTGGTAAATTGACCTAAATATTCTTGTCAAATATTAAAAATCTATTTTTTATTATACCTCTAAAATATTTAATATCACTTATATATTAATTAGTCTATCATTTTTAATAAAAAAAAATTACGTACTTTAAATTTTAAAAGCTTTAAATTTATTATGGGTGTTTCTATCTATAACATCATTTTTTTTATCACTACACGCATTTCTATTAAACTCGTCATAAATTGTTAAAAATTCTTTCCGCATATATTAAAAAAATGATGTTATGGACAGAATTAACAAGCTTATAAAAAAAGGGTTCTTACATTTTTGGACCTTGTATTTTGTATTGTTACATGTTTGGACCTTGTATGTTTGTAAAATTATTCAAATGGACCCCTAAACTTAATTTTGATGAACAATAAATTGAATATTGTTGACCCTAATTTATGTCAACTCTATAAAATAAGAAAAAACGAGATGATGAAAGGAAATTAATCACACGACGAATTTTTACATGGTTCGGCTGTTAACGAGGCCTAGTCCACGAGTCACTTGTATTACAGAAAGCTTGTCGGAATCACAAGCTTTTTAGGGTTTACAGCTTGGGCAGAGGATGGTCTTGCTCCAAGGTAATTAGGAGTCTAAAAACTAGGGTTTCAAATCCTTACAAATGACCCCCTCATGATCTATTTATAGGTGGCATGAAGGGAGCTAGAGGGGTTGTCAACCTTTATTACATTTCATTATATTCCCACATTCTTTGGGGAATATTCATTACATGATAGGCATATTACATGTGTCACCTGGTCATAAGCCTAATAGGGCGATTTCCTAGCCTAAAAAGTAGGTGGTCCCGAAATCCTAACGGATAGGGCATCTGGGACCATGTCCTGGAAAAATGGTCCCCCGAATCTCCTACAATCTCGTGAGGTCATTATGGAAACTTCTCGGTCCTCCGAGGAGTTTCCACAAAAAGGCTTGACCTCAAGATTCCCCTGAGGATATATACGCCAGGAGCCTACAGAGGTTCATGAGGCCTCTCCTCATGGACTTGGAAAATAGTCAGTTGTTCACATATCGTCAAGTAGTCTCCCCTTTGAGAACCTATCGGGAGGCATATCACGCGTGTTGCCACGTGCCACTAGGTGCTGACGTGGACAATAGAATGAAAAAGGCCTAGAACATTTGTCCCCCAAGTCTCTGGCATACTTCGTGCGGTGGAGACTCTCGGTAGTTGACACGTGGCAGAAATTATTTGGTCACCTAGTCGGTACTTTCATGCTCGATTGGACATGTGTCAGGCATGAGGGTCACCTCAAAAAATGCAAACACCTTTAATGTCGAGAAATGTGGCGCTTGCTCAGTGGTCGGACCTCTGCAAGGCATTAAATGTGGGGAGCACCTGTTCCTTTATGAAATTATGATTGGTTGGGACTTTGCGAATTCCCTCACTAGCTTGCCCCGATGAGTAGACTGTCAACTCAACAAGTGTCTTGAGATGGTACTTTTTATAGTGAATCGTCGGATGTTACTCCAGTACCCCACGACTACGATCCGTCCATTGATTCAAAATTCAAAAAAACTCTATTCAAAACTCAACTTTTCCCCTTTCTTCCTCCATCAAAAATACTTCGCCATCGTATTTTATCTAAGTTGGTGATTTCTGCATTTTCTCCATTACAAAAACTGTCCCACCTTTTCTTTACCATCTGGTCTGGAGCCAATCAACCACCCCAACAGTTCAGCGAGGATATTCAACGTCGAAGGGCGTTGATTTATTTGAGTGAGAACCACCAACCACACTTATCGGCGCTTCTTGTCACGTAAGTCTTTCTTCTCTTGGGTTTTCTCTTTTCATAGTTTCGAACATGACATGCAGTTTATATACTCATCTTAGGTGATCAGTACTCGGTAGTTGTTTGCAATTTCTGATATTATGGGTTTTTAGGGTTTGCTCCTTCTTTCTGGGTTTTTTCCGTTTTCTCTTAGCCTTCTACGAGCAGTGTCTTTTCTCTTGTGTCAATCGGGGTGGTGTTGTCTTCTTTGGCTAGGTACTTAACTGCTCGTTTTTGTTTTAGATGTCCCGTAACCCCAAACTCGAAGAGTTGTGCTCACACGAGTATCATTCCTTTGATTCTAGGTTCTTATCGCTGCTCCGCAATGAGCCAGAGGAATCAACCATTGAGGAGTCTCCATTATCCAAAAACCTACGTTTGCAAAGGAAGAGTCAAGAGCGCGAGGAATTAGCCATTTCGAGGGAGAATGCGGCTCGCGATTTCTGAGAACTTCGCAAAGGAAAGAATTGAGGTTTCGTCGAACGTACCTGAGCTATCTTGGCATTCGGCCCTTCTTCCTCTTCAACCAGGGTTATTGTTGCGCTTCCTGGCTCAATGGATCAAGTTCCACCACCCCAAACAGGGCCCTCAGCCGCTCTACCCCCCGTGGGGCCTGTGCTAGACCCCCGAAAATCTCGTCCTTGAGCCATTCACTTTGAATCAGAAAGCATAGTCTCCAAGCTGACTTCCGTGGACGTGCTTGGGGCCATCGAGGAGCACTACGGGATTTCTTCCAACCACTTCATCAACAGGATCCCTGACATGTAGGAAAGGGACTGTTTTTCTTATAATGGGTTCTCGGTATGGAGTCAGGCCCACTTGGGAGGAGGGGCCCCTTCCACTCCACCAGTACTTCATTGACTTTCTGGTGTGGATGCGGATCTCGCCCTTCCAACTTATTTTGAATGCTTACCGACAACTGGCGGCATTCTACGTTTTATGCATAGAGAAAAATTGGGTCCTCTTGAGCCCCGAAGAGCTCCACTACCATTTCTAGCTGAAAGCAGCCCCCAAGAAGGGTGGTCGAGAGGAAGATGGCTTTTACCAGTTAACCAAATGGGCATCTCCCTCCCGAACCCTTCATCACAATGAGAACAAACCCTAAGAATCCAAAAACAAGTTTTGCTTTACAACGGGCTTCGACACTCGCAACAACCACCGACTCTATTTGGCCTTCAATCGAGTCGGTAAGCATTCATATCCCCCTACTTGTTCTTCGTTGCGTTGGCCTTTCCTTATCTTACTCTCCAATTTCCTCTTTTGTATGTCAATATTTGAGGCTTACCCAAAATGACGAGTACTTGGTTAGGACTCAAACGATACATGCCCACTTTCACGAAGAGAGGGATATTCTGCTGCTGACCACTACTGCTCGGCTAAGGGAGGCAAGATTCATAGGCGCCTAGCAGAGGGTGGACCGCCTGGACATGACGGGGATATTCAACCTGCGTCGAAGGGAGAGACGCATCTTTCCTACCGTTGTGGTCAACGAGCCTCTCAACTTGGATGCACCAGGCCTTGGGCCCCTGGAGGAGGACATCGATGAAACTGCTGAGAACTCTCGGCAATTCCCGCTGATGAGTGTCAAGGAGTTGCCACAAAAAAGTCTAACCTCGAGATTCCCCCAAGTAGTCGTACGTTAGGAGCCTGCAGAGGGTCCCAAGGCCTCTCCTCGGGGATTTGGAAAATAGTCAGTTGTTCACATATCATCAGGTAGTCTCCCCTTCAAGAACCTCTCGAGAGGCATATCACGCATGTTGCCACATGTCGCTAGGTGTTGACGTGGACGGTAGACCAAAAAAGGCCTAGAACAAATATAACAACATTGTTGTTAGGCGAAGTAGTTGTACTTTTGTATGAGTTGTTAATTTGATGCATTATTTATAATTTTAGTTAAAATAAAAAAGTTTGATCAAAATTGGATTTAGGAGTTTATTTGAACCATTTTACAAAACACAGGGTCCAAAAAGTAATGTGTCAAAACATATAGTCCAAATAAGTAATGTGATAAAAACAAGGTCTAAAAAGGTATAATCTCTTAAAAAAAAAAAATTTTAAAGTCAAATTTTATATTTAACTAAAACTACACAACGAATTAAAATATTGAATGAAAATAGGAAAGACACATAAAATGTAAGAACAAATCCATCACGGGTGCACGTATGCTTTCTCAATAGTTACTTCAATAAACAATGAACGGTAGGCCATATTATAATGAATTGTGTTTGGTAATTGTATTATATTGTATTGTATTATAATGAATTGTGTTTTATAGCATATTTTTATATTGTATAATATGTTTGGTATTCACTTTTACTAAAATATTATATATTTATATGTAAATACTAGTCAATACCAACCATAGTATTATATAAAAACTAGAAAATATAACCGCGCTCCGCGCAGTTTTTTGTAATTATTAAAACATATATAATTTAAAATATTTTTTGGGAGACTGTGGGGTGGTGATTCATTTTGACCATACCCGTACAACATGTTCTTTATATAGACACGTGAAGAAATCTTGACCATAATTTTTTATTTCTTGATGGTGTTCACTGTTATTGTATAGCGAACCTCCTGTAGATTTTTGAAAAATTCTGACAAATTTTAAAGTACTGAAAACAAAGTTCAAAAAGCTTGTTGTACATTTACTTTTATTTATTATTATTATACGCTTTGCGTAGTTCTTTTTATAAAAAGTCTAAATTATGTATAAGAAAATTTATATTTTGTGTAAGATTTATTTTGGCCAATTACCTGTTTGAAGTCTTTATTTTTAAAAATTAACTTTTAGATCTCGTGTTTTGTCAAAAGAATAAAAATTAGAATTGATAGATTGATTATTTGAACACTGTATTTTTGTTCATTACCCGTTTTGACCCTATATTTTTTAAAATGAACCTTTAGACCATGTATTTATTTAAAATGTTCAAACTTCTTATGAAAATTAAATTATATATTTATATAATTTCTGTTTTCTGTAAGAGTTCACACTATTTTGAACCTTGTATTTTAGTCGATCACCCATTAGAACTTTTATTTTTACAAATTAACTTGTAGACCTCAAGTTTTGTCAAAATATTAAAATAGAAATAGATAAATCTATTATTTGAAAACTATATTTGGGCCGATTACTCATTTTGATTGTTTATTTTTAAAAATTAACCTGTGGATCATATATTTATTCAAAAGGTTAAAAACTATTTATAAAAAGTAAATTATATAAATATATATATATAATTTATGTTTTCTATAAGGGTTCACACCATTTTGAACCTTGTATTTTAGTTGTTTACCCATTTTGACCATTAATTTTTTTTTTTAAATTAACTTGTGGATCTTGTGTTTTGTCAAAAATTAAAAAATAAGAATGTAAAGATAGATTATTTGAACCACGTATAATTTGGTTGATTACCCGTTTGAATATTTTATTGTTAAAAGTTAACATTTGGATCCTGTATTTTGTCAAAAAGTTAAAATATATTATTATTATTATTATTATTATTATTATTATTATTATTATTATATGTAGATATTCTTATCTATTATAATTTTTATTAAAATAAAAATGAGAAAAAAGAGAACAGACAAAATAGATAAAAAAAATTCCTTAATAAATTAATAGCTATAAATTAAAAAAGTAATATAAAAAATGAGAAAAAAATATTGTTTACTTATATTTATAATTTAATTAAACAGTTGTTGTAATGAAATATCTAATCAAATTTAAATTCAAAATATGCATTGTTGAAATAAATCAAATTCAAATTAAATTATACATGTTGTTAATATATATTTTTGTAAAACTATTACATTTAAATTAAAAAAAACATAAATAATTTAAATAAACATTTATTATTTTTGTTGTTGTGCATTATTTTATTTTTAGTAATATTATTTTTCATTCATAATGTGTTCCTTATTTCTAAAAAGAATTTTTCGTGTTTCACATCAACATCCGCATCTTTTGTTGCTGCGGGAATGTCCACTAAAATTACAATCTATAAAATATTTATTTATTATAGTGAAAACAAATCACAAATCCAAAGAATGCCATTAGTAATATCTTATTTTCACAAGCTTAGTAAAATATCAAATAAGAGAAAAATACAATTATAAATATTGATGATTGATGATAATAATTATAATATTTTGTAAAACTATTCACTTTTGAATAAAAAAATATAATTATCATATAATCAGAAAAATAGATATATAGAGAACCAAAAACTATTATGTAATTTTTAATTAATTTTTTTTAGTATTTTTCAATGATTAAGTAGTTAAGATATTTAAGCAAATTAAATTTTTAATTAAATGAATATGTATATATATATATATTAATATTTGTAATTGTTAAGATATTTTAGAAAATAGAAAATGAATAAAAATTAGATTAAATGATAAAATAGAAAGAGTGCTTTGAATAAATTTTAGAGTCTCACATAATCTTCTCGAAACTCTCATTTATATATATAGATATAGATATAGATTTAATATTTACTGAATTACATAGTGAAAAGAAAAATTGAAAATTTGGTACGTGGGTTCTTTAAAATTCATATATACAGTGTAAATCGATATACTCAGAGTTTACTTTCTTTAGTGAAAATAATAATAATTAGAATTTTAAATAAAAATGACAGCATCAAGTGATTCAACACCCGATAATAAATTTTAATTCTCATTAATATTCAGGTATTATATGTTCTTACCAATATCAAGGTAGTTCTCTTTCTAAGGAAGAGAACTGCCTGCAAAAGCAACATATTATTTTGTAACGGCATACTTTTATGGGTTAAAACTGAAAAAATGAATAAAATATTAAAGAAAATAAAAAATTAGATACTTTAGATTGTAAAATGTTAATTATAAAATGATATAATAATATAATAAAATCTAATTGTGATAACTGTTTAGTTAAACCATATGTGACAATTCTCATTGATATCTCTTTCATGCTATTATTATTGGATAACTACTGTTACGTATGACTATATTAGAATCAATATATTTATAAGTATGTGTATTAATTTGATTATTTCTGTTACATTTGTTGAAGGGTAGATGTACGTATATATGTATGTATATTTTTTTTTTTACACAAAATAAAATTCTCACAAAATAGTAAAAATAGATTATAAAAAATATAGGATGCCACATTCTCATTTATATATAGATATAAATATTTTGTAAAACTATTTACTTTGGAATAAAAAAACATAATTATAATATAATAAGAAAAATAGATATATAGATAATCGAAAATTATTACGTAATTTTTAATTAATTTTTTTAGTATTTTTCAATAAATAAGTAGTTAAGATATTTAACTAAATAAATTTTTAATCAAATTAATATGTATATATATTGATATTTTCAATTGTTAAGATATTTTAGAAAATAGAAAATGAATAAAAAAAATTAGATTAAATGAGAAAATAGAAAGAGTAATTTGAAGAGATTTTAGAGTGCCACATAATATCCTTGAAGCTCTCATTTATATATATATATACACTACAAAAAAAAAGGTTCAATACCAAGAACATTATACCGACAACCTGTCCTCGGTATAGACATTTCATATGCGCGAGACATTTTCGCGGTTCTGAATAGGTTTAGTTGCTATACCGAGAACCTATACCGAGAACATGTTCTCGGTATAGGGTTTATAAATATCCCCCTCAGCCGTGAAGCCCCTTCTTCTTCCTCTCTGGTTTCTCTCGGTTTTCTCCGAACCCTCCGCCGAATATCGTCGTTTTCCTCCCAAAAAGCTCGGTTTTTAGCCCCAAAATTGCCAAGGGTGAAGGAATTTCTGTGTATTTGTTGAAGGTATGGTTTATTTATTCATTTTATATATATATACATTTATGAAATTGTATAATGATATTTTGTAATTTTTGTTTGAAGGTTGGGTATTCGGTTTTTGTTGGACTACAGAGATTGCTAGCAAGATATTGAAGGCATTGGTAAGTTTTTTTTAATTTTTCTGTATTTTTTTAATTTTTTTTCAATTTTTGAATAATTTATGTTTTTTTATATAAATAATATAATATTAATTTTAATAAAAATCTGAAATTATTATATTAGATAGAATGTATTTATTTTTAGGTTTTCAAAATAAGTATTAGTAAAAATGATATTAGGAATTAGAAAATTGTTATATGATTAATTAGTATTTTTTTTTAAATAAATTCTATGTTGTTTTGGTGAATTTTATGTGTATTAAACATATTAGTAAACATATTAAATATTTAAGTGTTAATTTGAAAATTTTGGTGGTAATGTTAGTATGTTGTTGTTGTCAATTTTAATTTTTTTGGTTATGTTAGTAGTAAAAATTCAGATTTTATGAATATTGATGATTAATTTGTTGTTGTTAATTTTTAGTAGAATTTTAATATTTTGGTTAGAAAATTGAATAATTAATAAAATTTAGACTAATAATTATAAATTATATAGTCGTTTAAAATGTATTTGTAATGCTCTCTGCATGATCTGGGTCTGGATATTTTTTATGTGTTATTTGCAGGATTTTAAATTTTTGGGAATGATGAAAATATAGTCGTTATGCTGCCGAATTTTTTATAGAATTGTAAAATTTAGAGATATTGTGAATATTAGTAGAAGTACTCAATAAAATTTCTAATTTAATAAATAGTGAATTGATAAGTAAAATAATATATTTTAAAATTAAGATTAAAAAAAAATTAACATTAACATTATGCAACTAAATTTTAATAAAAATAAACATTAATTAAATAATTTAAGTAATAATTAAATCCTAAAGTAAATAAATAAATTTTAAACAAATCTTAGAAATTTTGTTTAAATTAATAAAACTATTCAATAAAGCATAAGTAAAATATGTAATTTAATAAATACTAAATTAATATGTAAAAAAATAATATTTGTTAGTTCTGATTAAATAAAATTAACAAATATATTATTAGAAAACCATTATTAAAATTAAAATTAAAATTAAAAAAATTAAATTTAATATTTGTTAGTTTTAATCATTATTAAAATTAAAATTAAAAAAATATTTTTTTAATAATATTTGTTAGTTGTTTTTAATTTTTCTGTATTTTTTTTTAAAAAAATTTCAATTTTTGAATAATTTATGTTTTTTTTTATATAAATAATATATTTTAAAATTAAGATTAAAAAAAATTAACATTAACATTATGCAACTAAATTTTAATAAAAATAAATATTAATTAAATAATTTAAGTAATAATTAAATCCTAAAGTAATTAAATAAATTTTAAACAAATCTTAGAAATTTTGTTTAAATTAATAAAACTATTCAATAAAGCATAAGTAAAATATGTAATTTAATAAATACTAAATTAATATGTCAAATTTAAATAATTTTAATAATATTTACACTGAAATATATTATAGTTAGATATCATAAAACAGCATAATTAACTTCAAAGAGCATAAGACATTAAAAAAAACATATTTAATTATATTTGCTTTTTTCTTTGGTAATAAGAAATTATTACCAAAGATATAATAGTGTTATTATCACCTAGTGATAATATTATATTTTTTTAGTGTTCATCACAAGAAGCCTTAGACCCGTTTAGAGAGGGTGAGTCATTGAAGACTCTTACATTTGCCTCTCTCTGAATTAGGACACACACAAATTGATTGTAAGTTTGATGATTAGTGTTCCGTGTAGTGCTACATTTATACAATGTCGATCGACAAGAGCTGGATTAATTTGACAGATCGATTATCCGATGAGTATGAGGCTGGTGTGATGGATTTTCTCTAGAGAGCTCGGCAGTGCGTTGACTCAAGGGGATTGGTGAAATGTCCGTGTAGGAGGTGTGTCAACGTTGAATTTCAGACGATTGATGTATTAGAAAATCATCTTTTTGTAAATGGTTTTCTACGGAAATATACCAATTAGCATTGGCATGGAGAGGATGAAATAATACCAATGAGAGCTCGGATAGATCAAAATGATGAAGATGAAATGATGAAGATGAAATGATGGATGTTCTCAATGATCTTATGCAAAATGACAATGACGAACAAGCGGAGAATGAGCGCGGTCAAGAGATACCTACAATAGACTACAGGGGTGGGCAACATTATAACGATTTGTTTGCTGAGATCGAGGCTTCATTATTCCCCGGGTGTCAAAATTACACATCATTGAATTTCCTAGTGAAGTTAATGCATTTCAAAGTGTTGGGGAAAATTCCCAACAAAATATTTGATGGAATGCTGGAGTTGTTACATGATGCATTTCCAGCCCCAAATAAGCTTCCAAAATCACATTATGCAGCAAAAAGGTTGTTGCAGAAACTTGGATTGGGCTACGAGTCAATCCATGTCTGCAAGCATGATTGCGCACTGTTTTGGAAAGGACATGCTGGAAAAAGCAAATGTCCTGTTTGTGGGGAGGATCGATGGGTGGACAAGAACACCAAGGGAAAGAAAGTGCCTCATAAAGTGATGCGTTATTTTCCTTTAACCCCTAGGTTAATGCGAAAATATGCATCGAGGCACATTGCTCAACATATGAGATGGCATCACGAGCAATGTATAAAAGAAGATGGAGTATTGCGTCGTCCTACTGATGGGAAAGCTTGGAAGGACTTTGACCGAAATAATTCTCATTTTATGTTATATATCATATTTACTAATAAATGTTTGTAAATTAGGATGATTTGTTTGATATTGGGCGTACTAGATATGGAGAAGGGCATATGCCTGGGATCTTGAGAGGCATTGATACTTCGTGTGCTAAAAAGTATTCTGACTGGAAATACGATATTAAAGAGCATTTAACGATTAATGGGCCACAAAATCGTTATGGTGGTTGCACGGATACGCAGTGGCAAAAAGCAATTGAATTTTTCCGACGCCCAGAAATTACGGTATTAATTTCTTGCTAAACTTAACTATCTTAATTAAATATATTACTAACGATAACTTTTTGCAGAAACGTTCTGTGGTCAACAAGGAAAATAGAAGGAAACTGAAAGAGCTTAGCTATGGAGGTTCTCAGTCAATCCCAGCCCTGCGCTATAAAAAAGTTAGTTAATTAATTATTTTTTAGTTTATTTTTCTTATTTACGTTTAATTATTAATTTTATAAAAATATATGTACGTGACAGCGCAATTTAGAGACTGGGCAACTTGAGTCCATCCCGGATAGCTGGATGGATACTCACCATAAATCAGGCACAGGGTGGGTGACAGAGACAGCCAAAAATACTTGGGTACGTTAAGTTTTTTTAAACATTTTTCAAAATGTTAATTGTTTCAAAATTTTAATTACATTATACATTGTATCACAGGAGGAATTGCGTGCATACCGCGACACACAGCAGACACAGGCAACTGATACTGAGAGTTCCACACCAGTTTCGAGTGCGCCTGAAGATGAAGACATATCTTTGGTACAAACTGTCTTCGGAAAACGACGGGGCCACCAGAAAGGATATGGACGTATCCTTAACATAAGGGACCGAACTCCATTTGATTTTCGTCATTCACAAACTAGAGATGAAGAGTTGTCTGAGATGAGAGAGCGTCTTCGACAGTTAGAGGAGCATGTCCGGACTCATTGTATCACCCCGGGATCTCAATCTGCCCCACCACCACCCAATGATCCCGATGTTGGAGCACCGACTCAGTAGGACTTATGTATGAATTTTATTACAATTGACTATTACATTATCATGTTTAACACAACTCTTTATTTTGATTCAGCGAACATACTCTTATGTTTTTATTTATATGTTTAATATAAGTGTTTTAATTTTATTCTATTTTTTTATATTTAATTCAAATTAAATAAATAAATAAGGGAATAAATATTACAAATATAAAAAAAATTCGGGAAAAGTCTATACCGAGGACATTGTCCTCGGTATATACCAGCAAGATGTCGGTATATACCAGCACGATGACAAATTGGGGTTGGTTGTACCGAGGACATTTGTCACTTTCTACCGAGGACATTGTCCTCGGTAAAGCCTATACCGAGAACATTTTTAATGTCGTCGGTAGAAGTTTTGTTTTACCGACGCGGCTGTACCGATAACTTTCTACCGACGACATTGTCTCGTTAGAGGGTGTACCGAGGACATTTGGGCTTATACCGAGGACATTTTTTCTCGGTATAGGCCTTGTTTTTTGTAGTGATAGATATGCTATAAAACACAATTCATTATAATACAATACAATACGACATAATACAACATATCAAACGCACTAGTTATAAACAAACAACCCAATAAAGAGGAGGAGATAATAATGATGATATTAGGAGTGGTAGGTCCCTTAAAAAGACTTACTGATAGGTCCTTTCCCTATTTTCGATTCATGGATAAGTAGTAATCCCAATTTTTTTTATGACGATGTATATTGTAGTTATTTAGGACATTTGAATGTGGATTTTGGCATTCTAAATTATTTAGAATTTCCTGAAAATTATAGGATGTCCTAAATAATAACTACAATGTACATCGTCATATAAAAAAAATTATTTTAAAACTTATCTATATGTCGAAAACAATAAAAGACATACCATAGTCGCTCCACAATAATAATAATAATAATAATAATAATAATAATAATAATAATAATAATAATAATAATAATAATAAGGGTTTATACTTTTTTTAACCCTGTGTTTTGTCTAATTACATGTTTGGACCTTGTGTTTTGACAAATGATTTTTTGGACCTTGTGTTTTGTAAAATTGTTCAAATAGAACCCTAAACTCGATTTTGGCCAAAGTTTTCTGAGCTAAAATTACAAATAATTCACCAAACTAACAATTTAAAACAAAAACAAAATCATTTTGCCTAACAATTATGTTGTTATATTCAATTTATCTTTCATCAAAATTGGATTTAGGGTCTATTTGAACAATTTTACAAAACACAGGGTCCAAAAAGGAATTTATCAAAACACATAATCCAAACAGGTAATTGAACAAAACACAGAGCCCAAAAAAGTATAAACTTTAATTATAATAATAATTGAGCTTGTGAATTGACTGAATTTGTATTTATTAATTATATGAGTAATGATATTGTTGACGCCATTTTTCGTCAACAGTGAAAGAAGAGCACGTAAACAATAACTGATAATGGCCAATTGAAATAAGACAATAAAAACACACGATTTTTACGTAGTTCAGCAGTTAAATCTGCTTAGTCCACGAGTCTCTGTTATTAAACTCAAGATTATCTCTGAAAATTCTTAAGGAATGAATTCTTCAGAATTTTCTCTCAAGATTCAGAATTTCGGTCATCTACAATGGAGGATCGCCTCTCTATTTATAGAGAAGATCGAAGAATACTATCCCACATATTTTGGGTAGTTACTATTTTTGTGAATAAAATTAATGGCTTTAAATGCCTATAATCATATATAAAAGGAAACGTCCCCTGAAGACCAGGGGACGTATAACTGACCAAATAATATCCCACGATTCTAGGGGATTTACAATAATAAATGAGGATTACATTTCGTATAGACATCGCTTATATATATTCAAGGTGGTTATTAGGTATCTCCAAGGCTTTAGCCTCCCAGGTTTCCCGTCATCTTTCGAGCTAGAGATATCTCCCGAAGTCACATGGCTTTCGAGATCATATGTGCGTCTAGCTCGGGACCCCTGATCCGAGGTCATCCCTGAAGATGAATGCTTCCCTGGAGCTGCCTTTCGAGATCATCAACACTCCGAGGTCACCATATTCGAGGTCGTCTATGTCCTGCAGGCTTGGTATTTAATCCTTGAGCATATTTCCAACCTTGTGAGTCCACTTGTTTGCGAATCCAAATTTCGATGTCATATTTAACATAGCTCGAAATCTGGGTGTAACAGATATATGTACCTAAAATATTAAATATAATGACGTGGTAGATTTTTTAAATCAATCAAATTTATCTAAGATGTGACTCACTATTTTAAAAGAATAGTAGTTATATATATATATATATAAAGTTTTAAGAGCCAAAACAAAAGGTTAGAGTTCAAAATCCACAAGCTTCTTGACCTTAGTTGAGGTAGAACGTCAAACTTTAGTGAACATAATCCCATGATGATTAAATAACCTCTATTGATCACCTACTTTCCCCATCAACAGCTTTATTAAATTAAAAGAAAATTAAAACAGCACTTAGGTAACATTTTTTTACTTAAAAAAATTAGCAATAATTCTTTTGCCGAAAAAGAAAAATTACACATATATTTTTACAAAGAGGGTATCAAATATCATTGCTATCAATAAAATCGAAAAATGCAATATGTCATGACAAATTATGTTTAAAAAAAAAACAGACGATTTAAAATAATAATTTTTATTTGTTTAGCTGTGAAACAAACAAACAGATAAAGTTTATAAAAATAAAATAATTGATCTCATACTTTGATTCCGTACGTTTTAAATGAATATTCTTATATGGATGATAATTTAAATTATAGAAATATATAAAAGGAGGGAAGGCAATATTAGACATGGAACATTAAAAATTGATATCATATTTTGAATGTTGAGCCAAATGTTCCATTTAATAAATAAATATGACCTTTTTGATTCAATGTATCTGCATTGCCATTCACCATATGAGAATCCGCTACAAATTTCCATTGATTCCATATACCTTTTCAATAAAATCATTAAAATATGTATTTTTTTTCTGTGGTTATGCTTATTGAGAGCCAGTATAGTGGTGTTACATTAATATATGGAGCTTCATAACGTGTAGTTAGGTAGTCATCTATAATTTTTTTTATCATATCAACAATATACAAAAAATAACCTAAATATACTATTTGGACCTTAATTATCCCCCAAATAGATCTAGCTAGATCGTAAAGATCACGCACCATGTGTTTTTTTTATTTAAAAAAAAAAGTATAATTTCTTTTACTAATTTAGTAAGTTCTTTTAATCACAGGACTTAATTTATATTAATCATATTGTGATTTCACATCTAGGAGCTAAGCTATTCTGCTTGTATGATATTCAAAATTTGTCTGTGGAGGTTGATAATATCAAAAAACAAATAAGATTATAAGACAATAATATTGTTATCACTGACAGTGACATATATATATGCACCCAATCCTCCTCTTAAATGAAGATTAGATATTTCTTCAACAAATAATGTCAAGGGTGTACTTGGAATTTTTTAGATCACTATTATTTTTTCAAATTTTATTTATTATATGTGTAGGAGAGTAGGGTAAACCAATACCCAAAAACATCCATACAAAGGAGACAATTAAGAAGTGGGTGAATTTAGGTAGAATAATACCTTTTATTTAATATTATATATATATGTGTGTGTATGTGTATGTGTGTAGTGTGGTTTGTGATATTCAATAGCAAAAGCAGGATAATGAAATCATTGGTCATGCATTTTTTATGCTTCTATGATGGATTTTGATAGCATATTGCAAGAGAAATAATAATAATAATAATAATAAAACAAAGGATTATAGCAGTAGCCAAGCATGAAGCCATGCCAGAAAGAGTGTTTAGGGAAATATAATTCATGGTGTCATTTTCTTTATGTGAACTAAAGTCTGGGTTTAGTGGAGGAGCCAGTAATTTATAATAAATATATATAGTTAGCTTTATGTGCTTTGAGTAAAAAAAAGGTTGTGTAGTGTGATTATATACACAAGAGAGTGTGGACAATGTGTGGTATACATAGGTCTTTTATTATTCCTACTCAAATTATAGTTTTAATTACAGCAAAAAAAAAACATACAAAGATTAAGGACCAGTTTGGTACAGCTGTACTATGGGGAAAAACAGTTGTAGCTGTACTGTGGGGAAAAATTGTTGAATGTTTGGTAAATTATAGATATTAAAGTCTTGTGAGTTAGAAAAGTCGTAGCAAAGAGTGTTTGGTAAACTATATAATTGAAATGCTGTTAAAAATTAAAATACCAAAATAAATATTATATTTTTTATTAAAATAAATTATAACATACTAAATAAATTTTAATATTAACATTGTATCTATTTAAACATGTTAAAATTAAAATACATTTTTGATAAGGCACTAATAAAGTGATCATCAACAAAATTGTTATATTATACAATACACACGTATAATTGTATATATATTATAACTAGTCACCTAGCTAAAAAAAATTATAATGATCATAGTATAATAATTTAGTCATGATATAATCACAAATTAATAAGTAAAAATTAAGTTATGCAAAACTCTCACTTTTTATGTTTTTAATTATTTCTTTTTTTTTTTTTTGCTAAAGCATGAAATTAATGTGTTTGATAAATTATGATTTAAAAATACTATGAGATGCAAAAATAATATTATAGTGTATAATAATTTCTATACTAAACATTTTAAAAAATATATTTATATTAATGTGGTTTGTTAATATAAAATTACCAAAATAAAATATATAAAAATATTTTTAGAACAAAATAAAAATATTTAAGATTCAAATATTGTTTATGTTATTACCATATTAATTTATTTTAAATATTTTAATTTTGGTTACTATATAATAAATAAGTAGATATATTTAGATGAAAAAACACATTTATAGTATAATTTTTTCCAAAAACAACTTTTAGAAAAAGCTCAAAGCTAGCTTTTAGTTATAACTTATGCATAAATTCTTCAATAAGGTATTTTTTGGCTATTTACCAAACAGTTTTATCGCACAACTTTTTCACAAAACAGCTTCCAACTTAACCAAACTGGCCTTAAGACCCTTTGTATTAATTTATACTTTGTGGTGGAGAAGATAAGCAAAAAAAAAAAGTCATCCAAAATAGTAGAAAGAAAAAAATAATAAAAGGCCTTTAATTAAAGAGAACATTTCCCAAGTGCAATAATGTATAGTAGCTTAAATAATGAACATTATTAATAAAGTATTGAAGGGAACACACGCCAACAAAGTACAACCAAAATTGGTTTATAGACTGAGCACTTCAAAAGAAAATGGTTCTAACTTCTAATCACTATAATTAATACCATTAATTAGATGTAAGCTTGATTGAACTTTTTTCCTATACCACATCAACTTACAATTATCCACCACCATTATGGAATCCTAATTCCTAATTAAGTCGGTGTGACTTGACATTGATTATCTCTCACTCTTCAAATTATAAAAATATTCGGCTAAATTTAAGATTTTAGTTTATATAATTAAGGGTTTGTCCTATTTTGGGTTCCTTTGTTTTACATTAATTCCACGATGGACTTTTTATTATAAAAATTATACATATATATATAAATATATATATATATATTTTGACTCAGTATTGTTAAATGGTTAAAAATGACCCCTAAATATGAATTCGATTAAAATAATTTTGCCTTCAGGTTTTGTTTACGGGGGTTATTAACTTGAAAATTGTGTGGATTTGTAACGGACATTAATCTATATAATGTTATATTTGAAAATATTTCAACTTAATTCAGATTCAAGAGACTATTTTTAACTATTTTACAAAACACATGGTCCAAAAATATATTGTTTGAAACAGAGGATTCACAGTGAAATTAAGCGAAAACATAAGAACCCAAAATAATATAGTTCCTATAATTAAATTAAGGGAAATTTACAAAAGATACTCAATTAAGCAAAAATATTACAATTATACGGCTACACGAGTATTTTTTCATTTATATAGTCTCAGTTTATTTTTTTTTATTTTTACGATGTTATGCGAGCAAACTACCATGGAGCAGCGATTATAGAGTCTCCAAATCCAACCTGGAACTAATCTTATTCTTATGTACTATATATATATATATATATATTTATATATGTATATACGAATTTGTTTCCTAATGATTGTCTTGAACCATGGTTGACGTCGACATACCCTCCACGATGCAATGGCAACGATTTTTCTTCATCAAATTCACCAACACAAGCAGATGTGGCCGAAATCCTAAGCAACTTATTTTTTTTCATAGCAAGTAGAAGAGTCGGACCGAGATTTATGTCGAGAAGAAATCGCCACCAAGAGGAACTGGTCGGAGCCGAAAAGAATGTTATATATATTCTGGATTCTTATATTGTTGTCGCCGACTCACTGGGGCAAACGAAGAAACAAACAAAAAAAACTTAATATAAATATATATATATACATGTATCGTAGGAAGGAAGATAAAATGGAATCATGGGAATTGGTGTGGAAAAAGTGTGTGGTCAGAGTTTTAAAAAAACAAGAAAAATAATAACATTTTTTTGTCTTTTTCATCATTGCATTTTGTAGTTTAATTATATATTGCTAAAAATTATATGTAAATTTCACTGGGAGCAATTTCAAAAATTCAGAAATATTCCTACAATATCTACATGAAATATGAACATTTCTAATAATAACAAAAAAAAAAGATAAATACTATGCCTCTTTGCATATTCAAGAGATTGTGTTTCTTTTTTTATGTGTGATTTTTTAGTTTATTTTGTACTTTTAGTGTATTTTTTATAAATATAATATTTTTATTGTTGTTGTGCAAGTTGATTTATATATGTATATATATATAATAGGGAACGACTACAATGCATCACATTTTTTTGCAACACCGGTGCATCCTTTTTTTATTTTCGGCACCTGGATAGATATAATCCCAAATTTTTTTATATGACGGTGTACATTGTAGGTATTTAGAATATCCTGCAAATTTCTAAGAAATTTTGAATAGTTTACAAAGCCAAAAACAGAGTTCAAACTGTCAAATTTTACACGCGCACACAAAAAAACAGGCACGAGTGCAATAGACAGTTTAGACCCTGTTTTGGTACCATAATTTATTCAGAATTTCTTGAAAATTTGTAGGATGTTCTAGATAGCTATAATGTACATCATCATATAAATTTTTTTGGGATTATAACTATTTAGGTGCCGAAATAGAAAAATGATGCACTAGTGTTGCAAAAAAAAGGGATGCGTTGTAGTCGCTCCCTATATAAATATATATTTAGTTTTCCTATAATTTTGGTTGATGTCTATTTGATTTCAAATTGAGTAAATTTTTTATAATTTATTCCATGTGAGTTTAGTTGTTTTTGTGTTGTTTAGATTTTTGTATAGATGTTTTCATGTTATTTTTTTAGTTGTTTAAGTTTATATATAGTTGTTATATTGTTGTGTTGATGTCTAATTATTATTTAGTTGTTTTCAGATATATTTTGATTTTAAAAAAAAAAACATGTTAGTATGATATGGGTTGACTTCTAGCTGTTGTCCAATTGTTGTTTTTTAGTTGTTTTTTAATGTGTTAATATATAGTTGGTTAATGTTTAGTTATTTTCCAATTGTTTTTTTTTTTTAGTTTATTTTGGATATATTTTAAGTTGTTTTGAGATATATTTTTAGTTTATTTTTTACACATTTAAAAATGCAAGGAAAAATTGTTTTGAGGTTGTTTTTTTGTTGTTTTTTAGTTTATTTTGAGTTAATGCAATGAATTGATGTCTAATTTTCTTTTCAACACTGTATTGTTGTGAGGTTGTTGTCGTGTGGTATTTAAGTTGCTTTTTTGATATTGTATTGCAGTGTGTTGCTTTTTTAAAATGTAAGCATGAGTTTTTTTATGTTGTTTTTGTGTTTTTTTGTAGCTACAATAGATTGCACTGTGTTGTTGTAAGGTTGTTGTCATGTTGCTTTCTTGTTTTTTGTTTAACGTTATGTTTTGTGGGTTGATATTTAGCGTAAATCGTACTTTTATAATTTTGAAACATTAAAAACGTATTTTTTGAAAACTTAGGTTGGTAAAAATAATAAAGGATCGTAAAAATGTAAAAGAAAAATCTTAAAAAGTGGGTATTTATGAAGAAAAAAAACCACTTAAATTAACCTCTAAATAAAATATATGGTTAGTGTTTTAAAAATTATACAATAAAAATATATATATTTTTAATTTTATCTTATTAACTATCTTTTAGTTTTTGAGATTTAAAATTGGATAGATATTTTTATCTTATAATGTTTTGTTTTTATTAAATTTGGCTTTTGCTATTATTAATACACTAAGTAAATTTATGGAAAATATGGGTAAGACACATTGGAATGCTATGAAATGGCTTATGAGGTATTTGGTTGGGTATGCATCCACGAGTTAGTTTACAAGAACCATGGAAATAATATTGAGGTGAGAAGCTTCTTAGATTCAGATTATCTTGGAGATAGAGATACAAGATCTACATCAACTTACTTCTCTTTCTAGTGAATGGAAATTGTGTCAGCTAGAAATTGTAGTTACAATTTGTGGTTGCTCTCTGGGCCAGTCCTGAAGTATTGGAGGCTTAATGCAAAATTTAATATTTTTATCATATTTATGTATAATAGGTTTTTTTTTTTTTTTTAAATTAGGATCCTTTTGTATAGAAAAAAAAATAATGATATTTTTCTAAATTTTGGGTTCCTTTTAACTGAGGCCTAGGTACAGGCCTGACCCTCCTCTAATCGGTCTTTTGTTAATAAAAGAATCAAGGAAGGGCTATGGATGCAAGGAATGCCAAATAAATAAAACCTCTATAAAAGAAAAGCAACGGTGTACTTAGACAATCAAAGTGTTGTCTATTTATGCAAAAATCTCGTCTTTCATGATAGAAACAAGCACACTGAAATAAAATATTATTTCATCAGGGATAAAGTTACTCAAGGCTTGATCAATATAGAGAAAGTTCCTACTAAAGATAATCAAGCTAACATGGGAACTAATACTGTGACACTTAGCAAGTTTCATTCTTAAGGTTTATTGGGCCCTAGGCAGAAAACAAAATTTGGGACCATTTTAATAAGAAAGTATTGCAAAAATTAACAAAATGGGCATGGTGCAAAATGACCCTTAATGTTGTGTGAAAGTAAGTAAATGTCCATGTTTTTAATTTTGTAATAAAATAGCCTAATTATCTATTTAATATCACATATTACCAAATACACCCTTTAACAAATTACTATTTTATTCTAAATATTTTAATATTATGGTATATGTATATTAGTTTTGTTTAATTAGTATTTATTTTGAAGTTATTTTGATTTTTTTTCGTTTTTTATGGGTTGTTGAATGATATATCATACCACAAAATATATATACTGAGTTGAAAAATAATATACCATCAAAACTTACAAAATTATTACTCAAAAATGTATATATTATGCTAACAAAGTTATATACTACCATTAAAATGTATATACCATGATACAAAATTATATACTACCACTATATATAATAAAATAGAAATTAAATATCACAAAAAAAAAATTATATACCATACCACAAAAAACATATACACTAATTGAAAAATAATATACCAACAACCTATAAAAAACTTAAAAAATCAATATAACTTTAAAATAAAAACTAATTAAACAAAACTAATATACATATACCACTATATTAAAGTCATACAGTCTTAAATAAATAAATAAATTATATAAAAGGGCAATTTAGGTAATCAACAATGTAAAAGGGTCATTTATCTACAATTTTAAAAATGAGGACATTAGCTTCTTGATGGATTTATTTTGGGTCATTTCCTATAATTTCTCTTAACAAAATATAGTATTTTAACTGGTATTTTTTTAAAAAAAAAATTGGGCCCTTGGGCTAAAGGGCCCTAGGCGTGGGCCTAGCCTGCCTTTTCCCAGGACCGGCCATGATTTCATCACTTCCTGCACTAAAATTATGCATCAAAACATTATACCAATTGACGTGACACTGTTATTAAAATAGTGAAGTCGTGCCTGAAATAAATTTAATTGGTTAAATGAATCTACCACGTCAGTTGGTATAATATTTTGGAGCATAATTATGGTACACATATCACTACTCAAACTTGATAAACGTTGACAAAAGTTGAAGAAAGGTGACAGAGAACGTGGATCCTTGAGGTTGAACATCTCTGCAATTTTTTTGTTATTGGGCAACTGAGGTGGAATTGTGAAAATTCAGTTACCAAATAACTGGCTTTGTTTCAACCAGTTAATTAAGTTGGCTAAACTATTGTTTAGTCCATGTGTTTAGTGTATAAGGGAGTCTCTCAACATTGTTTTTACTTGCAACAGTTTCTCATTTTGTTAAGGTAGTCAAAAGCAAGAAAGCTCGAGTGTTTCGGTGTGTGAAAAACTAGAGTGCTGAGAGTTGTGAGAACAAAGGGAAAACTTGTACAGGGTTGTGAGACTTGAGCAGTTGAGAGACTCCATTTTCGTTGTACTGATTTCTTTTATCATTGCAGAGAAGATCAACTCCTCAAGAGGAGTTCAAGAGAATGTAGGTTCAATTTGAGAGTCTCTTTTGCATTTCACTTGGTGTTCTATTTTATGTTCTGTTCTGTTTTTGGTTTCTTGTTTTTCCTGCTGTCTTGCAAGTGTAGCTGTCAAGAAGTTGAATCTCTACATACAATAATTCTAGTTGTAACTTCCATGTTATTTATTGATATCAATAAATATATGTAGTTACCAATGGGATAAATAAAACAATAGTTGGGCAATTACATTTATGATTGCATCGCACAATTATAGTCCCTGAAATCGCACTTTTATGGTGACATATAAGTCACTTGTTCAAACCAATTGTATTTTGTAATTACAATAATGAACTCGTACAGGTAAATTTTATCGTATAACATATAGAGAAGTAGCCAATAGAAAATTAAAAAACGACACATCAAATTTGTGGAATCGAGATGACACGTTTCTTTTATGAATTATGCGACGTCGTTTCTTTCATGAATTATACAACGTCGTAGCCAATAGAAAATTAATAAACGACACATTAAATATTATGCGACGTCGTTTCTTTCAAGAATTATGCGATGTCGTTTCTTTCATGAATTATACAACGTCGTTCCTAACTCTCCTCGACCGCTCTCCACGACCCTTTTGGATAACATAAAGGAGTACTCTGATTTTTGTTAATAATGAAGCGAATCCATTGTCGCTTCACAAGAGGCAATAATTCCACTCTAACTTAATATGGCTTTATCTTTACATTTATTTTATTGCTCTCTACTCCATGTGAACTACCAGTATCAAAAACACCGAACGATGATTCGAAACGCCAACGTAGACACGAAATTTACAATAAATTTGTTTAATCTTATGAGAGAAGTAAATTAGAATACAAATAATAGAACATACAAGAACATCAAATAAGGGAATGCTATCAAAATTACTAATCCCATTTCAGCAGAAACACAGCCGGTCAAGTTACAAGATGTACAACAATCTCAACAAAAAACCAAGATGTTTTGTGAAAGATACATAGAAAAATATTTTCCTAGTCTTTTCCATCTTAATCATAGGGAATTTGAATATACGCAGCATCGCAAACGAAAGGGATGTCAGCATACATACCAGCAAGAGAACAGCGCAAGCATTCCAAAACCGTAAAAAGGTAAGCAAAGGCAACCCCTGTCCAGAAATGCATCCCCACTTTTCCCCAGTACAGAGCAAGAGGCATCCAACGACTGACAGTTCCTATTACCTGCAGCGCAATTTCCAGTAACATTCCCATCACTACATGAAACCTAAAGAAGTGAGGCCATTCCTTTCTCCTCACGATTCCAAGATATGCAACAAAGAAGTATGCCATCAAGAACCAGCTTGGCAAACTTCCAATGGCTGTAAGAAAAGGGTACGTTGCAAATTCCAAGTCTTCTAGAAAAGGATGCAGGTGATAAGCTGTCTCAGCATACATCCAGGTTTCATGGAGGGGCATTAAATAAGGAAGACATGCCAACATCCTCCACCACCATCTAGGCTTCTTAGTCATTGGTGGGAACCTAAAACTAGAAGGGACATCCTTAGCTGCCCTAATAGATGTAACTGGCCGACAACGCTTTGGTAACATGGGGATGGCACGCAACAGGCTACCTTGATCCCCACTTAAGCGAGGAGATGATCCAGCAGAAGATGAAGGGGTGGCATCCAAGAACTGATTCTAGGAAAAGAACCCTTACTTTGCAAATGAGGAACACATAAAGTACCAGAGCCATGGATCAAAGTCTTGTTTGTTCTGATATTTATATAGAAAGACCCAGTTGGCATAGAGCATCCATTTAGAATCATAGTCGCACACCTGATCAAGAAAACCAACTTCTTGAGTACAAAGGATCCTAGTAGCAAAGCATATCCGCTTTATTAGGAACTAACTCAAATTATAACCATATTAAAAAGTAAACAATGCAAGTCATGCTTCAACATGATCCACTCAAACAGAACTATGGCAATGAAACACAAATGCTTAAAGACTACAGTAAAATAATACACATACAAAAAATTATTTAAAAAAAAAAATTCAAAAGTTGTTTCTTTTGCCGCCTTTGATAATGATTAGAGGATGACAACTCATCTTCGTCGGTCAATGCCTATAAGAATTTGAATCAGTACAATCTTAGTTTTGGTATCAAATAATTACGACAATAAAAGCCGTTGTTAGGCGATTACATTGAAATCAATACAGACACAAATGATATTATCAACACCTAGTGGGCCTTTGACATTTTACTTTATTTAAATTGGCTTATATTGCAAAACAAACATTCCATACGATTCATGCCGTCAAACATTACTCTTTCAATCAAATTGGAGCAAACATATTTGTCTGTCTCGGCAAATAGCTCCCAAACCTTGAAACACTCTCCCTAATAAAACAAAAAGGCATAAAATTCCACAACAGCTACTTCTCCATCAAAATTTTTTTCTTCTTTTCCTTATATTTATGAAAAATAAAGAACAAATAAAATTGCAAGAATAACAAAATAACAACGAGAGAGTCAATAAATACTGCTAATATATAATCTATTGAACTCACATAAGAAGAAATTGAATAGTATTACATTACATGGACCAGGGGAGGCCGGCGCTGAATGAGGGGAAGAGACCACGAGCAGCCGGCGAGAGAGACCAGGGCAGCCATGGTGAGAATGATTAAGAGTCCAGGGTTTCTGAAAATCTTTTTCTTGATAATGATATATCCATCCGATTCTTTCTTTCGATCCTTTCCTCCTTTCCCGTTGTCCTCTCCGATAACCCTCAGCGCTAGTGTTGTTGTAACACTGGGCCTCTCCCATGGAGAATGGGCTTTAATATATTGGGCTAAAATGGCCCACTTGGTAGCCCAGCCCATAGAGAACTTAACATAAATAAATGTGAAAATTACACCTAGTACCCAATTTAAGTTAACTTCTTTAATTTTTACCCACCTTTTAAAACTCTTAGATTAATACCCAAACTATTAATGACTCTACCCATTATACAGTGGTCTAGTGGAACTGACAGTGGAATATTATTTAAAGAGGGAAGTAAATGACACGACAGAGGCAAAGATTGAGATTTTTACATTGGACTTCTAGTAGTGTTTTAAGGGTAATATGGGAAAAATGCTTAAAAAAGTGGGTAATATTCAACTAAATATTATTAGTAGCTATTTTTAGCTAACTAATCTTAAAACTGGGTATTTTTCAAGTTATCCCCATAAATATGGGAATCTTAACTAAACTTAACATATATATGGACAAAAAAATAATTAAGCTAAATATGGTAATACACGGTTAATACAAAAATATAAATATGGAATTCCCACAAACTAAACAAACATATTCCCATAATTTTCTCGCCCACTGCCAATCAAGAAAAATTTTGTCCGCGTACAGCAATTCATCGACCATTTTTTCCGATCACAGCTTCATATTCTCCATTGTTTCCGATCAAGAACTGGTGGCTGCTACTCTCATCATCGTCTCTGATCAAAATCCGATCAAGAATTGGTGGCTGCTACTTTCATCATCGTCTCCTTTCTCCAGTCATCCAATTAAAAATTCAATTCAATTTCAGATCTTCTTCTTCTTCTTCTCCGGCAAATCTTCTTCTCTGATTACATCCCCTGCTTTTACGTTCGTTCACATCAGCAAAAGCAGAAATCCATCAACTTCTCTGATTTCTCAAACAGGTAAGCAAATATTTCTTGAAATATACGACATGCAAAATATTTACACAAAAGAATCTGCAAATTACTTCCTGATAAAATTCTTGACTCAAATTACTTGTTTCAAAACTTTTTTAATTACACACGTGAAACCAGTTACATCACAAAAAAGTTCAACATTACATAATTCAAATATTACAAAATAATATAAAAATAACAACAAAATAAATACAGAAACCAGTTACATACGAAAAATAATAATAATAATATTCTGCATAATAAATTATCATGAAAAATGTAAAAATACAAACTGATTTACGTTTATGAAACCAATTACACAATATAATTTTAACTTGCATATTTGAAAATAAAAATAAAAAGACAACACATTCACTAAAGTAACCAGTTACACACACAAAAACAGAATTTAATGCAACATAAATAATTATGGAACCTGGAAAATAGTTCTCGATTCAGTAAAAGAAACCAATTACTAAAATAATTTTAACATTAATAATATTCATTCACTAACACAACCAGATACATTTTAAACATCACTAAAAATTATGTTGTGCTATATTGCAGATATGGAAACCATAATGACATTGACTCGTTTTGGAGGAAAATGGACAGATAGATATCAGTATGCTGAGTACACCATGACTGGACTGATAATACCAACAATTTGTTCTCTAAACAATTTGGTTCATTTAGTGAAAACTGAAATAAAATGCAATATTCAAAATATTGAGCTGAGTTACCAGTTATCACCAGGTATGCCACCAATGAAATTACTCACTGACAATTCAGTCCTATTCTACATTGAGCTGAAAAAGAAGCAAACTGAAGTAACTGAGCTACCACTATGCATCACCACTGTTGATCAAACAATAGCTGAAACTGTTCAACACACTACATATGAAGAAGAAACACAAAAACAGAACACAGATTTAGAAAAGCTAGTTCTTCAACTAAACAATGAGCAATCAGCTACAGAATTACAATATCACGAAGCAACCTACATGAGAAATAACCAGGTACAAACGTTCCTAAATACTACAGACATAGCTGATGATGTAGCAGAATTTATCATAGAGAGAACAGAAGAAAAAGAAAAGAAGAAACTGAAATTATAACTGATCATAAAATTTTCAAAGTTGAAGAAGGCCAGATTTATAAGGACAAAAAGCTCTTAAAATCTGCTCTATGTTATTATGCTATGATCCACAACTTCCAATTCAAGACAAAAAGATCTGAACCAAGAGAGTACCTGGTAACCTGTGTGGATGACAATTGTAACTGGTTACTTAGAGCTTCAAAGTTCAGGAAAACAGAAACATTTAAAATCAGAAAGTATGTAAAAACTCACACCTGCTCCTTGGATATCATTATGGAAGACCACAGGCAGGCTAATTGCAATGTCATTGGGGAACTAATAAAATCAAAATACATGTTAATAAAGAGAGTACACACACCACATGACATAATCAACGACATGCTAGATGATTTTGGTGTTTCAATGGGGTACCAAAAAGCCTGGAGAGCAAGAGAAAAAGCTTTAGAATTGGCAAGGGGAAACCAAGATGATTCATACCAAAAACTTCCCATCTACCTTCACATGCTAAAAGTCTCGAACCCAGGTACAATTACACACCTGGTTACAGACAATACAGATCACTTCAAATATATGTACCTAGCATTTGCAAATTCCATCAAAGGATGGAACCACTGTAGGCCAATCATTGTGATAGATGGAACTTACTTGAAGACATCATTTGGGGGAACTTTATTCACTGCTTCAACAATGGATGCTAACAACAACATATTCCCATTAGCCTTTGGAATAGGAGACTCTGAAAATGATTCATCATGGTTATGGTTTTTCACAAAGCTGGAGGAGACATATGGAGAAAGAGAAGGTACTGTTTTCTTCTTTATATTCTTATTGAAACAAACTAAACTCATAAAATTATCAGTTTAATAATAATCCAGCAATAAAATAGAGAAAACAGTGTAAAAAAAAAATAACAGTCATATAAATTAATGAAACCAGTTACTCAGTTAAGACATAATAACCAGTTACTCCATTGTGATTTTGCAAACAGGTATGGCAATCATTTCAGACAGGCATAAAAGCATAGAAAATGCTATAGACGATGTATACCCAAAAGCTTTCCATGGAGCATGCATATTCCACCTGTTAAACAACATCAAAGTCAATTTTGGTGCCATGGGGAGGACCTAAACCTAAACTTTGTCAAAGCAGCAAAGGCATACAGGGTACAATCATTTGAGCACTACATGCATGAAATAGACAAGATTGACACACGCATAAGACTGTATTTACAAAAAATTGGATATTCAACTTGGTCTAGATGCCATGCTCCAACAAGAAGATATACAATGATGACATCAAATATAGCTGAATCAATAAATGCTGCATTGAAAGCTGCAAGAACGCTGCCAATCACTACAATGATGGAGGGCCTTCGAAGTTTAGTTCAAAAATGGGTATGGAAAAATGGTAACGAAGCAAACGGAACATTCACACAAGTAACAACAGATACTGAAACTGTGCTTAGAGAAAACTTTATTCGTGCCATTAAATTTCAAGTACATGACATATATTGAGCACTGAATATTATTTATCAAAACTTTTAGTAACCAGTTACTCAAAAATATCACAGTATCCAGTTTCTAACATGTGTTTCTCTACTAAAATAAACAAGTCTTCCCAGTAAACACTATACTGTACCAAGTTGTGGTTGAACAGAAAGGAAATTTTTTGGTCAACCTAATGGAGAAAACATGTGAATGCAAAAGATTCCAACAAGACGAAATACCGTGTGCACATGCAATAGCAGTATTCGCCAAAACACGGCTGAAAACATATGATTATGTTGCTGATTACTACAAAACTACAACTATGAAAGCAACATATGACTCAACTGTTCATCCATTGCCAAATGAAAGCAAATGGACACTGCCAGAGACTTTAAACATAATTGTCCTACCACCAAAATCAAGAAAACCACCAGGCCGCCCTAGAAGAAAAAGAATCAGATCTAGAGGAGAACCAAAGGTCCAAATAAAATGTGGAAGATGCGCGCAGCAAGGGCATAATAGAAAACACATGCAGGAATGAACCAATCCCAAAGCTGCGAAACACAACAAAGTTAAAGAAAATAGACAAATAATTTTCTAAAGAATAGATATACTACAATTTCAATATTTTCATTTGATGTAATAAAATTGTATCCTAATGTTTTCTACTTCAATAAAAGTACAAACTTTTTAAACATTTTACATTTTATAAACTTGATACCCAACTTCATGGTTCCAAACACAAAGATATTCCAAATCTGGAGACTCAAGTACCTGGTTACAACACATATTATAGAAAGAAAAAAAACAGATACTATAAGTAAATTTAACAAACAACTACATATACATGTAACCAATGATTTAAAAACCTAATTATATAACCACAAATCTTTCACAAAAAACAAAAAAACATAAGATATTCAAAATCTGAAAATTCAAGTACCTGGTTACAACACATAAAAATATATATAAAAAAAAAAAGCAGTTACTATAAAAAAATTTAACAAACAACTATATATTAATAAAACCAACTACTTAAAAAACCTAGTTATATAATCACAAATCGTTCACACAACAAACATAAATAAATCAAAAAATAATTAAAAAAATAGAAATAAAAACTAAAGAAACAGTAACCAGTTACCTGAAACATATAGCTTTTACAATCTAACACAGAAGTAACCGGTTACACCATCTTCATACAATAATAATCGAAACCTATATGAAAAAAAAACATGTACATAACAATATCTTCACACTTTTAAAAAAAAAAAATCACCAACTCTATTGAAAAAAGAAACATACACATTAAAATAAAATACATTAAAAAAACTTTATATTAAGCCAAAAGTTGAAACCAATTCTTTACATTGACCAAAAAAAAAAAAACCATACATAAGTCTAGTACTAAAACAGTATCCAGTTACAAACCACAACTTCACTATTAAACAAAGAAAAAAAAAAGACATGGTCATTAGTACAGCTAAAAAAGAAAAAAACTCCAACATCTCTTCTTATAATTCCTCCTCCTCTTTGATTTCTTTGATGGAGCATCATCTTCTGTCTTGTACCCACCAATCTGCTTCTTTTTTGCATGACTACAAGTTAATGGCAAGATAATCACGATAGGTAGCAATTTTGGCAGCCATGTTCTTCGGGATGTCATCAATCTTCCCATGGATAAACAAATCAGCATACTTGATAACAAATATTCCACAATCATTGCAAAAAAAAAAAAAAAAACACAAAAAACAGCATATGAAATTATTTAAAAACAAACAAAATAGAAAAATAAACAACAATATACAAAAAACCAGTTACTTACTTATCCTCTTGAAATGGCAAGTTTTTGGCAAAGTTAAAATCAATTGGATCCTTCTTCCCAACAGAATATGGACCAACATTCAAGTCCAAATCTTTCCTAGAACAATAAAAATCAAGAAAATCTAGAAAATATGGTAAAACAACAGAATAAGCATTCACATATGGCAAAGCAATACTCTCATTCTTCTTCCCCGTCAAAGAATTGTAGACAGTTAACATCCTACTCTTAATGGAAAAGTGAATAAAAACCCAATGCAACTGAACCTTCACATGCACAGGAAAAAGAACATGATCCACATCCACCCAAGGAGTGTTACAAAACAAATATTCACCAATAATGTAATATGAAATTAGGTTATCAAAACGAATGTTGCTTGAATCACATTTGGCTGCCACAAAGTTATCATACAAACCCTTGATAGTTGCATCAAACCAAGAGTCTGTAGTTGTAACCCTCTTGTTCAAACCATCAATCAACTTAATCTTCTTCCTCAAGTAATAAAAACATACATTTATATGCTACAAAAAATAAATAAACATACAAAAGTTAGGCACCTGGATACTAGCCAATATATAATAAAAAAAACAAGTTACACACAATGCTACAAGAACCTGGTTACTACCCATAAATAATAAAAACAATTTACACACAATACTAAAAGGAACCTGGTTACTTGTCTTAACCATGATCAACAACAAAAACAAAACATCTAAACAAACAAATACTAATTAATAAACATTATACCAAAAACCTGATTACTAGCTAATATATAATAAAAAAAAAACACAAGTGACACACAATGCTTCAAAGAACCTAGTTTCTACCCAAAATTTAAAAATAATTTACACACAGTACTAAAAGGAACCTGGTTACTTGTCTTAAACATGATAAAAAAAAAAAACATCTAAACAAACAAATACTAATAAATAAACATTATAACAAGAACATGGTTACTTACAGTGTCCATAAGGTCCTCCCCACAAGTTTGAAGCTTGTAAAACCACATTTTCTCATAAATTTTAACAAAAGAATAATCCATTGGGGGATTGATAATGTTATTGACATCAGAAAATTTCTTCTTCCTTCAAAACAAAAAATATATATATATATTAACAAACAATTAAATATCAAGAATAATAATATTAAACAAAATATAAAAAAACATACTTATTCTTAAAATTCATTTTATCCTCAATCCAAGAAATATAATCCAGGCAATCATTCTTTGAAATATTCTGCCCAATTTCATTTTCAAATGGAAGCAATCCTCTAACAATCACCACTTCCTCTCCCTTCCTCTTCACAGTTTCTTTTACTTCAGAAGAACCAAACTTAGTAACAAAAGGAGATTTGACATGAGTACTAGGTTTAGGCTCCCTCTTTTCAATAGCAACAGGAACCTCATCATCATCACCAACCATCACAACCTTCCAATCATCCTTACTTCCACTAAATATCTTTTCTCCTTCTGCATACTTAACAATTTTATCAATAACACTCAAAATCTCTGGATCCACATATACTTCTTCAAAACTTAAACCAACTGAACTGAACTCAGGCTTCTTTGTAAAATCCTATAATGAATAAAAATAAAATCAATTACAACAAATTCAATTTAAAATAAAATAATACAAGAAACAAAAACAAAAATAAATTACAAAATCTTATCTCCTCACACAACATTTGACAAATCCAACACAGAATAAACAGCATCAAAATTTTCATTTAAATCATTCTCAACACCCTAAAAGAAATAATGAAACTGGTTACAACATTAACTGGTTACACTAAACAACTACAAAAACACAACATACTATTAAGAGACATAAACCAGTTACCTTACTACCATCAGACTCTTCAGCTGAATCATTTCCACAATCCTAGCCAAAAAAAAAAAAAAACAATCTGGTTACAACTAAAAATGGTTAAAAAAAACAATAAAGCATAAAAACAAACAAGTTACCTTAGAATCATCAGAAATAGGACTGGAAATATTATCAAAATCAGCTGGCTTTTCCCCTTCATTAAAACCAGCACTTTCATCACTTGTATTTGCAACTTTTTCAGAATTTTTTGCAACAAATTTTGCAATCATTACAGATAAATCACTGAGTTTCCCCATGAACTCAGATCTCATAACTGCAATGTCACTAATAATAGTTTCTTGGCATGCTTTTATTGATGAGATTGATTCACAAATCAATCTCAACTTTTCACTATCAACCTAAAAAAACAAAATAAAATACTTTACAAAACAGCAAAAAAAAAAAAAAAAACATAAAAAGAAATCTATAAATTTCAAAACAAAATAATATTTTTTTTTAACTAAAACAAACAACAAAACTAACCAGTACCTGGGTACTCGGACTACTGTCTCCATCTTTAGCACACACCTTCAGTAAGTATAGAGGCTCAAACTTAAACTTCTTTACTGCCAGTTTCTTTCTCTCCTCAGAAGAGGGATAGACATTCAGGATAGTCAACTGAATAAATTAAAAATATATATATACAAAATCAAGAAATCTGGTTACCATCAACTGAAACCAGGTACACAAACAAAAATCCAAAAATGAATAAAACAAATTTAGCAAGAAACCAGTTACAAAACAAAAAGATTATACCTTTTGATTGTTGAAAACCTTTCCCACCAAGTTTGCATAAAAGGCATTATCTGTACTCTTCCAATTCAACAAACGTGGAAATTTGTTCCCACCCCGTTGACAAAACTCAGGACTCAACTCAGCTATACTTTCATATATCCATATAAGAAAAGCAATGGGAAACCCAAGAAGTTTGTAAGGGTGAAGGCCAACCTTCCCATCAACGAACAGTCCATCAAAGATTTTATTCCCACCCTTCAAAGCAGTTTTCAAATGAGAAAACTCCTATCCCATACAAACTTGCCAAAACTAATATTTGCTAATTCAGAAAAATCTCGATCAACCATCTCAAAAAAGAAATCATCAACCAACTTATCACTAGTATAGCCGTACAAATAGTTAACTAGGATATGAACTATACCCAATTTGACAACATCCTCATCATCAACTAGATCCTTACTAATAAAAGCATTTCGTAATTCAGACTTTGACACCTTACCAACAAAACGGCCAAATATTTTTTTCTTAAACAAAACTTTCTTTTTTTGAAAACGACTTAAATCAAAATCACCATCACATCTAAGACCTGTAACTAGAGCAAACTCTTCAATAGAAAACCTACACACTCTACGACAAAGCTTAAACCACATTTCATCTTCCTCCCTCTCATGAGAGACCTCTCTCAATAATACAAGCTGGGCAAGTTGAGTTTGGAAATGAATATCACATACTTCTAAAAAGTGCCCAAATGGGGTCTTCTTAAACAATGATTTCTGACTTTTCGTCAACTTAGATTTTAAGTCAGTAATGACACTCTTGTCAGTAAAATGTTGAACCTTACTACCAAACCTCTTGGAGGGGTTTATCTTTAAATGTGCCAGCAGAAAAAAAACAAAACAATTAAACATGTAACCAGTTTCAAAAAATGTAAACATGAAAAATTGATAAGTACTTTACATTTATAAAACCACTTATATGTATTTAACTTTGTATGGTTGAAATATACATATAAAAAAAAAACAACTCATTCACTAAGGTAACCAGTTAAAAACTCATTAAGCAAAATCGTTCACTGTTATCTGCAAAGTAACCAGGTACATATGTAACCAGGTACACATGAAACCAGGTACAAAAAAAAAACAGTTTAACAAAAAAAAAAAAAAAACACAACAATAACAATAAAACAAACACAAAACAGAATTGAAAATTATGCAAATTAACTACAAATCTACAAGAACCCAGATACACAACCATAAAAAAATAAAACAAACAGAATCCACCGAATGTGAAACACAATAACAGAAACATAAACAGATGAACAATTTTTTATTATAATAATTAAAAAAATAAACACATACCACAACATGTTTAGTCTCATGAGAATCATCTCCAGCATCCTTACTACCAGATGCACACGAATCCTTCGTCTGTTTAACAGTGGAAGGTGATTTACTTGTCTTCCTTGCAACAGAGGAAGGGGATTTACTCTTCTTCCTTGCAACAGACTTCAAATGTGTAATGTTACGCCTTCGAGGAAGAATCTCACCAATATCATCCCCTACATTCTTCGATTCATCCTCTACTATATCAGACATTTTCTTCTCAGAACCAGAAACACCACCGGTTTCTCCAGAGTGATCCATGACAGAACTTCGAAAATTAAAATATACAATGCACTGCATAAAAAAAAAAACAACACAAATGAAAAAAGAATAACAGATATACATATATATAGAGCACAAATTACAAATAACTACCCATAAACTTCCCAAAAAATAAACTGATCAAAAACTGACAAAAACCCCACTAAAAAACTAACGATAAAATCGTGCACCAAAAATAAAAACCACCATTAACACAAATTAAAAAACAACCACCCACGACAGAAAAATATATAATACAAAGCAAAATTAACAATCAATATACATTAAAAAAATAAAAATAAATAAACCCTGAAACTGGGTACTCACCGATACGAAAACACCACAAAGAGGCACAAATCCACAACGAGAAACTTATAAAAATCCTAAGAAAAAGAAAAAAAAGAAGAAATCAACACAAAAAACCAAATGCTGAAGGAAAGAAAAAATTCGAACCAAACGATCACAGCAAACGTGATACTGAAGCAAACGGAAAAATACATACCTGAAACCAGGTACTCATCGAGACGAATACACGCACAGATGGCACAAAATCGACAACAAAATACTCAAATAAACCCTAAAACAGAACGAAAACTAAGAACAAATATCACCCCTGAAGAAAACGTGATGCTGAATAAAATAAACTAATAAAATTGAGAAAACGTGATGTAGATAAAAACGTGATAGAGCATATCTACTCAAGTACCTACATGCATACTGGGAATTGATTTCCTTACAAAAAAAAATTTCAAAAAAAAATAATAAAAAAAACACATAAAATGACTAAAAAGCCCTCACAAAAATCCATATAAATGCATAATAAACAACTACTGAATTAAAATTTTCTTATAAAAATGTTTACCAAAATAATAATAATAATAAAAAGACAAAAATTCCCTCATAAAAATACCCCTATAGAATAAAAAAACGTATACAAAAAAATATGGGATACAGAAACAATATTTTGATAAATATGTGAAAACAAAACCCATAAAAAAAGAAAACAATAAAAAAAACCATAAAAAATGCACACAAAAAAAAAACCATATATATCAATTTTTATTGAATTTTCCCATATTTCATTTTAATTCCTCCAGCCCATATGTACGGTCAGGTCAGTTTGTATGGGCTTTGATTGGGCCAGGTTGGGTCAAAGTCGCAGTTGAAAAATGGTCAAAGATGGAGTGTTTGGTGTACCACTTGCGAGAAGCCGAAACAGTGTGTGTGTAGGTGGTAGCAGATTGGAGAGGAGGTACGAATGGAAAGGAGCGCGTAGTGCGCACTCCACGTGGTTCATAAGAAACCAAAATTTAAATAAATAAATAAATAAAAAGTAAGAGAGAGAGAGGGCAAAACAAAACGCAGGACAATCAGACTCAGGCACAATTCCCCATGTCCTTAATTTTTGTTTTTAATTAGTAATTATTATTATTTTATTCTAATATTTTTCTGGGTTTGTTTGGGTTGGTCTTTTCTTTTTAATTTTCCCTCGCTCACGCACATCACAGCACTTGTCTTCCCTAACTCCGTCATAGCGAACGCCGTTTCTTTCCGCCGCGAAATCTGAAACCCCCAAACCCAACGCCGTCATATATTCACACCGTTCGTACATTTTTTTTTTTTTTTTTTGAGAGAGAGAGAGAGAGAGCGCGAGACAGAGTTTGGGTCTTCCTCTCAAGCTAAGACGAACACCAACACGAACACGAAGAGTTTCTGCTCTGAAAACCCTAACAGGCTTAAAACGGTGAGACTGGATTATTTTCCATTTCTGTCATTCTTTCTATTTTTACGCTTTTTTTCTGGGACAAAGCCTAGTGATCCCTACTCTGCAGAATTCTTTCTTTTCTCTTTCTTGTACCCAGTTATAAAGAATTTGATTTTAGAAATTGAGGTACTTAATGGATGAATCCCTAATCTGGGTAACAACGATTCTTTTGCCCTTTTATTTGTTTTCTGCGTTTGAGAAATAGCATATTAACATTGATTATGCAAATACTCGATTCTATGCATTTACACATAGTTGATGTGCATTTCTACTCTTTGACGGTTCTAATCGAGACCGTAGGTTCTGTATGGGCGGTGTCATTGGTCCACTTTGATTTTTCTTTTAAACCTAAGTTTTGGGAGTTATTGTTTTATGGTGCAATGGGGATTCGGGGTTTGTGTATGATTGTATTTTTTTTTTTTTAAAAATCTTTTTGTTGTTGATTTAGATTGTAGTTTATGGTTTTTGAATCATTTATCTATGACATTACTGGTCAGAACTCAGATGCAAGTATTAGGATTTAGGACTGAGTATGAGTTTTAGTTTTATTTTCCTCGATTTGCATCTTAACTATGAAATTATGAATTGTTTAGCACTTGCATGGTTTGGACTTTCGAAGGAACGATATCTTTGTTCTTTTTAGGAAGTAGAGGAGAACTGCTGTTTGATTCATGTGATCTTTAAAGCTGAGATTTTGATGGTTCTTGCATTGGCCGACAGTTCCGTTATGTATTTAGCTGAATGGGAGAATCATAGTTGTGATGTTTATGAAGGCCTGCCTTGTGATGTTTCATATAGATATGGATATGACTTGTGTTTAAACTAAATTTACAATCAACATATGTTTATGAAGTTCAATTAGATGATAAGGTGTCATTTTTGCTCTATTTCTTAAAGAAAAGAGAACTAGCATTGAAATCATTATTTGAAGGTTTTGGTAATATGTCAGGCGCACTAAATATTTTCTTCTAAATACCACAAATATCCTTGTATCTTTCAGGATGTAGCCTTGTGTCGCTCTACAGGGATAATGGTTTGAGGTATGCATTGGTTAAATTTTTAGAAATCTTTATATTTAATGACATTGCCTATTTATTTGTTGTTGTTGGAGTAAAATTTATCTTTTACTTTCTTTTTCTGTAGATAAATTTTACGTATTTTTTCTCAGCAGGTGAAACTAGTCTACTACTCTGCTTTGGTGAATTTCCTGTGGTCTGACAGCTATTGCAAGAGACTTTCAGTATCTTAGTCATCATGGGGTCAGCTTGTTGTGTCCCTGCAAGGGAAAGAACACATCCCAACAGTATTGCGGGTGATAATTTACGTAGAAATATCATTTATTCTCCTTCATGGAGTTTTCGATGGGATAATCATGGGCGTGTTGCTGGTGAGGTTGAGACTCCTTCATATCAAGTTTCTTGTGGAGTTAGTAGGAATGCTAGCATGGAGTTAAAAGGACCACTAGGTTCTGAAAGAGGTAATTTTTCAGATATGGGAAGCCTGGGAAGCCCACTGGAGAATTTTGGTTCACCCACCTCTCAAAAATCTCCTGTTCATGGGGGAACAGTTACACATCTGATGGCTTCACCTTCAGGTCAATCTTAGTTACTTATTCTGCAAAATATACTCTTATGTTTTATTCTCGTGTAAATCTATATTTGTTAATATAGTGAATTTTGCTGACATTATTACCCCTAAATTTTTGTTGATTTCGTTTGGAAATTGGAAACCAAGAAATAGCGTTTTTGTTGATGTTATGGCCTTTGGTGTTTGTTTTCTTCTTTTCAACTGAGCACTTTATGTATTGTTATTATTATTTTACTTGGAATGATTGGCATTGAAATTACATTGTTGTGCTTTGTTGCCCCTTCTACTTGTGTTGTACTGATATATAAAACTGTTGATGTAGCAGATCTATCCATGGCAAGCAATTATTCTTCAGAGGTGAGTTTCTAGCCAAACCTTGTGCTTTGTTGCTGCTGAATATTCTATTTATTAATAATATCTATATCTTTCTTCTCTTCTGGTTTGTGTTTCAGATAAAGAGCTTGACAGAGTCATCTGGAATTAGAGATTCATCTGCACCAAATCTTTCATTTTCTCTACCTTCAACTTTCTCAATACCAACTGCAGATCCTTTGGCTATGACTGCCTATCCAATTTTTCCTAACTCAACCCCATCAAGACGGGCTCGTCGTTCACCAGGACACCAGCTATTGAGACAGGTTTCTGATAGTCGAATCTTGGGACTGAAATCGCCAAATAACAACTCAATTTCTGAAGGAAGACCATCCTTTGTATTGTCCACTTGCAGCAATGATTTAGCAACTGGATCCCAAGGTGGGTCTTCTGATGGCTGGTCTATGCGCACCTTTTCTGAGCTTGTTGCTTCTTCTCAACGGGAAAGGTGGTCTTTTGACAGTGAGCATTTGGGATCTGTTAATGGAAAAATAGGTGAATCTAGCAGCAGGTTCTCATGCTCCCCTTCGATAGATTTGCAGTTATGTGGAGCTTGCTCTAAGTTATTAACAGAGAGATCTTCATGGAGTAGCCAAAAACTTATGGCTGGGCCTGAGCTCTCAGTAGTTGCTGTATTGTTCTGTGGCCATGCATATCATGCCGAATGCTTGGAGACTATGACCTCAGAAGCTAACAAGTACGACCCAGCTTGCCCTATTTGTCTGGTTGGAGAGAAGCAGTTGTCAAAGATGGCGAGGAAAGCTTTTAGAGCAGAGGCTGAGTTTAAGTCAAAAAATCGCAAGATATCCAAAAATAGAGTTGTAGATAGTTATCTTGACTGTGATTTCGATGTCTTTGATCATCAGAAGGACAATGACAGAAAAGGAAAATGTCTCATGATGGAACCCAGTTCCAGCACAAAGAGCTCCTTTGCCAAGCCTTTCTTGAAACGACAATTTTCACTTGGCTCTAAGTGGAGTAGATCTTTGTCGGAAAATGATTCAGCCAGGAAGAAGGGGTTCTGGGCTAGATACCGTAAAGATTGAGCACTGCAACACTGGTAATAGTATAGACATGCGATGATCTAATAGTAGATGCTTATAGAAATATCACCAGGAATTTTCTACTTGGAATGTAGTCTAGCTTCCCTAATAAATACTTTTTTTTCATTTTGAAAGTTTTTTTTTTTTTCCCTAACCTGAATGCTGAAAGCAAAGCCCTCTCAAATGTGTTAGATAGGTGGAAGATAATGGATGAGGAAATCCATGGCATGTATTGCCAAATTTTAGAATGTGTATGTATGCGGAACCGAGGGTGGGCCAAAAAGTTGATGCTCTCTGTTATGGCAACAAAAATTGTCAATAAGATCAATGCTTCTGACAAAGGTCGTTCCACTACATATTTTTTTCTTCGTTGCTCTTAAATTAGATTGACATGTTCCAACCTTTTATTTTGGTTGAACGTATTCAAACCTTGTAATACATATCATTGGAGGTTGACACATTTTGCTACTCTACCTGCACCCCATTATGTAATTTTTTTAGCTCTTATAATTTTGTTCTTTTTTGTGTTGGATTCATCATTCATGCTCAAAGCCAAGGCATCTCGTGGTTGACTGGACATAATTTCACCAAATAAATGATAAAAGAATGTCCTAAATAAAGGTTTAAAAACTGTTACATTTAACAAAATATAAATACAAAATTAATAAGTATAGTGAGATTGTGCTTTTAAAGAAAATATTGAAAAATAAATAAAAAAAGCATGTCAGAAGTGGGATTTGAACCCACGCCCTCGTAAGAGGACCAGAACTTGAGTCTGGCGCCTTAGACCACTCGGCCACCCTGACTCTTTTTTTGTTGGGTCTCGTTTGTTTATTTTACCTGCTAATTGTGTTCTTTAATTACAGTTTTAATAATCTAAGACAACTACTCCCATGACACACTTGAATTATATAACTAACAAGATAAATCAGACTATTCAAGATTCCGATACCACGAAGAAATAGAAATGTTAAACATTTCCTACATTGTATTTCATATTGTCACTATCGTTTTTTCTTCAAATTGTTTCTAGAATTCTTGACAAATATATGTCATTTGTAATTGTATTAATATTTTAATTGTCGTTTTTTGTCTAGACCTCTACATAATGAAATGAAAATTTCCAAGTCCCTAACTTCTTTATGCAATGTATTTTTTAGTTTCATCCTTGAACATGAAGAATAACAAAAAGTTGATCCAATTTACATATTCCAGCATTATCTAAACCTGTGTTAAAAAGGGTTCTCCATTTGGTCAATAATGCTCTGCAACCCAGACCTGTAACTTGGATAGAGAAGCTTTACTCCGAGTTCCTTCTTCATACGCACATTGGAAACTCGCTTCTCCCCAAATAAACTTTCTTTCTTAACTCTGACTAAAGCCTCTTCTTCCTCAGCAGACCATTTGATCTGACCAGGCCATTTCCTCTCAATCAAGTACTTTGCATATGCAAATACTTCTTCCCTGGGAGCTGGGTCATCATCGACGATGTTAAACACTTTCCTGTCAATGGAAAGCGCAAAAGAAATGGATATGAATGAAAGTAAAAGATGGAAATACCAGAAATAAAAATGTAGATGCAGGATTTCCTTAACCAACTAATTGTGAAAATATCAAAACCTGTTGGAAAGTTTTGGAAGGTTATATACATTTAACAAACATTTATGCCCTAACAAAAAAAAAAAAAAAAACATTTATGTCAAAACATTTATTTACATTTAAAAGTTTTGAAGTTTAGTTTTATGAAGACATCTAAGTTTTCCATACTAACATTAATGTTTTGACAATTTTGTAGTTTACTTTGCCAACTCTCCAATGAATTTAATAAATTACTATATAAGAAGAAAATTGGACTAATTGTAGCATGGTCAAAAAGTTAAAACCTACCCAGGAAAAAAGGCTAAAGTACTGGCCTTAAGAGCTTGACAAATGTCCTCAACATGAACTCTTGATGTGTATAACTTATGTGTTCTCCTTCTCTGACCTGCTGACAAGTCCTCCTGTTTGATTATCGTATCAACAGCACTATCAAAGAGAAGAATCAAAGACTCAGGAAAAGCCAACCTCGATGTGGCAAGAATGTTCAAAAGACTAATCAAACAGCCAACACTTTAAAACAAGTTAATACATGTTTGGCAAAGCAATGTCGTAGCATATGCACAAAAAAAAAATTCTATATTTATCTATACTTTTTAGACGCTGAAACAATAAATTAATTGCAAATTTAAAGCATAAGGCAGCAAATAATGAAAGTAAAATTCATTACAACCTTCTACCAGGACCATAGATACCTCCTAGCCGAAATACATGCACTTTGATCCCAATATTATGGCCAAGATCTAACCATCTCTTCTCAGCAGCTAGCCTCAGCTTAGCCAACTCACCTGTTGGGCTAGCAGGATATCTGACATAGCGTCATGCATATGGAGGAAATCGAATTTCAGTTGATGAAAAAATGATTTGTATGAAAGAGGTTGATTTAGATAGACTCACTCTTCGTCTACCCATTCACCACAACAATTTCCATATAGACCTGCAAAATATAAGCTTCCAAACTCGATTCTTATTCATTTAAGTTATAAACTTGAATAACACCCATGTGAACATGGCTCACTAGATGAAATATAAGACATACTTGTTGATGACAAATAACAAAGCCACTGAAGATTTCCATCCATAAGTCGTTTCTTTAAGAGTTCTTCATGCTGAAGCATCTACCAAATGTCAAAGAATGTCAAATTAGCTTGTTGAAAGACATAGTCAACATATTTTATTTACAAGTTATCTATTAGCATACCGGGTCACCAATATCCACAAAAGGAGGGATTGAAACAAGTAGGTGCGTGTGACTATTAAGAACATCTAGGATGCTCCATCTGAATCAGTAAACAACATAAATCCAAACATAATCAGACAACAAAAACTAGATGAAAAGGCCTTAATTTCAAGAAGATATGAACCTTGTATTGTACCCCACAAGATTTTAAATTGTGAGAAAGCAATTAAGCATTTGAGAATTTACATAAGTGGGTTAATCATTTAATCCTCAATACAAATCAATCAACATAAAGATGTATGAAGTGAAATGCAAACACTCACTCTGGCTCATTTGCGTCAAAATGGTAAATATCATTATCAAATCCCAAGTCTTCAAGCTTCTTCTTCTTCATAGTGCTTGAGCAAGTACCAGACACATCCCTGATAATCCACTTCAAAAAACTTTGGGAAACTATTTCTAAATGGATTATATATATAAATACACAAAGAATTTAATTCAAACAAAGATTATGAATCCTTACCATCCTTGGCTCTTGAGCTGCTGAGCAAAGAAGTGGCCGACAAAACCCATACCCAGAACGAACATCCGTTTCCGATTCTCAGGTTCCCAGGAGTTAGTACCCATACGTGAATGTTCTGTCGCTGCCATACGACACCAAGATGGCTCATAATTTACACGCGAGAACGGCAACATGTATTCTGTCTCTGAGTTCCAGTTCTGTTCTCTCTGAGTCCCAAATTTTCGAGTGTGTAAGTAAAATAAAATAAAAAAGGGCTCTTTATGTAGGTACTGGAACCAATTCCAAAAATACTCCTATATCCAAAATTCTCCAAATTAGTATTATTAGCACTTCAAATGTATTATCTATGAATGACTTAATTTAAAGGTGCCACACCATTCACAAAGTGCAGAATGGAGCGACAAGAAACTATACCATTGGCAGAGCGCAGAATGGAGCAACAAGTAGTATCACCCACAACATCTAATAAACTAATGACTTTAAAAATAATTGAACTACAACCATGAAGAGAACAATTCTTAACAATACAAGAGGTCACAACGGTGGAATCACATTCAATCAAGCTAATTGAGTATGTTTCCAATGAATTAATCGAATTTCTTTAAGATTATCGAAATGCTAAGATATCAATGTAAAGAAAAGTGATTAGTTAGTGAAAAATGTCGATGTGTAGAGTAGAAATAAAAATGTCAAATTTTTCTTTCATCTTTCATTTTTAATTTAAAAAAATAATAATATTATATCCTGATATTCATTGGTGAGAATTCATTTTAATGATTGACCTTTTTATTTATAAAAACCCAGCTTTAACTTAAAAAGGAAAAAAAACATGACCCAGTAGCTACAATTAACCAAATAAGAAACAAACAATCAATGAAAAATGATTACTAAAAAACATCAACAATGTTACTGCATAGCTTGGTGACTAATTCAACGACTCTATAGAATTATTGGTGAATAAAATCATTAGAAACTACATGTATTAAACCATTAGAAACAAATGTAACACACTTACTATAAATCATAAAACAAACGACATATTTCAAAAATGATTAGAAATTAGAGAAGAATCGACATATAACAAAGATGATTAAAAACAAATTGAAACCAAGTACACTTTTCTTTTAGAAAGATATAAAATCCAAAGGTTACTAAATAGAAACAAATGGTAAAGAATGAATATAATAAAAGGAATGAGTAAGGTTCACATCTTAAGAGACAGTACAAGTGAAGAAGGTGTCCTATGGAAAATAAATGTAAATTTTGTATTAGTTGGAATTAGTTTGAGGTTGAGATTTGGAGGGTCACTAGCAGTCCAAAGGGCTGCTATTGCTTTTAAAATTGTTTTGTTGCAAAATGACAATATTGATTTTAGAAAAGATGACTTTCCTCTTAAGGCTAAGTTTGGAGTTTGGAGTTTGACAGGGAAAGAAGAAGCTAAGGAAAGAATAAAGTACGGAAGAAAAAAAAATCATTTTCTTATGTTTGGTAAGAAAAGAAAATTGTGCTTATAAAAATGTTTTTTCATTGATAAAGTAGAAGATATAAATTATTTTATCAAAAATAAAATTGTTGACTTGTTTTCTGGTCAACTAATAGGAAAGAGAACTTTAATGCATGAACTTGGAGAGAATATCTAAGTACAATTAACACAGTAATAAATGAAGACAAGATTTATATTGGTTTGGCCACTAACGACCTACGTCCACTTAATCAATTTTATTGTTGGAGCTTCTTAGACCACCAAGATCAAATGTGCTTAAGACAAATGAGTTTCTTGAGGTTAACAGGCAAGTACAAAGAGTAAATGCTCTTGAATGCAATATTGGTGTCTAACCCCTTTATGATTTCAGATCCTAGTATTTTTATAGTAGAAGTGGTAGGTATGGGAAAACACATTACCTGATATAGCTAAATCACTACAAGTGTGGGAATGTCTATGACATTGTACCAACTAATTCAGGTAATGCCCCTGGTACACGCTATCTGCATAGCGACTTGAATTGATGTGAATGCCAACTTGGTAAAGTTTAGCGATGTTGACATCGGACAATATCGAACCTCGCTAATTGTGAACTTGTGTATGCGACCTCACTGTATGTGACCGTATTCTATGCGGTTGGCCTGCGTTCAGCGACGTCTACCTATGAATGATCTATTTTAAATATCTTTGGGCCACGTCAACTGCCACACCATTGTGCCAAAATGGATATTAACATTTGCCCCCAAGTCAGTCTTCATGTGAGCATAAGGCTGACTTGCCTTGGCGATCCAGGTGGGCCTTCGGTCACCCATTACTTGCCCTTAGTTCTAGGCGTCTCGAATTTTTAAACGTCGCGTCCTGCGACTTAGGGACCTCCAGTTTCGCTCATTGGGCCCTCAGATCCGATTCTAATCATGGTCACTATCGTAGGATAAAATACAGCCCCAGTCTCTATGGAGATCTTGAAATGAAAGATTTTTAAAGTATTTTGTCCTATAGACCCATGTTGCAACCCAAAATTTAACTTTATCCTACACCTCTACACTCTTCTTTTCTATATTGTCAAAAATTCTGCCATTCCTTTCTAACCATATTGCCCAAAGGATAGCCAATACAGTAGCTATCCATAATCTAGCAGACCTCTTCCCCCCATCTATCTTGCAAGACAAGAGATCAGCACATTTCTTTGGCATGCACCAGCTTAATCCAAATTCTCTCAGTAATCTATTCCATAGACCTTGGCTAAAAGGACACTCAAGAAATAGGTGTGACAAAGATTCATCAGCATTCTTGCAGCAGACACACCAGCCCGGAGACAACACCTGGAAAGGTCTTCTCTTTTGCATTATCTCCTGAACGTTTACTTTTTCCAAAGCTAACAGCCAACCAAAAACTTTGATTCTAGATGGAGCGCAACCTTTCCACACCAACTTAGCCCAATTTCCTTGTGAATTATACTGGTATGAGACTAAACTTTGAAAGGCACTTTTACAAGAGAAAATACCATTAATCCTTGGAGACCAAATTCTTGAGTCATCCACTACATCAAGAATTGGTTTCTGTTCAAGAAGCTGAAGCAGATCTACTAAATGGGGGGCCTCCCACTCTCTCAATTGTCTTCTGAACTGAAAATCCCATCCAGAGTTAGATCTTGAGAGGCCTTCTCCCCCACCTGCCATTTCTTTTACACTCTTTTGTCTCCCATTAGAAATCTGCATAAGATCAGGAAATAGTCTCATAAAGGCTTCATCACCCACCCAAACATCCTCCCAGAATCTGATTCTATTCCCCTTCCCAACCTTGAAGCGGACCCTAGTCAGGAATGCATCATACAATGCCGCAATACTCTTCCATGGTCCTCTAAACGACAGAGAATCCCCTCTTTTCGAATCCCAGAAGTTATCAGCTCTCCCATATCTACTTTTAATCACCTTATACCAAAGGGTCTTGTCTTCCAACGGGAATCGCCACAACCACTTCATCAAAAAAGCCTTATTTCTTGCTTCCAACTGCCCAATACCTAGCCCTCCTAGAAAAAGAGGTTTACACACCTTTTCCCAAGCCACCAGATACTCACCCCCACCCAGATCACCCCCTTCCCAAAGGAAATCCCTCATCATCTTTTCAAGGGCGATGATCACAGTTTTAGGTGCTCTAAACAATGAAAGGAAGTAAGTTGGTAGGGATGATAACACAGATTGAATAATAGTTAGTCTACCCCCTCTAGACAAGTATGCATCCCTCCACCCATCTAATCTTTTCGCAAATTTTGCTACAACCAGTTCCCAGAACGCTTGTTTTTTAGGATTCCCCCCCAAAGGCAACCCTAAGTACTTCAAGGGCCACTGACCCACTTCACGCCCTACCGACCTCGCCAAAGAATCAACCACCTCCTCCACCATGTTCAGACCCAAGATTTGACTTTTACTCATGTTGATTTTCATCCCGGATGCAGAGCAAAACGTCTTTAGAATATCAAGTAACTTTTGGACTGAACCTTTATCTTTAATGAAGAATATCGTATCATCTGCAAATTGTAAATGACTTACCGAAACCTTTTCCCTCCCCACAAGAAAACCATTATACAAGGAGGAGTCAATAGCTTTGTCTACCATCCTACCAAGTACATCCACTAGCAAAATGAATAGAAGAGGTGATAACGGGTCCCCTTGCCTTAGCCCCCTTTCCCCACAGATCTTTCCTCTCGGTCTTCCATTTATAAATATAGAGTAGGATGCTGAGGATACACAGCCTTTTATCCACTTCCTCCATTTATGGCCAAATCCTTTCTTTGCTAGTACCATGTCTAAAAATTCCCAATCAACATAGTCATAAGCTTTCTCAAAGTCTATTTTGAAAACTATACCACTTAGTCCTTTGCTTCTATATTCCTCCACCACCTCGTTTGCCACCAAGACCGAGTCTCATATCTGTCTATTTTCCACAAAAGGAGACTGAGTTTCAGAAATAGTGTCATCCAATACCCCTCGAAGCCTGATAGCCAATACTTTGGAAATTATCTTGTACAAGCTTGTAGTTAGGCTTATCGGTCTATAATCCTTTATCTTACAGCTATTCAGTTTTTTGGGAATAAGGCAAATGTATGTCTCGTTCAAATTCCTTTGGATAATACCATCTTCTGAAAAACTTGTAAACGCCCTCATCACATCCCCTTTTAAAATATCCCAATTCCTCTGGTATACTGCCATTGAGAAGCCATCTGGACCTGGCGCTTTGTCCCCATCACATTCAAACACTGCCTTTTTCACTTCCTCTTCTTCAAACGGTCTTTCCAGATGTGCAACCAGGAAGTCCGGGACTGCCTTCCACTCAATACCCTCGATTCCGATCACTTCTCGGTGTCCTGATCTATACAGCTTTTTATAAAACAAAGTGATTTCATCTACTATCTCGTTCTCTTTTTCCAATAATACCCCATCCTCCCTTTCAATTCTGGATATGAAATTTTTGGCCTTTCTGGCATTAAGCAAACGATGGAAAAACTTGGAGTTTGCATCCCCTTCTTTTGCCCACTTGCATTTAGCTTTCAGCCAATTTCCTCTCTCTTCTTCAAAAAGCAATTGTTGCCATTCTTTCTTAAGAGATCTCCTTTCTTCCATATATAGTAAGCTCCAGCAATCACTTCCTTCCAACCTATCCAACTCAGAGATTCTCCTTTCTATTGTTTGTTTTAAAATCTTTTTGCTTCCAAATTCCTTAATGCTCCACTCCTTCACCTTCTCTTTGATTATTTTTAGTCTTTCCATAAAGTTGTATTCTGTCCCAAACTTTTCTCCAGCATCCTTCCACCAAGTTGCAAATTCCTTCTTAAAAGAACTGTGTTCCAGCCACATATTGTCAAACCGGAAGGGACTTGGCCCCCACTTGGGTGGGTTGGAGTCCAAGACAACCGGATTATGATCTGAAACAATTCTAACATGTACCTCTTGCCTAACAAAAGGGAATATCTCATTCCATTTGCTAGAAAACAGGAATCTGTCCAATCTACAACAAATTGGGAGCTGTCTAAAATTTGACCATGTAAATTGACCATTATTCAGCTTGGGATCAACGAGTCTCAGCTGTCTTATTAGATCATCAAACAACTTCATACTTTTGGTTACTGTCTTACTGTTTAACTTCTCTTCCAGCCTTCTAACTACATTAAAATCACCCCCTAAACACCATTTATCACCACATATGGCACTTAAGCCTGCTATCTCATCCCAAAACGCAGCTCTCTCGCCATATCTACTAGGTCCATAGACTCCTGAAAACCACCAAGGCTCCTTTCCCTCCGCTTCAATAAGTACCGATATAGAAAACTCTCCTACTAAAGAGTCCAACATTTTAATTTTCCTCGAATCCCAAACAATTAGAGTACCTCCTGATCTCCCCATGGCTGGTAGTAGAGACCATGCTTTAAATCTAGACCTCCAAATGCTTCCAACGAATTTTCTGTTCACCAACTCCCTTTTGGCTTCTTGTAACACAATAAAGTCCGGATTAATCTTGCAAATCGTAGCCTTAATATTCTTTCGTTTCTTAGCTGCCCCACTTCCCCTCACATTCCATGTCAAAATCTTCATTTATCTGTAGTCCCCTTCCCCCCTTTCTTCTGAGTTGTTATCATAATTTATGTTACATGCCAATTTTCTCAGTTCCCTACTCCTCCTTGAATTCTGAAATATCACCTTCATCCCCAACTCATTCAAAGATTCAGCTACCTTATTCCAATCATTCTCGGGACTCTGACTTGGCTCCATTCTTCCTTTCTCCGTACTTTCTTTCCTTGATTCCCCCCTCGTGAAACCGTTAGAGGATCTGTGCTCCAAGGATATATTATCCCCCATCTCTTCCATTACTCCATAGCTTTCTCATATCTGGTAAAATCTCTTCTACTCTCTCTGTAGGAATTACAGAGTAATCATCTTCCTCCTCTGAACTACCCCCCTCCGAGCTGTCATCATTCATACCATCCTCTTGAAAGTCTTCAATCCTTTCCATTTCTTCTATATTGCATTCCATATTATTTTTCATTATGTCTAGGTACATCCTATCCCCCTTAGGAGTACTTTTCTTTTTCCTTCTATAAACAATCAGCTGTCCTTCTACCTTTTCCTACTCTTTTTCTAGCATTGTTCCATCTTTTATCAGGACTGAATTCTTTTTTTTCTTTGCTGTGTTGACAAACTCAGACCAATAACTTGTTGCTGCCTTTGAAAAAGCAAGCCTAACCTTCGGGCTCATTTTCCTGAAGCTGTTAATAAAAAAACCCCTCACTAAATCCATCTGCTCCCTTTCTTTTTGAGCCATTCTTAACTGGGGAATATTGGACCACTCTACATTTGACACCTCAGCAGTATGGAGCTGCCTTTCCTTGCTGCCACGTTGGCACCCCCATATCTCCCACCTTGGTTCTTTATTTATTTTAACTGAGTTCATTCCCATAATGGCCCGATCCTCTATACTCCAACTCTCCTTTCTAGATTCCAGAAAAGTGAATAAGGGCCCACCAAGCCCAAAGTCCTTTTGGCCCCAATCTCTTTGGTTTATATTTAAATTTAAATAAAACCTAGGCTCCGGTTCCTTTAAACAGAGTGAGCAATAAATGCGATTGAAAACCCTTTGGAGACTAATCAGCTTCTCCCCCCTGAGTTTCTCTGAAGTCGTGCAAAGCTGCAGCTCTTTGTTTGAAACCTGCAGCTCTTTGTTTGAAACCTCCTCGATTCCCCCACTCGCTTCTGCAGGGAAAGGCCGCCGCCCCTTTATGCTTGATGATTGCATCTCAAAATCCTGGGTCTCTCCTAGCCCGACCTCGACAGCTACGCCTACACCTACGATTTCTGCATTCCGAAGCCCTTCGGTCTTCTCCTCGCCAGACTCCTTGCCGCCGACAACAGCCGCTCCACCTACCAGCGGTACTGGAATCTGTTTTCCGTCGGCCGTTTCCCCTCCATAGTCGCCAGTCAACCCAGCTCCTAATATATCACCCTCTTCCTGCCATCTTGTGTTGAGAAATCCATGAAATCTATAACCCCAATCATTTAGTCTAAATAATTTTAAAGAAAATTCAGAACCCTCATACTGGAGTCGAATGTTTTTAGGTACAAAGCCCTCTTTATCCCCTTCCATCTTGAGTCTCAAATGATTCAAGTACGTTTTTTCTGCTGTATCCTTCTCCACGTCTAGCAATCCTCCACACATGTCACCAATTTTCCTCATAATCTTAATATTCCATAAATTCAGAGACAGTCCTTCAACCCCAATCCAAGACCTCCTGCATTCTATTTTAATATCTCTGTTTTGTTCTTCAAATGACCATCTCCTAAAAGAGACCTCCATGCCCCCCGTACTCGGTATTACAGTCTTGTGCAATTTCATCAAACTCTCCATCTCTTCTTCGTTCTTGCACCAGATTATGATTCGATCATCATACATTTGGCTAGCCTCCCAAAACCTCTTAGTTTCCCGAGAGAGATTATAAAAAATAACACTCCATCCCACCTTACTGTTATCTCTAAACATTATTAGTGCCTTGTTCCAATCCTTGTCGCAATTTTCCGCTTGTAAGAATTCGTGAAAGTTTTTCTGTTTCATTCTCTCTCTCGGGAACTTGTTCCTTGGTCTGAAACTCCCATTCCCCATAGGTAAGAAGTCCCAATATCTTAGCTTATTAGTGTCCCAATTCTGTATTGTTTTGTGGAAGCTCTTATTTGTTATATGGTGGTGGTTCTGTTGTATATACTTGCTCCTCCCGCCAAATACCTTCATACCCCCATCGGGTGCCTTCCTCCCCCTCCCATCTCTGACTCGTTATATTTGCCATCAGGTTGTTTTCTTGTTTTTTCTTTTGTCTGTTTCACTATGTTCACATAAGAAGGCTTCAAAGCTCCTTTCCTGACAGACTCGCTATCCTCCATAATCAATTCCTGTTTCTCGTACTTCTGCATGTTTTGTCGTTTTAGCACCCCCCTAAGACACCTTGCAAGCTCGTTCCACCCCCTAGCTTGTCTTTCCTCCGGAATTATCACCATGGACATCCTTTTATTCTTCAGGACTGATATCTTGATAAACCCCCCTCTACTATTTTGAAAACTCTCCAAATAACAGCTATTCGAAGTGTTTCGAAAAGATCTCTTGAAATTCACCCTCTGCGTCTCCTCCTTGTTCTGCATTTCTTCCAGTAGTTCAATAAGCCATGAAGCTGCATCCAGTGTTATATTTATTTCATAACCCGATAATCGGGTCCTCTCGCATATTCTAACCAAACCCCCGTCAATTGATAAGGTGAGCATAAAACACCTTATACAAGGTACGAAAGCTCCAGTATCTTTGCTGCCCCTGGTCACCAAAGGATCCAGGTTGTTTTTTTGGGCCAAAAACAGTGGGGTAGTAGCCCTCTTTCTTCCCAAAACCAGTGGGATTTTGGTGCCAACCATGGCCGGAAGGACCACGGTCGTACCTAACGTGCATGGGAAGACTCTTAGATTTCTCTCTCTAACTTTTTTCTCTCTACCAAATATTCTCAAATTCTAACTTTTTCTCTCTCTAACTTTTATATATATGGCATTGTGAGAACCACATTATTATGTGGGTAGGTCTGCAGAGCACGACTCGAGGCGATCCTAGGGCTAGATAGCGGGGAAAAGTCACAACGGGGCTTAACAGTTGACTTTGGATAAGTCAAGGATATTTCAGGTATCAGGTAGTTATTTAGACTATCGGGTTATGAAAATAAATATATGGAGATATATTTGAGGTTAGGAAGTCTAGGCGGGAATATTGGGGAATTTTACCGTTTTGCCCTCGGGGACGTTTCCGGCACCCCGAGCCTCGGGTTTGACTCAATGGGATAAGATTAGACTGAAGCTTTAGGAAAACAGTAGACAGAAAATTAAACCGACCTTTACTTTCAGCCTTCCCTCTCTATTCTCTCTCAAGGAAAACACAAGGAAGAAAACACTGAAATCTTAGGAGAATTCAGCTGGGAACTCAGAGGAATTCAGGAGTGATTTAGAGGCTTAGCTCAAGAATCAATCAAGAACTTAATCAGGACTAAGGTAAGCATTGAATTTCCTTTTCTATGGTTAGAAATTCTGGGTATTGAGGTAATTGTGGTTTTGATGTTTAAGGGCAGAATTAAGGAGGAAAGCTTGGGAATTAGCTTGGTTTTGGCTTGGAGAAGTGGTTCAGCAGAAGAGGTAAGTCTCAATTCATGATTTAGAGGTTTCAATTTGAGTTTGAATGGTTGGTTTGAGTGTTTGAAGTGCTTAAGTTTCAGGAATTGGAAATGGGATTCTAGTGGGTTTTTGGGCTGTATTTCTGTTGGGATGTGTTGTTAGAATCATGATAAAAGTGTTGTGAGTAAAGGGTTTTGAATTAGGGAGCTTTGGGATGGCTTTGGGTGAGGTTTAGATATTGGAAATGGTGGGTTTTCTAGGCTCGAAGGGAAGGGCTGCGGCTCTGTTCTAGAGTGCTGCGGCCCTAGGATGAAGATGAGCCAGGAGGGCTCGGCCAAGGGTGAGCGCTGCGGCGCCCAAGGCAAGGGCCGCTGCGCGTGTCTTCTTTCAAGCTTGCCCTTGGTTATGTTTTGAGGGCAGGGTCGCGGCTAAGCTTCAAGGGCCGCAGCCCTTGGGTGCACACTTGAACATTTGGGGATCTTAGGCATGGGAATGTGGTCTAGAATGCTCGGGATCGATTTCACCACCGTGCTTGGTGGAATTCGGATTCCCAGAAGTTAGTTTTGTATCCGGAAACCCTTATTTGAATATTAATGGAACCCTATACCTTGATTGTGACTAGGTAATAAAAGCTTAGGCTCGAGAACGGATCGTGCTTGAGGAGCGTTGCTCGTAATCAGTAACCGCAAAGATTAAAGGTAAGAAAACTGCACCTGGTTGAATATATGTAATGGGACTAAGGGTTCCCTATCGTGTATGCTTGAAAAGATGGTATTATGTCATGCAAGCTACTTAGTGAACCAACGGCCTAAGGGTGCCAAGGGTTACACTAGCGCATAGGGCGCGACTTGACCACTGGTAGCCAAGAACAACTTCATATGCACTGAGCTCGGTTTAAGCGGGCCGGAGTCAGTGGGAAAAACAGAGGGTGCGGCCTAAGTTGTGGGCCCTAATTATTATGTGATATGAATGTTATAAGTGTTTGATTGCATCCATGATTCTGAATTTATGCTGAATGATCAATGTGGGTTATAAGATGAGAGTTCATGCTTAGTGAGTTTGTTATCTGTTACTACTGTTTGCGTTGCACATGTTTTCTTGCTGGGCCTTGACTCACGGGTGCTACGTGGTGCAGGTAAAGGCAAGGGCAAGCTTGATCAGCCTTGATTGGAGAGCTTTGCGAACGGAATGTACATGGTCGGTTGCTCAGCCGCCACGGTTAAGGTTTAGGCAGGGATGCGAGACCCAGAAATTGTCCATTTTGCCTTAGTATGGCTGACAGTTGTTTGTATTATTTTGGAAGTCTGTAACCCAACTTTTTAACTCTGTTTCTTTTGAGATCCCATGTATATAACTGCTTAATTATATAAAATGAAACTTTTAAGACCAAAACCTTTTTAACCCTAGTTCATACATGTTTAGTGACACGTTTTTAAATTAATGACTTGATTAGCAAGTCTTGGACCTTTAAAAGTACACAGTGTAGCGGTCCTGGCAATCCAGGGCGTTACACCCTTCCTACAATATTCAAGGAACAACCCCTTTGAAATGAGTCAAAGGAAACGATCAAGAGAAGAGGCAACGGTACTAAGAAAGTCTTTATAAGGTGACGTCTAAGGAGATCCTCAAGGATCATTGGATAATCATTACTCGAACTAATCACTTTCACTATGACAATAGAACCAGTCATTCGACCTTGTGGAAATACTAGTTTACAGTTGTCAAATTTATTTCTATAATAAGATGACTTTGGGTATTTGTTGCCCAAATCTTATTTATTTGTATTTTCTTTATTTATGTTTTTTGTTATTGTAAATGCTAGGTTTATGATAAGAACGTCGTGATAATAATTGAAGGAATTCGAACTACTATTGGATATTAAGGGAAGTATAAACAATGGCGAAGAGAATTGTATTCTTGTATATTTCATTGAGAAAATAACATAAATTTATACATAAACTTGGAAAGCTATTCTAGGAAACTAGGAGAATAAAGGAAACTAATTAGTCCTAATTTATAGCTAATTATACAGCTAATATATATCTAACACTCCCCTCAAGTTTGAGCATATATGTTAATCATGTCCAACTTGTTACAAAAATAATCAACCTGCACCCTATTTAAAGCTTTTGTGAAGATATCCCCTAGTTCTCCAGTTTTCACATATCCTGTGAAAATTAAACATTGCTGAATTTTCTTGCGAACAAAATGACAATGAATTTCGATGTGTTTAGTTCGCTCATGAAATACATGATTAGATGCAATGTGAAGAGTATCTTGGTTATCACACCACAATTTTGCTGGTACTAAAGTTTTAAGTCCTACTTCAGTCAAGAGCTGATATACCAACATTATCTCACACACAGACTGTGTCAGCTCGATATTCAGACTCATACACTGGATCATTACACAACGTTTTGCTTATTTCTCTTCCATGAGACCAAATTCCCTCCAACAAAGACACAATAACCCGAAGTGGATTTTCTATCCATTTTGGAACCTGCCCAATTTGTACTCGAAAAACATTCAATATGTGTGTCCATGACTTGTATTTACAATACCACGTCCAAGTGCTCCTTTCAAGTAACACAAAATTTGCTCTAAAGCTGCCCAATGATGAACTGTTGGAGATGTCATAAAGTGACTCACAACGCTAACTGAATATGCAATATCTGGACGAGTCATAGCAAGGTAATTCAACTTCCCAACCAATCTTCCATATCTCTCAAGATCTTCAAATAGTTCCCCATCTCCTGTAAGGTGCATGTTCGGAGTCAATGGAGTACTACAAGGCTTTGCTCCCAGCTTTCCTATCTCAATTAACAAATCAAGGACATTTTTTCTGAGATAGAAAGATACCTTTTTTACTTCTCGTAACTTCAACACCCAAGAAATACTTCAGCACCCCCAAATCCTTCATGTGAAACTGAGTATGAATGAAAGACTTGAGAGATGATATTCTTATATCATCACTTCCAGTAATAACAATGTCATCCATATACACAACTAACAAAATAATACCAGCCTCTGATTGTTTGTAGAACACCGAATGGTCAGACTTGCTTTTCATCATACCAAATTTCTCAACAGCTTGACTAAATTTTTCAAACCAAGCACGAAGACTCTGTTTCAAACCATATAAAGATTTTCGAAGACGACAAACCCGTCCATACTCCCCCTGGGCAACAAAACCATGAGGTTGCTCCATATATACTTCCTCCTAAAGATCACCATGAAGAAAACATTCTTATTGTCAAGTTGATGCAAAGGCCAGTTATGAGTAGCTGCCATCGAAATAAACAACTGAACAGATGTCAATTTCGTAACGGGAGAAAAAGCATCTGAATAGTCCACCATAGGTTTGAGCATAGCCTTTAGCGACAAGACGAGCCTTCAATCGAGCCACTGATCCATCCAGATTGACCTTAACTGCGAGCACCCATTTGCATCTCATAGCCCGTTTCCCCGAGGGTAAATCTACCAAGTCCCAAGTACCATTTCCATCTAAAGCATTCATCTCTTCTATCATTGCATTATGCCAACTAGGATGAGAGATGGCTTCACGAACAGTTTTAGGAATAGATATAGAATCAAGGGAAGCAATAGAAGAACAAGAAGAAGACAACAAGCCGTAATACGAAACAAGAGAAGAAATAGGATAAGTACATTGGCGTTTACCTTTGCGCAATGCAATAGGAAGATCATCGCTCGGGTTTGGATCAGGTGACGAAGGAGCAGGTGCAGGACATGAATCAGGAGGTAGACGTCTGGAGTAGGCTTGAATGATAGGAGGCTTAGCAAGAGCTGGTGTCGGGATAGGTTCAGAGGATGTGATAGAATAAACCAACAAATCATCATCCTCCCCCTGACTAGTAAGAACAGGCAAGAACGGAAAGTATGGTGTATCTTCCATGATGGTAACATCAATTGAGACAAGATGTTTATTAAGACTAGGACAATAACATTTGTAACATTTCTGAAGACGAGAATAACCAAGAAAAACACACTTCAATGATTTGGGATCTAACTTAGTGACATGTGGACGAACATCCCAAACAAAACAAGTACTAGCAAAAATTATCGAATCAATGGGAAATAATGACTTGCCGGGAAAAAGAGTTTTATAGGGAATCTCACCATTAAGAACAAAGGATGGTATGCGATTAATGAGAAAACATGTTGTAGAAATTGCATCGGCCCAAAAAGGTTTTGGAACATGCAATTGATACAAGAGGGCACATGCAGTTTCAAGAAGATGTCTATTTTTACGTTTTGATACACCATTTTGGGATGCAGTATGAACACAAGAAGTTGCATGAAGTATGTCATGGTAAACTATATACAAGTGAAATAAAGTAGATGTATACTCTTTGATATTATCACTTTGCAAAGTACGAACAGAAACATTAAATTAATTTTTAATCTCAGCACAAAATGTACAAAATATAGAAAACAACTCAGAACGATTTTTCATTAAATTTAACCAAGTTACACGAGAATAATCATCTACAAAAGTAATAGAATGAACTAATTCAAAAGGAACACTAGCACGTTTATTGACTCCAGGACTTGAACTAAGATGATGATGTTTGGCAAACTGACACGACTCACAATCTAATGAAGACACCTTGCTATATTGGGGACAAAGTTTCTTGAGCAAGGAAAGGGATGGATGGTCCAATCGACAATGAGCCTCAAAAGCGAAAGTGACACTCGAACAAGCAATAGAAGTTGGTGGTAGTGGATCAAGAACATACAGGCCGCCAAATTCATGTCATTTACCAATAATCTTCTTCGTCATAAGATTCTGAAATAAACAATGATCGGAAAAAAAAAGAGATGCAACAATTGAGATTACGAGTGAGTTGACTAAAAGAAAGAAAATTAAAGGATAAATTAGGTAAGTGTAAGACTGATGACAAAGTAAGCAGAGGTGTAGGAGTAATAGTGTCAGATCCAATAACAGAAGATGGTGACCCATCAGCTAATGTAATAGTAGAAGTGGAACTATGAGATTGAAAAGTAGAAAAGATACTGGAATTACCTGTCATGTGATCTGTGGCACCAGAATCAATGACCCATTTTGAGGATGTGGAAAGAAAGCATGTATTAATTTTACTTGAATCAGCAATAGCAGTGGCAGAAGGAGATGATGACTGATTCCTCGTACCGTGAGAACTTGGCAAATTCATCAGCAGAAATAACGAGCGATTTGTTAGATTCATCACTAGTGCTTGCAACATTAGTGAGCTATCTTTGCTGATTTTTAAACTGCAACTTTCTACACTAAAATTTGGTGTGACCGGGCTTTTTACAATAGTTGCAAAAAATGCCTCCAGAATTCGATGTTCGATTGTCAATTCCTTGTGAATATCCCCCTTTGTGTCCACTTGAGGTAGAAGATCTCCCAGGCGCATTACTATTACTGTGACTTACCAAAGCTTCAGTAAGCGAAACAGATGGAATAATTTCAGAGCGGAGAACACGACTAAAGGCGTCTTGCAAAGATGAGATATCAGACGCAGAAAGAACTTGTGTTTTAGCATAATCAAATTCAAGGGAGAGCCCCGCTAGAAAGCTCATGATAGCCATCTGCTCCCGCTGACATTGTTGAACCCTTACATCAGGACTAAAGGGCAACAACGTATTAAGTTCCACATACGTTTTTTTGAATGCCATAAAATAGTTTATGAGGGGTTGATCTTATTTTTCCACACGATAAAATGCTTTACACACCTCTTACATACGGGAGAGATTTCTTTTTCCAGAGTAACAAAATTCCAAATAATCAATTAGTTCTTTAACAAATTCACAGTGATTGATACAAGGTTCGTGTTGATACACCTCAACAAAATGGGATAGCTAAGAGGAAAAATAGACATCTTTTAGAGGTTGCGAGATCACTCATGTTCACAACAAATGTTCCAAAATTCTTTTGGGGGGAAGCTATTCTTACCGCAGCCTACCTCATTAATAGAATATCATCTCGGGTTCTAGGTTTTCAAACACCTTGTCAAGTTCTTCTCCACTCCTACCCTAACACTCATCTTCTCTCCATTCTCCCACCCAAGGTATTTGGTTGTACTACTTTTGTCCATAATAAACAACCAAACCAAAATAAACTTGATCCAAGGACAATCAAATGTTTATTCTTAGGGTATTCTTCAAACAAAAAAGGAAACAAGTGTTATTCTCCTATCACAAGGAAATTTTACAGCACCATGGATGTCACATTCTTTGAAAATCAATCATATTGCCCCAAAACAGACATTCAAGGGGGAAATAATATCAAGGAATATCAATTTTGGGAAAATCTTACTTCCGCCAAAACAGAGCCTATATCCTCTTCATCCTCTCTTATTGGACCTATATCCTCAACTTTCATCCCTATTCCAGTCGAAACTGAGCCTACATCTGCACCATCCTTACCCATTGAAATTGAGCCTAACCATGTTGAACCCAACCATGAAACTGAGACAAGTGATTCCACTCCATCTCAAACTGTGAAGAATAGCGAGTTCATTGTCCACTCAAGGAGAAAGAGGAGACCTCAAGAAGATATAGTCTCAAACACGTTGAGCAAAGCCATGATGTTGAACCATGTCAGAATCCAAGGGAAACGTTATCAGGTAACACAAGTGATAATTCTAGTGAGTAAAGGCATAAGATCCTGTACGACACACCCTATTAATAATTTTGTTTCCTAAAAAGGCTTGTCATCAGATTATCGTGCATTTATTACTAAGCTTGATGAGATTCAAATTCCTAATAATAATATCCAAGAAGCACTTCAAGTACCTGAATGGAAGACCGCAATCATGGAAGAAGTTAGGGCCCTAGAAAAGAACGATACGTGGAAACTCACTAAATTACCAAAAGGCAAAAATTTAGTTGGCTGTAATTGGATTTTTACGATTAAATATAAGTCAGATAAGAATATTGAGAGATACAAAGCTCAATTAGTTGTCAAGGGTTTCACACAATCCTATAGTATTGATTATCAAGAAACTTTTGCTCCAGTAGCAAAGTTGAATACAATTAGAGTTCTATTATCTTTGGCTGCTCACCATGACAAGTGTCTTCATCAACTGGACATAAAGAATGCATTTCTCAATGGTGATTTAGAAGAAGAGGTGTACATGAAAATTCCCCCAGGACTGGAGACTCAAGCCAATATCAACAGTCTGCAAATTGAAAAAATCTTTGTATGGTCTCAAGCAATCACGTCGAGGTTGGTTTGATCGCGTTACTAAAGTTGTAAAAAGGTTTGGTTATTCTCAATGTCAAACTGATCATACATTATTTGTAAAAAGATCTAAAAAAACAGGAAATTGGCTATTATTATTGTATATGTTGATGATATAATAATGACAGGAGATCATGATGAGGAAATAAGTCAACTTAAACTGATTCTTTCTAAAGAATTTAAAGTCAAAGACCTAAGAAATCTCAAATATTTCCTAGGAATGAAAATTGCTCGATCCAAAAAGGGTATTGTGGTCACTCAAAGAAAATATGTTCTTGATCTTCTAAAAGAGACTGCCATGTAAGGTTGTAAACCAGCTGATACTCCTATGTATTGGTCGTCCCCTTCCCCAACTCTATGTGGGGTTCCTCTTGTACGTCGCTAGGAGGGAGTATTGGAGGGATCGTGGGGTTCTTTGTGTTGTCTTTTGTGATTGTTCACTTAGGTGGCATCGTATGTGACTTTGCCCGCTGAGGAATATTCTCTCAAAGTTTGCATTCTCAATGAAAGCACCAAAATGTTGACTCGTTTTTTGTCAACTAATAATTTAATGAGGAAAGAGAACTTTAGTGCATCAATTTGGAGAGAATATCTAAGTACAATTAACACAGTCATATATGAAGAGAAGTAGTAAATGCTCTTGAATGCAATATTAGTGTCCCTTCATGATTTTAGGTCCTAGTATTTACAGTAGAAGTGGTAGGTGAACATGACGGGACAACACATTCCCTAATATAGCTAAATTCCTAAAGGTGTGGGAATGTCTCTGACATTGTACCAAATAATTCAGGTATTGCCCCTGGAACACGCTATCTGCATGGAAATTTGGATTGATGTGAATGCCAACTTGGTGAAGTTTAGTGACGTTGACGTCGGTCAATATCAAACCTCACTAATTGTGAACTTGTGATCGTGGGTATGCTCGATAGCGATCTCATCGATAGCGATCTTGATCCGTCTTCAGCAACGTCTGCCTATGAATGATCTATTTAATAAATCTTTGGGCCACGTCAACTGCCACGTCATTATGCCAAAAATGTGTATAGCATAAATAAAATAATTTATATTTATATAATTTATTAAAAAATTTGGTTGATATACTAGTTAATTTTTTTAAGGAAAAAAAAGTTCTAAACACCCATTCTCTCTCTAGCTCTTTCTTATCTATTCAAATATAATGTTACTTTTGCTTACAATTTTTCCCTCATTTTTTACTCTCTCTCTGAACAACTAATGTCTACACCAACTTTTTTTCACTCTTACTAAACAACACAAGCATGAAGCATCTATATTTTAATATATGTACATGTGCGAATTAAAGAGCCAAAATTCTTAGTTTTCCCAAACTCACCAAAAAATAAGGAAAATAAAATCTCACTTTCACTTGTAATTTTTCCTTCACTCTTCGTTCTATTGAACTCCAAACCCAAGAAAAACAAACCCCTACACCTTTTTTTCCCCTTCTCCCTACCAAATTCCAAACTTTAAACGTAGCCTAAAGGATAAGCTTAAACCTGTAAAAGTAAAATCATAGGCATCCAAAATGGATGACCCACCAATATTTGAACGAAAAGCAAGAACAACCCACATGAATATTTGCCATTATAGAATTAAACCCCATTAATGTACAAATAGATAGTACAACTAAGTTTTTACTCGGTCATCAATTGGGTCGTATTCATGATTGAAGATGTGAGGTTCTATAATGCAATAATAAATAAAAAATCAAAGACACTATAAATGATAGAAAAAGCAGAAAATAAGTACTGAATAAGAAAATAAATTGTTCATCACAGGGACTTTTTAACAAGCAGTTGGTGAGCATGAAAAAGAAACAGCAATAAAGATCACATTATCTTGAAAAGAATGGTAACAAAAAAGTATCCAAGACATAACATGAGATTACACAGATGATGCATCCAAGTAAATAAAACAAATATGGTGGTAGAACTTTTCACCTGTGTAAATGGACCTAGTTGGCGGAGCACGCACGAGCAAGTGGCGACGGAACTGTTACTGGTGCTGAAGTTGAAGCAGAAGAAAATGCAGTGTGTACTGTGTAATGAAAATTTCTCTAAAGAGGAGCATAATTATTGGGCTTCAATAAATGGGCTTTTATCTGAGGATCAGAAAATAACACCTGTGGCCCTATGGGGGAATTAAATGGACCTCACATTATGTGGCCCAATAAAAGTAAAGATTCTTAACGACACAGTGGCCCAGCTGAGGTGAGTTTGCCAATCCTAATACGAACAATAAGATTCTTTGAAATCTATTCATAACTACTGCACATGGATTCTTATTGAAAATACTTGAATGAAGTGTTCATCAATAATAGCCTGCTTTTAATTCATATTTTCTTTGGGACCTAATAAGAAACCTCATATATTGCATTTATGTGCATATTAGGCTATATAGGCGGCCGCTGATCAAAATTTATTCCAACTACTTACTAGTGAATTTTTTTTTTAACTTTCCCGTAAGAGAGTGTTTTAAAATGTTACAAAATTATGTTTTTACTTGCTTTTTGTTAAAAGAAAATTCTTATTTGGTACCATGTTTTATTGAAATACAAATTATGTATTTTTGTTTTTTATAATTATCAATCGATACATTTTATTTGCAAAAACTACATAGTTTGATACTCTCGGTGAAAATATATTTTTAATATTATGAGATTGCCCTTATTTTAATAATTTATTTACTTTTTATTTACTTTTTGTTAAAAGAAAATTATTTAAATCTTAAAAAAATTATTTAGAATTCATAATAAATAATTAATTTTAAAAAATATATATTTTAAATCATTTCTCCTCATAATCATATCATACTTGTACGAATAATGCATTCACAGGAATCAAAATCAAAGATTTATTGTAGCAATGTATAAGCTTGGAAGTATGCTTCCAAGGAAGATAGAGACATTAGTTGGCCAGGATGATCAGGGCCAGAATGATAGACAGGGTCAAAATGACAATCAGGGTCAGACCCCTCCGCCAGCTCTTGAGAACTGGCAGCAAGTGCTTGCTGATATGCAAGCCAAATTATTGAGGCAGGAAGAAGAAATCCGCCTCCTGAGACAGCAATAAGTTCCTGCAGGGAACATTTTGTCAGAGGTACCACTTGTGATGGTGCCAACAGTAGAACAGCCGCCAGAGGCTGGGAACAGATGAGAACCTATTTATGAAAGGTTCAGGAAATAGCACCTTAGAGGTTTTTAGGGCAATGCAGATCCGGTTAAGGCCGAATAGTGGATGAGTATGGTTACCACCATCATGGATTTTATGAGAGTGGTTGGTAATGATAGGGTGGCCTGTGCCACATACATGTTTCAGGAGGATGCTCGAATTTGGTGGGAGGTGATATCCCATACTAGAAACGTTAATACTTTGGATTAGGAAGAGCTTAGAACTCTATTTAATGAAAAGTATTACAATGATGCCATTAGGGTTGCAAAAGCTGAAGAGTTCAGTAAACTGCTTCAGGGGAATATGTCACTGACTGAGTATGCACTGAGGTTCGATAGACTAGCCAAGTTTGCTGCAGACTTGGTGCCCACTAATGGGACAAGGAAGGAAAGATTCCTTCAGAGGCTACAGCCTATGATAGCCCGGGATGTTCGCATTACCACCGTGCTAGGGGTGACGACTTATGCACAGGTGGTAGAGAAGTCCCTTACTACTGAGGGCGCAGATAACAAAATATGGCGCGAGAACGTGGCCAGGACCTCCATTTATGAGTTCAAGTAGGGGCGGGGGCCCCAGTGATTAGAAAAGGAAGGCTCCATATGCCTTTCCAGCTCCAGGCCCTGACAGGAGGCCACGCAGTATTCAAATAGGCCGCTAGGGCGGCAATGAGGGATGGAGGACCTTTCCAGAGTGTGCCAGATGTAGGAGGCGCCATATAGGAGAGTGTCAGGTTAAGACTTGCTTTTTGTGCGGGATAGTGGGACACTTAAAGAAAGATTGCCCGAAATCAAGAAAGGAAGAACCAAGAAAAGCGGACAAGAACCTAAAAAAATACTCTCTCAGCTCCTCGAGCTGGTGCCATGGCGAAGAAGAGTAAGGTTCTGGAGAAAGCTAAGTCAGCGGTGAAGAATAAGAAGAAGCGAGGGCCTTCCTCGACGGATGTGGTAAAAAAAATGAAGTCAATGTCCGAAGTGCTCGGTGTGGAGGCTATTGATTTCACTGATGAGCAAGAACCAGGGAACAAGGAAATGGAGATTACTTCTCCGTTGCCAAAGATACTGGAAAATGAAGCTCTAGTGCTTTCTCCGGAGGAGACGTTGGTGATCTTGCAAAGGCAAGATGCTATCAGGTAGGACTTCTCGAATTTCCTTTCAGCATCGCACCGCTGTTCAAGGGAAATTAGTGAAGGTAAGTGCCCAACTCCTCCTGTGCTTAGATCTGGGTCTGTTGTGCAAAATTTAAGTGTGAAATTTGCTAATTCTGAGAAGAATTCTGAGGTGAAAAAAGGGATTAAGATAGATCTAGAGGATATTGAAAAGGATGTTAATTTTTGGAATTCCTCACTAGTTTGCTATGTGTTGGGGGCGGATCCCCCTCTGTCTGTCCTGGAGGGTTTTGCTCGAAGGGTGTGGAGCACTAGAGGAGTTGATAAGGTGGGTATTCTATCTCATGGGGTTTTCATCATTAGGTTTGAATCAATTGAAGATAGAGATGCAGTGTTGAAAGGAGGATTTGTATTTTTTGACAAGAAACCAGTTATACTCAAACAATGGGACTCTAATACTGATTTTAAAAAGGAGAATGTGTGCGAGGTTCCAACATGGATTCAGCTAACCAATCTAGAACTGAAATACTGGGGAGAGCGTTCACTTTTCAAGATCGTTAGTCAATTGGGCACGCCTCTGATGGTAGATCCAATTACTAAAAATCGGGAGAAGCTGAACTTTGCAAGAGTTCTAATCGAGGTTACAATCAATCAGGATTTTCCTGAGTTGATTTCATTTGAGAATTAATTTGGATTAATGTCTCTGTTAGTGTGAATTATGAGTGGGTTCCTGCTAATTGCAATCATTGTAAAGGTATGGGACACAAAGCTATTGATTGTCGCAGGAAGGAGGGCAAAAAGTAGGAATGGGTAGTGAAAACAGGGGAGCCAAAGGAAGCTGGAAAAGAACAAGGAAAGCAGATTGTGGTAGATGATGAAGGCTTCCAAGCTGTTTCAAAAGGGGGGAAACAAAAAAATAAAGGCTCAAGCATTGTTACTGTTACTAGCAATAGCTTTCAAGCTTTAGAGAAAGATAAAGGGGAATGCTCAAAGGATCAAATGGAAGAGGCTATTAGTGGAGGAGGGGGAGTACCTCCTCTATCCAAAGGATAGAATTATGTTGTGGAATGTCAGGGGGCTCAATACCCAACACAAACAACATGAGGTTAAGCAATTAATCTCTCATTATAAGGTTGGGTTGATTGGGCTCCTTGAAACAAGGGTAAAGGCTCACAAATTGGGAGCTTTGTACCTTCATATGTTTTTGGGTTGGTGTTTCACTTCGAACAATGCTTGGAATAATGGAGGTCGCATTGTGGTGGCCTGGAATCCCACTATGTTTTCGGTAAGGATCTGTTCGATTGCGTCACTCAAGAACCTTGGCTGGCGCTTGGGGACTTCAATGATATTCTGAATAAGGAAGAGAGGATTGGGGTGAAAGTCAAGTATAGCAAGTCGGTTGCTTTTTGCCAATGTATTGAGAGGTGTAAATTGGAGGATGTCAAGTTCAATGGAAGTTTCTATACATGGAACAACAAGCAGCAAGGAAATGATAGAATATACTCTAAAATAGATAGAGTCATGGCAAATCAGCGGTGGCTTAATTGGTATACAGCAGCAGAAGTTACGTTCTTGCATGAAGGCATGTTTGATCACTGCCCAGCTATGTTGGCAGTTTACCCTGATGTGGGGAAGGGTAAGAAACCTTTTCGATACTTTAAAATGTGGAGCACTGCTCCTGGTTTTTTTGAGCAGGTTAAGCAGAATTGGAGTGAACAGGTGTATGGAACACCAATGTTTCGCGTGGTTACAAAATTGAAAAGATTGAAAGCTTAACTTAAGGATCTGAATAAGAAGGGCTTCAATGAGCTGCATTCGGCAAACATCAAATCTTTACAAGAATTAAATGAGTGCCAGGAACAATTAAAGGGTGATTTACTTAATGAAGGGTTGATAACCAAAGAATCAGAGGCTAGGAAAAAATATTTTTGAGACACAAAAATTGTATTGCTCTTTTCTTCATCAAAAGGCTAAGGTAAAATGGCTTCAAGAAGGAGATGAGAACACAACATTTTTTCATGCTAGCCTCCAGGATAGAAGAGCTCAAAATAGAATTTACTCGGTTAAGACTGAAAATGGTGTTTGGGTGGACAAGCCAGAAGATGTTTCTACTGCTTTTCTCTCTTATTATCAATCTTTGTTGGGGTGCAAACTGGAAAATAGAATTACAGTTAACAGAGTTGTGGTGAGACATGGATCGGTTGTTAGTGCTATTCAAGCTCGATTATTACTTGAGTAGTTTTCTGTGGAAGATCTAAAGCAAGCGGTTTCTTTTATCCCTGGTATAAAAGCTCCTGGCCCTGATGGGTATTGTAGCAATTTTGTCCAAGATTGTTGGGATATAGTTGGGGCCGACCTTAGTGAGGCGGTACTGTCATTTCTCCACACAGGCAGGATTTTAAAAGAAATTAATTCAACTACCCTTACTCTTATTCCTAATAGTAAGTGTTCGGATAATGTCAGTGATTACAGACCTATTGCATGTTGCAATGTGATTTACAAGGTGGCCACAAAGTTAATTTGCTCTCGCTTGAAGAATATTTTGCCATATTTGATTGCTAAGAATCAAGGCGGTTTTGTACATGGCAGATTCATTGCGCACAACATCATGATTTGTCAAGACCTTGTGCGACACTATGGTAGGAAGAGTTGCAAGCCTAGTTGTATGATTAAACTCGATCTCAGGAAAGCATATGACACCATAGAATGGGGATTTATAGAAGAGATGCTTGCTGCCTTTCAGTTTCCAGGTGAGTTTATTCAACTAATTATGAATTGTGTTAGAACTCCTAAGTTTTCCTTGATGTTTAATGGTGAGTTACAGGGATTCTTTGAGGCAAAAAGAGGGATGCGACAAGGTGATCCCATGTCCCCCCCTTTTATTTGTCTTAGGCATGGAATGCCTGTCTCGAATTATGGGGAAGGTTGGGAAGATATCAGATTTTCGGTTTCATGATAGATGTGAGGAGCTTATGTTGAACCACCTTAACTTTGTTGATGATGTATTATTATTCTGCAATGGTGATTTCAAATTGGTCTATTACATGTTGCAAGGGCTGAAGTTATTTTCCAAGACCTCGGGTTTGTTCCCAAGTGAAGCGAAATCAACCATTTATTGTGGAGGAATGGACGAAAATGAGGTGCAACATCTATTAGATGCATCTAGTTTTCAGAGAAGCTCCTTACCATTCAGATACTTGGGAGTGCCAATCTGTGCTAAAAAAATTTCAGGCAAGGAGTGTGAAGTCCTCATTGATAAAATGGTTGGGCGTATAAGAAGGTGGAGCACCAGAAATTTGTCTTTTGCTGGGAGGATCACACTTATAAATTTGGTACTCATATCTATTCACACATATTGGAGTCAATTATTTTTTGTTCCGAAAAAAAATTCTGAAGGAGATCAATGCTATTTGCCGTGTTTTCTTGTGGCACGGGATAGCAGTAGGTACAAGTCCGGGAATGATTACCTTGGATAAAATTTGTAGATCTAAAAAGGCTGGAGGGCTTGGCTTCTGAAACATTCTGGCCTGGAATAAAGCAGCACTTGGGAAATATGTCTGGGCAATATCTAAGAAGGATGATTTGTGGGTCAAGTGGGTCAACAACGTGTACATAAAAGAACAAAATTGGTGGAATTACACTGCTCCTTTGCAGAGTAGTTGGTACTGGAAGAAGGTGGTTGCAGTGAAGAATGAACTTAAAAATCTGGTTGATGAGCACCAATTCTCGGCAGACAAATACAAGATAAAATAGGGGTACAATCTCATTTGGCCAGAAGTTGATCGGTTACACTGGAGTAAGGAGATTTGGGGTAGATTTAATATTCCCAAGCACAGGTTTATTTTTTGGCTAGCTGTTCAAAATCGTTTAAAAACCAAGGACAGGTTGTTTAATCATAATATTGTGCAGGATTGTACTTGTCTTCTGTGTGAAATTGGGAAGGAAACTGCTGCCCATTTGTTCTTTGAGTGTGCTGTTAGCAAAATGTGTTTGAAGGAAGTTAAAAAATGGCTCAATTGGAAAGCTACATCTGATTCACTTCAGCAATTGGTTAGATGGACTTCTCGAGCAAGGATAAGCAAATTCAAGAAACTCTACTATGCTGCATGCCTTGCTGCCCTGGTCTATCATGTATGGCAAGCTAGAAATAATGCTTATCGGTCGTTGATAGTAACTAGAATTGATATAATTGTAAAGAGGATAGTTGAAACTGTTAAGAATAGAGTTTTATTTGTTTGGCCAAAGCATATTGGCAAGCAAGATACAGAGTGGTTTGAGAAACTATAGAAAACACATTCATGGATTATATATGTATAGTCTTTGTGTAGGCCTTTTCTTTAAGGTGCTGTTAGATTGTAAATGTTTTGTTTTGTTGGAATACATCTCTTTGGTTTCCCCCCCCCCCCCCAAAAAAAAAAAAAAAGGCGGACAACTCAACCCCAGCTCGAGTGTTCACGTTGGCACATGCAGAAGCTGAGGCCTGTCCCTCAGTAGTCACATGTCAACTTTTTAGTGTTGGAACCCCTTCTACTATTTTGATTGATTCTGGTGCTACACATTATTTTCTTGTTAGTATAATTATTGATAGACTGTGTCGACCATGTGATTATTATGTTGTGGGGTTTGGGACCTTATTGGCCACTAGGGAGTTGGTAGTATCCAGAAGATGGGTCAGATCATTGCTAGTGACAGTGGAGGGTAGAGAGTTTTCACTTGATTTGATAGAGTTGGTTATGACAGACCTCAATATGATTCTGGGTATGGACTGGTTAGTGAAGTATGGGGCAACCATAGATTGCAGAAGGAAAATGGTAACCTTTGAGCCTGAAGGTGAGGATCCTTTTGTATTTGCTGGCACTGTGCATGGACCTCTTATACCTATGATATATGTATTGAGGGCTAGAGATCTATTGCAAGGTGGTTTCATAGGATTCCTAACCAATGTGGTAGTACCACCCAGGTCGTGCCAGTGGGACCAAAAGAGACTAGACTATCTGTAAGTTTCTGGATGTGTTTCCAGAGGATTTACCAGGGTTGTCGCCACACCGAGAGATACAATTTGTGATTGAACTGACACCAAGGACAGAACTAGTGCTAGTGCACCTTACAGAATGGCCCCAACAGAGTTAAAGGAATTAAAGGTACAATTGTAGGAGCTGTTAGACTGGGGTTTTATTAGACCCGGTTTCTCACCATGGGGTGCACCTGTCTTGTTTGTTAAGAAGAATGATGGTTCTCTGGGGATGTGTATTGACTACAGGGAACTAAACAAGTTAACAATTAAGAACAAGTACCCTCTGCCAAGGATAGATGATTCGTTTGATCAATTGCAGGGTAAGATGGTATTCTCAAAGATAGATCTTCGATCTGGTTATCACCAGCTGAGGATCAAGGAGGGAGATATATCGAAGACTGCATTTCGTACCAGATATGGGCATTGTGAGTTTTTAGTCATGTCATTTAGGTTGACTAATGCCCCAACTGCTTTTATGGATCTGATGAATAGGGTGTTCAAAGATTATCTGGATCGGTTTGTGATCGTCTTCATTGATGATATTCTGGTTTATTCTCAGTCAGAACATGAGCAACATCTCAGGTTGGTTCTACAGAGACTGAGGGAACATAGACTATTTGCAAAGTTCAAGAAGTTTGAGTTCTGGTTACCTCAAGTAACTTTCTTTGGTCATATTGTCAGTAGGGATGGGATCAAGGTGGACCCAGCTAAGATTGAGGTAGTCAGAGATTGACCAAGGCCAAGGAACGCCTCAGAGATTAGAAGCTTCCTTGGATTGGCAGGGTATTACAGGTGTTTTGTGGAAGGGCTCTCAAGGATTGCAACTTCATTGACTGAACTGACACGCAAGAATCAGAAGTTTGTGTGGTCAGATATGTGTGAGAACAACTTCTAGGAACTGGAGCAGTGATTGATTACAACTCCAGTTCTGAGTCTTTCGACAGATCATGAGAAGTTCGTGATATATTGTGATGCCTCATATCAGGGTTTGGGTTGTGTTCTTATGCAGTCGGGGAAGGTGATTGCCTATGCATCACATCAGTTGAAAGAGTATGAAGAGAGATACCCCACTCATGATCTGGAGTTGGCTGCATTGGTCTTTGCATAAGGTATGGAGGCATTACCTTTATGGAGAGAAGTGCGAGATATACACTAACCACAAGAGCCTGAAGTATTTCTTTACCCAGAAATGTCTGAATATGAGACAGAGGCATTGGCTAGAGTTGGTGGCAGATGCCTTAAGCTGGAAAGGTCCGAGACAGATATACAGTGCTAGATAGATATCCAGGAAGTTGGCAGAGGATATGACCAGAGCTGGCATAGAGTTGCTGGTGGGCCAGTTGGCCAACATCACGCTACAGTCTATGCTGCTGGAGAGGATAAAAGAAAGACATTTGGGTGATTCACAACTGACAAAGATCAAAGAGGTTGTCCTAGCTGGAGTGAGTAGGGACTATACAATGTCAAATACAGGCTTGCTGAGGTACAAGGGTCGAATCTATGTTCTGATGGATACTGTTATCAGACAGGAGATTCTAGAAGAATCTCATACTACCCTTTAATTTTTGTATCTAGACACCACAAAGATGTATCAGGATGTGAGATCGCTATATTGGTGGCATGGGAGGAAGAAGGATGTGATAGAATATGTGGCTAAGTGCTTGATGTATCAACAGGTCAAGGATGAGAATCAGAGACTAGTAGGGCTATTACAGCCTCTAGACATCCTAGAGTAGAAATGGGAGGACATCATGATGGATTTCATAGTGGGGTTACCCAGGACTGTGGGTCAACATGATTCGGTGTGGGTTATCGTGGATTGATACACCAAGTCAGCTCACTCTTGACCAGTGAGGGCAACTTATACAGTTGACTAGTATGCAGATCTTTATGTGAGAGAGATAGTGCACCTTCATGGGGCTCCGAGGTCGATCATGTCGGATGGGGACCCCACATTTACTTCCAAGTTTTGGGGAAGTTTGTAGAAGACTATGGGTACACAGTTGAAGTTCAGTACTTCCTATCATCCTTAGACAGATGGACAATATGAGAGGACAATGCATATATTAGAGGACATGCTGCGGGCATGTGTGTTGGACTTTGAAGGGTCCTGGAGTAAGTATTTGGCTTTGATAGAGTTTTCCTACAATAAAAACTATTAGTCGACAATTAGAGTGGCTCCTTATGAGATGTTGTATGGTAGGAAATGTCATGATTCGAGCCCTAGGCTATGGCAGATTTGTAATATTCATAACTTGGGTGGTCAAATGTCAAACTTTGACCCTTGTTGGAAAATAGTCTTTATAAATGATCATTTAGTTTATATTAAATATTACTATAATTATAAGTCAAAATAGAATAACTCCTATAATTATATCTAAAAATATTAGTGATAAAAGCATGATCCTTTATCATTATACATAGAACAATAATATCCCCACATTTATGTAGTTACCAAACAGTTAAATTTAATAAGTCTTTAAACATCCAAAATAATATTTAGCATCCACCATTCCTCATTCCTAACTTTTACATAGCTAATTGAGATATACATACCATTAGGTTCCAAATTAAATACATGGACTGTGCTCAAAAGATAGGACTATGGCAATAAATAAAATTAGGCTAAATCACATTAGCTCCACCAATGAATCACCCTATCCACATTCGCGTCACTAGGTTTCTGGAATGGGAGAGATATAGGGTGTGAGCTTATAAAGCCCAGTAGGAAAGCAACTAATATCATAGGACCACAAGTTCAATAAAACCCCTGCATAGTTAGCTTTAAAAACAAAACATATATCCTTATGTACAAACCAAAAATAGATAGAGAGACCACAAATAATCACAAGAGCATAGCTACACGTGCACATCACACCGTCCACTAGATCCCTAGTTCTCGTTACCCACCATAGAAAAACTGACATCCTAAACTGGGTAGCCAGACTGATAACCACCACAAGGGGGAGGCTTATAACACTTCTTGTATACATATGCTAGGTCTTTACACCTACAGGTGAGTGGACACCTGATCTACCTATGATGACACAGAGACTAGGTCGTGAAACAACAACATGCACAAATCATGATCACTATGGCTCTTATTAGTATAATCAAATGTAGGTAAACATGAAAAGAATAGAAACACATTTCCTTTATATTTTAGAAAATTGGGCAACATAGCAACCGCATTTGAATAAAACCCAAAAATCATAACCTGCATAAATAAGTGAACAAGAATATATTTGGCACTCAGTGCCCTCAGAACAAATTAGAAAACATGCAGATTAAGTTTTTTGTTTTTCAAACATTGTATAGATATCAAAATTGGAATATGTTTAATGCAATTCGATATGAGTAAAATAAGTCCAATAGTCAAGTTGAGTCCCTACCTCTTTAGGATCACTATCCACTGCCCGAGAGACACTTCTAAGCCCCATATTTCTAGGTTCCAAGTAGTTTAGCCCTGCTTCCAAGTCGCTTTGTCCTACAGTCCTCAATTGAACAAATAATTATCATCATCATAATGTATTCTTCAAACTGAGTCCAATGACATATAGCATGATACCATTTAAGGACAGTAAAAAATCTCACCTCATCCGCGCATAGTGGCAGTTCGCGGTGGCTGGTAGCGATGCTCCGGCAACGGTGACAGAAATCGACTTTCTATATATCAAAACTATCCTCTCGATGAGTACATCACATTATCCCAAATGACCCCTGGTGTCGCAGGAAAATGTTTCCAAAGGGGCGGAGATACCCAAAATCTCGTCAGAGAAAAATGGAGAGTTGACTGGAATGACTTAGTGTGCGACGTTCCTCTCTTCACGTTGGTTCCAATGTGACCAACCACTCGCCAAACGGAGGTCGGAGTTGGCCAGAATGTCACTTCAAAGTTTTGACGGCGAAACTTCAAAGTGTCCATACGATTGCATCCCTACTCTGATTGCCACCAAACTTTGGGGTTGCTGTCATTGTCGGTCGAGGAAGCTACATAGGCAGCGCATGTCGAAAATGGTGGTCGGTAGTGGTTGGGTTTGGTGGCTGTCATGACTTGTCGGATAGAGAATAAGAAAAAGAAAGAAAAGAAAGAGGAAGAAGAGGATGGAGTTGGGGAGAGAGAGGGAAAAAGGAGAAAGTATTACTTTTGACTTAAAGTGGGTCCCACCGCTAAAAAAAATTAAATAATTTTTTTTTTAAATCCGAGTCTTTACATTCTTCTCTCCTTAAAGAAATTTCTTCCCGAAATTTTCAAAGTACAACCTTAAGCTAAAATTAAACAAATGAGAATACTTCTCTTACATCTTCGACTCTAACTCCCTAGTAGCCTCGTCTTCTCTATGGTTCCGCCATAAGACCTTGACTACTGGAATCTCTCTATTCCTTAGCACCTTTAACTTTCTCGCCAGGATTATGATAGGTTCTTCTTCATATATATGTTACGTCATCTTGAAGAGGGATAGCCTCATACTCAATGATAAACGACGGGTCTGGAGTATACTTCCTCAGCATCGACACATGGAACACATTGTGAACATGCCCCAACTGTGATGGTAAGTTCAATCGATAAGCGACCTCCCCAACCCTCTCGATAACCTCGAAAGGTCCTATATACCTTGCGGATAGCTTACCCTTCACTCCAAATCTCGTCACACCACGTATAGGAGTAACTTTCAAGAAAACATAGTCACCAACCTCAAACTCAACGTCTCGTCGGTGGAGATCGACATATCTGACGACTTTGAAAAACCTTAAGTCTCTCTTGGATGTCTTTGATCTTCTCAGTGGTACTAGCAATAATTTGAGGTCCAATAGTGACATGTTCATCTGGTTCTGCCCAACACAAAGGTTATTTGCATGGTTTCCCATATAAGGCCTCATATGGAGCCATGCCTATATTGGTCTGGTAGCTATTATTATAAGTGAATTCCACCAATGACAAGTGTTCTCCCTAGCTACCCCCAAAATCCAAAATACAAGAACGAAGCATGTCCTCTAAAGTTTTGATGGCCCTCTAGGAATGTCCATCTGTCTGAGGGTGGTGAGCAGTGCTCAAGTTAAGTTCAGTTCCTAAAGCTTTTTGCAATGCTCGCCAAAACCTTGATGTAAATCGAGGATCTCTATCAGAAACAATGTTGGAAGGTAACCCATGCAGTCGAAGTACATTATCCACATAAATTCAAGCTAGTCTAGAAACCTTATAATATTTCCTAATTGGAATGACATGAGCAGATTTAATTAAACGATCGACAATCACTCAAATGGCGTCATGCTTTAATGGTGTTAATGGTAATCCCATCACAAAGTCCATCATGATCTTGTCCCACTTCCATTCTAGTATAGGTAAAGGTTAAAGTAACCCTGAAGGTGTTTGGTGCTCAGCTTTAACCTGCTGGCAAACCATACACTTAGTTACAAAGTTAGCCACATCTCTCTTGATACCTTCCAACCAGTATTGTCTTTTCAAGTCCTGGTACATCTTTGTGCTTCCAGGATGTACAACAAATTTAGACCTATGAGCCTCGATCATAACAGACTCTTTGAGATCAAGGATATTTGCAATGACCAATCTTCCCTTATGGTATAAGAATCCTTCTGCATTTACTGTCCATCCATATAACTGCTCATTGTTTCAGATTCGATTTCAGATAAGTCTCAATTTCTCATCTTGCCACTGACATTGCTTAACTTGCTGAAGTAACACTGGTGTAACCACTACGTTGGAAACACAAGCAATCTCTTTTCCTTCATAGTACTCCAATTCATAATCACTCACCGTGATCGTTCTTTTTCAATCCTCAAGAGTAAACAAGCCAAAGTTCCATGAGATTTTCTACTTAATGCATCAGCAACCACATTTTCCTTTCCAGGATGATATTGCAAAGTGAAATCATAATCTTCCATGTACTCGACCCATCTTCTTTGTCTCAAATTCAAGTCTCTTTGAGTAAAGAGATACTTTAAACTCTTATGATCATAATACAATTCAAACTTTGCCCCATATAAGTAACATCTCTAATTTTTCCAGGCAAAAATCATTGCTGCAAGTTCCAAGTCATGTGTGGGGTAGTTCTTCTCATGTGGGTTTAATTGGCATGAAGCATAGGCAACAACCTTTCCATTTTGCATGAGATATCCTCCTAAACCAATACCAGAAGCATCAGTGAATACCACATACGGTTCATCACTATTAGGCACAGTGAGAACAGGTGATGTAGTCAATCTTTGCTTACGTTCTCTGAAAGCTTCTTCACTACTGTCATCCGACACGAACTTTAAATCCTTTCTTGTTGGCTTTGTCAAAGGCATAGCAATTCGAGAAAAAATCTCCACAAAGTGACTATAGTAACCTGTTAACCCAAGAAAACTTCAAATGTCAGTAACGTTCTTTGTTCTTTCCCACTGCAAGATAACATCTATCTTTGCAGGATCCATAGTAGTGACTTCTTGAGATATTACATGTAATGCTCTGAAATCCCTAATGTGGTTTAATGGTCGGTTAGTAGGCCGAGAGGGCCATAATTTATTTATTATGCCATTAAACTATTATATGCACATTTATGTGAATTATATTATAATATGATGTTAAATGCATGCATGTGGGTCCACATTTCATGATAGGGGTATTTTGGTAATTTGGCCCGTTGAGGGCGTAATTGTATATTTGTATGCATATCGGTGATTTATTGTTGAGGGCACATTATAATGTGGATTTTTTTGAGCTATTCGGCATGAGACGATCTTTGAATGCAATTAGCTGTTTGGTCATAATGGGATTAAGTTCCAGGCTCGGGGTGAGTCTCGGGGTGATTAAATGATTAGAGTGTTGCTGGGAATTAAAGGGTAACAGGATATGAATTATTGGTATTTGAGAATATCGAAAATAGTGGGAATTGGAGGGTGTTAATTATGATTAACGAAATAGGTTGGAAAGGACGATTTTACCCTTGGGAGTCTTTAGAAACTTTTAAATGACCTAGGGGCAAAATAGTCATTTCACCCCTAAGATATATATCTGCTTTTGGATTGTAGAAACCTGTAGAAAATAGAACCAAAAATAGAGCTGCTTCACCTTTCCTCACGTTCATCATCTTCCATCTTTCTCCTTTGGAGTTTTTGAGCCTGCTATCCAAAGAATAGGCGTGGATGACGTGGCAGACATTTTTAACACGTGGCTGACACCTGACAAAGGTTCTGTTCGACTATCAACCAGGGAGGTTCCCCTAGCGTAACATTTGGACTTTATATACGACCAGTTTGGTCGTATACTCCGTATATTTTGAGAAGATCTTATGCAATTATAACAATATCCGAGATTATCTCTCATGATTCCTGAGTATCCGATTAATTAGGAAAGAATATCTGTAACAAATTTATGTAATCTTCCTTGAGTCTATAAATAAAGAAAAATAGCTCAAGGAAGGGGACTTCTTTTACTTTTGGATAATTATGAGTTTATGCTTTACAAGAGAATTATAGCTATTATCTTCTGATTTATTGCTTATCCCTCTAAGGCTTGTGAAACTCGGAGAACCCTAGTTCTTTGATCACTCCTTTGAGAATCAATATCAATAATAACTTAAGTTGACGTAGGTCATTACCAATTCTTGGGGCCGAACCACTATAATTTGTTGTGTCGTTTACTATTCTTTCCATTAGATCAATTTCAATACCTTTTATCACATCAAGCGTTTGACTCCGTGTCAGTTGACCAAAACGAGGGTCAACAGAGCCCAAATTGAAGAAACAAGCTAGGAAATCAAAGTTTGGAGTTTATAAACTTAATTCATCCATTGAATAGGACTCAAAACCAACTTGAGGTAAGAAATCATTCATGAATTTTAAGCTATACTCTGTTTTTCTTTTAGTTTTCAGTCAAAGGAATTTGATGTGGATAGTTGGGAATTAGTGGAAGTTTTTGAGTTTGGTTGCTTGGGTTTTGATGAGGGTGTGATGTAGATGAAGTTTAGGGGTTGAATTGGATGTTTTGGTAATGTTTGGAATTGGTTTGGAGGGTTGGTTTCAAGGGAAATCGCAAGGAGGGAAAACCAAAAATTATTCTGGTCTGATGCTGGCGCCCCAGCACTAGGCAGGGCAGAGAATCAGCCTTCTCTGCTTTAGGACAGCACCCCAGCACCATTTGGCAGCGCCCCAGCGCTAGGCCAATTCCAACAAATCTCATTTTTAGGGCTTGAGATGATCTTTAAGGCTCGGGGGTTGGTTCATTTGCCCTGGTTGGGTGGATTGAGAGTCCCAAGAGTGCGGGATTGATCCTGGGAGTGAGATTTTAGATTGTGAACCTTTTATTGATTTACTTTATTAATGGATTCCAATTGATTATGGCTAGGTGACCGTTAAGGAACTAAAAGGTCGATCGTTCTCAAGGGTCGTTCTTATATTATTTCTCGCTCGAACTCGAGGTAAGAAAACCGCTCCCTGTGTATATGACATGCGTGATTGTTATAGAGACATGTTGGTTGTTAAATGTGGATATTGATTGCATATTAAATGCTTAGCAAATCTTGCTTACTTGTGTATGGCATTGACTATTCAGAATCGGCACTGGTCGCGTATTACTGACTTGGGAGTCAGGAACGATATAAGCGTCATGAACGCAGAACCGATAAAATATTAGATCTAATCAATATCAGCATTGAATGACTCTAGGAGCATTAATGCTGGACCGACCCTAAGGTCGATGAAAATTATAAGCGCTTGACTAGTATAACACTAGTTACTCAGAGCCAGGGCCAAAGGCCTAGGTGACTGCTTGTCACGTGGCTAGTGGAAATCCCATGGCTGTGACTCTATGGTCATGCGGTAGGTTATGTTGGTGACTAGTTCATCAAACACCTATCTTGATAAGCTAGTGAGAGGATCACTTATTTGTAAAGCCCAGGTGACCCTATCGTCATATGGCTAATGGGAACGAAACCCACCTTAGTGACTTTTACAACTGTCACTCCTTTATTTTGGACTGAAAGTCCTGAATGATTATTACGATCATTGTTGATATTATATTCATGCAATATTGTGTTTTCTTGCTGGGCTTTGGCTCATGGGTGCTATGTGGTGCAGGTAAAGGGAAAGAAAAGTTCACCTAGCCTTGAGTGGAGAGCTTAGGTGGTGCTGTGTACATATGCAGCCGCTTGACCACCACGGCCAAGGAGTTCTCAAGGGAACTAGGGGGTTTATTGTTTTTTTTTTGTCACTTAGATCGGCGGGTTGTAAATTTTACACAGTAATGACCATTTTGTATCGTAAACAACTTGTAAACGTTTTTTTATGGACCCATGAACAGTTTTATGTTTTAAATATAATATATCCTTTCCTTTTTGATTGGTTTTCCACCATAACCTGTTAATAACACCTAGAAGCACATTTTTAACCAAAGAACTCGGGTAGCGAGTTAAATTCACGGTTCAACGTTCACAGTAACTATCCTAGGGTAACAAGGGCGTTACATTACATGCCCTTAGAATTTGACCTCGATCATCCAAAAGTCACATTTCTCTTTCTTAGCATATAATTGATGATCTCTCAAAGTTTGCAACACAATTGTTAAGTGTTCTGCATTGCCCTCAGGTGTCTTGGAGTACAGCAAAAGTCCATCAATAAAAACAACCACAAACTTATCCATATAGGGTCTAAAGATCATATTAATTAGGTCCATAAATGTTGCAGGCGCATTCGTCAATCCAAATGGTATCGCCAAAAACTCCAAGTGTCCATAACTCATTCTTAAAGTAGTTTTAGGAATATCCTCTTCCTTAATCCTCAATTGATGATAGCTTGATCTCAAGTCAATCTTGGAAAAACACTTTGAACCTCCGAGCTGATCAAACAACTCATCTACCTTTGGCAAAGGATACTTGCTCTTAATTATCATCTGATTCAGTTTCCTATAATCGACACATAGTCGCAAGGATCCATCGACTTTCTTTGCAAACAAGGTTGGAGCTCCCCATAGGGAAGTATTGTTCCTGATGTAGCCTTTATCTATCAACTCACCCAATTGTTTTTTTCTTTTTCAATTTAGCCAAATCTGCAGGTGAAATGAGATAAGGTGCAATAGAAATTGGTTGAGTTTCAGGAATCAAATCAATGTAAAACTCGATCTCTCTATTAGGTGGTAGTCCTGGCAAATCTTGAGGAAACATATTTGGAAAGTCACTAACCACTAACATCCAAGGAAACTTGTCTAAAGGCCTAGACTCATCCTCAATTGTAACCAGACTCCCATAACACTCTAAGTTTCTTTTCCCACCTAAACATGCCTTAAGGGTAGGATTCTGCCTTACTGCATTCATGTTGGCTCGACATACAATGAAATCTCCACTTGGAGTTAGAAGAGTCACCATTTTGCATGAGCAATCTACAATGGCTTGGTACTTAGACAACCAATCCATGCCAAGAATCACATCAAATTGTCCAATAGGTAACACTATCAGGTTTCCTAACAATTTATGCCCTTCAAACACAATACAAACTGATTTACAAATGGTTGATACTTCACCATGCCTTCCCATAGGTACACTCATTTGCAATGTAGGACTTCCCAACTCAAACCCAACATGCTAGCAAACATCAATGACATAAAAAAATGTGATGCACCAGTATCAAATAAAGTATGAGCCAAGAGTGTGAGATGAGAACCGTACCATCCAATACTCCTTGGCCTGCTACTCCTTATACATCACCACCACCAAGAGCATAGGCTTGGATATAGGCTTTTCCTTCTTCTTGGTCAGATTTATTTTTCCATCCTTTTTCCTTATAATGAACTGTAGTTCACAAGGCTAACATCACACACTCATTCATGTCTATAAAGGTTAGGGTAATGGTTTCATCAAGTGTTGTAGTCCTCAATCGAGTCATGAACTTTTCAATCAAAAGAGACTTATCAATGATACCAACATAAACATAGAAGGTCAACTCTACAAACTCTATGTAGATTTTATTCACTCACATCCCTCATTATCTAGTCACTATGTGATCTCATCAACCTATCATTGATCTTAAGCGATAAAATTATCCAATCAAACCCTCCTATGAGATGGGTTAAAATGTTGTTCTTTGAAAACCCTTCTCAAAATTTCCTCAAGTCATCCCATCAGTTCCACTCATCCTACTTAAGACTCCCTACCAATCCGGTGCGCTCCTTTCCAACTTGGACACATTAAAAGTAACATGATACTCTTCAGGTGTTCCCATAATGTTTAAACTCTTCTTTATCTACCTCGACCATCCTTCAGCCACCATGCAATCTTGCCCACCTTTAGACTTAGGCATTTGAATCCGATGGAAGATTTGGAAGTGATGACTCTGTTGAGCAGCTGGATCCATCTGTTGGGTAGGCATGCCTCTTGAATCCCCAAGAATGGTGTTCATAGGGAATGCAACTAGCGGAGAGGGAACCTCAGCCTCGGAGACATCATTAGCAAGCTTCTCCTTGTTGTCATTCCTTTTAGAGGCATTTTCTTAGGTCAGTAAATTAAAAGCTAACTAGTTAGGAATAGATGTTATCTATATACATACACATTTATACATCAAAATAATTTATTTTAAAATAAATTTAATCTATTTAGTGACACACTTTGAGGTATTTAAACCCGGTACTCTGATACCATTTTTTTCTGTCACGACCCGAGCCCTAGGCCGTGGCAGATTTGTAATATCCATAACTTGGGTGGTCAAATGTCAAACTTTGATCCTTGTTGGAAAATAATCTTTATAAATGATAGTTTAGTTTATATTAAATATTACTATAATTATAAGTAAAAAACAATGGAATAACTCCTATAATTGTATATAAAAATCTTAATGATAAAAGCATGATCATTTATCATTATACATAGAACAATAATATCCCCACAGTTATGTAGTCACCAAACTATTAAATTTAATAAGTCCTAAAACAACCAAAATAATATTTAGCATCCACCATTCCTCATTCTTAACTTTTACATAGCTAATTCAGATATACAGACCATTAGGTTCCAAATTAAATACACGAACTGTGCTCAAAAGATAGGACTATGGCAATAAATAAAACTAGGCTAAATCACATTGGTTCCACCAATGAATCACCTTATCCACATTCTTCTCACTAGGTTTCTGGAATGGGAGAGATATAGGGGGTGACCTTATAAAGCCCAGTAGGAAAACAACTAATATCATAGGACCACGAGTTCAATAAAACCCTTGCATAGTTATCTTTAAAAACAAAACATATATCCTTATGTACAAACCAAAAATAGATAGAGAGACCACAAATAATCATAAAAGCATAGCTGCACATGCACATCACACCGTCCGCTAGATCCCTAGTTCCCGTTACCCACCATAGAAAAACCGGCATCCTAAACCGGGTAACCGAACCTGATAACTATCACAAGGGGGAGGCTCAGAACACTTCCTGTATACAGATGCTAGGTATTTACACCTACAGGTGAGTGGACACCTGATCTACCTATGATGACATAGAGACTAGGTCGTGAAACAACAACATGCACAAATTATGATCACTATGGCTCTCATCAGTATAACCAAATGCAGGTAAACATGAAAAGAAGAGAAACACATTCCCTTTATATTTTAGAAAATTGGGTAGCATAATGACTGCATTTGAATAAAACCCAAAAATCATAACCTGCATAAATAAGTGTCAAAAATATATTTAGAACTCAGTGCCTCAGAACAAATCAGAAAACATGCATATTAAGTTTTCTATTTTTCAAACAATTTATAAATATCAAAATTAGAATATGTTTAATGCAATTCGATATGAGTAAAATAAGTCCAATAGTGAAGTTGAGTCTCTACCTCTTTAGGATCGCTATCCTCTGCCCGAGAGATATTTCTAACCCCCTTATTTCTAGGTTCCAAGTAGTTTAGCCCTGCTTCCAAGTCACTTTGTCCTATAGTCTTCAATTGAATAAATAATTATCATCATTGTAATGTACTCTTCAAACTGAGTCCAATGACATATAGCATGATACCATTTAAGGACAGTAAAAAATCTCACCTCAGCCGCGCACAGTGGCGGTTCGCGATGGCTGGTGGCGGTGCTATGGTAACGGTGACAAAAATCGAATTTCTATATATCAAAATGATCATCTCGATGAGTACATCATGGAAGTACATCACATTCTCCCAAATGACCCCCGGTGTCGCCGGAAAATGCTTCCAAAGGGGCGGAGACACCCAAAATCTCGCTGGAGAAAAATGGAGAGTTGACCGGAATGACTTATTGGCGATGTTCCTCTCTTCACTTTGCTTCCAATGTTACAAACCACTCGTCAAACGGAGGTCGGAGTTGGCCAGAATATCGCCTCAAAGTTTTGACGGTGAAACTTCTGAGTGTCCACACGAGTGCATCCCTACTCCGATTGCCACCAAACTTTGGGATTGTTGTTGTTGTTGGTTGGGGAAGCTATAGAGGCGGTGCATGTAAAAAATGGTGGTCGATGGTGGTTGGGTCTAGTGGCTAGCGTGACTTGCCAAATAGAGAAGAAGAAAAAGAAAGAAAAGAAAGAGGAAGAAGAGGATTGAGTCGAGGAGACAGAGGGAAAAGGAGAAAGTATTTCTTTTGATTTAAAGTGGGACCCACAACTAAAAATAATTTAAGTAATATATATATTTAAATCTGAGTCTTTATAGGAAATGTAGATCACTCATTCATTGGGATGAGTTAGGAGAAAGGAAATACTTGGGTCTTGAGGCAATTCGGAGGACCAATGAGGCTATTGAGAAGATTAGAGCTCTGATGCTTACTTCTCAAAGTAGACAGAAAAGCTATGCTATTTCGAAACGCATGAACATGGAGTTCCAAGTGGGAGACTGTGTCTTCCTTAGAGTACCACCATGGAAGGGGTGAGGATATTTGGGAAGAAGAACAATGTAACACCCTGGATAACGAAGGTCGTTACAATGCGTGATTATAAAGGTGCAAGACTTGCTAATCAAGTCATCTAGTTGAAAACGTGATCCTAAAGTCGTAATTAGGTTAGGGTTAAAACATTTTGGTCATAAACAGAAAATTTCTCATTAAAATAAAATTTTAATACAAGGGATCCCCAAAATAGGTTTTGAAGGACAGTTTACAAAATTTCAAAGTTTATATACAACCACAGGCCACTCTAATGGCAAAATAGACCTTTTAGGTTCTCCTGCCCCTATACCATCCCTTGGTCGTGGCGGCCAATCAACTAAATATGTACATTCAGCCCCAGAGCTCTCCAACACAGGACTAGTCCACCTTGCCTTTGCCTTTACCTGCACCATGTAGCACCCATGAGCCAAGGCCCAGCAAGAAAACCATAATGCATAACATAAGCGACAATTAACAGTCAAATAATTCACAGATCACCAAACACATACTTAGCAAGTCACATGGGTCACATAATCAACGATATCAATCTGCAAACCAACAATCAATCATCTAGATAATAAACATGTCATAATCATTAGATTCATAGCAATAAACATATAACACAATATCCAAGGTCGATGCCCTTAGGCCGCACCCTCTGATTTTCCCACTGACTCCGGCTCGCTTAGGCCAGCTCAGTGATTATATACTTAACCTCAGCTACCAGTGGCCGAGCCGCGTCCTGTGCGCAAATAATGACTCCAGCACTCTTAGGCCGTTTATCACATGTCCCCATGGCATAATACCATCTCATGACATCACATACAAGTATAGGGAGCTCTTATTCCCAACATAACCACAAAATCGGGTGCAGTTTCTTACCTTTGATTCTGAGCGCTTTGGTTAATTGAAACAATCCTCGAGCACGATCCCGTCCGAGCCCTAGCGTACACCTAGTCACAACCGTAAAATAGAACCCTCATTAAATCCTAATTCTGTAACCCAACTTCGGGACCATTCCCAAGCCCTCGGGAAGCCCAATTCCACCAACGGGGTGGTGGAATTGACCCCCGAGCCTCCAAGCAAAAACCCTAAGAAAAATACTCAAAACTCACTTCTAGAGGCAGGGTAGCGCTACAGCACCACAAGGTAGGCGCTACAGCGCTACAAATAGAGACAAACGCCCCCCAGAAAACTAGGCATAGTGCTGTAGCGCTCCAAAGCTAGCGCTACAAACAACACATGCAACCCTCTGGGTTTTTCCTTCGAATTTCCCCGAGCCAAAGCTCCATAAACCCACTCCAAACCTCAACTAAACTTCAAATTGAGCCTACCATCCACTACATCTCATCCAACATGACCCAACAACATTAAAACTTAGCCACATGCATCATCAAACATAGAAAACTAGAGTTGAGCCTAAAGCTCAAGAACTTCACCAGAAAACCCAGAAACTCAACTGATCAAGACCAGAAATTGTTACCTTTAATGGAGAATCCGACCCTAGGTTTCCCTCAGTGCCCTTCTAGCCTTTGGTTCCTCAAATCCCCAAGCTCAAGTCCCTTAATTTCCATCCAAAATTCAAATTTAGAAACAACTTCATCAAAGTCAAAAAATTCAGACCAAACTCTGTAAACTTTACCTTAATTGGACACTAACTCCAGCTGAACCTCCTAGCTTCACCAAGAACCAAAGTCCAAAGCTCTAACCTAAACCTCCTCTGAGCTTACAGCTTCAAAATCCAGAAAGGTGAAAGGAGAGAAAATCGTGTGGGAGAGAGAGAGAGAGGGGTCTCTGTTTTTTTTTCTTCTTTCTTTCTTTCCTTCAGCTTCTCACTCTTTCTACAACTTCCACTAAGTCTAAAAAGCAGAATAACACTTATCCCATTTTAAACACCAAAAGACCTTTTTGCCCTCCCAAATATAACCAAGTCTTTAATCACTCTAAGGGCATTTTGGTCATTTGTTCCCAATTCCCACTAATTCTTGAAGTGTCCTTAACATTTACCTCTTAAATCCCGTCATCTAATTAATCACCAATTATTTTCTCCAATGCCTAATAATCTCCAATATATTTCCCAAATTCCCAGAAATACCCCTAGGCTCCCCCGAGCCGGGTATAAATCCTGTTATCCCAAAAATCAGAAGTGAATGACATGGCAGGAATTAATTGCATGTGGCTGACACCTGGCAGAACCTGTGTTCAACTATCGACCAGGAAGATATTCGACATTATGTGATCGGTCTCTTCATACAACCAGTCTGGTCGTATGCACGTAACACGCGGAGGAAATCTTAGGCAGTTATGATGGAATCCGAAATTCTCTCCCATGATTCCCTCAAAATCCGATTATTTAGGAAATAATATCTGTAACAAATCAATGTAAATCTTCCCTGAGCTTATAAATAGAAGAAGAGGGCTCAGGGAAGAGGAGATCCATTTTCTTTTTCTGACTTCTAAATCGCTTGAGATTAGAGTTATCAGATCAATCATATTGTATTGTTCTTCAGAGGCTGGTGAAACTCAATGAACCCTAGTTCTTTGATCACTTCTTTGGATCTCACATCAATAACAATCTAAGTGGACGTAGGTTATTACCAGATCCTGGGGCCGAACCACTATAAAATATCGTGTTCTTATTATTTTCGTCATCACGTTCTTTTCAACGCATTCATCCACGTCAAGCGTATTTTGACTCCGTGTCAGTTGACCAAAATCAGGGTCAACATTCTGGTGCATTCATTGAGAGCTTGATATATCACCGTTGAGAAAACCAATGGCGAAAGCTGCAAGGAAAACTGGGCCGCCACTGCACCATCAAACCCGCCTCCTCCTCCTCCTGCAAGTGTGGCTGAGGATGAGCCACATTTGGACTTTGAGGAGGAAGAAATGGATGACGCAACGCTGAAAAGTACTCTGGGGGCGTTGCATGAAAAGCTGGCCAATCTGAGGGCCAGTCAGGAAAGTGCTGCCAAAATCATGGCGCGGCAGCAGCAAGAGATTGAACGACAGCGCGCGGAGTTAAGTGAGAGGCAGGCGGAGATGGACTATCGCCAGAGCGAAGCCATGGCAGCCCTTGAGGCAGCCTTGCAATTGGCTAGGAATCAAGCTGCACCTGCCTCGCACCCTGATCAACCTGCGAATGGGCCACCGCACAGGGGTCCCAATCCTAGTCCGCCTATCCAACCCTCGAGTCCGCAAAGGCCCGAGCAGCCTCAGGTGCCTCATGAAGATTCCCCACTGGACCCTGAGGCACAGCCTCCATCCCAAGCTGGTCACGGCAATCCCCCGCATCAAAGGCAGAATAGGAGCGAGCATCAGCCTCGTAGTCCTAGACGCCATAGGGGCGACGAGCCGAACCTTCCGAATAGAGGACAACATCCTCCTGGTAACAGGAGGAACTCAGAGTTGGGCTCTGCGGTCCGAGGTCCCCCACAGCATGATAATGCACGGGTACCTAACGACCAACGCAGACCACCCTCTAACGCTCGGGATGTTTCAGCCCGGGATGGAAATCAAGGAAACAGTCGATCCCATCATAGCCAGTCGCGATTCAGAGATGGCAATGGTTATGATGAGGTCGATTCCGGCAGAGGAAATGCTGGTCGGAGGAATGACGAAAGAGGTGGAAACAGGAATCAGCCACCTCAGGATGACCAACCCGGCAGACAGGACGCTGGGGGGCAATCTAGGCAAAATAACGTCTTCAACCGGCTCGGAGCTAGCGAGCAGCGGAGAAGAGACGAGGATGTTGACGCTGTTTTTCGTCAACAGTGAAAGAAGAGCACGAAAACAATAATCAGTTATGGCCAAGTGAAATACGATAAAACACACGAGATCTTTTACGTGGTTCAGCAGTTAAATCTGCCTAGTCCACGAGTCTTTGTTATTAAACTTGAGATGATCTCTGAAAATTCTCCAAGGATGAATTCTCCAGAGTTTTCCCTCAAGATCACAAAAATTTGGTCCTTTACAATGGTGCATGACCTCTCTATTTATAGAGAAGATTTTAGAATATTATCCCACATATTTTGGGAAGTTATTCTGTATATGCAAATAAATTAAATGGCATTAAAAGCCTGCAATCCGATATACAAGGAAACATCCCCTGAAGATCAGGGGGCGTATAACTGAACGAATAATATCCCTTGATTATAGGGGATTTATAGTAATAAATGTAGACCGCGTCTCTTATAGATGACTCATTAGGATATTCAAAGTTATTATCCTATATCACCAAGGCCCCTACACACCCAGGTTTCTTATTGATTTTCGAGCTATAGCATCTTCCCGAGGCCATATGACTTCGAGCTCATACGCGCGTCATGCTCGGAGCCCTGATCCGAGGCCATCCTGAGAGCAGATGTACTTCGAGGTCTATCTTTCGAGCTTGTGTGGATTTCGAGGCTATCATATTCGAGGTCGTATCTGCTTCGCAGGCTCGAGCTTAGATTTCAGACATTTTCCAGACTTCACGAGTTCATTCATTACGAATCCAGCTTTCGAGGTCACAATTCTCACGGCTCGAAATCTGGGTGTAACATCTTGCCCCCTCAAAAGTATTTGTTCGAATCCTATGAGAAGGAAACTTTTGAACTACTTTCTTCGGGAACTGCTCCACCACACACCTAAATACGGACACGTGTCAGTTGGGTATTGCCCATTCAGGGTACTCGAGTACCTTGGAAATCTGCCCACGATCGTTCGTCTGCCACCTTTCTGGTACCATCATATCATTAGTCCCTATCCGTTGGATTTTGCAAGGGCTTTGTTTAATGGCTCAGATTAATCCCCTTTTTCCATCTATATATAAGACCCCACTCATCGTCTTCCTTTTATTTTTCGCTCATCAGAAGAAAGAAAATAGCAAAACCAGAGACTATCCCTGAGAACTTCTTGCTTGTGCATGTTTTCTCAGCCGAAGAAACAGAGGACCGCCAGTTTGTTCGAGACCGTGAGCTCATATCTGCAGCCTCTCCTTCAATCGACGATTTCTCTGCAATCGCCATCATTGTGTAAGTGTCCGATTGTCTTTTTATTTTCCTTTATGCCAGTTTCTGTCCATATTGTTCTTGTTATTTCTGGGAATGCGCTAATATATTTCCTTAGTATGATATGCTAGGAAATTTTTGGCCGATAGGCTTCCACGTTTACGTTTCCATACTAGGTTTAAATCTCTGGTTTCAAATCCAGTTTTGGTGTAGAACAAGGTCTCTTTTTTCTGGGTTTCAAAATTTTAAAAGACATATCTTGCACACCAAGATATTGGGTATATGTTGACCGCGTTTTTGGCCAACGACGTGAGAACGTCAAAAAACGACAAACCTTCAAGAGAAAATAAAACGACACAGACGGGTTTTGAACAGAAAATAAATAACACCACAATTTTTATAGTGGTTCAGCCCCAATATGTTGGTAATAGCCTAATCCACTTAGAGTTGTGATTATAGATCTGTACTCAAGATCAGATGGACTGAGCCAATTGAGTTTCTTCAGTACAGATTGCAAAAATACAAGAATCCTTTCAAATACCAGCACTTTCTCTCTCTAGAATACTCAGACCCAAATTTTCCCAAAAGTCTCGAAAGAAGAAGCAGAAGCCCCCCTCTAATCCCATAAGCCCTCTATTTATAGGCTTAGGGTCATCTGATCTCCCCTAGAATCGGGATATTTTATTATATTTATTACATTTAAATTACAAAAAACATTCAAAATGTAACAAAACCCCCCATTTGTGGGAAGAATGAGAGATTCCCACGTATCTTGTTGAAGTTGTTTCTGCGAATCTTGACTTAGTCCTCCTCTAGCTAGTTGATCCACCTCACCTCCACTCTGGTCGATCATACACATGCTGGTCGGACATACACTTGCTGTTAGGACATGCAAGTGCTGGACATGCACTTCTCTCCTCTAACATGACACTCTCCTCTAGCATGCCATTTCTTTATTTGGACAGCCATGCACTGGTTGGACATATGCGTAAAGACCAAATTCTTGGTCTCTCCTCGGACCACATCCTTGGGGTCTCCTAGGACCACTCTCTTGGTTCTCCTCGGACCAAAGTCCCTTGGGCTCTCCTCAGACCACATCCTTGGGATCTCCTAGGAGGCACTCTCCTTAGTTCTCCTAGGATGCACTCTCCTTAGCTCTCTTTGGACCACACCCTTGGGATCTCCTAGGATGCACTCTCCTAGGATGCACTCTCCTTAGCTCTCCTAGGACCACCCCCTTGGGGTTCCTCGGACCACACCCTTGGGATCTCCTAGGATGCACTCTCCTTAGCTCTCCTAGGACTACCCCCTTGGGGTCTCCTCGGACCACACCCTTGGGATCTCCTAGGATGCACTTAGCTTGGTTATGACATCTTTCAAGCAGTCCAAACTCTTCACCAGTCTACCGGGTCACTTTATCACAACTCTGAGGAGTCAATGTATTTATTGACTATTAATCTGTCTTTTACTGACCATCCACTGCCACTTTTCACCTTTATTGCCACGTCATTGATCTCCAATTTTTGGGGATAACAGTATAAAACCTTGGTTTTAAATAACGCATGATACCCAAGATTACCTTTTTCTGAATAACCGCCACCTTTTTTCCCTTGATTTTCGGGATTTTCAAAAAAATTTGTCCACTCTCCTCCTTTTTCTCGTGGAATACACATCCTGACTCTCAATCGGAGTCTTAGTTTCGAGCTCATTGCATTCTTAAGCATCCTTCGAGTTTATCCTGCCAAGCTCGTAATTCTTGAACCCTTGCATGCATGGCCCTCACCATTTTTTCTTTCTCGCTAGATGTCACAGAATCTGGAAAAACGGTGGGGGTCGTTGCTGGCAATCCCTTACTCACTAAAAACCTCGAGCGCGGAGTCGCTGTTTGCTCGGAATCAACGTCTGATTCCGAGTACAATCTTGCGCGCGAACAGGAGGAGATTCGAGCTCATTACCGCCGCCAAATTGACGAGGTTATAGAGAGGAAGAGGAGAACCCTTCGGGAGGCTCTTTATCCAGAACCTGATTCTGGACCCAGGCCGATTCCCCTCGACCCTAAATTAAAAGTGACCATTGCTTATAGCCCAGGAGAGCTCCAATTTTCGCTCATGGGGGAGCCTTCTACCTCGCAACCGAGGAGGGAGTTCTTCGAAGCCGAGCACTACTGGAGCTCGATTACCTCACTAGGCCAGATAACTGGTATCCTGGCTCTCCATGGTCTTAGGCTGTCAAGCACCCTAAGGTGTCGAGCTCCTACCCCGAGTGAGCGAAGCTGCCGCGCCCCGGGAGATGGAAATCCCAAGCTGAGATATGCGGCCTGGAGCCAAGAGCATATGAAGGCAGGAGCGTTACTGCCTTTGAAGTCATTTTTCAAGGACTTCACGGACTTTGTTGGGCTGGCTCCATTCCAGCTCAACACCAATTCTTACAGGGTTCTGTCTGCCCTGAGGTCGCTATACCACGAGCTGAAGGGGAAGGACCCTCACCACAGGAGATTTTATACCTCTTCTGTCTGAAAAGCAACCCCTCCTGAGCTCGAGGAGGAGACGGCTTTTACTATCTTTCGAGCTACCCTAAAGAGAAAAAGGTGTTTGAGGATCTTCCTAATCATCCACCTGACTTTAAAAAGCCTTCTTCTAGACAAATGGCTTATCCCCGTCTCGATGCTACTCATTCAGACGGATTCGTAAGTACTCCAACCTTCTTTATCTCTGTGCTCGGGCTTTTATTTGTAGGTTCGTACTTAGTTGCAATGTGTCTTATTTTCCAGCCAATTTTCACCGTCCTACTCCTGACGACGCAATGAAGGAGCATAGAGAGACTCTGCTCCAACTCCCTTACGGCAGGAGGTCCCTCTCATACCTCTTACATGAGAGTAAGCTCCGAGCTTGCAGGCTTTTGGGAGATGGCCAGTCCACCTCGGACTGGTCCAATAAAAAGTATGATCGTTGGGAGCAGGTGCCTTTGTCCACAGGCATCCTCCCTCCAAGGAGAGAGGTAAGGCCTCCACCTCTAGCTCGCCGAAGGAGTCCACCATCGGGAAACGAGGCTAACGATGAAGCCTCGAGCTCAGACTCGAATGAAGAAGGTAAAGTCATCCTTAGCTCAAGAATGTGGTCCCCCACCTTATTAAAACACAAACCCGATAGGCTAGTTTTATGCCCAGATGATAGGGACCACTTCTACATATGGACTTGGGTAGACGACCGAGTTCATAGGTTTGATAGTTGGCTCGGGAAGTATGACACCATGTATAGTCTGAACGAGGTGTGGGATGGGATAGCCGTCCAATATGGGACTAATGATTATAGGGACCTTTCGAGGTTGACGTCCACCTATAGGGAAGGTACTCCCCCCGCCTCTTCTGGGGGAATTTCATGGTCCCCGAGCTCGAGCTCGGGGGAGAGTTCCAGTTAGGTTTCTTCTATCATTACTTTGTATATCTATGCGATACTGAATCACTTTATATACTATTCCCTCTTTTTGTTATGATTCACATTGCGGCGTGACTGTGCAGGCAAGATGGATTCCGATCTTGACAACATCATCGAGAGTGGCGACGCCAAAAGGAGCAAGCGTCCCAGGGCAGGGTCGCGAAAGGCTGACCGGCCCACCAAGGTCCCCAAGAGGTCCGAGAAAACCCCTCCTCCCCCGGCTCCGCCTGTTACGAGCTTCGTCGTGACACCGACTTCGCAGGTCGGGACTTCCACCGTGGCACCAACTTCACAGGTCGGTGCCTCCATTATGGCCGAGCCTCAACTTCCTATAGTGGTCCAGCCAACACTTGGTCCACCTCCCAGAAAGCCTTCTGTCTCTCGAGCTCAGAAGCTGTCAGTTTCTACTCACGTCGAGGAGTATGTAATTGACAATGCGGCTAGACCCCATGGGTCTATGCTGTGTTCAGATGTTATGTCTCGAATCGGCCAGAGCTTCAGCAGTCTCGAAGCTTCGCAATGGCAATATTTGAACAATGCCCGAGACTGCACTGCCCTCTATGAGAAGAGTATTGAGCTTGCCACCGCAGTAAGTTTTCTTCTACTTCTTAGTTATATTTACACAGTCCTGGCGTTAATGACGATGTTTTCTTTTGTCAGTCTCTTCCCTTTACTGCCCAGCTCAACTATAGGTTGAACAACGAGATCCATTCGAGTAAGTCTTATGCTCAGGAGGTGAAGGATCTTCAACTCAAAGCGAGTGACGACCTAAAGGCAGCAAATGATAAGCTTGAGGCAGGAGCCGAGGAGCTTAAGGTTAAAGCGTCCGAGCTTGAGAAGCTAAATACTAGGCTCGCGGAGCTCGAGAAAGAGAATGTCAGGCTCGCGGAGCTTGAGAAGGATAACGCTCGGCTCCAACAGGCTAACAAAAAGCTCAAAGAAGACCAGGCCGCTACCTTTGATATAATTGAGGGTGAAAAGGCTCGCCTCCTTGCTGAGTATAAAGAGAAGAAGGACTAGGCAGTTGATTTGGCCATGTACAGAATGTGGGCCAACAACGAAGACCTCGATACCAGTTTCTTAGGTCCTCTCGAGGCGAAGCTTCTGGATAAGTGGAATGCTCGGCTCGAGGCGGAAGAGGCTGCTCGGGAGGCCGCCTCCGAAGGTGCTCAGGAGGATAGTCATGCTATTCGTTCTGAGGGGTCCAATGCTGCCGATGCTGAGAAGGCCAAGGAGACTCCTCCTTCTTGAATCTTATCTCGGGGAAATCTTATCATGGGGCTGCGTCCCCTTATTTTTGTAATTGTTTTAATTTATGCCCGTAGGGCTGATACAATTTCTTTTTACATTGATACATATGCTTTACATTTCTTGTTTCGAAATATTTTGCATATTTTTTATTAATGAATCGTTTATGTTTATTTATTCACACAAACATAGTTTGGATTTTGGGCTCGAAACCCAATGCATTCGTGCATTGTTTGCTCGAATTATCCACTTCCGACCTCGTTATTTATCAAGGTCGGGTATTACTTTAACCATGAACCCGAAAGCACTTGTATGGTATGTAATGTGAATGGTTTAGTTATATCCTATTGCTTAGTTACTTTTTCTTGTCCTCGGTAATTTCTCCGAGGTTATGAGTTGGAAACTATTTTCCTTTAAGATATTCCAGCCTCGATCTCGACTTATCTCGAAGCGGGTTTAGGTTCCCACTTATCGTCGATTATTTTTAGCTGGTTTGCTCCAAACCTATTAAGTTTGTGCTTGGTTTGTAATCCACACTTACATTTTTAACCTAGTTCGCACATTTGGTTATATCCAAACATTTTTATTTTTTCATAATTTGGTTATGTCCGAACTATTTAAGCTCGCGCATCTGGTTAAATCCAAACACTTGTATGTTTTTGATAATTCGATTACGTCCAAACTATCTAAGCTCGCGCATTTGGTTGTATCCAGACACTTGTATGTATCCAAACACTTGTATGTTTTTGATAATTCAGTTACGTCCAAACTATCTAAGCTCGCGCATCTGGTTGTATCCAGACACTTGTATGTATCCAAACACTTGTATGTTTTTGATAATTCGGTTACGTCCAAACTATCTAAACTCGCGCATCTGGTTGTATCCAGACACTTGTATGTATTTCGTGTATGTTATTTTATTTTTTAAGCTGATGGTATGTATACCAATGATGCCCCCTTAATATCCTATGAGTTTGACCATAGGTTATTAAATTAAGAGAGATTGCAAAAATAAAAAGAGACCTAACATATTGAACGAAAATAGATCTTTATTTGATGGGACTCAAAAGCAGACAAATTTATACAGATAGAAAATCATGGTTGCAGGCAACACTTTTCCTATACTACTGGTAGTAAGGTCTTAGGTGTTCGTCGTTCCATGCTCGCGGTACCAGGCTCCCATCCAATCTCGCCAGCTTGTAAACACCGGGCCGGATGACTGACTCTATTTGGTATGGTCCTTCCCAATTCGGCCAGAGCACACCAGCTGCTGGATCTCGTGTTGCCAAAAATACGCATCTCAACACCAGATCTCCCACACCAAACTTTCGATCTCGAACCCTCTTGTTGAAATACCTGGTAGCTCGTTGCTGGTAGGCAGCGTTCCTCAGCTGAGCCTCGTTTCTCTTTTCTTCAATCAAGTCTAAGGTTTCTTCGAGCTGAGTGTGGTTTGAGTTTTGGTCGTAAATGTGAGCTCGGATTGTTGGAATTTCAACCTCGATAGGCAACATTGCCTCGCAACCGTACGCTAGAGAGAACGGGGTATGCCCCGTTGATGTTTAAGATGTGGTCCTATATCCCTATAGGACTTGGGGAAATTCTTCGGTCCATCGTCCCTTTGCTTCCTCCAACTTTTTCTTTAGTGAACTTTTGAGAGTTTTGTTTATAGCCTCGACCTGGCCATTCGCCTGAGGATGAGCTACTGACGAAAAACTCTTTATTATTCCATTCTTTTCACAAAAGTTGGTAAACAAGTCGCTATCGAACTGAGTTCCGTTGTCGGATACAATCTTCCTCGGCACCCCATATCAGCATACGATGTTTTTTACCACAAAGTCAAGGACCTTTTTGGAAGTTATTGTTGCCAACGGTTCAGCCTCCGTCCACTTTGTGAAATAATCCACAGCGACTACAGCATATTTTACACCACCCTTGCCTGTTGGGAGAGAGCCTATGAGATCGATTCCCCATACCGTGAATGGCCATGGGGATGTCAACATGGTCAGCTCGGATGGTGGAGCTCGAGGAATCGTGGCGAATCTCTGGCATTTGTCGCATTTCTTCACGTACTCGAAAGAATCCGTTTTAATGGTAGGCTAGAAATATCCTTAGCGTATGATTTTCTTGGATAGGTTATGCCCCCCCGTGTGATCTCCGCAGAATCCTTCATGAATTTCTTCGATGATCTTCTTAGCTTCGGGTGGAGTTACGCACCGAAGTAATGGCATGGAATACCCCCTTCTGTATAACTTTCCGTCTAAAATGGTGTAACGGGGAAGTTGATACATTAACTTTCGAGCCTGGTTCCAATCTTTTGGAAGGGCTCCGGTCTCGAGGTATTCAACTATCAGGGTTATCCAGGTAGGCTCGGATTCAATCATACACACGTCTTCCTCCTCCGGTTCGTTGATGCTAGGTGCCGAGAGATGTTCTATGGGCACAACATTCAGTTCTTCATTTTCAGCGGAGGTGGCGAGCCGAGCTAAGGCGTCTGCATTTGAGTTCTGCTCTTGAGGAACCTGTTCGATTGCGTAAAATTTGAAATGCTCTAATGCGGACTTTGCCTTTTCCAAATAAGTTGCCATTTTCGTGCCGCGAGCCTGGTATTCTCCCAGGATTTGATTGACCACGAGCTGGGAATCACTGTAGCAATGTATTGCTTTAGCTTTGAGCTCCTTAGCTATACAAAGTCCCACCAGTAAAGCCTCGTATTCGGCCTCATTGTTCGATGCTCTGAAGTTAAATCTTAAGGCATAATGAAATTTGCTCCCTGCGAGGGTAATCAAAATGATTCCTGCCCCCGATCCATTTTCATTGGATGAGCCATCGACGTAAAGTTTCCACAGCTCGTGGGCCGGGGTTATAACTTCATCGTTAGTCATGCCAGTACATTCTACTATAAAGTCCGCCAACGCCTGTGCCCTAATGGTCGTCCTCGGGTGGTAGGTGATCTCGAACTGTCCGAGCTCAACCGCCCATTTAAGAAGTCGACCTGAAGCCTCCGGTTTAGACAAGACCTGCCTAAGTGGTTGATCAGTCAACACATGGATGGGATGCGCTTGAAAGTAAGGGCGAAGTTTACAAGATGAATGAATTAAACTGAGAGCCAGCTTCTCCATCAAGGGGTATCTTGACTCTGCCCCAAGTAACCTTTTACTGATGTAATAAACGGGTCTCTGTACCTTTTCTTCTTCTCGAACGAGCACTGCACTTATCGCGTGTTCGGTGGTGGAGAGGTACAGGTACAGTACTTCTCCCGTTTCAAGTTTTGATAAGATGGGGGGGTTCAGCGAGGTGCTTTTTAAGCTTCTGGAATGCCAGCTCGCACTCCTCTGTCCATTCAAATTTTTTACCTCCCCTCAAAAGATTGAAAAACGGGAGACAACGGTCCGTAGATTTTGAAATGAACCTACTTAGGGCTGCCATTCTGCCGGTCAAACTTTGGACATCCTTGTGTCTTCGAGGTGAGGGCATGTCAATTAGGGCCTGGATCTTGTAGGGGTTGGCTTCTATTCCATGAGTGTTCACGATAAAGCCCAAGCATTTTCCTGAAGACACTCCGAAAGTGCACTTCTGAGGATTCAGTTTCATGTTATACTTGCGGAGCACGCCAAAGCACTCTTCGAGGTCATCAACATGGTTATTGTTAAGTTGAGATTTGACAAGCATATCGTCAACATAAACTTCCATGTTATTGCCTATCTGTTATGAAAACATCATGTTCACAAGCCGCTGGTATGTGGCCCCAACATTTTTGAGCCCGAATGGCATGACATTATAGCAGTATAGCCCCCTTATCTGTTATGAAGCTCGTATGTTCCTGGTCGGGGGCATGCATGGGAATCTGGTTATATCCAGAATAGGCATCCATGAATGACATCAGGCCATGCCCCACCGTGGCATCCACGAGCTGGTCAATCCTTGGTAATGGGAAACAGTCTTTCGGGCAAGCTTTGTTGAGGTCTGAATAGTCAATATAGGTATGCCACGTCCCATTGGGTTTTGGGACCAACACCGGATTGGCTACCCAGTCAGGGTAAAAGGCATCCCTAATGAATCGGTTTACCTTTAACCTGTCAACCTCCTCCTTCAGTGCCTTCTTTCTGTCGTCGTCCAGCTGTCTTCGCTTTTGTTGCTTCGGAGGGAAGCTTTTGTCTATATTTAGCGCGTGGCTTGCTCTATTCGGACTTATTCCCACCATGTCCGAATGTGACCATGCGAAGACATCCTAGTTCTTCTTTAAAAAGCAAATTAGTTGCTATTTTGTCTCATCCTGGAGGTGTTTTCCAACCTTCACCTTTTTCGAGGGATCGGTTTCCTCGAGCTGAATTTCTTCGAGCTCTTCTAAGGGTTCGAGGTCAGCTTTCTCCTCAACCCTTGGATCGATCTCTTCATCAATTTCTAAGACCGTCCCGTCTTTATTTTGAATAATGACGAGTGCTTGTGCGCTCGTCTATTTCTTTCCTCTCAAGGAAATGTTGTAGCATTCCCTCCCAGCTAATTGATCTCCCTTTAATGTTCCAACGCTGCTAGGGGTTGGGAACTTAAGGGCCAGATGCCTCACTGATGAGACTGCCCCCAGCCCAACCCGGGCGGGTCTCCCGAGCAGCACATTGTAGGCTGAAGGTAGATCTACTACCACGAACTCCATCATCTTGGTTGCCGAAACTAGGTAGTCTCCCAAGGTTACGGGGAGCTCGATGGATCCCATGCAGGCGGTCCCTTCTCCTGAAAAGCCGTATAAAGTAGTTACACACGCTTTCAGGTCGCGAAGGGAGAGTCTCATCTTCTCGAGGGTTGCCTTATAGAGAATGTTAACTGAGCTCCCATTGTCTATGAGAACTCGGTGGACCCTTTTATTTGCCAGCTGGAGAGTGATGACCAGCAGATCATGGTGAGGAAACTGGACATGGGACACATCTTCCTCAGTGAAGGTTATTGGTTGGGATTCAATCCTTTGACTTTTTGGAGCTCTAGGTTTGGGTTCATAGGGAGACCCGCCCCCAGTCTTCAGCTCGTTAACGTATCTCTTTTGGGAATTTCTACCCATTCCTGCGGGATGAGGCCCTCCCGAGATGGTTATTACATTCTCTCCATCTATCGGTGGGGGCCTATCTTCTTCCCGAGCTCGAGAATTATTGTTTTGCGTGGGTTGCGGCGCGGCTGCTTTCTGGCTCGTGGTCGCCTGATTAGTACTCTGGTTCTTGACATATTGTCTGAAGTAACCTCTCGAGATCAATCATTCGATCTCGTCTTTCAACTGTCGACATTCATCGGTAGTATGCCCGATGTCTCTGTGAAATCGGCAATACTTGCTGGAGTCCTTCTTGGAGTTTTGATTTCTCATCGGGTCCGGACGCCTAAAGGGGACCTGGTTTTCATTGGCCAGGTATATGTTCTCCCGAGACTCATTGAGCTCGGTGTACACTCTGTACACGGAGAAATATCTCTCCCCTTTCTTTTTCTTTCCTCCTTCGGCCTCGGGGTTACTCCCTTTGTTCTTTTTTCTCTTGGAAGGGTTTTCCACAGCAGGCGTTGAAGCTGGTGGGTCCACCGAGGTTGGGGCAGAGTTTATGTTTATCGTTGTAGTTGCAGGCTGGGAAGTCATATTAAGTGTTGACCTCGCTTCCTCTACATTGACAAACCTCTGTGCCCGCTTGTTAAACTCGGTTATGGACCTCACAGGTTTTCTCTGCATGTCATCCCAGAGAGCATTCCCTGGCATAACTCCAGCTTGGACAGCCATTAGGTGACTGCTGTCATCCACGTTCCGAGCTCGGGCTACTTCCAAATTGAACCTCGTAAGGTAACTTTTCAAAGTTTCTCCTGGCTGCTGCCAAACATTAGTCAGGGTTGACGCCTCAGGCCTAACCCCCGTCATGGCTCTAAACTGCTTCTTGAAGTCTCTAGACAGTTGCTCCCATGAAGTTATTAAGTGTCTTTTATATTTTTCGAACCAGCTTTTGGCTGGTCCTGTTAAAGATGCTGGAAATAACATGCATCTGAGCTCGTAACCCACGTTGCTTGCTCTCATTATGGTGTTGAACGAACTTAGATGGCTGCATGGGTCGGACTTCCCCTCAAACGTCGGGACGTGAGGGATCCGAAATGCTTGGGGAAATGGAGTGTTAGAAATATGGGGAGCAAACGGTTCAACCTCCTTGTCAGAATCTTCATATCGATCCCGACCTTGCTCGCTTTTCAAAAGCCTAAAGGCTTTTTCCAACTGTTCAATTCTTTCCTGGACCGGGTCCGCGAGGGGTACTGTCTGGAATCGGTTGTCGCCGATCACAATTCCAGGCTCGCGCCTCCGTAGGGGGTCTTGACGCCTATTCAAGCAATCCCTCAGTTCTGGGTTTATCGGGTTATCGTTACCCCGACTTTGATTCAAGTGTTCACGCAGGTCGGAGCGATTCCTGCGGCTTTTAGTATTCTTACGACCTCGATCATGCTTGCTGACCGATCTGGTATCTCCAGAGTCGTCACTATTAAAACTTGTCGCATAGTTATTTCGAGATGGATCTTTTCCGTGTCGCCTCGTTTCCGTTGTGTGGGACCGAGATGTTTGACTTCTCTCTAATAGGGAATCTCTCCGCTCCTGGAAAGTTTCCCTGTTTCCTTGTCTCCTCCCCGCACGCCTTTCGTCCTGATCTCGAACTGGTTGAGCATTCCTGCGAGGGGGTGAAGGGTACCTTATAGGTGACGGAGGGAGCTGTATGGGTGACGGTGGCTGCCACCCATTTCGCGGCCTAGACGGTCCGGAGTTTGCCCGAGATGGGTTGGTTGCATTTGGTGCGCTCCCAGGGACTTGAGTCCGAGCCTCTGCAGGGGCTCGATTGTTCTCAGTTCCCACAGGTACTTCCACAGGTGGATTAGCCGGGGCCCTAGCCCGAGTACTTCTCTGGGTCCTAGGGGGAGCGGATGGCTCTGCTGGTGCCGGAGGTTGTACCGGCCTTCTTGGGGCAGAATTCTTTCGCGGACGCCCCCGGGGCCTGCGGAGAGGAACATGCACGTCCCTAGGAGGAGGAGCTTGGTTTTCACGCGGAGGCGAGGGCTGAACCACCTGCGCCTCTGCGGCTATCCTAGCTAACTCCTCATTCCGCTTATTGGCCTCTGCCAACTGCTGTTTCAGCTGTCGGTTCTCAAGTTCCACGATGGGAACATATCGTTCAGGATTGTAATACATATCCTCATCTCGTGGTGGAGCGGGTGGTCCACGAGAATCGGAGGATCCGCTTCTTTCCTCGACATCTGGGTTTTCCATCGGCTGTTTCCCAAGACGTCTTGGGTAATTCTCTTCAAGGGCATTCTGATTATTAGTGGCCATGACTTATTCAGGGACTAAGTGCTTAAGGCTCTCAATGAAAGCACCAAACTGTTGACGCCGTTTTTCATCAACAGTGAAAGAAGAGCACGAAAACAATAATCAGTTATGGCCAAGTGAAATACGATAAAACACACAAGATCTTTTACGTGGTTCAACAGTTAAATCTGCCTAGTCCACGAGTCTTTGTTATTAAACTTGAGATGATCTCTGAAAATTCTCCAAGGATGAATTCTCCAGAGTTTTCCTTCAAGATCACAAAAATTCGGTCCTTTACAATAGTGCATGACCTCTCTATTTATAGAGAAGATTTCAGAATACTATCCCACATATTTTGGGAAGTTATTCTGTATATGCAAATAAATTAAATGGAATTAAAAGCCTGCAATCTGATATACAAGGAAATGTCCCCTGAAGATCAGGGGGCGTATAACTGAACGAATAATATCCCTTGATTATAGGGGATTTATAGTAATAAATGTAGACCGCGTCTCTTATAGATGACTTATTAGAATATTCAAAGTTATTATCCTATATCACCAAGGCCCCTATACACCCAGGTTTCTTATTGATTTTCGAGCTATAGCATCTTCCCGAGGCCATATGACTTCGAGCTCATACGCGCGTCATGCTCGGAACCCTGATCCGAGGCCATCCTGAGAACAGATGTACTTCGGGGTCTATCTTTCGAGCTTGTGTGGATTTCGAGGCTATCATCTTTGAGGTCGTATCTGCTTCGCAGGCTCGAGCTTAGATTTCAGACATTTTCCAGACTTCACGAGTTCATTCATTACAAATCCAGCTTTCGAGGTCACAATTCTCATGGCTCGAAATCTGGGTGTAACAGAGGACTTGAGAGATGTGCTCAACGATCGCCACGAGCGGCATGGCGAGAACACCCCCCAGCAACAGAGGCCACAACGATTCCTATCGCTGTGCAAGCCCAGATAGATGCCCTCAACCAAGCGGTGCAACAGCTGGTCGGGGGAAGAACATCTCATATCGACCACGACAGGAGGAAAGGCACTCCTTTCGTCCAGAGGATAGCTATGGCAGAGACTCCTAGCAAGTTTAAAATGCCTACACTTCCAAACTTTGATGGGTACGGTGACCTGGTATCTCACGTTAATAAGTTTGAGATACAAATGGACATTCAGAAAGTGTCCGAAGATGCTCGGTGCAGGATCTTCCCTGCAACACTTTCTGATGCCGCGCAAGAGTGGTTTTTTAAGTTCCCTCCTGCGAGCATAGTTTCCTGGGAGATGTTCATAAGGGAGTTTTAAGGACAGTTCTATGCAGGTCAAGTGCATCCGACCGAGGCAAACCAGCTGGTTGAAATTCACCAGCAGGATGGAGAATCGCTTAAGGACTACATCCAGCACTTTATGCGAGCAGCCACTGGAGCGAAAACGGTGGGGGATGAAGGAAAAATGATGGCCATAACCGCAGGGGTTAGGCGTCGCACCCTTCTCTGGAAAAGCCTCCGGAAGGATGGGGTTAGAACTACCCAGGAATTCTTGGACTGGGCTGATCGTTACGTCAAGCTCGAAGATGCCTTAGCCGACGATGGAAAGCCTCCAGGCAAGGATAAGAAGGCTGTCGAGCCCGCCAAAGCCGCCAATGGGTCTAAACCTAATGGCAACGGCAAGGGCAACGGGAACTGCAACGGCAATGGCAAGAATGGTGGAAAATGGCCACACAATGAACCTTGCACCTCCAACAATAAACGAGCCAAGGGTAACCGTTATGAACCTCGGTTCACTAACTACACTGCCCTAGTTGAGTCTCGGGGAGAGGTTTATCAGGCCACGAGTTCCAGTGTGCCTTATAAGAAGCCTGCCCCCATTTGAAAGGATATTTCGAAAAGAGACACTACCAAGTTCTATCGTTATCATAACGACTACGGACATGACACCAACGAATGCAACCAGCTGAAGGATGAAATTGAGTTCCTTATTAGACAAGGACGCTTGAGAAGATACGTATGGGCCTCGGGAAATTCCCAACGAGAAGCTCCAGGTGGCAACGAGAAAGCGCCCACACGCCAACGCTCACCACCTTTGCAGCCTGCCCCCGTCACTGGCACACTGTTAACCATTTGTGGAGGCCCGCACCTCGCAGGAAACAGCGGAAAGGCCAGAGAACGATACGCTCGGACTCTGCGCCACGACCAGGACATCGAGATGATGACTGTGGAGGACCGCGCGCCAAAAAAGGCTCGGTCAGAAGAGGGCGAAATAACCTTCTCTGATAGCGATGCCCAACATGTCCGGTTCCCACATTCCAATCCGCTGGTCGTGGATATCCAAATGGCCAACATGATGGTGAAGAGAGTGTTGGTCGATACAGGAAGTTCGGTGAATATCCTGTATAAGTCTTCGCTGGAACGCATGAAACTGTCTGTTAAGGACCTGGACCCCTGCAACCAAACAATATACGGCTTCTCTGGAGAGGGACTCGCCCCCGCTGGATCAATCAGACTGCCGGTGATGACAGGTACAACACCTGCTACCAGGACATTACTTGCTACTTTTATAGTTGTCGATTTTCCTTCGGCGTATAATGCCGTCATTGGGAGGCCTATACTGGTTGATCTACGGGCCGTCACCTTTATGTGGCACTTAGCCATGAAATTCCCGGTAGACGCAGGGGTAGGACGCGTGTTGGGAAACCAGAGGGAGGCCAGAGAGTGCTATAACGCCTCAGTCATGAAGGCGAAAAAGGGAACGTCAAAGAGCACTACTGCAGATAGTGCTTGCAGATGGCAATTGATACGCAAGCCCAATCCGGTGATGAAGTCACCAAATAGGATGTTGCCCAAAGTGAGGATAGAGATGTAGATCCTCGCTTTGGGGATTTTGAAGAGAACGTTGGACCCGTCGAGGACTTGGAAGAGGTCCAACTCGATGAAAAAGACCCGACCAGAGTCGTGAAGGTCGGGAAAAACCTAGAACCAACCATGAAGTATGCACTAGTGGAATTTTTGCGGAAGAACCAGGAAGTCTTCGCCTGGTCGCACAAAGACATGGCTTGGATAGACCCTGCAGTTATCAGCCATGTCTTGAATATAGACAAGACTTTTCCACCCGTGCAGCAAAAAAGAAGGCTGCTCGATAAAGATCGGTCGAGAGCCTTAAAAGAAGAAATCGAAAGATTAAAGGAGAATGGGTTCATCAGGGTAGCGTTTTGTCCATCATGGGTCTCCAATCCAGTGCTGGTTCCCAAGCCTAACGGCAAATGGTGAACCTGTGTGGATTTTACAGACCTCAATAAAGCCTGCCCAAAGGACTGCTTCCCACTCCCAAGAATCGACCAGTTGGTCGATGCTACTGCAGGACACGAGATCCTCTCCTTCATGGATGCATATTCGGGCTACAATCAGATTAGCATGCATCCCCCTGACGAGGATCACACCAGCTTTCGGACTGATACGGGCTTATACTGTTATAAAGTAATGCCCTTAGGACTGAAAAACGCAAGTGCGACTTACCAGCGGCTAGTCAACCACATGTTTAAAGAGCTGATCGGAGTAAACATGGAGGTATACGTGGACGACATGCTAGTAAAGTCTAAAAAGGCAGAAGGACATGTGAAGGATTTACAAGAATGCTTTGATGTATTGAACGAATACCAGATGAAGTTAAATCCCCTCAAATGTTCCTTCGGAGTTGGATCAGGGAAGTTTTTGGGGTTCATTGTAAATTCAAGAGGGATCGAGGCCAACCCCGACAAAATAAAAGCCCTGATCGACATGAAATCGCCAGAAAAGATCAAAGATGTACAAAGTTTAACCGGTAGAATCGCAGCCCTAAGTAGATTTATTTCGAAGTCAACAGACAAATGCGTCCCTTTTTTCAATCTACTTAGGGGCAATAAGAAGTTTGAATGGACATGAGACTGCGAGCAAGCTTTTCAGGCCTTGAAAGCACACATGGCATAGCCTCCCATTTTATCAAAGACAATCGAAGGAGAAACTTTGTTCATTTACCTGGCGATCACGAAAGTTGCTGCGAGTGCGGTACTAGTACGAGAGGAAGAAGGCGTACAAAAAGCAGTTTACTATGTAAGCAAGAGGCTGATCGGAGCAGAACTGAGGTATCCACCCATTGAAAGGTTAGCATACTGTTTAATCCTGGCCTCAAGGAAGCTTTGTCCTTACTTTCAAGCCCACCCTATCATAGTTTTAACTGACCAGCCCCTTCGGCAAGTCCTCCAAAAACCAGAGGCGGCTGGGCGATTATTAAAATGGGCAGTCGAACTAGGCAGTTCGATATCACATATTCACCACGAGCAGCAGTAAAAGGACAAGTCTTTGCTAATCTTATTGTAGAGTTCACCGAACTCCCAAACAGCGAACAGTGCAAATAGCCTAGTGCGCTTGAGCCTCAAGAGAAAGCTCCTTCGTGGAAGTTATTCACGGATGGGTCGTCCAACGAATCCCACGCAGGAGCGGAAGTGATATTGATAACTCCGGAAAGGCATCGATTTCACTGCGCCATTAGGTTCGACTTCACCGCGTCAAATAATGAAGTCGAATACGAAGCGCTCCTCGTTGGGTTGAGAATGGCGAAAGACTTGAGCATAAAGACGCTTGATATTTACAGTGATTCACAGCTGGTAGTGAATCAAGTTCTAGGGGAATATCAAGCATAGGGCCTAAAAATTGTGGCCTACTTAAACAAAACCAAAGACCTGCTAGCCCAGTTCACGAAGTATACCCTCCAGCAAATACCGCGGGATCAGAATTCAAACGCAGACGCCTTAGCCAAACTCGCGAGCGCGAAAGATGCTGACACTTTGAACATTGTGCCAGTAGAAAGATTGAGTGAGCCAAGCATACAAGCAATTGAAGCCAGTATGGAAATTCGAATGGAGGATACATGGATGGCGCCTTACTTGGAGTATCTGACAAAAGGTATACTACCAACAGATAGAAACAAGGCCAAAACTCTACAAAGGCAAGCCGCTAGGTACATACTGGTCGATGGTGTTATGTATCGAAGAGGATATTCCATGCCACTACTCAGGTGCGTTACACCAGAAAAAGCTAAGGAACTAATGAAAGAGGTGCATGAAGGCTTCTGTGGAGATCACGTTGGGGGGCAGAGTTTGGCAAAAAAGATTATAAGGCAAGGCTACTTCTGGCCAACTATGAATGAAGATTCAATGGAGTTTGTACGAAGATGCGATAAATGTCAAAGGTTCTCCAAAATTCCACGAGCAGCTCCAAACAAGTTGAAACAGATGCGGAGTCTGTGGCCTTTTGCAGTATGGGGGATAGATTTGATTGGATCCCTGCCAACGGGAAAGGGTGGAGTGAAATACGCAGTTGTGGCAGTTGACTACTTCACCAAATGGGCCGAAGCTGAACCACTCGCTACCATAACGACAAAGAAAGTTCTTGACTTCGTCATCAAGAACATTGTTTGCCGGTATGGTTTGCCCCGAAAGATCGTTTCAGACAACAGAACCCAATTTGACAGCGACTTATTCACCGACTTCTGCGAAAGGCACAGAGTTATTAAAAGCTTTTCTTCAGTTGCACATCCCCAAGCAAACGGGCAGGTCGAGGCCGTGAATAAAACTCTTAAGGACACCCTGAAGAAGAGGCTTGAAGATGCTAAAGGATCATGGCCAGAGCAGCTGCCTGAAGTCCTCTGGTCGTATAGAACGTCTCACCGAACAGCGACAGGTCATAACCTATTTTCCTTAGCCTACGGATATGAGGCTATGTTACCTGTCGAATTAGATCCCCCCTCACATCGACGAATAACATACGACCAGGACCAGAACAGCCAACTGATGATGGAGTCCCTAGACTCAATTGACGAGATACGGGAAAAATCCCAACTCCGAGTTGCTGCATACCAGCAAAAGGTCGCCCGGTACTTTAACTCAAAAGTAAAAGAAAGAAAATTCAACGTCGGTGACTTGGTGCTACGACGAGTTTTCTTGAATACCCGCGACCCCACTGCTGGAGTACTCGGACCTAATTGGGAAGGACCTTACCAGATTGAAGAAGTCCTTCACCCGGGCACCTACAAACTTGCACGCCTAAACGGAGATCTCGTTCCACGTTATTGGAATGGAGAACACATGCGCAAGTATTATCAGTGAACAGTCCTTTTTAAAGGACTGGCTTGTATTAAATTCTACTTTTTACAAGTTTTGCAAAAAGGGGTAGCCACGTTGTATGGCTAATTGCTTATAAATGTAAGATCTTTTTTAAGATCACTCGTAAAGACATGTTTAGTCCATTTTTAATACGAGATTATAAGGGACTGTGCGCAGCCAGTCATTCTTGCCAACTTTTGTAAATTTATTTTTACAAGTATTTGTTCATTACGTGTGTTGTTTTGCTGTATTACAAGTGTTAAATTTTGCAATGAGCAGTAATGTTCGCACAGGTCGTGGTCAAGGCAAGTGACCAAGGACCTAAAGCTCCTCGATCACTTGGGGGGCATATAAGGTACATCGATAGCAAAGCGTACCACCATGAGGACGTAAACACATGAACAAAATAAGTGAAAGCATGCTTTGGGACTTAGAGCATTTTTCAAAAATATTTTGAAAAAAGCAAACCAAAGTACTATGTTAAGTTCGGTCATGCGAACAGGTATTATAATAAAATATTATAATATCAGAGGCAAGCGTTTACACCGCGAGCATTAGTGCTCGGATGTAAGTATGAAATTAAAAGGAAAAAAACCTTTACACCGCGAGCAGTACTGCTCGGATGTAATTGTTCAAGCATAAGCAAAAGAGCTGCCCTCGCAGCAATAAAAGAAAAAAGATTGTCTTTACAAAAAGACCCGTGGGCCATAAAAGCTGAAAAAATATAAATATTAATTTTGCTGGGGGGCAGGAGGGTCTTCTGGATTAGGAGCATTCTGGTCAGCCACAGCATCAGCAGCGGGAGTTTGGGCCTTGGCTTTCTCTTCTGCCTCCAGCCGAGCAGCACACTGCGCCATCAGCGTCCTTTGCAACCGCTCGGAGAGATAGCTAATGTATGCCTCCCGATTGTGCTTCCAGAAGTCATAGAAGCAGAGGAAGGTGGCTTCCTTGTACTTCTTCAAAGTTTTAACTCTGTCCTCCTCGAGCTCGCGCACCCGTTCCTTAAGCTTCTTTACCTCATCCCTGCTGGCGGTCAGATCGAGTGTGAGTTGTTTACACTCTTGGGTGTTGAGTATGCAGTTCTCCTTCCATTTGTGCCGCTCGTCGATGGCTTTATTTCGGGCCTCTTGACTCTCCTGAAGCTCCTGGGTAAGAGCGGCTTGGTCCTCGCATAGTTGCTCGTTCAGCTTAGCTAACTCCTTGTTCTCTTCGAGCAGCTTTTTCTTCTCATCCTCAAGTGCTTGCTTGGACTGAGCAAGCCTGGAGTCAAAGTTCTGCTCGCGAGAAACCAGCGCCCCAGTGCAGTGCCAGCCAGCAGTCAGAGACAACAGTCCCTGAACAAAAAATGAAAAAGTAAGGAATAGAAGTCGGAATAAAGGACGAAATGTTGGGGTTTTATGCCCTAATTAAAACCCAAATTCTTTGTAATCTCATTTTATTATCAATAAAATAATAGAAATCATTTTTTGACTTGGTTAATCACTTTGCTCACATGTTTTATTTTCATGATTATTTGTTTAATATAAACTTCTATTAAATCCCGAGCATATAGCTAATCTTATTTATAGTGACGTAATCACAGTGGAATATAAATATGATTATATGTTCAAAAATAAGTTAGTCCTAAGATTAGTCAGTGCACCGGATTTACACTGACTTGCCAATCTACGATATGATCTACTTACACATTACAGTGTTATGTTCTTTCCAGAACATTAGCAAAGTAGATAAGATCGGATGTATTTGTTACATCGGACAGGACCGATATTGACAGTTGATAAGATAAGTAAACATACCGTTATTATCTATTCTAGTCATATCATATAGTTGACCATAGGTCAATTCAATCTCAATTCTGAGTGGTTAGTATTCTAACTGATTGTATTATTTGAGTTCTTTGACTTGTTCGTTACCAGCTTACCCTACGGACTAGCCCATACTTACATCTTGGGAACTCGGTAGTATAATTGAGTGGGAGTGTTAATCATAGATATGAACATCTATAGCTTCTGATGAAGAAGTGAAACGATGGTTTCCTTTTAGTTTGGTTCAAGGTGTTAAATGATAGAGATCTCATTTTAGTAATTAAATTAGTTTACTGAAATATCATTTACAAGGAACTAAGTGTTTTAAGGATAAAATACAATGAGGGGTAAAACGGTATTTTAGTCCTATCTCATTGTAGACCGTCTATAGAGGATTGAGTGACAATTATGGTTGTAACAATGGATAATTAATAGCGTATCTATATTTGTTATAGAGCGTTCTATGAATTCAAGAGTGCAATTCCAAGTCTATAGTGGAGTCACGAGGAATTAATAAGTTAGTAAATTTATTTGTTAGATTTATGATAACTTATTGGAGCTTGATTTCATAGGCCCATGGTCCCCATTGTACCTTGGATAAAATCATCTAGATAGTCTCAATTAATTGATTTAATCATCAATTAGAATTATCAAAGTTGACCAGGTCAATTTTGGATAGTTTCACAGAGTTGTGTAATTTTGAGAAGAAAAGAGAAATTATGGCAGATTTATTAATTAAGATAAATTGGTATCTAAATTAATAAATAAATTTAAATCAAGGTTCAAATTATAAATAATTAATTTGATAAAGGATTTAAATAATTATTTAATTAATTAAATCAATAGAAAATAATACAGGCCTTGATTTTAAGTCCAATGGGCTTATAATCAAATGGGAAATTTCACGGGCCTATAGCCCGTGATAATTTCGACCTAGGGCTTCAAAATGGCTGTTATTTTATTGATTTTTTAATTAAATTAAATGTCCTAATTGAGTCTATAAAAGGAGTGCTTATAGAGAAGTCAAAACAAGGGTTTTTGATAAGTCAAATTTTCTGATAGTTTTATATTCTCTCTAAACACAAGTCCTTTTCTAAGCCTCTTTGTATTTTCTCTTCTTCTCTCTATATCTATCTCATGTGTTGAGAATTGCCTACACTAGTCTAGGTGGTTCTAAGGATACATTGGAAGATCGTGAAGAAAATAGGAAATCGGTTCAGTTTCTTGATAATACTCTGCGACAGAGAGGATACAAGAGTTAGAGAAACTGAAGGAAGGACTCTTAATTCCGCTGCGTATACTGTAAGTATTATATTGTTTGTTTCTCTTAGAATTCAATTTAGAAACATGTTTTAGCCTATCTCGTATTAATTTGTTTAATATTAGATATACATGAAAATAAATAAAGATCCTGTATAAGTTATTTCCAACACGAAACAACAGAAATTAACTTACGCTGACTATTTCGTTCAACCCTCGGTTGATGATCTGGTCGGCCGTCATTGAGGCGGTTTCATTGATGGCGGCCTGGCTGCGCCTGTGCTTGGAGAGCTTGTAGATTCTTTCCCTGGCCGACCCAACCACGAGGCTGGACAGGGAGCCTTCGGATGCATTGTCCAGAGTCTCTCTACCAGCAGCCCTAGAAGAGGGTTGTGGATTCGCAGGAGCAGGCGACGACTGTTCGGTGGGAGGCGGAGGTGTCGTGTTCTCCTTAGAGGGGCCGGCACCGGGAGTGTCCTCTGTTCGAGCCTTCTTTGAGAGGGTCTTACTGCTTTCCCCTCGAGCCCTTTTGTCGTCCTTCGGGACGGAGGCAACAGCAGCGGTTTGATAGTGCTCGAAGAAGTCATCAGAGTCCATACCTGCACAAAGGAAAACAATTCGAACAGTTAGATTAAAGGATCACGAGGAGCAGAGATCAAAGTGAAAGGATTACAAGTAAAATACCCGAGCTACACCTACTGGTCGTAACATTATCTACTGAACTACCTAGTTCCTGGAAGAAATCTGAGTTTAAAGAAGGGGCGTTCCTAAAGTTGTCGTCCCCATCAAATAGATGGGAAGGAATTGGCAGATTATTCAAAAACGAGAATGATATACCGTTTACTTTCGACGAGTCATCAGACTGTTCGGTAGGCTCAACAGCCTTTTGTTTCCCCTTGCCCTTGGGGACCGAAGGTTCTGCTGCTCGATGGGGAACAACAGGTTCCCTGATTGTAACCCCAGTTGGCCTCCTTCTAGGAGGAGGCGCCTGAGGTTGCTGCTCGGGTCCCCGCTCAGCTCCCACATCAGTTTGAGCACCACCTGCCGCGGGTTCACTGGTCGCAGGTTAGGAACCCTTAAGGTCAGCCAAACTAAGGTTAGCCTCATTGATCAAGTTTTTTACGCTATTAGCAGCATTTGGCGTACTGGCTAAGAGTGCTGCCCTCGACTCCATTCCTGGAGTGGGGATCGGGCGTAACCATGGACGTGGAACACAATGGAACAGTGGAGTATTACGACAAGAAAGATTTAAAGCGCATGAACTACTGTTTTAAGGATCGTTATTTTCCTTACCTCCTCGAGTGAAGGCCAGATTATCCGCGGCAATGTCAGGCGTAAGGAAGTGCTCATGATGATACTTCCCCATGTTGGAGATGTGAGTGATGTCGGACAGAAAGGTGCATCCGGTCTCCTGGTGGAAAAAGTGGAAAAACCCCGTACCATCTTGGTTGGGGTTGGACTTGAGATCAAACAAATAATTGACCTCGTGAGGAGAAGGAGCTGGCCATTTCTTGAGTTTATAAATGATATAGAGCGCGGCAAGCATCCTATACCCGTTCGGGGTAATTTGAAAAGGGGCTACCCCAAAGTAGTTTACCACCCCTTGGAAAAATGTATGAAGAGGCAGGGTAGCACCCGCCTCGATGTGGTATCTCGACCAGGCGCTATAAGCCCCTCCTGGCAGGTTGGCTCGCTGGTCGATGGAAGGTCTGACTAGTGTTATCCCCGTCAGATTGTACTTATTTAAATAGTTGCTGATCATGCGAATTGTCACCGTACTTGGGGGTACCACATGCCACTTGATGGCCGGCTGGTTGGCATGGCGAGGACGGGCACGTGCCTGAACTTTGGTCTTAGGAGGGAATTATCCTCAACCACTGGTCGAGGGGGCATCAGCAGGAGGCTGACTTGGAGAAGGGTTGCGTCTTTTTCTGGCCTTAGTTTTTGTTCTGGCCATTTTCTGAGTAGGAGCTGGTGGAGGATTTGGGTTAGGGCGTGAAAATGGAATTTATGGAATCAGCGTGGATGGATTTTCTTCGCCCTCGAGCAGTTGGGCCAAGAGTTCATCTTCGATAGGTCTTTCTCCCCCCCAAGGGTCTTGCATATGAACTGCAAATAGACAATGGGGAGATAGGACACAATCCGCGAAGTAGTGGGAAAAGCTGGGATAACGTTGCTCGTGCCTAAATAACCAGCAGCATCCTAGTCCTACACTAACTTCAACGTGGGTAGTTTAAAAGACGGATAGAAACAAAAAGGAAAGAAAAATGTTTTCTGAGAAGAACTTTTTCGACTCCTGAAGGGCGGGGAATTTTTTTGTGGTCTTTTCACCTAGCTCAAAGGTTGAATCTTTCGTCAACCTAACGTCCTAAACCAGAGATCCTCACTATCAAACTATAGTCCTGATCTGCGCAAAGCATAAAAACGCATTTTTACCTAGCAATAGATGGCTTATACCAAGAAACCCTTAAAGCCCTATTCAAGAACACAGAAATTGCAGAGCACCAAATAGGCATGCATGGCGTAATAAAAATCTTAAAGAACAAAGTTCTTACCTGGGCAAAATGAGGATTCGGAGAAAGATGAAAACTTGAGTCGGAAGACCTGCGGCACGACGTCGAACTGGTTTTCGAAAGCTCTGAACACTGGTGCGAGTTCTTGAAGATTTTAGCAAAGTTGATGGGTAAAAATTTCTTGAAAGAGAATAAAGGTCTATTTATAGAGATCGAAGGGAAAAAAAAAAGGCGGTAATCATCACTTCCCACTTTCGAAACGTGGGGAAGTGGACAAGCCGTCAGATTGCCTTTTTGGAAACCGAAAAGGCTTGATTAGACATAATTATGACACGGTTTCCGAAAATGCACAGGGACTCTGACAGACGTGGGAAGACGAACGGTTGTTCCCTTAAGTTTCTTTATTACTGGTCGCACTAAACAAACTTGGGGGGAAAATGTTATCCCAAAAATCAGAAGTGAATGACATGGCAGGAATTAATTGCACGTGGCTGACACCTGGCAAAACCTGTGTTCGACTATCGACCAGGAAGATATTCGGCATTATGCGATCGGTCTCTTCATACGACCAGTCTGGTCGTATGCACGTAACACGCGGAGGAAATCTTAGGCAGTTGTGATGGAATCCGAAATTCTCTCCCATGATTCCCTCAAAATCCGATTATTTATGAAATAATATCTGTAACAAATCAATGTAAATCTTCCCTAGCTTATAAATAGAAGAAGAGGGCTCAGGGAAGAGGAGATCCCTTTTCTTTTTCTGACTTCTAAATCGCTTGAGATTAGAGTTATCAGATCAATCATATTGTATTTGTAGAGTCTAAGAACTTTACTTAGCTAGTTAGATAGTAGTATTATAGTATGTATAGTATTATCTTTGTAACTGTGGATTTTTTGGTTCAGACCGGGAATTATTTGGACATTCATAGTAGCACTTATAGATTTTCTAAGTTTAACCTATAGTTTAAGAATATTAATGTTAACCTAAGGTTTGATTATATGACTGATATTAAGGATAATATTTATTATACTATAAGGTTTAGATAAGGACTAATAGGATTTTAAGCACATGTTATGAATGGGTGATTAAGGATTAAGTATTTTGAGGATTTAATTTAATAAGGAGTAAAGTTTGAATGCTATAAGGACAGTCAGCAGCTTTGAATACGTTGAGGGCTTAGTCAAGGCTGTTTACTCCATTCAAACTTAGCTAAAAATGTGTAATTTCGTGTTTAATTAATCAGCGTGTGCCGATATATCGCAGCTATAGGGGGCGATATATCGCAGCACGTAGATACGGAAAACACGAGACGATGCACGACTGCCTCGGGCATACTGGCCCAGGCGATATATCGCCTACAGGGGGCGATATATCGCCTCCTTCAGTATATTTCAAAAGTTTTTGAACTCTTTTTCCTTTCAGCCATTCAACCTCTTGATAAGTCCAGCACCTTTTTGAACGATTCTTCAGCCTCTGCTGAACGATTATTCAAATTATTTTCACCTAAAAAGCTATTATTTTTATTCAAGTAAAATTAAGATCCTTTCATTCCTAAACTCTATAAATAGGACCTAGTACCCATCCATTATTCATCTTTTGCTCTAATTTTAGAGGCTGCAAGTGCTAAGTGAGTGTGAGAGTGTAAACACCTGGGTTGGGGAATCATAAGCTTGATCATCATAAGCTTATCAAACACTTTGGGAAGTAAGATTTCATAGTATTTCGGTTCGAGGTTTAGATTGGTCTACAAGTCCTCAAGGTATTTCTATACTCTAGTTCATTGGTTTTATGTTATTTTCTTTCTCATAGCCTTCTACTCAGTCTCCTAACCTCATTCTTATTTTGGTTAGGAAATCTAAGTTCTTGAGCACATAAGTTTTGGTAAGTATGTTTCTCAATGGTTTAATCTTCCCATTCCTTTTCATCTCTTTTTCTTCATTAGACTCACTCTTTTTCATAATGGTTATTAGGAGTGTTCCAAAGTCCCAACACTGTCCACATATCCCGGTAACTTTGGTAAGGAAAATAGGATAGAAATGCATATGATATATGTTTTTATGTTATCTTATGTTCTTATGTTATGATAAGTGTTATGCTATGTATGTTGTAGGCTTGGGCATATGACCCATATGACTAACAAGACCCCAAATAGATTATGGGCATATGACCTACTTAGCTAGTAGGACCCCACTAATCTCATGGGCATATGACTTGTTTAGTCTATGGGACCCCAAGTAATAATGGCCATTATAATATGTGTATGTAATAAGTGTTATGAAATGTCTTTATGTTTATTATGAAATTTATGTATGTGAAGTATGTGTTAGATTTTCCTTGCTGGGCATTAGGCTCATTCCTTTTTGTTTTATGTGCAGGAAAATAGCTTTAGAGGTGGTAAGATTCGTGGATGCTTAGAGAATGTGTATCAGTGATGAACGGATTCAAGGAGTCGAGAGTTCGATTTCGAGGATGTAGTCGTTTATTTATGGTCTTTATATGTATTTTCCGCACTTATTATGTAATCACTTTATTTTATAAATCATGTTATGTTTTGTTTTTCAAACAATGGGATCCCATATCCTTCTTGGTATTTATGTAAGTAACTCTTATTTCTATAAGTTTTCTAATAAAATTATGGTATTTTCGCAAATGTAAGTTTTAGTAAGAATTTGTATGTATAGTTTCATTAATGGTCCAAAAGTCTAGAGTAGTGGGTCATTACAGTATTGTTCTTCAGAGGCTGGTGAAACTCATTGAACCCTAGTTCTTTGATCACTTCTTTGGATCTCACATCAATAACAATCTAAGTGGACGTAGGTTATTACCAGATCTTGGGGCCGAACCACTATAAAATATCGTGTTCTTATTATTTTCGTCATCACGTTCTTTTCAACGCATTCATCCACGTCAAGCGTATTTTGACTCCGTGTCAGTTGACCAAAATCAGGGTCAACAAATCCCCACCGTGACTATAACGCTAAACCGCTCACCAGGATCGCCTCGAGCCATATGCTGCAAATACATCCACATAATAATGTGGTCTTAACAATTTATCACACATATTCGCATTTATGCCCTCAACGGGCCAAGGTTACAGACATGCCCCTATAATCTAAACAGAGCTTACATGCATACTAATACTCATAATCATGCATCTCATATATCCATATAATCATATAAGCATGCTTATCACATAATCATGCATTTAATCATTTAAATTACACATAAACCAGTTATGCCCTCCCAACACACTAATCAAGGCTCTTAAGCCTTAATAGTAATTTTGGGTCATTACAACTATCCCCTCCTACTGAGAATTTTGTCCTCGAAATTTTACCTGAATAACTCGGCATATTGATCCCGCATCGCTGATTCAAGCTCCCAGGTCGCCTCCTCGACCCTGCTATTCCTCCACAACACCTTAACTAGAGGAATTGTTTTGTTCCGTAAAACCTTATCTTTCCGATCTAAGACCTGAACTGGTCGCTCCTCATAGGAAAAATCTGTCTGCAATTCAATGGCTTCATACTTAAACACATGTGTCGTATCTGAGACGTACTTCGGGAGCATAGAAACATGAAATACGTCATGAACTCCAGACAATGATGGTGGCAAAGCTAACCTATAAGCCACTGTCTGATCTTCTCCAGGATCTCAAAAGGTCCAATGAACCTAGGGCTCAACTTGCCCTTCTTTCCGAACCTTCCCACCCCTCACAGTGGTGAAACTCGCAGAAACACGTGGTCCCCAACCTGGAACTCCACGTCTCTATGCTTGGGATCAGCGTAGCTTTATTGTTTGCTCCGTAAGCATCCTAGCTCGGATCTTCTCAATAGCTTCATTTGTCTTCTGAACCATGTTCGGCCCCAAATACTTCCTCTCACCCATCTCATCCCAATCAATGGGTAATCTACATCTCCTCCCATATAACATCTCATATGGAGCTACTCCAATCATTGATTGTTAACTGCTGTTGTATGAGAACTCAATCAACGGGAGATACTTACATCAAGACCCCTCAAAGTCGATCACACATGCCCTAAGCATATCCTCCAACACCTAAATCGTTCTCTCAGACTGTCCATCAGTTTGAGGATGAAAGGCTGTGCTAAACTTCAACTGAGTCCCCATAGCTTTCTGCAAACTACCCCAAAACTTAGAGGTAAAAATAGGATCCCGGTCTGACACTATAGACTTAGGAACCCCGTGAAGACGTATGATCTCCTTCACATACAGCTTCGCATACTGATCCACCATATTTATCATCTTTACTGGAAGAAAATGAGCTGACTTGGTGTATCTGTCCACTATCACCCACACCGAGTTATGAAGCCCCACTGTTCTGGGTAAACCTCCCACGAAATCCATCGTAATATATTCCCATTTCCACTCGGGAATACCCAAAGGCTAAAGCAACCCTCCTGGTTGCTGATGCTCAGCTTTCACCTGCTGACAGGTTAAACATCTGGCCACGTACTCTACCACATCCTTCTTCATCCCAGGCCACCAATACAACGTCCGTAGATCCTGATACATCTTTGTTGTACTCGGATGAAGTGAGTACGACGTAGTATGCGATTCATCCAATATCTCACGTCTAATTCCCACATCAGTCAGAACACAAATCCGACCCTGATACCAAAGTACACCAACCTCAGAAATACAATAGTCCTTAGCTGCCCCCACTAAGACATTCTCTCTAACCTCATGTAATTGAGCATCTGCCAATTGTCCTTCCTTAATCCGCTCTAGTAGGGTCGACTGTAGAGTAATGTTGGCCAACTGAACCACCACTAACTCTATCCTTGCTCTAGACATCTCATCAATCAACTCCCTTGAAATCTGGGTGAAACTAAATAATTGTCCCGAGCCCCTCTGGCTCAATGCATCCGCCACCACGTTGGCTTTTCCTGGGTGGTAAAGAATATCACAGTCATAGTCTTTTACCAACTCTAGCCAACGCCTCTGCCTCATGGTTAGGTCCTTCTGTGTGAAGAAGTACTTCAAACTCTTATGATCGGTGTATATCTCGCACTTCTCCCCATACTGATAATTTCTCCAAACCTTCAGTACGAATACCACCGCTGCTAACTCTAAATCATGGGTAGGATACCACTGCTCATACTCATTCAGCTATCGTGACACATAAGCTATTACTTTCTCATTCTGCATCAATACACAACCCAAACCCAACCTTGACACATCGCAATAGACCACAAATTTTCCTTCCTCCGAAGGAAGACTCAGCACAGGTACAGTAATAAGTCGCCGCTTCAATTCTTGAAAACTGTTCTCACACTTATCTGACCAGACGAACTTCAAGTTCATCCGTGTTAATTCAGTTATCAGTGCAGCAATCTTCGAAAACCCTTCCACAAACTGTCTATAATAACTCGCTAACCTGAGGAAACTCCAAACCTCTGAGGCGTTCCTTGGCCTCGGCCAATCCCTAACTGCCTCCACCTTAGATGGATCCACCTTAATCCCATCTTCACCAACAATATGTCCAAGGAATGTCACTTCTGGTAGCCAAAACTCATACTTCATAAACTTGGCATACAACTGGTGCTCTCTTAACCTCTGCAAGACCTGTCGAATATGTAACTCGTGCTCTGCCTCTGAACTGGAGTACACTAAAATGCCGTCGATGAAGACAATGACGAACTGATCCAAAAAATCCTTGAACACCCTGTTCATTAAGTCCATGAAGGCTGCTAGGGCATTGGTCAAACCAAACGACATAACCAGAAATTCATAGTGTCCATACCTCGTTCGAAAGGCCGTCTTCTGTATATCCTCATCCTTGATCCTCAGCTAGTGATAACTAGATCGAAGATTAATCTTCAAGAATATCGTCTTTCCCTGCAACTGATCGAATAAGTCGTCAATTATTGGTAGCGGATACTGATTCTTGATAGTCAACTTGTTCAATTCCCTGTAGTCTATACACATCCTCAGAGTCCTATCCTACTTCTTCACAAACAAAATTGGAGCACCCCATGGCGAGTAGCTCGGCCTGATGAACCCCAAATCTAGAAGCTCTTGTAACTGTATCTTCAATTCCTTCAGTTCTGTTGGTGCCATTCTATATAGTGCCCTCGACACTAGCTCTGTCCCTAGCGCTAACTCAATAACAAACTGAATCTCCCTATGCGGCGACAACCCTGGTAAATCCTCAAGGAATACATCCAAGAACTCATAAACTAATCTGATCTCCTTCGGCCCTGCTGGCAACACCCTGGTAGTTACCACCACGCTAGCCAGGAAACCTATACATCCTCCCTGTAATAAGTCCCTGGCTCTCAGCGCTGATATCATGGGTACGTGGGGTCCACACACCGCACCCACGAAAACAAAAGGATCCTCTCCCTCCAGTTCGAAGGTCACCATCTTCTTCCTACAATAATTAGTAGCTACGTATCTAACTAACCAATCCATGCCCAAAATCATATCAAAGTCCTCCATACCCAACTCAATCAAGTCTACTGATAGCTCCCTACCATCAACCATTACCGGCAGTGCTCTAATCCACCTCCTAGAAACTACTAGTTCCCCTGTAGGCAATATAGTCCCAAACCTCGCAGTATAGTACCCAGTAGGTCTACACAGTCTATCAATCACCCTACTAGAAACAAATGAGTGTGTAGTACCAGAGTCAATCAATACAGTAAAAGGAGAGCCAGCACTAGAAAGCTGACCTGTCACCACCGAGGGACTAGCCTTGGCCTCTGCCCACGTCAAGGTGAACACTCGAGCTGGAGTCAAGTTGTCCACCTTCCCTGCTTCCCCCTTCTTCACTGTTGGGCAGTCCTTCTTGAGGTGTCCTACCACCCCGCACACATAACAGGCCTTAGCCCGACATTTTCCTGGATGGCGTCTTCTGCACCTCGTGTACTCTGGATAACTCCTCCATGAATCACTACCTCCCTGATAGCCACCCTGAGTACCCCTACCTCTCCTATCAGGACCAGGAGCAGTCGAAGTATCAGGGGTCTTCCTCTTTAGATCATTGGGGCCTCCGCCCCTACCATACCCAGAATATGGAGGCACCGCTCTGCGACCCTCCCGCCTTGCAGCACTCTCCCTCCAAATCTTGTTCTCTGCTTCCTCAGTAGTAAGAGCCTTCTCAACAGCCCGGGCATAAGTTGTCCCCCTAGGAACTATTCTAATCCTCACATCTCGAGCTATCATAACATTAAGCCCTCTGATAAATCTGTCTTGCCTAGCTGCATCAGTAGGTAGAAGATCCGGTGCAAACTTCGCAAGTCTGTCGAACTTCAGGGCATATTCTCTAACTGTCATGTTGTCCTGAACCAATCCCACAAATTCATTAACCTTCGCTACCCTAATGGCAACATTGTAATACTTCTGGCTGAACAAATCCTTGAATCCATCCCAACTTAAGGTAGTAACATCCCTGGTCTGCGATGCCACTTCCCACCAAATGCGAGTATCCTCTCTCAGCATATATGCAGCACAGGCCACCCTGTCATGACCCTCTACCCTCATGAAGTCCAGAATAGCAGTAATCATACTCATCCACTACTTGGCCTTTAGTGGATTTGGTCCTCCCTCAAAAGTTGGAGGATGTTGTCTCCTGAACAGCTCATACAATGGTTCCCACTTATTCCCAACCTCCATTGGTTGTATAACTAGTGCCACTTCAGGTGGGAAAATAGGGGTAGCACTCCCTGACGGAGCCTGCTGACTCAATAAACGGATCTGCTCTTCCTGGCTCAGAAGCCGGGCTTGCATGTCTGCCATAATTTGCTGCCAGTTCTCAGGGACTAGCGGAGGGGTCTGGCCCTGGTCATCATCCCTTGCCTTAGACCTAGTGTCGGTAAGTCGTACAGATCGTCTTGGACGCATAGATATCCAAGTTATTCTGCAATCAATGACTCGGCGGTCAGACTATGATGACAGGGTAATAATCCTTCCATAATCCACCATTGGAACACAACCATTCACAAGCAATCAAAATATAACAGTTTATTCAAATATTCATCCACATGCATAACAATGCTAATAAGCATGCCTCAATATCATCACACAGTAGTCAAGGGCCAATCCCTATTAGTATCTCATGCTCCTTATTAATCAAACATATATCAGCATTCATATTCCTTTCCAATCATTTAAGCATATTAACATGTATACACATTACCAAACCCTGAGTCGAGCTTGTCTTTAGTGGCGAATGTACATGTTCAGCCAATCTTCAGGAACCCTTAAACCTAGGATGCTCTGATACCAAGTTGTAACACCCTAGAAAACTAAGGTCGTTACACTGCGTAATTATAAAGGTGCAAGACTTGCTAACCAAGTCATCTAGTTGAAAACGTGATCCTAAAGTCGTAATTAGGTTAGGCTTAAATCATTTTGGTAATAAACAGAAAATTTCTCATTAAAATAAACTTTTAATACAAGGGATCCCCAAAATAGGTTTTAAAGGACAATTTACAAAATTTCAAAGTTTATATACAACCATAGGCCACTCTAATGGCAAAATAGACCTTTTAGGTTCTCCTATCCTTGTATCATCCCTCGGCCGTGGCGGCCAATCAGCTGACTATGTACATTCAGCCCCAGAGCTCTCCAACTCAGAAGTAGTCCAACTTGCCATTTCCTTTACCTACACCACATAGCACCCATGAGCCAAGGCCCAGCAAGAAAACAATAATACATAGTATAAGCGACAATTAACAGTCAGATAATTCACAAATCACCAAACAGATACTTAGCAAGTCACATCGGTCACATAATCAACTATATCGATCTGCAAACCAACAATCAATCATCCAGATAATAACACATGCCATAACCATTAGATTCATAGAAATAAACATATAACACAATATCCAGGGTCGACGCCCTTAGGCTGCACCCTCTGGTTTTCCCACTGACTCCGGCTCGCTTAGGTCGAGCTCAATGATTATATACTTAACCTCAGCTACCAATGGCCAAGCGCAAATAATGACTCTAGCACTCTTAGGTCATTTATCACATGTCCCCATGGCATAATACCATCTCATGACATCACATACAAGTATAGGGAGCTCTTAGTCCCAACATAACCACATAATCAGGTGCAGTTTCTTACCTTTGATTCTGAGCGCTTTGGTTAATTGAAACGATCCTCGAGCACGATCCCGTCCGAGCCCTAGCGTACACCTAGTCACAACCGTAAAATAGAACCCTCATTAAATCCTAATTTCGTAACCCAACTTCGGGACCAATCCCAAGCCCTCGGGAAGGCCAATTCCACCAAACGGGGTGGTGGAATCGACCCCCGAGCCTCCAAGCAATAACCCTAAGAAAAATACCCAAAACTCACTTCTAGAGGCAGGTAGCACTACAACGCCACAAGGTGGGTGCTACAACGCTACAAACATAGACAAATGCCCCTCAGAAAACCAGGCATAGCGCTGTAGCGCTCTAAAGCTAGCGCTACAGCGCTACAAACAACACATGCAACCCTCTAGGTTTTTCCTTAGAATTTCCCCGAGCCAAAGCTCCATAAACCCACTCCAAACCTCAACTAAACTTCAAATTGAGCCTACCATCCACTACATCTCATCCAACATGACCCAACAACATTAAAACTTAGCCACATGCATCATCAAACATAGAAAACTAGAGTTGAGCCTAAAGCTCAAGAACTTCACCAGAAAACCCAGAAACTCAACTGATCAAGACCAGAAATTATTACCTTTAATGGAGAATCTGACCCTAGGTTGCCCTCAGTGCCCTTCCAGCCTTTGGTTCCTCAAATCCCCAAGCTCAAGTCCCTTAATTTCCATCCAAAATTCAAATTCAGAAACAACTTCATCAAAGTCAAAAAATTCAGACCAAACTCTGTAAACTTTACCTTAATTGGACACTAACTCCAGCTGAACCTCCTAGCTTCACCAAGAACCAATGTCCCAAGCTCTAACCTAAACCTCCTCTGAGCTTACAGCTTCAAAATCCAGAAGAAATGGTGAAAGGAGAGAAAATCGTTTGGGAGAGAGAGAGAGGGGTCTCTATTTTTTTTTTCCTGCTTTCTTTCGTTCCTTCAGCTTCTCACTCTTTCTACAACTTCCACTAAGTCTAAAAAGTAGAATAACACTTATCCCCTTTTAAACACCAAAAGACCCTTTTGCCCTCCCAATTATAACCAAGTCTTTAATCACTCTAAAGGCATTTTGGTCATTTGTTCCCAATTCCCGCTAATTCCTCAAGTGTCCCAAACGTTTACCTCTTAAATCTTGTCATCTAATTAATCACCAATTATTTTCCCCAATGCCTTATAATCTCCAATATATTTCCCAAATTCCCATAAATACCCCCAGGCTCCCCCGAGCCGGGTATAAATCCCTACTGTGACTATAACGCTAAACCGCTCACTAGGATCGCCTCGAGCCATATGCTGCAAATACATCCACATGAATAACGTGGTCTTAACAATTTATCACATATCTTTGCATTTATGCCCTCAATCAGCCAAAGTTACAGATATGCCCCTATAATCTAAACAGGGCCTACATGCATACTAATACTCATAATCATGCATCTCATATATACATATAATCATATAAGCATGCTTATCACATAATCATGCATTGAATCATTTAAATCACATATAAACCAGTTATGCCCTCCCGGCACACTAATCAAGGCCCTTAAGCCTTAATAGTAATTTTGGGTCATTACAAACAAGCTGAGCCCTAGGTTTGTGGAACCATTTGAGATCATAGAGAGGGTCGATCAAGTGGCCTATAGATTGGTCTTACCTCCGACACTGTAACGGCCTACTACTCAGGGACCGTTACATTGTATATTTTAAATAGTGCTAAACTTGCTAAAACAGTCATTTGGCCATAACCGTGTAACTAAACGTGATTAACGGTTTAGGGTTACAAATTTTGGTCAAAGGTATATCGTTTCATCAAAACATTTACCTCATACATTGGATCCCAAAATACATTTAAAAGGTTAATTATAATGAAAAAGTTACAACCTGCCGACCTAAGACGCAAAATAGGGTTTGACCCTAGTTCCTCTTTTAAAACATCGGTCGTGGTGGTCGAGCAGCCGCATATGTACACATCGCCACCTAAGCTCTCCAACTCAAGGATGGTCCAACTTTCTTTTTCCTTTACCTGCACCATGTTTCACCCGTGAGCCAAGACTCAGCAAGAGAACTTAAACATGCTCATAAGCAGTTAATAGCATGCTACCAAATCATAATAAGCATGCCTAGTAGTAATAACTCTACTCATGCATGCATACCATCCATATAAATGACTACAACGTCATTTGGGCCAATAGCCCAAGATAACCATCGATTAATCATATCAAGGTCCAATGCCCAAAATACATTATTATAGAATCATACTGGGGCTCAATGCCTAAACACATAATTAATAAATCATACTAGCCCAACTTTCTAGGATATGGGACTAATTAGTTAGTCACCCCTGGGCCCTTTCCCATGTCCTCTATATAACCAGCCTTGGAGCTGGCCCAGCGTACCTGTAACCCCCTGGTTACCCCAGAACAGTTACGGTGAACAGTGAACCGGAAATTTGACCCGCTACTCGAGTCCTTTGGTTAAAAACGTGATCTAAGTGCTATTATCAGGTTAGGGTGAAAAACTATTAAAAGGGAGAGGATACATTTCATTAAGTAAATAAACTGCTCATGAGCCATTCAAAACATTTACAAGTTGTTACAATACAAAATGGTCGCTATTGTTTCAAATTTACAATCCCCGCCGACCTAAGCAGCAAAAATAGGGTAAACCCCTAGTCCCTCTGAGAACTCCCTGACCGTGGTGGTCAAGCGGCTAAATATGTACACAACACCGCCTAAGCTCTCCACTCAAGGTTGGGTGAGCTTCTCTTTCCCTTTACCTGCACCACATAGCACCCATGAGCCAAGGCCCAACAAGAAAACACAATAAAGCATGATATGATATCAACAATGATCATAATAATCATCCAGGACTAACAGTCCAAAACAGATAGGTGACCGTAACAAAAGTCACAAGAGTGGGTACAACTCCCTTTAGCCATGTGACGATAGGGTCACCAGGGCTTAACTGATAAGTTATCCTTTCACAAGTTTGATCAGGAGGTGTATGGTGAATGGTCACCAACATAACCTTCCTCATGACCATAGAGTCATAACCTTGGAACATCGTTCCCTAGCCATGTGACAACAGTCACCGGGGCCGTATGCCCTGGCTTTGAGTACTAGTCTTAGACCAGCCAAGCGCTTATAAGTTCATCAACCTTAGGGTCAGTCCAGCATTAATGCCATGGAGCCATTCAATGCTGATATCGATCAGATCTAATCTTCATTTGGCCCGGCGTTTATAACGCTCTGCCATTTCTGACTCTTGGGTCAGTATCCCTGACTAGTCAGTGCCATAAACAAGTAATCAACAATCATTAGCATTTAATATGCAATCCATGTCCACATATATCAACCAACATGCTTCAATAACAAACCATGCATGTCAAATACCTATACAGGGTGCAACTGTATTCATACACTGTTTTCTTACCTCTAGTTCGAGTGAAAGTTATTATAAGAACGACCCCTGAGAATGATCAATCTTTTAATTCCTTGACGGTCACCTGGTCATAACCAAAATATAGGATTCATCAATGAAAATGATAACAAAGGGTTCCCAATCCAAAACCTAGCCTCCGAGACATCAAACACTACTCAATCGGGTAATAGGTTCGACCCCGAGGCCTAAGGCTTGAATCCCCAAGCTAAAAAAACAATTCTGGCCAAAAAACCACTAAGGGCCGCGACCCTCCCTAGCTGCGCCGCGGCGCGCCCCTCAAATAGAGGTGGCCTTCCCTGTCAAACGCCATGGGTCGCGGCGCACCACAGCCATGCCGCGGCTCATTACCCAGTTCAGCCAAAAATCCAACACGCACCAGCTCGACTTCCCCTGCCTTTTCCCTTGAAACCAAACCTTCAAACCAACTCCAAACCTCCTCCAAACACTCAATTCAACCCCTAAACTTCATCTACAACTCACCCTCATCAAAACCCAAGATAAACATCAATCAAAACCTCCATAAATCCAAACTATCATCAACAAAACCATAGGCTGAAAAACTAAAAGAAAACAGAGTAAAACCAGAAACCAATGGCTAAAACTCACCTCAAATTCGAGATCAAACCTCCTTCAATGGCTGAACCAAGTCTACAAACCCAGCCCCTTGATTTCCTAGCTTGAAACCTCACTTTGAGCTCAAAAACTCCAAAGGAGAAATGGAGGAGAATGATGTACGGGAAGGAGAAGTAAAACCCTGTTTTGCTCTGTTTTTTCTACAGCCATCTAAAGTCATATAAATCCAAACCCAAATGACCTAAATACCCCTAGGTCACTTAAGGTTTCTAAAATCATTCCAAGGGTAAAATTGGTACTTTCTACTTATCTCGTTAATCATAATTAACGCTTCCCAATTCCCGCTAATCTCAATATTCTCAAACACCAATAATTCATATCCCGTTACCCTATTATTCCCAGTAACGCTCTAATCATTAAATACACCCCGAGACTCACCCCGAGCCCCGAGCTTAAACCTGTTATGACCAAACCGATAAATTATACTTAAAGATCGTCTCATGCCGAAATACTCGAACCAACCCACATTATAATGTGGCCTCACAATATATCATTGGCATGCAAACAAATATTCAATTATGCCCTCACAGGCCAAATTACCAAAACACCCCTGTAAACAAATGTGGACCCACATGCATGCATTTAACATCATATTATAATATAATTCTCATGAACATGCATAAACACATTTAATGGCATAATTAAACAGTTATGGCCCTCCCGGCCTACTAATCCAGCCATTAAACTGTATTAGGGAATCCGGGGCATTACAGTACCTGGCGCTGAGTTTTCCTAGACCAATAGATCGGTCAAGCGTATATCACGCTCCTGATTAGGCATAACCATATGGACCAGCGCTCAGTACGCTATTGCCATCCTTGACTAATAATTCAAAAGTCAATGCTTTACGACCAACACTCAGTGTGCTAAGGCCGTCCTTGACTAATAAGTCAATGCTTTACGACCAGCACTTAGTGTGCTAAGGTCGTCCTTGACTAATAAGTCAATGCTTTACGACCAGCACTCAACGTGCTAAGGTTGTCCTTGACTAATAAGTCAATGCTTCACGACCAGCACTCAACGTGCTAAGGCCGTCCTTAACTAATACGTTAATGCTTCATGACCAGCACTCAGCGTGCTAAGGCTGTCCTTGACTAATAAGTCAATGCTTTACGACCAGCACTCAACGTGCTAAGGCCGTCCTTGACTAAGCATGCCTAGCAATAATAACTCTACTCATGCAAGCATACCATCCATATAAATGACTACAACGTCATATGGGCCAATAGCCCAAGATAACAATCAATGAATCATATCAGGGTCCAATGCCTTAAATACATGATTATAGAATCATACTGGGGCTCAGCGCCCAAGCACATAATTAATAAATCATACTGGCCAAGCTCTCTAGGCTATGGGACTAATTAGTCACCCTGGGGCCCTTTCCCATGTCCTCTGTATAACCAGCCTTGGAGCTAGCCCAGCGTACCTGGCGCTGAGTTTTCCCAGACCAATAGATCGGTCAAGCGTATATCACACTCCTGATTAGGCATAACCATATGGACCAGCGCTCAGCACGCTATTGCCATCCTTGACTAATAATTCAATGCTTTACGACCAGCACTCAGCGTGCTAAGGTCGTCCTTGACTAATAAGTTAATGCTTTACGACCAGCACTCAGCGTGCTAAGGCCGTCCTTGACTAATAAATCAATGCTTTACGACCAACACTCACCGTGCTAAGACCGTCCTTGACTAATAAGTCAATGCTTTACGACCAGCACTCAACGTGCTAAGGCCGTCCTTGACTAATAAGTCAATGCTTTATGACCAGTACTCAATGTGCTAAGGTCGTCCTTAACTAATAAGTTAATGCTTCACGACCAGCACTCAGCGTGCTAAGGCTATCCTTGACTAATAATTCAATGCTTTACGACCAGCACTCAACGTGCTAAGGCAGTCCTTGACTAATAAGTCAATGTTGGGGCCCAACCCTAGGATATGGGACTAATAAGTCACCCAGGGGCCCTTTGTTTTATCCTTTATATAACCAGCTTTGGAGCTGGCGCTGAGTTTTCCCCGACCGAAAGGTCAATCAAGAGTATGATGCGCTCCTAGTTAAGCATAACCATAACGACCAGCACTCAGGGCGCTATTGCCACCCTTGACTGATAAGTCAATGCTTTTCGACCAGCGCTTGGCGCTACTGTCGACCTTGACTAATAAGTTAATGCTTTTTGACCAGTGCTCGACGCTATTGTCAGACTTGACTAATAAGTCAAACCTTTCTCAATTAGATAATGCAGACCAACATATATCATATATCAAATATCCAAGCACAAAGCATTCAGTATTCTTAACCAACAATCACCAGCATAATCATAATCATGCACATTCTCAAGTGTTCATGCCCTATTCATATCCCCGTTCAATAATTCAGGCTAAGCCATAATCACATGCATCACATACTGGGTGCAGTTTTCTTACCTTTAGTCCCTACACGGATTAACAATGAACGACCATCAAGCACGATCTCGGTTCCATGCCCCTAGCGATAACCTAGTCACAATCAAGTATAGAACCTCGTCAAAAATGAGTAAATAAAGGCTTCCAGACCGAGCCCTATCTTCAGGGACGTTGAATCCTACTAAACCTGGTAGTAGGATCGATCCCGAGCCCTTAGGTTTGAGTTCCCATCATTGAAAATTGTTTTGGCCACTTTTTCTATTTTGAGCCGCGACCCCAAGCAATTGAGCCGTAGCCTGCTCAAGTCAGGGGCCCAAAGCCCTTCTCTGCCTGCACTAGCACCGCGGTGCTCCTAACAGGTGCCACAGCTCAAATAGCCCAGTAGCCCCCTTCATCTTCTTCGTCTAGCTTGAGTCGCGCCGCCCAAGAACAGGGTCGCGACTCGACCTGGAACTCAGCCATTTTTCTCATATCAAATCCCTCCATAAACTTATCCAAACATATCCAAATCCTAAAAACAAAGTTCTCAATCAACTCAATGCCCCAAAACCAGCAAAACCCAAATTTCAAACCATCCAAAAACTCACCAAACCGTAAAAATCCAATCAAAGCTTGAGTAACTTAAGGAAACAGAAACTCAGAAATTCAAAGCTTAAATTACCTCTATTTATGTTGTTTTTCCACTAAATCCTCCGGCTATCAAGCTTCTAATCTTCCCTAGAATCGTTATGACTCTAACCTTGCTTGAATTTGAGCTCTAAAACTCGAGTTTCCTTCAAAAATGCTAACGGCGTCAAAAAGAGAACGGGAGAGAGAGAAAGTGTACTGAATGTATTTTATGTTTCTGACAGGTTACTTCGAGCTTAAGTAACCTTATGCAAATCCTAAGGCTCAGGGTACCCCAAAAACGTCCCCGAGGTCAAAATCCCTAGAATTCCCTCCTGATCTCACTAACTCCAAATATATCATCAAATATTTAATCTCATTACCCAATAACCCAGTAATGTACTAAATACCCAATATACCCCTTGACTCACTCCGAGTCAAGTATTGGTCCTGTTGTGACTTTCTCACTAGCTTGCTCCCTAGGATCGTCTCGTGCCGAGTAACCCAAATATATCCACATAATGATGTTGTCCCACACATATATCACATATATGCCAAATATACCTATAACATGCCAAATTATGAAAATTGCCCTTTTAATCAGAAATGGGCTCACATGCATATTTAATACACCTAAACATGCATATTAAGTCATATTATAATATAACTCACATAATCATATAATGATATACATATATATATCACGTAATCACATAATTTCCATAATTTTCCATCCTGGCCCCCTTATTGGGTAATTTGGGACGTTACAGGCACTGTCGCCGTACACAATGTATTTCATATTTCGACGCTTCGGAAATATGTGTCAGACATGACTCATATATTGAGTTACGAGGATCTGGAGCTTCAGGCAGATCTCTCCTATGAGGAACAGCCAGTCCAGATACTAGACAGGAAGGACAAGGTCTTGAGGAACAAAACTATACCTTTGGTTAAGGTGTTATGGAGGAACAACTAGGTCGAGGAAGCGACCTAGGAGCTGGAGTCAGTTATGCAGAATCAGTATCCCGAGTTCTTCAAGTAAAATTTCGGGGACGAAATTTCTGTGAGGAGGGGATAGTTGTAACGTCCCAAATTACCTAATAAGGCTTAGGGCCTTGATTAGGGGGCCAGGATGGCAAACTATGGAAAATTATGTGCTTATGTGATATTTATGTGTATCATTGTATGATTATGTGAGTTATATTATAATATGACTTGATATGCATGTTTATGTGTATTAAATATGCATGTGGGTCCATTTCTTATCAGAAGGGAAATTTTTATAATTTGGTCTGTTATGGATATATTTGGAATATATGTGATATATGTGAGAGACCACATTATTATATGGATATATTTGGGTTACTCGGCACAAGGCGATCCTAGGGAGCAAGTTGCCGAGAAGTCACAATGGGACCAATACTCGACTTGGGGTGAGTCAATGGGTATTTAGTACATTACCGGGATATTGGGTAATGTGAATTGAATATTTGAGGATATATTTTGAGTTAGTGAGATCATAAGGGAATTCTGGAGATTTTGACTATTTTACCCTCAGGGATGATTTTGGGTACCCCCAGCCTTGGGATTTGCTTAAGGTTACTTGAGCCCTAAGTAACATGTCATAAACAAAAAAACACGTTCAATACTCTCGCTCTCTCTCTCGTTCTCTCACTTGACGCTCGTTAGCATTTTCGAAGGAAACTTGAGTTTTAGGGCTCGGATTCAACCGAGGTTAGAGTCATAACAGTGCTAGGGAAGATTAGAAGCTTGATACCAAAGGATTTAGCTGGAAAACAAATTAATCATAGGTAATTTAAGCTTTAAGTCTCTGAGTTTCTGTTTCCATAAGTTTCTTAAGTTTTGATTTGGATTTTATGGTTTGGTGAGTTTTTGATCCATTTGAAAAGTGGGTTTTGTTGCCTAAGACATTCTAGGGATGTTTTGAGATTGAATTGTGGGTTTGGTATGGTTTTGGGGTGAGTTTTGGGAGGAATTGGATAAGAGAAAGTTGGGTTCGCGAGGTCGTGCCGCGACCCTCATGAACTCAGAAGTCTGGGTGGTTTCCTGAAGTAGGGTCGCGCTGCGGCCCATGTCCAGAGAATTTGGGGGGTCGGGCTCTCTATTTGTGAGATCCGCGACTCTAATTGTGGGGTGCTGCGGCACAAATAGGGGTTTTTGGCCAAAGGAGGTTTTAAGTGCGAGAGCTCAAACCTAAGGGCTCAAGATCGACCTTACTACCCAGTTTAGTTGAATTCGATGTCCCAGAGGCTAGGACTCGGTCCGAAAGCCTTTATTTGCTCATTATTGACGAGATTTTATACTTGGTTGTGACTAGGTTATTGCTAGGGGCTTGGAATCAGGATCGTGCTCGAGGGTCATTCTTATTATATATTACACTCGAACCTGAGGTAAGAATGTTGGGAATTGTGCCTTGAAAGTATATGTAGTAGACATTATTTTTAAGAAATAAATAAATAAATTGAATTTGGTATGCATATATTTTATGGACTATATTATTCTGTGATAATATTAAGTAAATATCAGAAAAATTCCTAACTTCATATATGTGATCTCAACCCCGTATTGGTATGGGAGGATTGTGATTGAGATAAATGAACTTGAATAGTTCGCAATAAAATAAAGTTATGGAATCTTTAGATTAATTGCTGCAAGTACGGTCCACTAGTATTATGAATACATGAGATCTAGATTCGGATTACTAGTGTAGTAGGACACTTTAGTGGAGGTGCTTTATATATTAGAGAATATATAGAACTGAACCAGATATGTTTATTAATACTTAGTTAAATACCGTTTCGAAGTATTAATTAAATATATCAACTAATGATCATATACAAATAGATCTTAATCCTGAAGTTACTATGAACTCCTGTTTATGTTATATGAGTTCTTTGATTCACTCGTTAGGGTTTGTCAGAATGATCAGGCTAGAAACTTTTGTTTTGGGAACTCATTAATGTAAATGACTGGGAACATAATATACAGATAAGGAATCTATACCTTCTCGTAAGAGATTGAATAATGGTTCTCTTAAGGGTTGACTTTTGGGACTGAAAGGTTATTGAGCTCAAATTCATAATTTGGTTATGAATTAACCTTCACTAGTAAAGTCGATGGTACTTAAGGAAAGAAGATATAATTAAAAGGGTAAAGCGGTAATTTTATTCCCAGTTAATTATGAACCATTATTAGAGGGTTAATTTGTATGTAATGATTATATCAATGGACGCTTTATTGTTATAAAGTACTCAGTAAATGAAATGTCTATAATTATAAGAGTGTAGTCTCATATTTATAGTGGAATAATCATGAGGTTAATAAGTTAAGATTATTTAATTAAAGAGTTTAATTAATAATCACAAATTTATTGGAGCTTTGAATTATAGGTCCATAGGTCCCCATAGTGGCTCTATCAACACTATTCAAGGCAAGAGTTGATATAAAAGGTAAAATGGTAAAAAGACATATTTAAGAAGAATTTTGTTCTTCGGGCCAAATATTCAATTATGTGATAATAGTGATTAATTATTTATTTATAAATTAGTTGTAATTATCAAAATTAATTAATAATTAATTATTGTATAATTTTTTAAATTATATAAATAATTAATTTATTATAATTTTCGAAATTAAAATTTGTTTTAATTAGTTAGTAGAATTAATTAAATATCTTTATTTGAGTGGGAGATAATAATTTGACAAGTTCAAATTGGATTTGAATTTAAAAAAGATTAATATTTATTCAAATAATTAATTATATGTGATAATTAGTTAAAAATATAATATATTCAAATTTGAATTGATTATCAAGTTGTTGGATGTTATCTGATAAGGTAGTTTGAATAAATAATTAAATAATTGTGAAAAAATCACATTCCTCTATTTTATAGGGTATTGAACAACACACAGTCCCTGGACTGTGTGTGGCGTGCATCTATAGAAATCAGGGAATGAATTTTTCACTTTTATTTATTTAATTAATTAATTAATGAAAAATTCAAAAGGATAGTTTTAATATTTTCATTAATAAGATAATTAATTAATTAAAAGATAAATTGTAATTGGCTACATATTTATTTTTTAAATTTAAATATTTTCTATATAAGTTAGACTTATCAGAAAATAACAAATATACTCAATACTCAATTATTCACTCTAAGAAAAGAACAATACTTTCGATCTCTCCCTGAAAAGATGCAGAACCAATCTTAGGCATATTATCTTGATCTCATGTGTTGAGTACATCAAGTTGAATCAGAAATATACCATCATTTATTCTCTAAGTGCCCACACACTTCTTGAGGTGTAGAGAACGCTGTGGAAGATCTTGGTGTGAGTACCTGGGAGCAGCTTGGATAGGAAGATCGTTTATTTTACGAAAAGATAGCAAGGACACTTGATAGACATCAAGAGGTATGTTCTTTATTCTTTTCTTGTTTATGATTAATGTATGTATATTAATGGATCCGCATATTTAAAAGTAGTTTAAATATGTTACAAAAAATTTGTTTTACACTGGGCCAACCCATCACACAATTCCGTTGCATATTAGGAAACTTGCTCCTAAGAAAGAAAACTACACCCAATACTTGATGTACATGATTAGAGCTTGGCCCGAATGTTGAATATAGATTTGATTAAGGCTTGGGCCCTTGTAAATGCGCATGATTATGATTATGCCTATGATTGTTGATTAAGCATGTTGAATGCTTTGTATCTAGATATTTGGTATATGATATATACATGTCTGCATTATCTGATTGAAAAGACTTGACTTATAAGTCAAGAACCGTAATAACGCGTTGGGCGCTGGTCGAAAGCATTGACGTATCAGTCAAGGGCAGCAATAGCGCGCTGAGCGCTGGTCGATATGGTTAGGCCTAATCAGAAGCGCATCATACGCTTGTCCGACCCAATGGTCGTGAAAAATTAAGCGCTAGGTGCGCTGGGCCTGCTCCAAGGGTTGTTATACAGAGGATAGGGCAATGGGCCTTGGGGTGACTTATTAGTCTCATATCCTAGGGCTGGGCCCCAGTGTGATTTATTAATCAAGTGTTTTGGGTAACGAGCCCTAGTATGATTCATTAATCATGTAATTAGGGCAGCTGGCCCCATAAGACGCTATAGTCATTTATATGAATGGTGTGCATGCATGAGTAGGGTTATTACTGCTAGGCATGCCTACTGTGATTTGGTAATGTGTTATTAATTGTTTATGAGCATGTTTAAGTTTTCTTGCTGACCCTTGACTCACAGGTGCTATGTGGTGCAGGGAAGGGGAAAGGGGAGTTGGACCAGCCATGAGTTGGAGAGCTTTGGTGGCGACGTGTACATATGCAACCGCTTGACCACCACGTCTGTAACGACCCAAAATCGCTAATAAGGCTTAAGGGCCTTGATTAGTGTGCCAAGAGGGCATGTTGGGATTTATGTGCGATTTTATGAGTTAAATGCATGGTTATGATTTAAAGCATGTTATAAGACTAATTGAACATTCGAGATGCATGACTACGTGGTTAGTATGCATGTTAGGTGAAATAAATATGCATGTGGACCCCGTTTGCATGATAGGGGTAAATTGGTAATTTTAGCCCACTGAGGGCATATATGTGATAATTGTATTCTGTGAATGGTAGCACGTGAGTGTGGTGTTATTATTGTGATGCACGTGCCGAGCCGGTCCTAGAGAGCAAATTAACTTAAAAGTCACAACGGGATTTCTATACCCGGCTCGGGAGGAGCCTAGGGGTACCTTGGGAATTCTATGGTTAAGTTGAGATTTAGCGGGTAATGGTTATTGGTGATTGAGTAACCTGGGTAACCATTAGTTACTGCTGAAAGTAACAAGTTTAGTTGGAAAATGGTAGAATTGAAATATTAGTGAAAGGACTAGAGTGCCCTTGAGGACTTAGTTGGGAAAGGATTATTTGGAGGGGTAGCATGGTCATTTGGCAAGGGGTTTAGAAAATTTTCAGCTGGGATTATAGGGTACACAGTTTGGGCATTTGGGTTATTTGTTGGCTTTGTTAAAAATAAAGAGAAGGAAAGTTAGGGCAATGAGAAGAAGAAGAAGAAGAAGAGAAAAAGGGGCTGAAGTGGGAGTTTAGGAGGAGATCAAGGAGGCTTTTGGGTGAATTCTCTACTTAAGGTAAGGATTTTATGCATATTTAAGAGTTGTTTCTGTTTTTATTTGTGAAATTTAAAGCTTGAGTTAAGTTTTTAAAGTTTTAGTTTGAAGTTGCTGATTTTGCAATCTAAGGGTGGATTGTTGGGTATGTTTGTGTTTTGAGCTTGAATCTAGAGTTTATGGGTTGTTAGATGGTTTATATGAGGTGTTGATTTGATTTTGGGGTTGAGGTATTTGTTTGGGGTGATTTGGAGAGGTTGAAGCTCGGGAAAAACGCATGGGAAAACCCAGAAAATCTGGGTTCGCGATGGAACGTCGCGGCCCTGTTCTTGGGCGCCGCGGCGCGAGGATGCTTCAGGATGGGGGCCAAGCCGCTGGGCGCCGCGGCCCTTGAAGGGAGTGCCGCGGCCCTAGGCCATTTTGGCAGCCAAAAAGTTGGGTTTTTAGGGCTTTTGCCCGGGGACACGGGGGATGGTTCCGATGTTTTGTTTTATGGATTTAGAGGTCCCGGGAGTGCGGGATTGGTCCCGGGAAGTGGTCTTGGGCTTGGTTAGTATTAAAAAGTGTTTTATGTGTGTTGTGACTAGGATTTTGAAGAGACTCGTGCTAGAGGACCGTGCTTGTGGCCTTGGTGCATCGGAAAGCTCGGAATACAAGTAAGAAAACTGTAGCACCCGAGAATAGGGCATGGGCCCATAGTGTTATTGCAGGGCATGGCCCTAGCTTGTATTATGTGCTAATATATAACCTTAAATGAATTATTACATGTTTGAATGATTGTTTGAAAATGCATTATATGTGTGATTATAGTGCAATGAACTGCTAAGGCCGAGAGCGGCAAGGCCGAGAACGGCGAAAGGCCGAGAACGGCAGTGGGGCCGGAAGTAATACTTAGCACATGGGATGCTTATAATCAGGGTAGGACCCAGTGGATACATGTGATATCCTTACGGTGAGGACCAAGACCCCAGGCTTTGGTAAGGCTTCTGGGGCAGCATGGCCGTGTTTGCTTAGTCTACTGGTTGACCTGTTTATCTGTGGACTATCTGATATGATTAACTGTATAATTTGCATATGTTATGTACTGCATGAGTTTTCTTGCTGGGCTTCGGCTCACGAGTGCTCTGTGTTGCAGGTAAGGGCATAGTTTGAGTCAACCAACCATGAGTACGGAGAGCGTGAAGCGACGCGTACATGTTTGGCCTGCCCGACTGCTTTGGTTGGGGGTTTATTCGAAAATGGCTGTAATAATCTATGATTTTTAGAACTGATCAACTGTAAACTTATTTCAAGATGTAAATAGTTTTCAAACCTTATTTTGGGATCCCAAATGTTTAATACTAGAAGTTTTTATTGAAACAACGCATTTTCAAAGATTACAGCCTTAACTTTTAATTAGTCACACTTTCGTTTCAAAATCTCGGTTAGCGAGTTAATTGCACAAAGTTTTCTTTTAAAATTCACTTGGTAACGGCTCTAAGGAAGTAGGGCGTTACAACGTCTGAGGTTTCTCAGAGGAACTAGGGTTAAACCCTATTATTTTGCTGCTTAGGTCGGCATGTTGTAACTTTTGAGTTGTAATTACCCTTTTGGAACTGTAAATAACTTTGTAAACATTTATTAAGGGATCCCATGTACAACTTAACGTTTTAACGAAATAATTATTCATTTTGACCAAAAGTTTTAACCCTAAACCTTTAATCACGTTTAGTTGCACGTTCATGGCCAAATGACTCGATTAGCAAGCCTAGCACTATTTAAAATACACTGTAACGGTCTTGGCTAACTAGGGTGTTACAATTTTGGTCATTTGGGACCATTTGAATATATGAGTTAGACTGAATTCATTAACTCAGAAAACTCAAACTCTCTCTCTCTCTCGTTCTCTCTCTTTATCTCTCTAAACTCCTCATTGATTTTTGAAGACATCTTGAATTCTAGAGCCTGGATTAAAGCAGGGTGAGAATCATTGTGATTTTGGAGTTTAGAAGTTTCTAAGCATAACTTTCATCTGAGAAACAGTTTTATCAGAGGTAATTTAAGGTTTTATATTTTAAGGTTTTGGTTTTTAGAGGTTTCTTTGAATTTTGAGTTTGGTTGATATTTTGGTAAGTTTAAGGGTTGGTTTTTTATGTTTGTGAGCCACTGAGACCATTTCTGTGGTCGAATTGTATTAAAATCGTGTTTTGGGATGATTTTGGGGAGTTTAGAAATCTGGAAAACGCAGGAATTCTAGGTTCGCGGGGTGTGCCGCGACACTGTTCTTGGAGCGTCGCGGCCCATATGAACTCCGGGGCATTGGGGTTCTTCTGAACCGCCTTAGCGCTGCGGCGCCTGGTGGGCTGCGCCGCAACGCGTGTCTAGTGAAAACAAGACCAGCGTTCTCTGCCTTGGGGCACGCTACGAATCTAATTGGGAAGAATAGCCAAGTGAGGTTTCGAGTTGTGGGGACTCATTCCTAAGGGCTCGAGAAGGATTCTACTACCCAATATAGTAGAATTTGAGGTCCCGAAGGTTAGGACTCGGTCCGAAAGCCTTTATTTACTCGATATTGATGGATATCCTCTATTATGGTTGTGACTAGGGTACCGCTAGGGCTCGAAAGGGGATCGTGCTCGAGGATTGTTTCTATTTGTTCAGTGGTTGGACCAGAGGTAAGAAAATTGCACCCTGGGTTATGATTAGAGCTCGGGCCCCTATGAATGAGCCTGATTATGATGATGTCTGTGATTATTTGATTAAGCATGCTTGAGTGCTCTATATATGGATAATTGTTAAATGATTTATGCTTGTGTTGTATTATTTGATTGAAAGGCTTGACTTATAAGTCAAGGGCGGCAATAGCGCGCTGAGCAGGGGCCGAAATGTTTGACTTATAAATCAAAGGCAGCAATAGCACACTGAGCGCAAACCGATATGGTTAGGTATATCCAGGAGCGTGGTATATGCTTGACCGACCCTATGGTCGCTTGGGAAATAAAGCTCCTGATACACTTGGCCAGCCCTAAGGCTGGTTATACAAAAGATGGGGCAACGGGCCCCGAGGTGACTCTATAGTCACTTATCTAGGGCAACGGGCCCCGGTGTGACTTTATAGTCACTTATCTGGATTGAATGCATGCACGAGTAGGGTTATTACTGTTAGGCATGCTAATTATGATTTTGTAATATGTGATTAACTGTTTATGAGTATGTTTAAGTTTTCTTGCTGAGCCTTAACTCATGGGTGCTATGTGGTGCAGGTAAAGGAAAAGGGAAGATGGACCAGCCATGAGTTGGAGAGCTTCGGTGGCGGCGTGTATATATGCAGCTTGCTTGACCACCACGACTGGGGGTTCACAGAGGAACTAGGGTCGAACCCTAACTATGCCGCTTAGGTCGGCCTGTTGTATTCTTTTGAATTGTAAATGACCATTTAATGTTTGTTTTGGGATCTCATGTACGAACTTAAACTTTTTAATGAAATGATTACCTCTTTTGACCAAATTTTTTAACCCTAACCTGCTAATTACCTTTAGTCGCATGTTTATGGCCAAATGACTCGATTAGGGAGTCTAACACTATTTAAAAGTACACAGTGTAATGATCTTGGCTATCCAGGGTATTACATCTTAGCTCTTCCTCATTCCAAGCTCCATTAGGCATTAATACCGTAGAATTGAGGATCTAACTTGGTACCATGATTCGAGGATTAAAGGCAGCTCTATATTGGTCCCAATTGAGCTAGGGAACCCCGGGGTCGTTCCAAATGTCCACTTCTAACCCGTACCCTAGGAGAAAACAACTCTCATTTTTTTTCACTGCACTATATTCAAGATACTGTGTCTTGATTTTGGCATGGGAGCCTTAATACCAAAATATTATTAACTTATAGCAACGATTAGATTGTTAAATAAATAATAAAAAAATTGTTTATAATTTTGTTGTTTTTTGTATTCTATTGCGACCACCGTCACAATAGATGTGTCGTCATAATAAACACAAATCTCTTTAGAGAAATAAGTATTACTTGTAAAAATAATTTATAATAATGGTTCGAAAGAGTTATTTATTAATATTTGGTATGAGATATATTAGGATTAAAAATAAGAGAAAAATTAAAAAGAAGTGGAGATGGGAAGAGTCAAGGCACCTACCTCGCCAGCCAGTTTATTTTTATTTTTGTTATATTCGAAATTATGACAAAGTTGATATTTTTGAATAATAGGTAATAAGTAAATCAAATATATAGAAAGAATCACGTGGATTTTTTATTTCTTTTGTTTATAAGATGTACTAGTCGGTCATAAATAATACATAATGCAAATGTGTACGAGTTTAGTGTGTATAAAACATGAGTGGTGGGGATGCAATAATCCACTTACTAACTAACTAATTGACCTACAATCCAACCGTGATAATTAATGAATGAAAGGTTCACCTACATAAATACATACATATATAGAGACTATATAGACTCAGTGGGCATCGTTTGCCCAGTAGTCCACGTATTCCACCCAACACATAATAATTATAATAATATTGCCAAGATTATTATTATTATTATTATTTATTTTGAAAGGCATATGTGACAAGATTTGAACCTTTCAAAATTACATATAATATTTATATATATAGAGAGGTTAGGCTTGTTCGCTTTTGGGAAAAATATAGAAAGAATATATAAATGGAAGAGATTTGCATAAGAGATCTGGTTGTGTTGGGAGTTATTTCATGGACAGTGGCTTTTTTATTGATAAGAAAAACATTTCCAAAGCGTTCATTTGAGTTCTGTAATCGTCTTGTTTCTACCATCCATGCAACTGTGGCTGTTACACTAGCTTCCCTCTCCGTTCAAGATTGGAAATGCCCACTTTGTCCAGTGGCTTCAACTTCTTCTCCCACGCAGGTAAAACAAAATCACTATTATTATTCTTATTCTAATTATTACAATTTATGAATAATCTTATGATTAATAATTCTGACACTTAATTAATTGTCTCTGGTTTGAATTTTGTTGATCTTGAAACCCAGATGAGAGCACTAGCCATCAGCCTCTCTTATCTCATATATGATCTGATTTGTTGCCTCTTTGACCAAAAAATTAGCATTGACAATTCCGTCCACCATTTGGTCAGCATTGTTGGAATAGGAGCTGGCCTTTCCTATGCAAGAGTATTTTTTTTTTTTATATATCATCATTAATTATATAATTTAATATATATATATATGTATAGATATAGTAGTATGCTATTAATTATTATTGTTATTATTATTATAATATTTATACATTTTTTTTAAATGTAGTGTGGATCAGAAATGGTTGGAGCGTTATGGTTAACAGAGATCTCCAGCCCCTTTCTCCACCTCAGGGAAGTCCTCAAAGAACTCGGATACAGAAATACTGACCTGAATTTAGTAGCCGATGTAAGCTAATATTCTAAACTCACAAAGTTACAATTACGTATTATGAATTCTTTTGTTTTCCTTCAAAAACTTCAAATTTAACCTTCCAAACCAAGAGTTCCCCTCAGAAAGAAAAAAAGAAACTCTTCCAAGAGTTGACTTTTTTTTCATAATCACCCCTGAAAACCTTGACAGTTCGATTATTGAATTTTGATTTTTTTTTAGAGAATTAATGAACCTTGACTTTACTACATATGGGTTTCGTTTTTCTGTTACCATTATTAATTTTATTAATATCGAAATGTAGAGGTTTTCTTTTGTTTTGTTTCGTTTTTTTTTTTTTCTAAACAAATGTAGAGGATAGTCCATGAAATGAATATGCAATGTGACTGTGAGCCTAACCGCAGCGGACTGTATAAAGGAGGCCGAAATGGACCTTCACTTGGGCCCAACTGAATGTGGTTCATTTGTGTAGATCTTATCCTGAGACGGGCCAGTTAGTGCCATGTTGGGCCTAAACAGGCCTGTAAATTTTCCTACTCTCTCACTACTTTTTTCTTCCTTCCCAAGTTTGGTAGTTGGAATATTTTTAGTTGTACATTTGTTTACCTCTTTTTTTTTCACTCTTATTTTCATAACAATAGGGTATTAATCATGTCATTGTAAATCAAAATTGAAATTACTGCCAAACAACAAATTTAATTTTTAGGAGACCATTGGAACTTACACCAAAATGGCACATAGAGAAGGGGTTTGATTGTGTGAGAGAGTCTGTAATTTTTGTTTTACTTAATTCTTGTATACAACTATATCTAAACGTGGGCTATGGACTCCATCATGTATTGTACATAGGCGAGATGGATTCTCCTATAGCTATTAAACATGTAATATAAATACTTTTTTTTTTGTTTTGTATATTTTCAAATTATTTATTTAAATTTTTAGATACAAAAATTAAGAAAGAGATGGACAGCATAAGGTAAAGAGGATATCATTCTTTATATTTTTTTAGACCTTGTGTTTTGTCTCATTATTTGTTTGAATCATGTGTTTTGACAAATTACTGTTTGGATCCTATATTTTGTAAAATAGTTAAAATAGAACTCTAAATTCGCTTTTGGTCAAAATTTTCTTAAATTCACCCAACTTATAATTCAAAATAAAAATAAAATCATTCTGCTTAAAAATTGTATTGTTATATTTAATTTTTTCTTTATCAAAATTAAATATTTTAAAACACAGAATTCAAATAAATAATAGAAAAAAATTCAAAGAATAAACCCTTCTTTTTTATATAATAATAATAATAATATTGTGACACTATTATTTCTTTAGATATCGTTTGCAGTGATATTCACAGTTGCCAGGATGGTCGGTGGGCCCTATCTCGCTTACGTCACTCTTACTTCTAGAAATCCTCTTATCATACAGGTAAGGTTTTATTATTAATTAATTAATATATTTTAGTTTTTTTTATTTTATTTAAATAAGATGTAAATTCTAGCTGTAAAATTTCAAGTAGATAAATTATAATCTCATAGTCATATACGTTAAAGGTTCATAACAGTATAATCCGGTTAGGACAAAATTGAAAGGCTTACTTATTCAACGAGACACACTTTTGATATTAAAAGTCAAAACCAAACGTCTGATATTGGTGTGTATGTGTTGATTCCAGGTCATGGCCGTAGGACTTCAGCTGGTCAGCGCCTTCTGGTTCTACAAGATAGCAAGAATGATTACTTATAAATTAAGACAGAGAACAACCTCTGAAAAAGTTGCTTAAAAATACAAATTGTGTTGTACTTCTGGTTCTACAAGCACTTTAGCTCAAAAACATATCATAAAAATGATTTATTGGATTGAATATTGAAACAAATCAAATAAAAAGGCTTGAAGAAGTCACTAGTTGTCTTGACCTCTTCTTTCAATGGTTGCCTTCTCATAACCCAACCAACCACCATTGGCCCAGTAGCCAGGACAATTAATAATAAAAATGGAACTATAAATGCTGTGCACTATTCTGTTATAACACAGATCACCCACTTCTCTACCTAAACTCAACCGAGATAATAAATGTAATTCAATAGGAATTGACTTGTGCCGTTGAGATCGGATTATGATGGACCAACTTTTTCTGAAATTCTTTAATACCCAAAACTCATATTTTTTCTTTAAATTTTCGACTTCTGTGAAAAAAGTTTTTGTGGGTATGCGATAATTCTCTTAAAGTGAAAAAAGAAATATGGAGGATCAAGTAAAGAATGTGGTAGTAGTGGGAGTTATTTCATGGTCAATATCATTTCTGTTGATAAGAAATTTTTTGCCAAACCGTTCTTTTGGATTCTGCAATCGACTTGTTTCTTCTATGCATGCAATTCTAGCCGTGACTTTAGCTTCACTGTCTGTTGAAGAATGGAGCTGCCCTGTTTGTCCTGTGGCTTCAAATTCTTCTTCTAAACAGGTAATAAATAATCAATCCCCAAACCAAAGATGTTTCATGGGGTTAATGTAAATCACCGAAAATATAGAAGCAATCTTTGACATCCCTTTAGTTTTGGTTATTGGGTTGATGTTAGACAGGTTATGTCATATATCTTAGGTATAAAGCATTTACATAAATATATAGACATATGTGTGTATTGGGTAGAAAAGAGCTTACATGTTTGTAGCCATGAATAAACAGGTGACAACATTAGCTGTGACTCTATCTTATCTTATCTACGATCTGATATGTTGTCAGTTTGACAAACAATTTAGTCTTGATAATACCATTCACCATTTCGTTAGCATTGTTGGAATTGGCGCATGTCTTGCCTATGGAAAGGTAATTACGTGAAATTTTTGTAATTTTTCCTTTTTTTTTTTATAAAAAAAAAAATAATAATTTACTTCAAAATATTTTACATTGTTTATTTCAGAGTGGTTCAGAATTGGTGGCTGCATTGTGGGTATCAGAACTCTCTACTCCTTTTCTACACTTCAGAGAACTCATTAAAGAATTAGGCTACAAAGATACTGATTTAAACTTGGCTGCTGATGTACGCCCTAGCCGATTCTAGATTTGTCCTATTATTCTCTTTGATGTGAAAATCGTCTAACATTAAGTTATTATTATTAGATTTCTTTTGCAGTAGTATTTTCAGTTGCAAGGATGGTACTGGGATCTTATGTAACTTGTGTTACTGTTGTAGCAAACAATCCTCGTATCATACAGGTATTAGTTCGAAAGGGTCCCCTAAGACACTGCTAATAAAATAAGAGAATTTATTCATCTGGAATCTAAATTACATGCTTATGTTATCTATTTTATCCAGGCCATGGCAGTGGGATTGCTGCTCCTCAGCTCATTCTGGTTCTACAAGATTGTGAGAATGATCAAATATAAACTGAAAAGGAGGTCTTCGACAAACACAAAACTTGCTTGAAACTACAAGCATATTATCAGTGGATGCGCAGCTTGAGCAACAAATAAATTGCAACTATTATTAAGTAATTTTCAAACTTCAACGATTATGCCAAGACTGAATTTTGTTATTGTTAGTTTAATTACTTCAATGAAGTTTATATTCTGAGATGCATTGAGAAATTACAATTTAATGTTACATGATTTCTAACGAAAACAATGTTGACCGAGATTCGGCTGATAGAAAATAATGTATGTTTGCATACAGAATTACAATGTGATAAAACACCCGACATCTCCCAGTTCCAGTAGTCAATTTCTTCAAAGAGCTTTTTCAGTAAAATTCCTGTAAACATAAACTTAAATGCTCTTGCCAATAAAAATCCTTGGCCAAGAACAGGGCATTACTCTTTTCCGAAATCTGCATTGTAATGTGAACTCGATTCCAGTTTCTTTGCTTCGTTTAGCTTCCGTACAGCCTGGTTATTTGCAGTGGATATAATGAATTTATAAATAAATCTTCATAATATTTCACATTGTTACAATTTACATAACAATTGGCACATACAGGAATAATTTTCTTTTATTTGCATAAAGCTTAATTTCTCAACAGATTCAGCAAAATTTCTACAAGGGAAACATTTACCTTCATGAAATCTTCATGAATGACATAGTCCCGCTCTGCACGGATTGCTGACATTCCAGCCTCGGTGCAAACATTTCGGAGGTCAGCCCCATTAAAGCCCTATAGCAACCACATAGCAAACATATAAAGATGTGACAAAACGAAAATATAAATAAATGGTCACACACATGTACATGGATTGGACACTAACCTCCGCAAGCTTTACCACAGCTTCATAATCAATTTCACCATGTTTAGCTATACCAGCAGCATGAATCTTAAGGATTTCCATTCTTGATTGCTCATTTGGTAAGGGAATCTCTATCTTCCTATCCAGTCGACCTGGGCGAAGAAGGGCGGGATCTAGAACATCTGGTCGATTTGTTGCCATTATCATTTTAACCTGTACAAGAAACAAAAAGAGACCATATGTATTCTCTTTTAATTACCAAACAACCTTGTTTAAAAAGCTATTTATAATAAAGATGTCATACACAAAATTTGCCTACAACAGACATGAAAAAGATCTCCAACCATTTCTAAGGCTTCTCTGTAAAAAAAAGCTTACAATATTGTAGGTGACAAATGACATCACCAACAGAATACTCATCCTTCGGAATTCCATAACTATTGTACAATGTTACTGGGGGCATGCTGACTCATTTATTTGGGCCTTAAGAATTCCTCTGATTATACCAACAAAAGTCTACCCTCCGAAAATCTAAGCTGTGAGGAAGTAACCTGAAGTTTCTTCTATCATAACTAAAAGGATGGCTCCTAAATAGTTGGGTTTACAGAAAATCAATCTTCTATTAAGAAGACTGAGCAGGTGTTTGTCTCAAATCTGTAAGAACCTTGGAACCCATAAGACTCAATGTTAAATTCATACCTTTCCAAGCTGGTCAAATCCGTCAAGTTGATTAAGTAACTCCATCAATGTCCTCTGAATTTCACGATCAGCACTCGTTCCCTCACTAAAACGACGCCCACCAATGGCATCAATTTCATCCATGAATATAATGCAGGGCTTTGATGAAAGAAGCAAATAATGAAGGTTAAACCCTGAAAGAAGCAAAGGAAAAGAAATATAGAAATAACAGCTAGAGATCTTACCTGGTGATCACGGGCATATCCAAACATTTCACGTATCAAACGAGCACTTTCGCCAATATACTTATCAATTATAGCGCTTGAAACAACCTAATGTGGATAAAAGCGAAAGTGAAATTATGCATTTTAGACCAAAGCCTGCAAATACTAAAGCACATTAAACACCTGATAATTAAAAATAAATTTATACCTTTAAAAAGTTGGCGTCAATGTTACTTGCAATTGCTCTTGCTAACAATGTTTTACCAGTACCAGGAGGGCCATACAACAGAACACCCTTTAAGAAGTAAAAAAGAAAAAGGCTGTTCAGCAGAAGAATTACTTTAACATACAGGGTCAATTCATATGGTAAAGTATTCATGTAAACCAAAAAGAGGGAAAAGGATAAAACCTTAGGAGGTTTGATCCCAACTCTCAGGAAGAGTTCTGGATTCATGAGAGGTAACTCAATAGATTCTCTCAATTCTCTAATTTGATCAGATAAACCACCCACGGCAGAATAACTAACATTACCGGGGTCTTCATGAAGCATATTATAAACAACTGGGTCAACCTGTTAACTCAAAATAAAAAATAAGTAGAAACCTTAGGCATCATCTTCGACATCAGAACTAAAACTAAAACTGAAGTGGGTATATCATCTATAAACCATATTATGTAATTAATCCTCCTATCTTGAAGTATGCAGATAATAAATCGCAACTTACTTCGCGTGGAAGAGCTCGCATGATTGTGAGTGTTGTCATGTCAAGAACGACCCTTGTTCCAGCAGTAAGTTTTTCCTTATCTACTTTGCTGCGACAGCCAACGACATACCTAGGTCCACTGCTTGCTTTCACAATCACTGAAATTTTTCAAACAATTACAGACCAGTATACAATGAAAAACTAACATTCATACATCACAAAATATATTAATGCGAAAAAAAAAATGAAAATTATGGATAAACCTCCAGTCCAAATTTAAAGGAGAAAGGTCAAAGGGCAATTACATCGTTCGTTGTCGAGAGGCCTGAGGACTTCTCCAATAATTTGCCCAACACTTTGAAGAGACTTCAAATCATCTTCTGTTTTGTTGAACTCCTTCTTCGAACCTCTTAAATTATCCCTCACTGAAAGTGATCAATTCCAAATTTACATCCATTAGAAAGTTTCTCAATTCAAAATTGATCAAAAAGCAATGAGAATTAATAAGACGCTTCACAAAATAAGGACTTAAACAGCAGCAAAATAAGCTACAAATCAACTCTTAAACTCCAAACCCTTGCTTCTCTTTCAAGATTGAGATTTCCTAAGGTTCCGTGAGCCTAATTCTTCACTATCGTCTATCAGACATGAACCAACCAAAACAAAAATAAATAAAAAATAACTAAAACTACGTAAAAATAGAATACCGTGTAAAATTCAAGGAAAAAAAAATGAAATCCTAAAACCCTAACAATCAGAGGTGGAAATGAATAAGTTTGCAAAACTTTGATTAGGGTTGAAAGAGAGGGGAAGAGAGAAGGACCGTGTCGAACTCTGGACTCGAGTTCTTTGTGCTGAAGGAGTTTCTTGCGGTAATCGGTAATGGCATTACGACGTCGGACTGCGTCTTCTCCATCGCTCATTGTTGATATCGTAAGATGCAAGTCAAGAAATTCCTTCTGAGTTTCTCCTCTGCCTTCCAGTGATCTCGATTTTTTTAAGTCTCCTCTCCACTCAAACATTTTGAATATTTACAAAGACATTAAAACTGGAAACGATGCCGTTTAATCACTTATTGGAGAATTTTCATGTGGTGTTATATGGTAGCTTGTTTCATATGCCTATAAAATAAAGCAAGCATACACGCAATTAATTATTTAAACTTTAATTTCGTGTCTAAGTAACTACATATGAACAAATTGAAATTAAAATTAGCCGAAAATAAGTAAAATTAGACCCATATTTCCTTTTTCGGGTGCACGAAATACTCCCTCATTTATTTTTTTAAAGATAATATATGTACATGTATTATAATATTAATCATTTTTACAAAAAATTACCACACACATATTATGTGGAACATAAGTCGAAATCAAAATGCTACAAAGCCCACTAAAAATATATACAACAACAAAGCCATAAAGGAAAAAATACAGAAAATATATACCAAATAATTAACTGATGATTTAGAACTCCCGACCAGTAGTTTACAAAGCCCAAAACCCCGCGGTTAATTTTCACCTTCAAAATTCATCTGTACAATAAGTGTGAGTGTATTTTTCTGCCTACAGCTGGCCTTTTTTTCTTAATTTTTTGTCTTTTTCTTATTTACTATGTATTACTATAAAGTGAGTATTTTCCTATGTATTCTCAAAGCCTCAAATATTACTTTTTTTTTATTATTATTATTATTATTAGTAGTAGGGGAATTGACATTTTTCCACAATTGTAGCATTTAATATATTTTTGTTTTGTGACAGTAGTCCCTCCGTTATTGTTTTGTTGCAAATCAATCCATAATGGTTAATAATCTGTTAAATGGTGACTCAGCATACATAACAGGGGTTATTATCACAAAAAAAATCAATGACTTAAATGCTATAATTTTGATAAAACAGAAACTTTATCCACCAATTCTATAAATATATTTTTTAAGAAAATCGAATACTATATAAAAATTTTGCAACAAAAAAACACATATAAAATTTTATTTCACAAATTTTTAAGGCCTATGGACCCCTCTAGAAAAGTTGTAGTTATGCCACTATATAATCTCATATTAGTTTAATTATAAACTTTTTACGAAAATGTAAAAATCATATGATAGTTCTACTCTAAATTGAAATTAATGTGAAAATGAGAAACATTGAGCATATTATTATTTATATATTTAAATAATGTAATAAATAAATAATAAAAAGTCACTAGTTAATTAGGCCAACTACAATGCCGATTGCCATAAACGTAGTCAGTTGACTTTTTCTGACAGGCCACAAATAAAAAAAATAGCTTAGCATTGGAGCCATGCGTTGCCAATTAATATGGAAGGAGCCGTTGCCTCTGTGAGGCAACGGTGCCTTCTCTATATTTTTTTTTTTTTTTTGAACTATATATATATATTATATAAGAAATGTATCCGTTGATAAAAAACGGTAATATTAAAAAAAATTATTCTATAAATACTCATCTATTTCATTCAATTTTCACACAATTTCATACATTTTTCTTCCAAATTATCAATATCACAAAATTTATTTTTTTACCAATGGATTCCCAAAATTTTCAAAATTTTCCAAATTCTCCAAATACTAACTCCCAAAATCTAAATTTTCAAAATTCATCATTTTCTCCATATACCAATCCCCAAAATCCAAATTTTCAATATTCTCATTTCAATCAAAATTTTCAAAATACTCCTTCTATTAATCCTCAAAATCCAAATTTTCAATATTATCAATTTAACCAAAGTTTTCCAAATTCTCAAAATTATCCCATGTCCTCTTACCCTTACCAAAATTTTGGCTCTATTGAGACACCCCAACAAGCTCCATTCTTCACACCAACAAATTCACTACCATATGCATTTCATATGCCTTCCCTACACCAACCCGAAATGGTTTCAAGAAATTATAGGCCAAGTATGGAAAAGTCTAGTATTGATTTGAATCGTGAAACATCATCGACATCTGTCTCTGAAACCCAACCTGAACATAGTGTTGAGGGTTGGAAAATGTAGTTCTACACAATGAAGATGAATCAAGGCATAAATGTAAAGTCAGCTGGAGCAAGGAAGCCACTATACTTCTGATAAGTGGATGGCTTAATACATCTAAGGATGTCATTGTGGGGAATGACCAGACTTCTACACATTTCTGGGCTCGAATCGCAGATTACTTCAACACCAACCAAAAAGGTGAGCAAGCAAGGACTGGAAGGCAATGCAAAGACCATTGGAACAAGATGAATCAAAAGGTGGCGCGATTCAATGGATGTTATAAACGAGTTCAATTAGCACATCACAGTGGTTGGTCTGATGAGCAAATTCTTGAGAATGCACATCAATTGTACAAATTTGAAAATAACAACTCAAATTTTCTGCTTGTGGATTGTTGGAGATTGCTAAAGGATGAGCCGAAATGGAATACAATGTACCAAACAAAAGGTGGTAAGAGAACAAAGGTGTCAGATACAGGGGCATTTACTTCTTCTTCCAATGCAGCTATCAGTGATGATGAAGTACGTGAAGTGCACCCTATTGGCCAAAAGGCAGCAAAGAGAAAAGGGAAGGAAAAAAAAGACACACATGCTAGATTTATAGAGATTAGTGAACGGAAAGCATCTGCATTGGAGAAATTGGTGGCGATAAAAGAGAAAGAGGCAGAAGATAATAGGATGACAAAATACATGGATTATCTCATCATGGATACGTCGCATATGACTCATGAACAAAAGAAAGATCATGAAAACTTGTGTACTTATATTAAGAATAATATCCTGAAGTTGTAATTGCTATGTATTTTTATCAACCGCATTATTATGTATTTTATTTTATTTAAATAAATTATCCTTTATGTTAACGGCTATATTTCAACGGCTATATTTTAACGGCTACATTTTAACGGCTATATTTCAACGGCTATATTTCAACGGCTACATTTTAACGGCTATATTTTAACGGCTACATTTCAACGGCTATATTTCAACGGCTACATTTCAACAGCTATATTTTAACGGCTATATTTCAACGGCTATATTTTAACGGCTATATTTCAACGGCTATATTTTAACGGCTATATTTCAACGGCTACATTTCAACGGCTATATTTCAACGGCTATATTTCAACGGCTATATTTTAACGGCTACATTTTGACGGCTATATTTCAACGGCTATATTTTAACGGCTATATTTTAACTACTACCATGTCTATAAATACCAAATTTCAATATTCCTTTTACTCAACTCTCCATTCAATCCTTCATTTTACTCTTTCATTCATCTTTCATTCCCAAATATCATATACTCTAAGTTCAACAATGGATTCGCCAAATTCTCCGAATCCATACGACAATATGAGTCTAGAGGATATCATAATTGCAGAGTGTACTGACGATCATGATGATCAATATTTCAAAGCGCTCATGGATGGAGGTAGCTCAACAAGACAAGGAAGAAAGAGAGCCCACATTGATAGAGGTCATGTAGAAGGACACCAACGTTTGTTCGATGACTACTTTTCTGATGAACCGGTGTATACAGAATATCAATTTCGAAGAAGATTTAGAATGCGTAGACATGTATTCCTACGCATAGTGCAAGCTCTAGAAAATCATTCAGAGTATTTCCATACGAGGTTTGATGCAGTCGGTAGAAGGGGGCTTTCGCCATTACAAAAGTGCACCGCTGCTATGCGAATGTTGGCATATGGAGCGCCTGCCGATTATGTTGATGAGTATGTTCGAATTGGTGAAACTACTGCTATTGAATGTCTAGTCAATTTCGTTCGAGGAGTGAATGATATTTTTGGGACCGAATATTTAAGACGGCCCAATGCTGGAGACATTCGTCGCTTACTTCAAATAGGGGAGGTGCGTGGTTTTCCAGGCATGTTGGGAAGCATTGATTGTATGCACTGGGAATGGAAAAATTGCCCAGTTGCATGGAAAGGACAATTCACGCGAGGTGATCACGGCAGGCCAACAATCATGCTCGAAGCAGTTGCATCACAAGATCTCTGGATATGGCATGCATTTTTTGGTGTTCCGGGATCCAATAATGATCTGAACGTGTTAAATCAATCCCCATTATTCACTGAAATCTTACAAGGGCAAGCTCCAAGAGTTGAGTTTACAATAAATGGCACACAATACAACAAGGGGTACTATCTAGCAGATGGTATCTATCCAGAGTGAGGTACATTTGTTAAAACTATCCCACTACCTCAAGGAGAGAAAAGAAAATTATTTGCTCAATGCCAAGAAGCGGTACGTAAAGATGTTGAGCGAGCATTTGGAGTACTTCAATCTCGTTTTGCTATTGTACGAGGACCTGCACGTTTTTGGCAAAGAGATGTTCTCAAAGATATTATGTATGCATGTATCATATTGCACAATATTATTGTCGAGGATGAAAGAGATGCATATGAGAGTTTGGTTGATTTTAATTATGATGACGGCCCTACAAACACCCCAACAGTTGAAGTATTGCATGGACCTATTTCCGACTTCCCGACAATGCTGCAAAGAAATGCTGAAATTCGTGATAGAAATATTCATCGCAATCTTCAAGCAGACTTGGTGGAACACATATGGTCAAAATTTGGAAATAATTTTAATTAGTTTTTTTTAATTATGTTAGATTGATTAATTACGATTATGTCATTTTATAAGTTTTTTTTAAATTTAGTCTAATTTAAATATCATGTACTATTTATTTATATTAATATATGAATTTAAAAAATTTAGTATGATAATATTTATAATTATAAAATGATATATTAAATAATAATATGTGGGGACCATGGTTGGCAATTTTTAGGGTAGCTTGCATTGGAGTATTTTTAAGATATATGTTGCCAAAAGTGATGTGGATGAGAGAGAAAATAAAAAATTATATTTTTTAGTTGATTTAGACATTTTAGGCAATGTTGGAGTAGTTTGCATTGGAGATGCTCTTATGAGCTATCAGAATCTCAATTATTTATATTTATTTATTGATTTAAACTTATATTTCTAAAATCGGGGCAAATGAATTTATTTTATACTCATCAAATAATATTTAAATTAAATTAGAAACCTATCAAATCTAATTTGTTCCAGCAATAGTAGTAAATAATGACATCTTTATGCTGTTGTTAAAGTTGTCAACCCTTTAATATTATACAAATTTCTCCCTTGCTTTGTCCACAATGTGGGACCATTTTATATATAAAAGTTATAACCAATAAAATTGCTGAGGAATTTTATGGTAAGGGTGTTACTTTTCCTGGTAGGGATGTTTTTATTTTTGATACGTTGAGAAATTATAATTTATTTTTTTTATATAATGATGTACATTGTAATTATACCATACATCTTATTAATTTTTGAAAAATTTCGAATAATTTACAATGTTAAAAATAAAGTTCAAACTGTTAGTTACACATGTCTTTTTTTTATATACGCGTGCAACTAATTATTTTGAACCATGTTTTGGCATAAATTATTAAGCATTTTCCAAAAATTAGTGAGATGTCATATAAAAACATTTGGGTCATAATTTCTTCATATATTGAAAACAGAGATGCCCTTATCAGTAGGGGCAAAAGTGCTCCCACCATATAATTCTCATAAAATGTATATGTAACTGTTATCCATATTTTCTACCTTTGACACGTGGCATGACCAAGGGGGTTCCATGGGCTCTCAGGAGAGGCCCGGGCCCAACTTGGGCCCAGTGAACAATGAACAAGGAAACCCTATCAGCCCATACCATACCAAGCACAATAGCATAAGTATAATAAATGGACCGAAATTGAGGTGCAGGCTCAAATCACCTTCCCGGTCACACCCAATCTATATCCTCCGGGATGTATATCATGGCGGCGGACGTTCCACTCCAGGAGACGGATCCCATCGAGTGGGATCCAAGTAAGGTCTCCGGATCCATTTCCAGTGCTCGAACACGCCATCAAGATGTTTGCCATGGTAAATGAATTTGGGGCTTGTTAAACGAACCTGGACATCGGTAAATGAACCCGGACCACTTATCCGGGTAGAACTAGCCCAGCCTTTCCTACAGCTGACGTGTCCCTAAGAAATCCGACAGTTGGTCTCCCTGACTAACCTGTAGAAGGGGGTATGCGCGGAACGTACATTGTTCCTAGGAAACGGTACTGCTACTACGCTGACAGATCCTGTCCCCATGATCCCCTTGGTAGCCCACGCGAATCAGTCGGTGCCAACGTACAAATGGCAGTTGTAAGGCTCTATCACGCCTAAACCGACCCAATGGGCGTAGATTAACATCCTTTAATCACGTTACATTCTTGTATTATGGCTCCGTTAACAAGCATTTGTAATTATATCCTTATTGGGCCTAAATTAGTCCGGCCTAAGTCACATGACTGCCTATAAATAGGGTCATTCGTGCACTGTAGCGAGGATCCCAAATTTTCTCTTGTAAGCAAAACGCAGTCGAACTTGTAGAAAACCTCAATTGTCAAAACTCTCTAAAGCCTAATACTAGTGACTCGTGGACTAAGGCTCATTAACACCTCAACCATGTAAAAACTGTGATCTTATTTATTTCTTAGCCTTTCTTTCTAGCTCTTATTTTTAAATATATTTATAGTTTCCGAAAAATTTTGTGTTATCCAAAAAACAAGCATGGATGACATGGCAAACATTTAGTACACGTGGCTAACATCTGGCAGAATTCGTGCTCGACTATCGACCAGGACGACATCTAGTGTCACGACGTTCGATCTCTTCATACGACCAGCCTGGTCGTACGAATGCTATGCGCGGAAAAGATCTTATGCAGTTATGATAGTATCCGAAATTATCTCCCATGATTTCCTGAGTATCCGATTATTTAGGAAATGATATCTGTAACAAATTAATGTAAATCCTCCTTGAGCCTATAAATAGAGAAGGAGGGCTCAAGGGAGAGGGATCTTTTTCTTCTTTCTTGCTTTCTGATCACTAGAGATTAGAGTTATCCTATTTGATATATTGTACTGTTCTTCGGAGGTTGGTGAAACTCATTAAACCCTAGTTCTTTGATCACTCCTTTGGATCCTATATCAATAACAATTCAAGTGGACGTAGGTTATTACCAGATTCTGGGGCCGAACCACTATAAACCCTTGTGTTCTTTATTATTTCGCCATCACATTCTTTCCAACGTGTTTGTCCACATCAAGCAAATTTGACTCCGTGTCAATTGGCCAAAATCAGGGTCAACACTTTGTAAACGGTAGCTTTTTTTGTGGAAAATGTGGCCCTCAAAACCTTGTGGTAAACTTTTTTTTTTTTTTTAAAAAAAACATTATTAGTTATGGAAATACTATGACCATGTTTACTTTGAATGAATGGGAATGGGAATGAAAAGAAAGTTCTCATTCCATTGTTTGGTTTCAACATTTTGACTTTCAAATCCATTCCATAGTAATCATCTAATCCTACAACTAATGGAATTGTAATTCAAGTGCTCAAAATGAAAGAGTATTTTGTCCTTGGTTATGTATCCTTGTGTGTTGTGTTTTTATATAATTCTACTTCACCTCCATTATCATGTTTATATAAATCACGTTTACACACACACATATATATATATATAACCACAACAAATAACATAAAAAAGTATACTCCTTATATATATATATATAAATATAGGAAAATTCTACAATACGGGCATGCCTTTTGTCCCCAGCAGTAGAGGTGTTTTTACTTTTTAGTACATGAAGAAATTATAGCCCAAATTTTTTTACATGACGGTGTACATTGTAGTTATAGTAGGCATCGCACCAATTTTCAAGAAATTTCGAATAATTTACAGCGTCACTTCAAAATAATTTGTTTCACGAGCATATAAAACAAGCTTAAAATTAACATGTTTTCGTGTTTTCGGTATATGAATAGATTACAATTCATTTTTTTTATATGATGGTGTACAATATAGTTATTTAGAATCCTCCATAAATTTTTGAGAAATTATAAATAATTTACAGTGCTGAAAATAACACATAAGTTGTTTTGAAGCTTGTTTTATACGCGAGTGAAACAAGTTATTTTGAAGCTTGTTTTCAGTATCGTATATTATTCGTAATTTTTTAAAAACTAGTGGAAGCTCTTAAATAACTATAATTTACACTGTCATATAAAAAAAATTGGATTATGTTGACTCTCAATTTGGCCAACGACACGGAGTCAAGAATACGACAAGAAATGAGATAATAATCAAGAGTTTAATCTAATGGTAAAGAATAGACACAGACGATTTATAGTGGTTTGGCCCCAATAAATGGTAATGACCTGCGTCCACTTAGTGCTATTATTAATATTGAGTCTCAATGCCATGATCAAAGAACTAGGGTTCTTGAGTTTCACAAACCTTGGGAGAATTACAACAAGACGATGGATAATCGCACTATATGTTCTTTCTCTCAGTATTCAGGAAAAAGATTCAAAGGTCAAAAGTCCATTCCTTGAGCTATTTCATGCATATTTATAGGCTCAAGGGGGGTTACATGGGCCAATAGGCCTTAACTATCCTTAATATTCGTGTATCAAGGCAATAAAGAGGAAATAATCAACGTAGTTATTACATGATTACAATCTTTTAAGGAAATAAACCGAATCGTACGACCAGCCTGGTCGTATCTAATCGTGAGGTTTGACGAAGCAATGTGTAGCTGGTCGATAATCGAACAGCATCTCCTTATTTCGACTCTGCCACGTGTCAACCACGTGTGAGAAATTCTTGCCACATCATCAGCAGCCATTTTTGGGTAAACATTTGCCCCCCAAGTTTACTTTACTGCGACCAGCATAAAGTAAACTTAGGAAACTGACCCTTCGCTTATCCCACCAAATCTGTCAGAGCCGCCCATGCCTTCTTGAAAAAAGGTAACCAATCATGTCCAATTAAGTCTTTTCGGTTTCCCAAAAAAAATTCTAACGGCTATTGCACTTCCCCATACTTTGAAAAAAGTAATTCCATGATTACCTATTTTACGGCGCCACGATCACTATAAATAATACCCCAAGATCACATTTTTACATTTTACCTTTCACTCGCCTTCTCCTCTTCAAGAACTTTAAAGAAATTCAACCTTCAGAGCTCAAAAAACCCAGAAGCTTTCATCACTGATCTAAGGAACTTTCGCTTAGACGTTCAAAACATTCGTGTTCATACTCTAACTTTCATCCAAGTAAGTTTCCCAAATCTTTCAGTCGTTTGAGATGCCATGCAAAACCATTTTATATCTGTTTCGTTTCTGAGCTCTTGAATGTTCTTGGCTGAAACTGCTTTGGGGTAAGTGGGCATATTGATCGATGTTTGATAGGGTAGTGAAATAAAGTTCTATAGGTGATAGGAGTCAGTTTGGTAGTTAAGATTGTAGATTTAGGGCGTCAGTTTTATAGGTGATAGGAGTCCGTTTGGTAGTAAAAATTCGATTTTTAAGCTAGCTGAAAAACTGGGTTTTTCCCGCCTTTTCAGAGTCGAAAAAGTTTTTCCTGAAAAACTTTTCACTTCTGCTTTTTAATCTATCTTCCAAACTGTTCACTTGAAATACAGTGTTTTTTATCATAATGTTGCTAGTTGTATAAAAGCTTAACTTTTATACATGAGCAGCGTTATTCCAACTTTTAAACACAAGGTTTTAGGCCTTAAATTCTCATCTCCCCCTTTTCTGTTCGTAGCTTTTCATGCAAGATTCGTGGGGAGGTGAGAGGCCTATCGACGATGACTTGCTAGCCCAATTGCTCGAGGACGAGGAGCAACCGTCGCTGTTGATACTAGAAATTCCCTTTTCTCGCGTCACCCCAAACACTTCATCGACCCCACTTCAAAATATGGGTCGAGTAAAATCCAAAGCACAGAAAAAGAAACCATCTGCTTCCCCCTTAAATCAGCCTACTCCTCGGGTTGAAACTTCTTCGACCAGTGGTCGGGAAGAAAACACCCCCCACCCTGAAATCCAAACTCAAGCCCAACTTCGAAATGCCATTCAACCAGATGTTGAATGGTACGTTGCCCCTCCTAGCCGAGTAACAGTTAGGATGATTGCAAATTACATTAAGAAATACAGACTTCCTGGGGTGACCCTAGTCCAGCCTACCAAAGACCAACGGGAAAATCTGCTTGGAGGCGCCTTTAGCGCCTAGTCGAGGTATCACATCGAGGCAGGAGCGATCCTGCCTCTCCATCCTTTTTTCCAAGGAGTGGTCAACTATTTTGGGGTCGCTCCTTTCCAAATAACCCCAAACGGGTATAGAATGCTCTCTGCACTCTATATCCTTTATAGCCATAATAAATGGCTTGTCCCCACACCACACGAGGTCAACTATCTGTTTGACCTAAAATCCAACCACAATTAAGAAAACACGGGGTTCTTCCACTTCTGTCACCAGGAAACGTCTCGCACTTTCCTGAGTGATACAACCTTTATATCCAATGTGGGGAAGTACCATCTAGAGTACTTTCTGACTACATACATGGTTGCCAGCAACCTGGCCTTCACCCAAGGAGGTAATATTTTTACTCCCTTGATCGTTTATTTTCCTTTAATTCTTCCTGCATTTCCCTTAAAGATTTAGTGCATTTCAGGCCCATGGCTGCGACCGACTCCCACTCCAGACATGGAAGTCCGATCAACACTCTTGGCCAGCATGACTGACGTAGAGAAAAGCATCTAGCAGCTGCTCACAAAGGCAAACTTAAGGCTGGTCGGGCTTTTGGCACCTCACCAGGATGTGAGGGAGTCAACAGCGGGATGTGTCACCAGTGAGGAGATTCCCGAGCAGCACCCGGACGTGTCGCAACCTCAAAGGAGGAGGACGACTAGAGTGACAATCAGGGAGCCCTCTAGCACCCTGCGAGCTGTCTCTCCCCCTATCCCATTGGGGAAGGGAAAAAAGAAAGCCACCAAACCCTCTGCTCCCATCGACGAGTCTTCCAATGAGAACGGTACTGTTTTCTCATTCTTAGATAGTTTTCCGATTCCCTGTCACTTATTTGACAGGGACGACAACTTTAAGTATACTCCAAACTTAAATTCAGATTTCTTCCAGGCAGTAAGTGAGGGTAAAAATAGTTTAGTAAGTAATGTAGCGACCAGTAGTTGTAGCATGGGTACTTTACTTATAATCTCCTTACTTTCTTTTTTAGTTTCATCTATATATCTTGTCTCACTGCTCATATTGTTTCCTTTTGTGTAGATATGTCGTCTGAAGACGTGTTCGAACATTACAAGGCTGCTGCTGCTTCCTCAGGCAGGAAGAAAGACAGTAAGAGGACTCAGGGGGAGAGCAGCAAAACCGCCTCAAAGAAGGCCTGGACTGAGGGTCCTTCAGCAACAGTTCCTTCAAAGGAAACCACGCCACCTTCCTCTCCACTCGACTAGCCGGCCCCAACGCCACTTTTCGATCAGCATTCCACTCCTCCAGCGCCTTCCAACCAGACACAACGCACTCAGCCTGAAGGCTCCCTGTTCAGCACTGTGGTCAGTTCGGCCAGGGAGAGAATATACAAACTCTCCAAACACAAACGCAGTCAAGAGGCCATCGACGGTACCATCTCTATGGAAACCGACCAAATAATAAATCGAGGGCTGAATGAGATAGTCAGTGTAAGTTGCTTTCTGTTGTTGAGTAATTTACTTTTAATTTTCTGCCATCACCTTATTCTTTTCATCTGGTCGCAGGGTTTGCTAATCATGACTACTGGCTGGCGCCGCGCGGGTGCAATGGTCTCCTAGACCAAAAACTTTGACACCAGGCTCGTTGAGGCAATGAAGGTGCTCGAGGGAAAGAATGCTAACCTTCTCGAGAAAAACACTGAACTGACCAAGTAGAACAGTGAACTACTTGAGAAAAACGCAGAGCTGAATGATGAACTGCTCGAGCAGAAAGCCACGCTGACCGAGGATCTGTTGGAAAGTCGGGCCGCCTTGAAGAAATCCAATGAAGATAAAGAAAAATTTGGGGAGAGTGCCAAACTCAACCACCAACAATCCAAATAGCTTGAGCTCGATCTAATTGTGAGCAGGAAGGAGACGGAGGAGCTGGAAAGGCGCGTGAAGGAGCTTGAGGAAACTGATGCCAAAAACTTGGAGAAGTATAAGGAAGCCACCCACCTTTGCTTCTACGAGTTTTGGAAGCACAATCAGAAGGCCAACTTCAGCTATCTGTCTGAGCGCTTGAGACGGACTCTAATGTCCCAGTGCACCATTCACCTAGAGGAAGAAGAAATGGCTAGAATTCCTGTTTCCCCAAAGATTTCCCTGGCAACAGGGATAGATGGCGCAGACAATGAAGCTGGCGCTACTGTCGACCAGAACACTCCTCAAGACCCTCCAGCCTCGTAGTCTTTTTCCTTTTTTCTTTCTATCTTTTGACTACATGACCTACGGGTCGTGATGTAAAGACAATTACTTTTTTAATTATTAATTTTTATTGCTGCATGGGCAGCCTTTACTTTTAACAAACAATTACAGACTACTCGCGGTGTAAAGGAATTCCTCTAGATATTATAATATTTTCATTTTATCATAACATATGTTCGCATGACCGAACCTAGCATAGTACTTTGGTTTGATTTAACAAAATACAAAATTTTGAAAAATACTCTAAGTACCCTAGCATGCTTTTACTTATTTTGCTCATGTGTTTACATACCTTTCGACATGCTTTGCTTACTAGATGCCTTATATGCCCCCCAAGTGATTGAGGAGCTTTAGGTCCTTGGTCACTTGCCTTGACCATAACCTGTTCGAATACTACTGCTCAGAGCAAAGATTTTAAAACGATAATACAACAAAACAACACACGTAATGAGCAAATACTTGTAATAAATACAATAATTGGCAAGAATGACTGGCTGCGTACAGTCCCTTATATTTTTCATAATAAATGGACAAAAAATGTCTGTACGAGTGATCAATAAGATCTTACACTTATAAGAGACCAGTCACGTAAAATGACCAACCCTTTTTCATAACTTGTAAAAAGTAAAATTAATACAAGTCAATTCTTTAAGAAGAATTGTTTATTGATAGTACTTGCGCAGGTGTTCTCCATTCCAATAGCGAGGAATGAGATCTCCATTTAAGCGGGCAAGTTTATAGGTTCCTAGATGGAGGACTTCTTCAATCTGGTATGGTCCTTCCCAATTAGGTCCGAGTACTACAGCAGCCTGGTCGCGGGTGCTAAGGAAAACTCTTCGAAGTACTAGATCTCTGACATTGAATTTCCTTTCACGCACTTTAGAATTGAAATATCGGGCGACTTTTTGCTGGTAAGCAGTTACTCGGAGTTGGGCTTGCTCACGCTTCTCATCGATTAAATCCAGGGATTCCATCAATAGTTGGCTATTAGAGTCTTGATCGTACGTTATTCTTCGATGTGACGGTAGATCTAACTCAACAGGCGACATAGCCTCATACCCATAAGCCAAGGAAAATGGAGTATGGCATGTTGTTGTTCGGTGGGAAGTTCTGTACGACCAAAGGACTTCAGGCAATTATTCTGGCCATGCTCCCTTAGCTTCTTCAAGTCATTTCTTCAGAGTATCCTTTAGAGTTTTATTGACTGCTTTGACTTGTCCATTTGCTTGGGGATGAGCGACTGAAGAAAAGCTCTTGATAATTCCATGCTGTTCGCAAAAGTCCGCGAACAGATCACTATCAAACTGCGCGCCGTTGTCTGAGACAATTTTCCTTGGCAATCCATAGTGACTTACGATGTTTTTGACCATAAAATCCAGCACTTTCTTGGTCATTATGGTTGCGAGTGGCTCGGCTTCGACCCATTTAGTGAAGTAATCGACAGCAACCACAGCATACTTGACGCCGCCCTTTCCTGTGGGCAGAGATCCAATCAAGTCTATACCCCAGACTGCGAATGGCCACGGGCTTTGCATCTGTTTTAGCTCATTAGGGGCTGCTCATGGAATTTTGCAAAACCTCTGGCATTTGTCGCACCTCCGCACAAATTCCATCGAGTCTTCATTCATTGTTGGCCAGAAGTATCATTGCCTTAGGATCTTTTTTGATAAGCTTTGCCCCCCAGCATGGTCCCCACAAAAGCCTTCGTGAACCTCTTTCATCAATTCCTTGGCCTTCTCTTTCGAAATACACTTGAGGAGTGGCATTGAATATCCCCTTCGGTACAAAATTCCATCGACCAGGATATACCTAGCAGCCTGCCGCTGAAGGGTCCTAGCTTTGTTTCTGTCCGTCGGTAATACGCCTTGCGTCAGATACTCCATGTATGGTGCCATCCATGTATCGGCTGCTTGGATCACCAAAAAGGTCTCCTCTGCTTGGATGCTTGGCACAGACAGCCGTTCAACTAGCATTATGTTCAGAGTATCAGCATCCTTCGCACTTGCTAATTTGGCCAAAGCATCAGCATTTGAATTCTGGTCGCGAGGTACTTGCTGAAGGGTGTACTTCTCAAACTGTGCTAATAGATCCTTCGTTTTGTTTAAGTAAGCAACCATCTTTAAACCTCGAGCCTGGTATTCTCCCATGATCTGATTTACTACCAGCTAAGAGTCACTGTAGATGTCAAGTGCCTTTATGTTCATGTCCCTGGCCAATCGCAACCCAGCGAGCAATGCTTCATACTCAGCCTCGTTGTTAGAAGCAATGAAGTCAAACCTGATTGCGCAGTGAAATCGATGCCCTTCAGGCGTTATCAAAATCACACCTGCTCCTGCGTGATGTTCATTGGAGGAGTCGTGAGTGAACAACTTCCATGAAGGATTTTGGTTTTGAGGCTCAGGTTCTTAAGATGCTTCTGGTTGCTCGCTATCTGGAAGCCCAGTGAACTCTGCAATGAAGTCAGCTAGGGCTTGCCCTTTTATTGCTACTCGTGGCAAGTAAGAGATATCAAACTGCCTAAGTTCGACCGCCCATTTCAATAATTTTCCTGCGACTTCTGGCTTCTGCAGAACTTGCCGTAGAGGCTGATCGGTCAAAATCGTGATTGGGTGAGCTTGGAAGTATGGCCGCAACTTTCTGGAGGCAGATTAAGCAATAGGCTAATTTTTCAATAGGTGGATACCACAACTCCGCTCTAATTATCCATTTGCTTACATAATAAACAGCCTTCTGCACACCTTCTTCTTCTCTTACTAAGACAGCACTAGCAGCGTATTCTGTGATCGCCAAGTAGATGAACAAAGTTTCTTTATCAATCGGCTTTGATAGGACCGGTGGTTGCGACATGTGTGTCTTCAATGCTTGGAAAGCCTGCTCGCACTCCTCTGTCCATTCGAATTTCTTGTTGCCTCTGAGTAGATTAAAAAATGGGACGCATTTGTCCGTCGATTTGGAAATAAATCTACTCAGAGCAGCAATTCTTCCGATTAAGCTTTGAACATCCTTGATCTTTCCTGGCAATTTCATATCGACCAGGGCTTTGATCTTCTCAGGATTGGCCTCAATTCCTCTCGAGTTTACTATAAATCCCAAGAACTTTCCTGATCCTACTCCGAAGGAGCACTTGAGGGGATTCTCTGATATTTGTTCAAGACGTTGAAGCATTCTTGCAAATCCCCTATATGCCCTTCTGCCTTCTTCAACTTAACCAGCATGTCATCGACATATACCTCCATGTTTGTCCCGATCAACTCCTTAAACATGTGGTTGACCAGTCACTGGTAAGTCACACCAGCGTTTTTCAAACCAAAGGGCATTACTTTATAACAGTAAAGCCTTGTGTCAGTCCGAAAGCTAGTGTGATCCTCATCAGGAGGATGCATACTAATCTGATTATACTCGGAGTATGCATCCATGAATGAGAGAATCTCATGCCCTGTCGTGGCATCGACCAGTTGGTCGATCCTAGGGAGTGGGAAACAATCTTTTGGGCAGGCTTTATTAAGGTCTGTGAAATCCACGCACGTTCGCCATTTGTCATTCGGCTTGGGAACTAGTACGGGATTAGAGACCCATGATGGATAAAATGCTACCTTGATGAATCCATTCTCCTTCAATTTCTCGACTTCTTCTTTTAGGGCCTTTGATCTATCTTTGTCGAGCAGCCTCCTTTTCTGTTGTACCGGTGGAAAATTTTTGTCTACGTCCAGAACATGGCTAATGACTGCAGGGTCTATTCCAACCATGTCTTTATGCGACCAAGCAAAGACCTCCTGGTTTTCCTTCAAAAATTCCACTAGTGCTTGTTTTGTTGTTGTCTCTAAGTTTTTACCGACTTTCACAACCCTGGTCGGATTTTCTTCATCGAGTTGGACCTCCTCAGGTCCTCAATAGGTCCAATCACTTCATCAAAATCCCCAAAGCGAGGATCTAAATCTTTGTCCTCACTTTGGGCAATGCCCTATTTGGTGACATCATCACCTGATTGGGCTTTCACATCAACTGCCATTTACAACTCTTTTCCGGCAACTTCCCTCGATATACCTTTCTTCGCCTTAGTTATTGAGGTGTTGTAGTATTCCCTCGCTTCCCGCTGATTTCCCAATACGCACCCTATCCCTGCGTCAGTTGGGAATTTCATGGCCAGGTGCCATATCGAGGTAACGACTCGTAGGTCGACCAAAATTGGCCTCCCAATTACAACATTATATGCCGAAGGACAATAAACTACTATGAAAGTAGTGAGTAATGTCCTGTTAGCAGGTGCAGTACTTGCTGTAACTGGAAGCCTAATCGACCCAGTTGGGGCGAACCCTTCGCCAGAAAAACCATAGATGGTTTGGTTGCATGGCTTCAAATCTTTAACGAACAACTTCATTCTTTCCAACGAGGACTTGTATAGGATGTTGACTGAGCTTCCTGTATCGACCAACACCCTATTTACCATCATGTTGGCAATTTGCACGTCAACAACCAGCAAATCAGAGTATGAGAATCGTACGTGCTGGGCATCGTCCTCAGAGAAGGTTATCAATTCCTCCTCTGTTCGAGCCTTCTTTGGTGCTCGATCCTCCACACTCATCATCTCGATGTCCTGGTCGTGGCGTAGGGTTCGAGCATATCATTCCCTTGCCTTCCCACTGTCCCCTGCAAGGTGTGGACCGCCGCAGATGGTGAGTAAAGTGCCTGCCACAGGAGCTGGCTGTAAAGGTGGCGAGCGTTGGTGTGCAGGCGCCTGCTTGTTGCCACCTTGAGCCTCTCGCTGAGATCTCCTGCGGCTCGCACATATCTCCTTAGATGTCCCTGCTTGATTAGGAACTCAATTTCGTCCTTCAATTGGTTACACTCATTAGTGTCATGTCCGTAGTCGTTATGAAAATGACATAATTTTGTGGTATCTCTCTTGGAGATATCCTTCCTTATAGGTGCAAGTCGCTTATAAGGAGTACTAGGGCTGGTCACCTGATAGACCTCTGCTCGACTTTCGACAAGGGTCGTGTAGTTGGTGAATCTCAGCTCGTATCTATTATCTTTGTGGTGTTTATTCTCATAAGCTGAGGGCTCATTGCTCGCCTGCTTTCCACCATTCCTGCCATTTCCGTTCCCGTTGCCATTGGGTTTCTCTGACCCGTTGGTGGCCTTGGCGGGTTCTTCCTTTGGTCCCTTATCCTTTGTTGGCGATTTCCCTTCATTGGAAATCGCGTCCTCGAGCTTGATATATCGATCAGCTCGATCCAAAAACTCCTGGGTACTTTTTACCCCATTCTTTCTTAGGCTACTCCAAAGGGGAGAATTTCGTCTAACCCCAATAGTTAGGGTCATCATTTTGCCTTCGTCGCCCACTGTCTTGGTTCCAGCCGCTGCTCGCATAAAGCGCTAGACATACTCCTTCAAGGGCTCTCCCTCCTTCTGGCGTGTCTCGACCAGTTGGTTAGCCTCTGTGGGGTGTACGCGACCCGCATAGAATTGTCCGTAAAACTCCTTCACGAACATTTCCCAGGATACTATACTTGCAGGAGGGAACTTAAAGAACCACTCCTGGGCAGTGTCAGAAAGTGTAGCAGGGAAGATCCTGCAGCGGGCGTCTTTTGACACTTTCTGTATATCCATTTGTATCTCAAATTAGTTTACATGAGATACTGGGTCTCCATACCCATCAAAGTTTGGCAGTGTTGGCATTTTGAATTTACTGGGGGTTCTGCCACAAAAATTCTATGCACAAACGGAGTGCCCCTCCTTCGATCGTACTTTATGTGGGAAGTTTGACCCCCGACCAGCTGTTGTACTACCTAGTTCAGAGCATCAATCTGAGCCTGAACCGCTTCTGGGATCGCTGGGGCGACCAGTGTTGGAGGAGTGTACTCATCGTGCCTCTCACGATGGTCATTGAGTATGTCCCTTAAATCATCATCCATGCGTCTCTGCTCGCTAACTCCTAGCCGATCAAAGACGTTATGCCTAGGTTTCACCCCAGCGTTATGGCTTGCTGGCCTATTTTCTCCAGGTGGGGGGCTTCTGTCTCCACCTCTTTCCTCATTCCTCCGACCATCATTTCCTCTGTCAAAATCGGCTTCATTATAGTCATGGCCATCCCTAACCTGTGGCCGACTTCGGCGTGATCGACTGTTCACGCTATTTCCTCCTCGGGCTGGTATTTCCCGAGCGTCAGGGGGAGGCCTGCGCTGGTTTTTGGGTCCCCGTGCATTATTATGTCGTGGGGGGCCCTTGACCGCAGAGCCTGACTTGTTGTTCCTTCTGTTAGCAGAAGGACGCTGCCCCCTGCTCGGCGGATTTGGCTATTCGTCCCCTGGGCGTTTAAGGCTGCGGGGCGGTTGCCCGACCCTATTCTGCCTCTGGCACTGGGGATTGCCTCGACGAGCTTGAGATGTAGGCTGCTGCACAGGATCCCGAATTGGGACATCATCCTGAGCCACAGGTGGCTGCTCCGGCCTCTGGGGGCTTACTGGCTGGAGTGGAGGACTTGGATTGGAAGCCCGCTATGGTGGCGCACTCGGTGGCTAATCCGGCTGAGAGGCCGGCGTAGCTTGTCCTTGAGCCAATTGAATGGCTGCTTCGATAGTGGCCATGACATCCCTCTGCCGACGGTCCATGTCCACCTGCCGCTCACTCAGCTCCTAGCGTTGACGTTCAATTTCTCTCTGCTACAACGCCATTGTCTCCGCTGCATTCTCCTGATTGGCCCTCAGATTGGCCAACTCATCCTGCAACACCCCCAGTGTTGCCCTCAGTGTTTCCGTATCGAACTCCTCCTCTTCAAACTCTAAATGTGGTTCATTCTCCACCACATTTGGAGGAGGAGGTTGAGATGATGCAGTGCCAGCGGCTGTCCAGCTCTCTTAGATGTCTTTGCCATTAGATTTTCTTACAACTTCTTGATCATTCTCTCAAATTTTGACCCTCGATTTGGACAACGACACAGATTCAAGAATACAACAAGAAATGAGATAATAATCAAGAGTTTAATCTAAGGGTAAAGAATAGACATAGACGATTTATAGTGGTTCAGCCCCAATAAATGGTAATGACCTACGTCCACTTAGTGCTATTATTAATATTGAATCCTAATGCCGTGATCAAACAACTAAGGTTCTTGAGTTTCACAAACCTTGGGAGAATTACAACAAGACGATGGATAATCATACTGCATGTTCTTTCTCTCAGTATTCAGGAAAAAGATTCAAAGGTCAAAAGCCCTTTCCTTGAGCTATTTCATGCATATTTATAGGCTCAAGGGGGGGTTACATGAGCCAATGGGCCTTAACTATCCTTAATATCCGTGTATCAAGGCAATAAAGAAGAAATAATCAACGTAGTTATTACAAGATTACAATCTTTTAAAGAAATAAACCGAATCATACGACCAGCCTGGTCGTATCTAATTGTGAGGTTTGACGAAGCAATGTGTAGCTAGTCGATAATCGAACAACATCTCCTTCTTTCGACTTTGCCACGTGTCAACCACGTGTGAGAAATCCTTGCCACATCATCAGTAGTCATTTTTGGGTAAATAGATTATAATTTTTCTACGTGCCAAAAACAAAGACGCCTCTACTAGTGGGGGCAAAAGGCATGCCCTCACTGTAGTCGTCCCCATATATATTTATAAGATTTATTATTTTAGAATGGTATATATTAAATGTATAAATGTGTATATTATTCATATTATTATTATTTATTATGTAAGATTATTTTTATTTATTATTCATTTTTGTTAATTTATTTAAAAATATTTACAAAAGTTTAATGATAATTTTTTTTATTCTATTATTGTAATGCCTTACTAATTAGGGTCTATTACCAAGTGTGTTTAAAATTAGTGTTGGACTCGCTAAACGAGTCATTTGGACTAAAAAAACTCAGCACCACAAAATATGTACACATCACCGCTATCGTTCTCTAACTCATGGCTAGCCAAGCTTCTCCTTACCCTTACCTGCACCACAAAGCACCCGTGAGCCAAAAGACTCAGCAAGAAAACATATTTAGAAGTTCGCAAACTATAACAACATGCTTAACAGTAATAGCTGGAACTAAGCATACACACTGTATAGGTGAGTGACCATAGGGTCACACAAGTGCGTGTCGCACTCCCTTTTGTTCATATGGCATCTAAGCCAGTCAAGTGTATAAGGCACTCCTAGGGCAGCCTAGCCATAAGGGCCTGCACTCAATGCAGATAACGCCGATCACGGCTTATAAGCTGAGCCTTACGGACCTTCGACTTATAAGTCAAGCCCTGGGAACCCTCAACTTATAAGTTGAGCCCCCTTTTAACCAGAAATACCCTTGACTAGTAGGTCAAGCTTTAATCAGATACAACAAACAGATTCTTTGTTAATAAGCCAAGCTTCCTAGCCAGAATAAACGTCCACATAATACATTCATCATACATGCAGATACAATGCACTACAGTATACTAAGTAGGTATGCACAAACACAATTATAATCATGCTCATTAGCTGGGCCCGAGCCCTAATCACATTACATTTAACAATCGATCAAGCCCCAATCATATTACATTAATAGCTGGGCCAAGCCCCAATCATACATTTCACGTATCGGGTGCAGTTTTCTTACCTCGATCCTTGTGCAAAGAATGAAATGACCTTGAGCGCTGATCCTGACTCGAGCCTAGCGAAAACCCTTAATTTCTTCTGCCCCAATCCGAACTCTGGCTGGAATCCTTTAGTTTTGTAGTTCTAAACTCCTCAACAAGCTCAATTTCCCTTCAATTCCTTTCAAGATTTCACTTGGGTCTAGCTTGAAAATCCCCTTGAGTGAGCTCCCAAAATGCTTCAACAATTAGAGAATAGGATGAGGGAATAAACGTGTAAGACCCTTTCCCAAAGGCTATTGCTAGTTGACCAACCCAAGTGGTCAAATGACCATTATGCTCCTCGCCCCTTATTATCTTAAAAGTTACCCTCAAGGGCAAATTAGTCATTTGGCATAATTCCCGCTAACCTCAAATTATCTCATACAATCCAAAATAATCTATCAAACCAAGATATCCATCGATAAATTCCTGTTACTCTATAATTTATGGTAATTTACCAAATTACCAAAATACCCCTAAGCTTACCCCGAGCCGGGTATTTTACCCTGTTGTGACTTTTTCGCTAACCAGATCTATAGGATCACCTCATGCCGAGTAACTCAAATATATCCACATAATAATGTGGTCGTAATCATATAACACACATATTTACAATTATACCCTCTTCGGGTCAAAATTATGAAAATGCCCTTCTAATAAGAAGCGGGCCCACATGCAATTTAATACACCTAAACATGCAAGCATAATCATATCATAATACAATTCACACAATAACATGCTCATAAGACACAAGCACTCTATTAATTCAATTATTGCCTCCCAACCCCCTAATCTAGGCACTAAGCCATATTAGGGAATTTGGGTCGTTACAATTATCCCCTCCTTACAGGAATTTCATTCTCGAAATTTTACCTGAACTGCTCGGGATACTGGTCTCGCATAGTTGACTCCAACTCCCAGGTTGCCTCCTCGACCTTGTTGTTCCTCCATAACACCTTAACTAGAGCTATGGTTTTGTTCCTCAGGACCTTGTCCTTCCTGTCTAATATCTGGATTGGCTGCTCCTCAAAGGATAAGTCTGTCTGCAGCTCTAGATCTTCATTGCTCAGTACGTGAGTCTCATCAAATACATACTTCCACAACATCAAAATATGAAACACATTGTGCACTGCCGACAATGCCGGAGGTAATGCCAATCTATAGGCTACTTGATCGATCATTTCCCAGATCTCAAAAGGTCCTAAAAATCTAGGGCTCAGCTTGCCCTTCTTCCCAAACCTTCTCACCCCCTTTAGTGGTGAGACTCTATGGAAGACATAGTCTCCCACCTGGAACTCCACACTCCTGCGCTTCGGATCTGCATAACTCTTCTGTCTACTTTGTGATGCGAGCATCCAAGCTCTAATCTTCTCGATAGCCTCATTGCTTCTCTGAACTGCCTCAGGACCCAAGTATCTACGTTCACCCATCTCATCCCAATGAATAGGTGATCTGCATTTCCTTCCATACAACATCTCATAAGGTGCCACTCCTATAGTCGCCTGGTAGTTGTTGTTGTAGGAAAACTCTACCAGAGGCAAATATTTACTTCAGGACCCCTCAAAGTCCAGTACACATGCTCTTAGCATGTCCTCCAATATCTGGATGGTCCTCTCAGACTGACCATCGGTCTGAGGATGATAAGTTGTACTAAACTTCAACTGCGTACCCATCACCTTCTGCAAACTTCCCCAAAACTTGGAAGTAAATGTGGGGTCCCGATTTGACACGAACGACCTCGGAGTTCCATGAAGACGTAGTATCTCTCTCACATAGAGCTTCGCATACTGATCAACTGTATAAGTCATCCTCACTGGTAGAAAGTGAGCTGATTTGATGTATCTGTCTACAATCACCCACACTGAATCGTGCTAGCCCACCGTCCTGGGCAATCCCACCACAAAATCCATTGTGATGTCTTCCCATTTCCACTTTGGGATGTCCAAGGGCTGTAGTAGCCCTGCTGGTCTCTGATGTTCAACCTTGATCTGCTGACACTTCAGACACTTGGCCACATACTCAGTTACGTCCCTCTTCATCACCGACCTCCAATATAAAGTTCTCAGGTCCTAGTACATCTTTGTGGTGCTGGGGTGCAAAGTGTACGGGGTAGTATAAGATTCATCTAGAATCTCCTGTCTGATAACAGTATCCATCGAAACACAGATTCCTCCTTTATATCTTAGCAAACCCGCATTTGATATTGTATAGTCCCTAGCCACTCCAGCTAGGAAGTCCTCTCTAACCCTCACTATTTATGGCTCTTGTAACTGACTCTTCTTTATCCTTTCTAGAAGAGTAGACTGCAGGGTAATATTGGCTAACTGGCCCACTACTAACTCAATCCCTGCTCTGGTCATATCCTCTACCAATTCCTTGGATATCTTCCTCGAACTGTACAACTGCCCTGGACCTCTCTGACTTAAGGCATTTGACACCACGTTGGCTTTCCCTGGATGGTAAAGGATGTCACAGTCATAGTCCTTCACCAGTTCCAACAAACGCCTCTGCCTCATATTCAAATCCTTCTATGTAAAGAAGTATTTGAGGCTCTTGTGGTCAATATATATCTCACACTTCTCTCCATAAAGGTAATGCCTCCATATTTTTAATGCAAAGACCACCGCTGCTAACTCCAGATCATGAGTAGGATACCTCTGCTCATAATCCTTCAACTGGTGTGATGCATAAGCAATAACCCTCTCTGCCTGCATAAGGACACAACTTAATCCTTGTCTCGAAGCATCACAATAAACCATGAACTTCTCCTGATATGTTGGAAGACTCAGGACTGGGGCGGTAATCAAATGCCCCTTCAACTCCTGGAAGCTGTTCTCGCATCTGTCTGACCACGCAAACTTCTGACTCTTGCTTGTCAGTTCTGTCAGTGGGGTAGCTATCCCTGAGAACCCTTCCACAAACTTCCTATAATAACTTGCCAATCCAAGGAAGCTTCTAATCATATTTTAAAAAAAAAATTAAATAAACAAATTAATTTGAAATTCAAAATTCAAATCCCAGTGATAGGGATGTGTGTGTGACGTCACTCACTGTCAAATACAATGAGTGGCATGTGCCACTATTTTCTATCCCTAGTTTTCTCATTTGTTTGATCAAATAATTTTAAGACAAGATATTTATCCCAAAATAAATATCAGTTAATTTAAAATTAACTTTATCTTAAAAAACTATCAGTTTTAAATAATTATCTTATAATAAGATAATAATTAAACTCTCTTAAATATTAATCCAAACATGATTAATATTTATTTTAATATAAAGTTTTTCAAATAAAAACTATATAGTTAATTAATTAATTGATTGATTGATTCACAATTAATCAATTGCCCATAATTATCACATAACTATTGTAGCGAAGACCATTACACTAAGTATTTTAAATAGTGCAAGACTTGCTAATCAAGTCGTTTGGATGTAAACGTGTCACTAAAGTCAACTAACGGATTATGGTTAAAAGATTTTGATCATAAAATAGTTGACTTTCATTAAAAATAAGAGTTGGTACATGGGATCCCAAAAATAATGTTTACAAGGCAATTGCAACCCTTAAAAGTAAATACAACCAAAGCCAACCTAAGTGGAAAAATACAATTTTGGCTCTAGTCCCTGTCAATCCTTCGGTCGTGGCGGTCGAGCAGCTGCTTATGTACACACTGCCCCCAAAGCTCTCTAACTCACGGCTGGCCCAACTTTCCCTTTCCCTTATCTGCACCACATAGCACCCGTGAGCCAATGCTCAATAAGAAAACTTAATTCACATGCACAAATGAACAACATTACATATGTAGTAAACTCAGAATGATCAAGTCAATAATAACATAACATAAGCAACCATCTAGACAATAATAAACAGTTTAATCCAACATGTAACTCCAACTCAACTTTCAGTACAGTTAGTTAAGTGTTGGCGTCCTTAGGCCGAGCCCTCTAGTTATTTAGCTGACCCCCGGCTCGCTTAGGCCGGGCTGCATTCTGCACACTTAACATTAGCCTCGACTCCCTTAGGCCAAACTTTCAGACCAAATATAACAAATAAATAGATTGTTGAACACGCAATTGAAAACAACACGAACAAACATGCCTATCTAGATATTCTCAGACACAGATATATTTACAATCTCATATATATTCATTTATAGGGGGTCTCATCCCCATTCACAACTCAGGTGCAGTTTTCTTACCTTGAGTCCTGAGCTGAAGATGTAGAGCGGTCCCGAGCACGATCCTCAATCCCGAGCCTTAATGGTAACCCTAGTCACAAAGTGTCAATGGATAAATATTAAAACCTAAACCAATTAAAAGATTTAGAATAACATACTAGCCTCTAGGACCCCGAATTCTACTAAACTGGGTAGTAGAATTCTTCCCGAGCACTTACGTTTGAGTTCTCGAGTCCAAAACCCTTATTTGGCTATTTCTCTCAATTAGAGTCGCGGCACGCTACAAGTCAGAGAGCCCCGAGGCTCTCTTCTGGGGGACGCGGGCTGCAGCACGCCTCTACCTGCGTCACGACACCTGGGCAAAAATTCAGAGGCTCCCAGCTTCTTCGCACACACGGGTCGCGGCGCCTGAAGAACAAGGTCGTGACTCAAGTCCAAAACCAAGAAAAACCTACATATTTTCACTACATTTTTCCTCAGCCTAATCCATTAAAATCCAACATAACATGCACAAAAATCAGAATTGAGCCTCTACACCTCAATAGTATACTCAGACCAACACAATCACCTAGAAATCTAACCAAAAATCCTCCTAGGAACTTAAGAAAACCAATTCTAATAGCATAATTTCACCATGAAATCAAGACTTGGACCTTACCTTGATGATGACTCCGACCTTGAGCTGGACCTTAACCAATCCTAGCTTCAATTCTTCAAAAAGAAACTCAACCCTTCCCCTTGAATTCATTAAAACTTCAAATGTCTCCCAAGGCTCTAGAGAGAAAGAGAAACGATAGAGAGCTGAGAGAGAGTGCTATCTTCTTTTCTCTTCTAATTATTTCGCAATTCAGCTAAGTCTATCTTCTAACATCAACAACAAGGTCTAAAGTGCCCCTAAGTGAAAACCTCTCATTTCAATCGCCTCAAGGGAAAAATGGTCATTTGCCCCGCTTCTCGCTAATTCCTCAAGTAGTCCTACAAATTCCCAATTAATCTCGACATACCCAACTAATCACCAAATAATTATCCGTTAACCAATAAATTCCAAATACGCACTAAGTCCCCAAAATACCCCTAGGCTCACTGTAATGTCCTCCTAATCTAGGATCATTACACTGTGTACTTTAAATTGTGTCAAACTTGCTAACCAAGTCATCTGGTTTAAAATGTGTAACTAAGGTTAATGTTAAGGGTTAAAAAAAATTTGGTCAAAAGAACCGGTGACTTTTATTTAAAAAGTTTCATACAGACGTGGGATCCCAAAATATTCCAACCAAACTTTTAAAAGGTATAAATACATCAAAAATTACATTCAGCCGGCCTAAGCGGCAAAAACAGGGCTACAACCCTAGTTCCTCTAAGATATTCCCAACCGTGGTGGTCGAGTAGCCGCATATGACACCTCCACTGAAGCTCTCCAACTCATGGTTGGTCAAGCTTTCCTTTTCCCTTACCTGCACCACAAAGCACCCGTGAGCCAAGGCTCAGCAAGAAAACTCAACATGTGCATAAACAAATACTTATCTAGCACGTCCAACAGTAATAACCTACACATATCATCATTCAGTTACAAACAGGTGGTCATTGGACCAATTTGGGGCCGTTGCCCTACACAATTGACCATAGAGTCAATCTCGGGGCCCTATGCCCAAGATACGTGACCATAGAGTCACCTGGAGCCTTTGCCCTTAGCCTTAAGTAACTAGTCGTAGAGCTAGTCCAGCGTACCTGGCGCTTTAATGTTTCATCGACCATAGGGTCGGTTAATGTAATAACACGTTGCTGGTTCAGGCCTAAGCCTTTCGGCTAGCGCACATCGCGCTATTGCCATCCTTGACTAATGAGTCAAGCCCTGATCCAGGAATACAGACCACAATATAGAAACAGATATGGATAGGCATATCCCAACAAATAAACACACATGCATATTAATCACATAACACCATCGAATAACCATTTTCACAATTCTAATCATACTTATTTAACGGGGCCTTATGCCATAACCATGGAATTCACACAACACTCATAAAGCACTTAAGCAGATATCGACCAACATGTGAAGCAAAAGCTTAAATATAAATGTCCTCTAGGCCCAAGCCTTAGTCAAGATAATTGATAACAGTCGAGCCAAGCCTTAATCACATATAACACGTATTAGGTGTAGTTTTCTTACCTCAGATCCGTATAGGTGTAAAAAAGAACGACTCTCGAGCACGATCTTGGTTCCGAGCCCCTAGCGGTAACCTAGTCACAACCATAAAATAGAATTCCATCAACAACGATCGAATAAAGGCTTCCGAACAGAGTCCTAGCCTCCGGGGCCTCGAGTTCCACTAAACTGGGTAGTGGAATCGATCTTGAGTCCTAAGAAAAAGGTTCCCTTTTAAAACAAACTCACCAAGGCCAAAATGCCCAGGCGGGCCGCGACCTGGTTCAGAGGGTCATGGCGTGCCCCTTCTATCAGCAAGCCCCCTCCTCTTTGTCAAGGGGCACGGGCCGCGACATGCCCTAGCAGGTCGTGGCGCGCTCCCCAAATAGAGACCTCCCAAGGCGCCTAGGCTCAGGATGAGTCGCGACCCTTCAAGAACACAACCATGACTTGCCCCCTCGAACCCAGGAATTCATCCATTTTTAGTAGCCAAATCCACTCCAAAATAACCCAAAATTACCCTAAAGCTATACTTCAAGTACCACAATAGTTCTAACATGTTCCCAGCAACAAAACCCAATAAAAATTCAGTCCTAAAACTCATTAAATCACCAATTCAATTCATAAGCTAGATGGTTCAAGAACACACTAAAGCAGCCATGTAATCACAGAATTTAAAGACAAACCCATGGTCTAGAGCTTACCTCCACTGATGATTAATCCCGCAAACTGCAGCAGAATTAATCCCCCAAATTTAAGCTTCAATTCTCTGATTTCTAGCCCAACAATTCCTTAGTTCCTTAATGGTTTTCTTAGGAAAGCTTTGAGAGCACAAAATTGAAAGAGAAGGAGAGAGAGTCGGTCCAAGCTTCTAAGTGTGTGTTTACTTGTTTTGTTTTTGTCTTTAGTTCCCTAAGTTAAGTGACTTAAGTTAATCCCGAGGCTCGGCGTACCAAAACCGTCCCCGAGGGCAAAATGGTCAAATTCCCCAATATCCCCTCCTAAACTCATTAACTTCAAATATATCTCCAATTATTTATTTCCATTACCCGATAACCCAATTAAATGCCTAATACCTAAAATACCCCTCGACTCGCCCCGAGTTGGGTATTGAGCCTAGTTGTGACTTTCGCTCTAACTTGCTCCCTAGGATCGCCTTGTGTCGAGTATAACCTAAATAAACCCACATAATAATGTGGTCTCACACATATATCACATAAATATACGATTATGCCCGCAATGGGCCAAATTATTAGAATTGCCATTCTGATAAAAAATGGGCCCACATGCATATTTCATATTTCTAAACATACTCAACTAACTATATAATCATATAATCCATATAATTACAATTAAAATACAACAGATAACCACATAATTCCATATATTGCAATCATGGCCCTAAGCCTTATTAAGTAATTTTGGGATGTTACAACTATCCCCTCCTTATAGAAATTTTATCCTCAAAATTTTACATGAACAGCTTGGGATATTGAGCTCGCATATCTGCCTCCAGCTCCCAGGTCGCTTCCTCGACCTTGCTATTCCTCCATAGTACCTTAACTAAAGGTATAGTCTTGTTCCTCAAGACCTTGTCTGTAACGCACTACTACCCAGGGACTATTACACTGTGCATTTTAAACAGTGCTAAACTTGCTAACCGAGTCATTTGGCTATAATCGTGTAACTAAGTGTGATTAACAGTTTAGGGTTAAAATTTTTGGTCAAAGATACAACGTTTCACTAAAACATCTACTGTATACATTGGGATCCCAAAATATATTTTAAAGGTTAATTACATTAAAAGATTTACAACCAGTCGACCTAAGCGGCAAAATAGGGTTTAACCTTAGTTCCTCTTTAAGCCCTCGGCCGTGGTGATCGAGTAGCCGCATATGTACACATCGTCACCTAAGCTCTCCAACTCAAGGATGGTCCAACTTTCTTTTGTCTTTACCTACACTACATAGCTCTCATGAGCCGACGCTCAGCAAGAAATCTTAAACATGCTCATAAGTAGATAATAATATGTCACCAAATCATAATAGGCATGCCTAGCAGTAATAACCCTATTCATGCATGCAAGCAGATACAAATAAATGATTATGGGGTCATGCGTCTTGAATAGATGGCTAATGAGTCTATCTCTGGGGACCTGCTTCATGAATAGATGACTAATGAGTCAATCTCTAGGTAGGTGACTGATGAGTCACTCTCTGGGAAGATGACTAATAAGTCTATCTCTGTATAGATGACTAATAAGTCTATCTCTGTGTAGATGACTAATAAGTCAATCTCTGGGTAGGTGACTAATGAGTCACACTCTGGATAGGTGACTAATGAGTCACACTCTGGGGCTCTGCACCTTAAGCCATGTGACGTTTCAGTCACCTGAGCCTTTTGGCCTTGGCTTTAAGTAACTAGCCTTTAGACTAGACAAGTGCTTTAGTTTTCTTCGACCTTGGGGTCAGTCAAGCATTTAATGCTCATGTTGATTAGATTTAATCATTTCGGCTTGTGTTAAACACGCTAATACCGTTTTTGACTCATAAGCCAATACCATACGACCAGTGCTAAGTAATACTGCTGATCTTGACTGATAAGTCACAGCTTCACAATCAATACTGACACCAAAGTCGATCCCTGACTAATAATTCAATGCTTCCTCAATGAGGTAATACAAACAGACATATGTCATATGTCAAATATGCAGATATAAGGCATTCAACATGCTTAATCAATAATCACAAGAAAAATTATAATCATGCACAATTACAGAGACTCAAGCTCTGACAAATTCCATATTTCACATTCATGCCATGCCATAATCACATGTATCGCATGCATCACGTACTGGGTGCAGTTTTCTTACCTTTGGTCCAAGCACTGGTTACCAATAAACGACCATCAAGCACAATCATGTTTCCAAGCCCCTAGCGATAACCTAGTCACAACCATAAATAGCATCCCGTGAAAAACGAGTAAATAAATACTTCAGGACCAAGTCTTAGCCTTCACGACGTCGAATCCTACCAAACCGGGTAGTAAGATCGATCTCGAGCCCTTAGGTTTAAGTTCCCATGACTAAAAACCCATTTTGGCCATTTCTGCCCTTTTGGGACGCGGCTTGATCAAGAACATGGGCTAAACCCTTCTCTGTCCGCATCGTGGGCCGCGGCTTGACAAAAAGGGGCAGTGGCCCGAAGTGCCCCCAACAGCCAAAAACCTTATTTTTTCAAGCCTAGGCCGCGGCACACAATAAAAAGGCCGCGACCCAACCATGAACACAACCCAAAAACTCTGATTTTCCCATTTCAAATCCTTCCAAAAACCTATCCAAAGACACCCAAATCTCATAAACAAAGTTCCCAGTCATCTCAATGGACCAAAACCATCAAAACCCAAGCTTCAAACCATTCAAAAACTCCTCAAAATGTAAATTCCAAATTCATAACTTAAGAAATTTTAGAAAACGGAAACTCAAAAATTCAAAGCTTAAATTACCTCTGATCATGTCGTTTCTCACCAAATCCTCCAGCTAATAAGCTTCTAATCTTTCCTAAAATCGCTACGCCTCGATCCTTGCTTGAATCTGAGTCCTAAAACTCGAGTTTCCTTCGAAAATGCGAACGGGTGTCGAAAATGGAACGGGAGGGAGAGAGAACGTTTTGAACGTTCTTTTATAACTCTGACATGTTACTTCAAGCTTAAGTAACCTCAAGCAAATCCTAATGCTCGGGGTCCCAAAAACGCTCCCGGGGTAAAATAGTCAAAATTCCCAGAAATCCCTCCTGATCTCACTAACTCCCAATTTATCATTAAATATTTATTCACACTACCCAATATCCTGGTAATGTACTAAATACCCCTTGACTCACTCCGAGTCAAGTATGGATCCCTTTGTGACTTTCCCACTGACTTGCCTCCTAGGATCGTCTCGTACTGAGTAACCCAAGCATACTCACATATTAATGTGGTCCCACACACACATATATCACATATATGCCAAATATTCCCAAAACGGACCAAATTATGAAAATTTCCCAATTGAACAGAAATGGGCTCACATGCATATTTAATACACCTAAACATGCATATCAAGTCATATCTCACATAATCACATAATGATACAGATAAATATCATATAATCACATAATTCCAAAATTTCTCCTTAATCAAGACCCTAAGCCCTATTAGGAAATTTTGGGTTGTTACATTGGCCTTCCTGCCTAGAATCAGAATTGGTTGTTCTTCATAAGACAAGTCTGCCTCCAATTCCAGATCCTCATAACTCAATACATGAGTTCCATCAGACACATACTTCCTCAGCATGGAAATATGGAATACATTATGCACACTAGACAGTGCAGGGGGTAAGGCCAACCTATAGGCCACCTGCCCGATCCTCTCCAGGATTTCAAATGGTCCCACAAACCTAGGGCTCATCTCGCCCTTCTTCCCGAACCTCTTCACCCCTCTCAGAGGTGAAACCCTAAGGAAGACATAATCTCCCACCTGGAACTCTACATTCCTCCGCTTCGGTTTTGAATAGCTCTTCTGTCTACTTTGAGATGCGAGCATCCGAGCTCTAATCTTCTCGATAGCCTCGGTGGTCCTCTGAACTGCATCAGGACCTAAATATTTCCTCTCACCCATCTTATCCCAGTGAATGGGTGATTTGCACTTCCTACAATATAGCATCTCATAAGGTGCCACCCCAATGGTATACTAATAGCTGTTGCTATAGGAAAATTCTATCTGAGGCAAATATTTACTCCAGAACCCTTCAAAGTCCAACACACATGCTCTCAGCATGTCCTCCAATATCTGGATAATCCTCTCAGACCGACCATCGGTCTGGGGATGATAAGCTGTGTTGAACTTCAGCTGTGTACCCATCGCCCTCTGCAAACTTCCCCAAAACTTGGAAGTAAAGATAGGATCTCTATCCGACACGATAGACCTCGGAGTCCCATGTAGGCGAACTATCTCTCATACATAGAGATCTGCGTACTGGTCAACTGTGTAATTCTTCCTCACTAGTAAAAAGTGGCTGATTTCGTATACCAATCCACGATGACCCAAATAGAATCATGCTAGCCCATTGTCTTGGGTAACCTTACCACGAAATCCATCATGATATCCTCCTACTTCCACTCTGGGATATCCAGAGGCTGCAATAACCCTGCTGGCCTCTGATGCTCAGCCTTAACCTGCTAACAAGTTAGGCACCTTGCCACATACTCAGTCACATCCCTCTTCATCCCAGGCCACCAATATAAAGCTTTCAGATCCTGGTACATCTTTGTGGTGCCCAGATGAAGAGAATAAGGGGTAGTATGAGATTCATCCAGAATCTCCCATCTGATCCCGGTGTCCATCGTAATGGAAATCCAATCCTTATACCTCAATAAGGCCATACTCGACACCGTATGGTCCTTAGCTACTCCAGCTAGGACGTCTCCTCTAATCAGCCACATCTGTGGGTCATCTAACTGCTTCTCCTTGATTATTTCCAGAAGAGTAGACTATAAAGTGATGTTGGCTAATCGGCCCACCACTAACTCAATCCCTGATCTAGTCATGTCATCAGCCAATCTCTTCGTTATCCATTTGGCACTATATAGATGTCCCGGACCCTTCTGGCTTAAGGCATCTGCTACCACGTTGGCTTTCCCAGGGTGATAGAGGATTTCACAATCATAATCCTTCACCAACTCTAACCAACGTATCTACCTCATGGTCATATCCTTATGGGTGAAGAAGTATTTTAGACTCTTGTGGTCAGTGTATATCTCACACTTCTCACCATACAAGTAGTGCCGCCACACCTTTAGTGCAAAAACTACCGCTGAAAGCTCTAAGTCATGTGTGGTGTATCTCTGCTCATATTCCTTCAACTGACATGATACGTAGGTAATCATCTTTCCTGTTTGCATAAGTACACAACCCAGACCCTGCCTTGAAGCGTCACAGTAAACTACAAACTTATCCTGATCTATAGGAAGGCTCAAAACTGGAGCAGTGATCAAGCTCTTCTTGAGCTTCTGGAAATTGTCTTCAAACTTGTCTGACCAAAAAAACTTTTGATTCTTGCAGGTTAACTCTGTCAGTGATGACGCAACCTTGGAGAACCCTTCCACAAAGCGTATATAATACCCTACCAATCCCAAGAAGCTCCTGATCTGATGCATTCTTCGGTCTTGGTCAATCTCTGACCGCCTCAATCTTCGTCGAATCTACCTTAATTCCATACTTACTAACTATGTGACCTAAGAAAGTCACCTGCGGCAACCAAAACTCGCATTTCTTGAACTTTGCATATAGCATGTTTTCTCTCAATCTCTATAGTACCAATCTAAGATGCTGCTTGTGCTCTGTCTCTGTCCGAGAGTATATCAATATATCATCAATAAAGACAATCACAAACTGGTCTAGGTAGACCTTGAACACTCAGTTCATCAAATCCATAAATGTTGCCGGGGCATTAGTCAACCCAAATGACATCACCAAAAACTCATAATGCCCGTACCTAGTGAGAAAAGTTATCTTCGGTATATCCTCCTCTTTGATCCTCATCTAGTGATAACCAGATTGAAGATTGATCTTAGAGAATACTGTTCTACCCTACAACTGGTCAAACAAATCATCAATCCTTGGCAGAGGATATCTGTTCTTGATAGTCAACTTGTTCAATTCTCTGTAATCGATACACATCCTCACAGAGCCGTCTTTTTTCTTCATAAAGAGGACCGGTGTGCCCCACGGAAAAAGAATGGGCCTGATAAAACCCATGTCTAGTAACTCCTGCAGTTGAACCTTTAGTTCCTTCAGCTCTACTGGAGCCATCCTGTAAGGTGCCCTAGACACTGGCTCTGTCCTTAGCACCAATTCACTTACAAATTCAATCTCCCAGTGTGGAGGTAACCTTGACAGATCCTCTGGAAACACGTCCATAAACTCACAGACTAATTGGGTCTGCTCTGGTCCCACTGGCACGACCTGAGTGGTATCCACCATGCTAGCTAAGAAACCTATGCATTCCCCCTGTAATAGGTCTCTAGCTTTAAGTACTGATATAATAGGTATACGAGGTCCATACACAGTGCCAACAAAAACAAAAGGGTCCTCACCCTCTGGCTCAAAGGTTACCATCTTCTTCTTGCAATCTATCGATGCCCCATACTTCTCTAACCAATCCATACCCAGAATTATGTCAAAATTGGTCATCTTCAGCTCTACCAAATCAACTAATAACTCCCCGCCATCCACTGTAACTATTAGTGATCTAACCCATCTCCTGGAAACCACCAACTCCTTAGTAGGCAACATCGTGCCAAACCCCACAGGATAAAAGTCACATGGTCTACACAACCCATCTATAACCTACTAGCAACAAAAGAGTGTGTAGCACCCGAATCAATAAGAATAATATAGAAGGTTCCAGCACTAGAAAGCTGACCTGTAACTACAGAGGGACTAGCCTAGGCCTCTGCCTAGGTCAGGGTGAACACCTGAGCTGGCGTCAGGCTATCCACCTTCTTTGGCTCCTCCTTTTTGGCTCTCGGGCGGTCTTTCTTCAAGTGCCCCGTACTACCGCAAACAAAATAGGCCTTCGCCCGACACTCCCCAATATGGCGCCTCATGCACCTATCACACTCTGGGAATGCCTTCCATGCCCACCGCCGCTCTGGCGACTCATCTGAATGCCTCGTGGCCTCCTATCTGGCCCTGAAATTGAAACTGTATCCGGAGTCTTCCTCTTCTGATCACTGGGGCCTCCACCCCTACAAAAACCTGAGAATGGAGGTCCTGGCCTCCTAGAATCCCTTTTGGCTGCATTATCACGCCAGATCTTGTTCTCTGTGTTCTCAGCTGCAAGCCCCTTCTCCACAGCCTGTGCATAGGTAGTCACTCCTGGCACAATAGTAATACGAATATCCCAGGCTATCATAGGCTATATCCCCTGAAGAAATCTCTCTCTTATGGTCCCATCAGTGGGCACCAGATCCCCGACAAACTTTGCCAACTTGTCGAACTTCAGGGCGTAATCAGTCACTGCCATGTTACCCTGAGGTAATTTGCTGAACTCTTCAGCCTTCCCAGCTTTAACTGCATCATTGTAGTACTTCTCATTGAATAGAGTTTTGAACTCTTCCCATTCCATGGTGGTAACTGCTCTGGTTTGGGATACTACCTCCCACCATATTCAGGCATCCTCTCGAAATATATAAGTGGCGCAGGCCACTCTTTTGAAATATAATATAATGTAATATTATATTATATTATAATATAATGTTTTAGATTAAATAAATGTGACAAAGAGTGTCACATATTGTAACATATAATAGAGACTTACAATATTTAGATATATGAGATATATCCAAATAATGTAACATATTTGGTGTTACAAATTTGTAAATTCCAAATATTACCCTTTATTGTGTAAATTTGTTGTTACACAATATTGAGATGAATTTCATAAAGCCATATGTGAAATGGCTGTTAAAGATATGATTTTAACCCCAATAATGTGTTTTGGGAGTTATAAAATCATTTGGGAGGGTTTGGAACCATTTGGAAAAATAGCACATTTTTAAGTGCTGAAATTGATCAGTGGCCGCTGCCTATGGGACAGAGACCAGTGGCCGCGGCCACAGGCCAAAAACTGACCAATTTTTCAGTTTTTTCAATCTTTGTTGAACGGCTCAAAAAACCCAAATAACTCCCAAATCTCATTTTTAATTCCATATTAATCCAATTAAACATTGGTAACAGCCATGGGGGTTGGTGGAATTTAAAATTCAAAGGGTGTCTCTAAACTCTATAAATAGGAGCCTATAGCTCACTTGTAAGACACAACATTTCTATCCATTAGAGCACTTGGCTAGAAACACCTTGAGGCTTGATAATTCCAGAAAGCATTTCCTATAATCTGTGAGAGATCCCTTAGTGCTTGAGTTAGGGGGAAATAAGCTTTTGGACAAAAGTTTCAAACCTTGTTCAAGTTGGTGATCCCCAACACTCTTCACTTTGGTAGTGTGAGTGAGAGTTGTTTATCTTTTGTTTATTGTTCCTTTCTTTCATTCTATTGCTTTTCATCTTTATATGGTTCTTCTCTATTTACTTGTATTTCTTGTTCAAGAGTTGTAATCTTTTCTTTTCTTTTGTTTTAAACACTTTACTTTATTTGTAACCTTTTGCTTAGAGTTGTATTTTACTATTCTCTTCTTCTTCATCATCTTCTTCATTTTCTTTGTTTATTTGTAATTTTCAGTTATAGAGTTGTAACTCCTTTTAATCAATCATTATTTTTTGTAATATATTGCATAGAGTTGTAATTTCCATTGAGGCAAATCTATTTTTCCCTAACAACGTGACCATAGAGTCACCTGGGGCCTTTGCCCTTAGCCTTGAGTAATTAGCCATAGCGCTAGTCCAGCGTACCTGACGCTTTAATGTTTCATCGACCATAGGATCGGTCAATGTAATAATACGTTGCTGGTTCAGGCCTAAGCCTTTCGGCCAGCACGTAGTGCGCTATTGTTGTCCTTGACTAATGAGTTAAGCCCTGATCCAGGAATACAGACCACAATACAGAAACAGATATGGATAGGTATATCCCAACAAATAAGCATGCAAGCATGTTAATCACATAACACCATTGAATAACCATTTTCACAATACTAATCATACTTATTTAACGAGGCCTCATGCCCTAACCACAGAATTCACACAACAGCCATAAAGCACTTAATTACATGTGAAGCAAAAGCTTAAATATAAATCTCCTCGGGGCCCAAGCCCTAGTCAAGATAATTGATAACAATCGGACTAAGCCCTAATCACATATAACACGTATTAGGTGTAGTTTTCTTACCTCGGGTCCGAGTATGCGTAAATAAAAATGACCCTTGAGCACGATTCCGGTTCTAAACCCCTAGCGGAAACATAGTCACAACCATAAAATAGAATTCCATCAACAACGATCGAATAAAGGCTTTCAGACCGAAACCTAGCCTTCAGGGCCTCGAGTTCCACTAAACCAGGTAGTGGAATCGATCCCGAGTCCTAAGAAAAAAGTTCCCTTTTAAAACAAACTCCCCAAGGCCAAAATGCCCAGGCAGGCCGTGACCTGGCTCAGAGGGTCACAATGCGCCCCTATCAGCAAGCCCCCTCCTCTCTGTCAAGGGGCACGGGTCGCGACATGCCCTAGCAGGTCGTGGCACGCTCCCCAAATAGAGACCTCCCAAGGCGCTTAGGCTCAGGATGAGTCGCGACCCCTCAAGAACACAACCATGACTTGCCCCCTCGAACCCATAAATTCATCCATTTTCAGCAACCAAATCCACTCCAAACTAACCCAAAATTCCCCCAAAGCTATACTTTAATTACCACAATAGTTCTAACATGTTCCCAGCAACAAAATTCAATAAAAATTCAGTCCTAAACTCATTAAATCACCAATTCAATTCATAAGCTAGATGGTTCAAGAACACACTAAAACAGCCATGGAAACACATAATTTAAAGACAAAACCATGGTTTAGAGCTTACCTCCACTAATGATTAATCCTGCAAACTGCAACAGAATTAATCCCCCAAGTGTAAGCTTCAATTCTCTTATTTCTAGCCCAAAAATTCCTTAGTTCCTCAATGGTTTGCTTAGGAAAGCTGTGAGACACAAAAGTGAAAGAGAAGGAGAGAGAGTCGGTCCAAGCTTCTAAGTGTGTGTTTACTTGTTTTGTTTTTGTCTTTAGTTCCCTAAGTTAAGTGACTTAAGTTATTCCCGAGGCTCGGGGTACCAAAAACATCCCCGAGGGCAAAATGGTCAAATTCCCCAATATCCCCTCCTAAACTCACTAACTTCAAATATATCTCCAATTATTCAGTTTCATTACCCAATAACCCAATTAAATGCCTAATACCTAAAATACCCCTCGACTCCCCCCGAGTCGGGTATTGAGCCCAGTTGTGACTTTCCTGCTAACTTGCTTCCTAGGATTGCCTCATGCCGAGTAACCCAAATAAACCCACATAATAATGTGGTCTCACACATATATCACATAAATATACGATTATGCCCACAACGGGCCAAATTATCAAAATCGCCCTTCTAATAAGAAACAGGCCCACATGCATATTTAATATTTCTAAACATGCTCAACTAACTATATTATCATATAATCCACATAATTACAATTAAAATACAACAAATAAGCACATAATTTCATATATTTCCATCATGACCCCCTAATCAAGGCCCTAAGCCTTATTAGGTAATTTTGGGACGTTACACTCGCTCGAGCCGGGTATTAGACCCCGTTGTAACTATTCTGCTAATCCGCTCACCAGGATCGCCTCAAGACGAATACTACAAATATATCCACATGATAATGTGGTCTTAATCATTTAATACATATAATCACATTTATGCCCTCATCGGGCTAACATTACAAAATGCCCTTATTAACAAGAACGGGCCCACATGCGTATTTAATACACCTAACACATGCATTTATATCCATATTATCATATAAATCATGTATGCCACATAGTAAAACATTTAATCAATTAATTTCCCACATATATCCAATTAGGTCGTCCTGACACACTAACCAAGACACTAAGCCTTATTAGCATTTTTGAGACGTTACAACTATTTTCTAGCCCTGGAAAGTTAATTCTCTTGCAATTTAGTCATTCTCTATATAAATCTTTCTAGTGATATCCTTAGCCTTGACAGTGTAGGATATGGGCGACTTAGGGACCATGGACCTATAATACGAAGCTCCAATAAACCACACTATGAATTAAACTCTTTAATTCAATAATCTTATTTATTAATTCCATGATTAATCAACTATAAATATGAAATTGTACTCTAAGAATTTATAGAATTATATTTACATAGTTTTCTCTTGTAGTCCATTGATATAATCAATAAATGTATTTCTATCCTCCATTTATTGGTTCATTAATTAGAGCTGGTCAAAATTACTGTTTTACCATTTTATTTACCTCCTGTTCCTTAAGTACCATTAATTCACTAGTGAATAGTTAATCTATAATCAAATTATAGATTTGAGCTCAATAACTATTCTGTTCCAGAATTAACCCTTAAATGAACCAATATTCAATCCATTAGGAGAGCATGGATTCCATTATTATAAAATAATGTTCCCAGCCTGTAATGCCCAGAAATCCCTAATGCAGTTTAATGGTTGGATTAGTAGGGCGGGAGGGCCATAATTGATTTATTATGCCATTAAAGGATTATATGCATGTTTATATGAATTATATTATAATATGATGTTAAATGCATGCATGTGGGTCCACATTTCATCATAGGGGCATTTTGGTAATTTTGGCCCGTTGAGGGCATATTTGTATATTTTGGTGCATGTTTGTGATTTATGGATGAGATTCCATTATTATGTGGATATGTTCGAGTTATTCGGCATGAGACGATCTTAGAATGCAAGTTAGCGGTTTTGTCATAATGAGGTCAATTATTGGGATATTGAATAATGAGAATGATTATTTGATGATATATTGGGAGTTAGTAAGACCAGGAGGAAATTCTGGGAGTTTTGACTATTTTGCCCCCAGTGACGTTTTTGGGACCCCGAGCATTATGACTTATTTGAGGCTACTTAAGCTTGAAGTAACCTGTTAGAAAGAAAACTACGTTCAAACACTTTTCTCTAGCACCCGTTATCTTTTTTTTACCATTCGTCGTAATTTTAAGTTTTAAGTTTTAGAGTTTCTAAGCTCTGATTTGGATTTTGTGTGTTGATGAGTTTTTTATTTGTTTGAGCCTCGGGATTTGATGATTTTGGATCATTGGGATGTTTAGGAACTTTGATTTTTGGATTTGGAGATGTTTAAGTAGGTTTTTGGAAGGATTAAAAGGTGGAAAATCAAGGTTATGGCTGAACTTCTAGGTGGGGCCACGACCCTGTTCTTGGGCGCGGGTTATGGCTGAACTTCTAGGTGGGGCCACGACCCTGTTCTTGGGCGCCGTGGCCCGAGCATGGTGCAGATGGGCGGTGGAGTTGAGGGGCCGCGGCACTGGAGAAGGAGGGCAGCGGTGCTTGCTTCAGGCGCTTCTATCTTGGCTGGGGGTCGCAACTCAGTGAGGTGGGGGCCGCAGTGCTTGAGGGTTTTGAGGCCAAAGTAGAGTTTTGATCATGGGAACTCAAACCTTAGGCCTCGGGATCGTTCCTACTGGTTTAGTAGGATTCGATGTCCCGGAGGCTAGGTCTTGGTCTGGGAACCTTATATTACTCATTTTATTGATGGAATTCCATAATTTGTTATGACTAGGTGATCGCCAAGGAACTAAAAGCCTGATCGTTCTCAAGGGTCGTTCTTTTACTAATTCTTGCTCGAACTAGAGGTAAGAGAACTGCACACCATGTGTGACATGCATGGTTATTCTTGAGGCATGTTGGATTTTTAAATGTGGACATTGAATGCATATCTAATGCTTAGCAAATCTTACTCATTTGTGCATGGCACTGACTGAATAGTCATAATTGGCAATGGTGTTAGTATTAACTATGAAGCTGTGACTCATTAGTCAAGTTCGGTAGTAGTACTGAGCACTGGTCACCTGGCATTGACTCATAAGTCAAGAACGGTCTTTGCGTGTTTAATGCAAGCCAATAAAGATTAGATCTAATCGCCATCTGCATTGAATGACTCAAATGAGCATTAATGCCGGACCGACCTCAAGTTCGATAAAAACTAAAAGTGCTTGTCTAGCCAACGGCTAGTCATTTAGAGCCAGGGCCAACGAGCCCCAGTGACTGTTTAGTCACATGGCTATGGGTGCTGAGCCCCGTAGTGACTACCCATCAGTCACTCATCTGATTAGAGCCAGGGCCAGAAGGCCCAGGTGATTGCATCGTCATGAGGCTATGGGTGCTGAGCCCTATATTGACTCACTCATCAGTCACTCATCTATTAAGCTTATGACTTACTCATCAGTCACTCATCATGGTTTACTAGAACCTCAAGTGTTAAATCACTCATCTGTTTAGGACTATAAGCTCTGTATGATTATAATAATAATCATTTGAAAATATTTATATGCAGTATTGAGTTTTCTTGCTGGGCTTTGGCTCATGGGTGCTATGTGGTGCAGGTAAAGGGAAAGAAAAACTCACCTAACCTTGAGTGGAGAGCTTAGGTGGTGATGTGTACATATGTAGCCGTTTGACCACCACGGCCAAGGAGTTCTCAGAGGAACTAAGGGGTTTGCCCTATTTTTGCCGCTTAGATCAGCGGGTTGTAAATTTTATACTGTAATGATCATTTTGTATCGTAAATAACTTGTAAATGTTTTGATGGGCCCATGAACAATTTTATGTTCTAAATAAAATTTATCATTTCCTTTTGATTGGTTTTCCACCTTAACCTATTAATAACACCTAGAAGCATGTTTTTAACCAAAGAACTCAATTAGCGAGTTAAGCACGGTTCAAAGTTCACAGTAACGGTCCTAGAGTAACCAGGGCGTTACACAACCATTCATGATATTGAATATAAAAAAAAAAAAGTCACTAGCCTCATTATATCAAGAGACCTTAACGAATGAATCAAAAGATCCAATAAACACAAACAAGAGTTCATGTTCACTTAGAATTAAGACTGATCTGCTAATGATCATCTATTATTATAAGAATCAAATCTTTATGGCAAACGGTAAGTTTATAAAGATAGTTAATTCATATCGGTCTTGTCATATATAATCACTATTATATACAACACATTTACCAAGATGTCTTTCCACATTAGTAATTCGAATCTAGACTACTTGCATCCTGTATGCTCAATAAACCGTACTAGTAACCATTCATTAAAGATTCCATACTTTAATATGTTACTGAATATTTTATTCATTGTATATGATCTTAATTCTCTCGTACTAATACAAGATCATATCATCATAAATGAATATGAAATTTTATGATATTTATACAAATTATTCAAATAATAATTATAACAATCAAATAGAATAAAATTGTACTGTTATTTAAATCAATAAAATGTCTTTTTACATGTTTTTAGGGCATAAACCCTAACAAGTTCATAGTTTTGAAGTGAACTAATGAGCTCATCAAAATCAAGGGTACAACATCATGACATTATTCAATGGAGGTTACATTGGATTTGAACTTCCTAGGGAGAGCTCCGAGCACCTTCCTCGCAAGTTTGGAGTCCGAATAAGTTTCATCTAGAACAAAGCATTCATTAGTAATGTCACATAATCTAGCATGAAATTCAGTTTTAGATCATCATTTCTCATGTTCAAATTTTCAAACTTAGTAGTGGGAGATCTCAATCTAGATTTTTTGACATTTTTAGTTCCTTCATTTTTAATTTGTAGCTTGTCCAAAGCATCTTTGGCTATTTCACAATTGGCTACAACCTTCATTTGACTCATAGAAATTGCATTAAAGATGACATGAACTCTTTTGGGGTTCCAATTTGCCTTTTCAATCTCAGTCGTAGTCCATTCTGACAAAGGCTTCTTTTTGGTCTCCTCACCATCTTTTACGGTAGGAGGAGTCCAACCATCAACCACGACACTCCACACATGCTCATATATGGCTTTGAGAAAAGCTGCCATTCAAGCTTTCCAACACGCATAGTTGGTTCCATCAAGCATGGGGGGTCTAGAAGTAGACCCTCCTTCTTTAAAATAATCCATCAAACACAATCAAGGTAGCAAGTACACACAAAAAAATGCAGGAAACCAACAAACACTAACCGCCCCTAAGGAACCAACCAAAACCAACTAAGAAGAAGCAAAGACCAACACACAAGCTCTGATGCCAAATGAGAGTTGGCTAACCACTCCTACTGGTTTACCTACTTTAATTAGCACTCTAAAATCAGATTCATCTCAAGTAAAGGTGCAGAAAAATAAAAAATGACACATTCATTTTTATATGGTTTAGCATTGATTTCTCATAACCTACTCAATGGGACCTTGTCTAGAGGTGAATCAAATCCACTAACAATACTCAGAGTTATTATAAGTTACAATGCAGTAAACACAATTTAAAAATTCCTTTCAAATTGCCTTACAACACAAGCAATCGACTCTCTATTTTAGTGAAAATCTTTAAGCAACCAGCCTCCCGCTGGTATAATTGTTTGTTGGACTCCCTCCAGATGCTGGACTCCCTCCAACTTCAACTCGAGCTCCCCTTGAGACTCAGCTTGAACTCCCTCAAAGCTTTAAACCAGAATACCTTAAATGAATGGTGAACTTCCACCAAAATGCCATGGGCCAATGAATGATTCAGACCTTTTGCAGAGAATTTTTATGATGAAATAACTTTTTAGTTGCTAAAAAGGTAGTGTTAACACGCACAAAATGAATGTGTATACTAGGGTACAAAATGGGAAAGTCAGCTAAGCAAAACATATATTGAATTAAAAATCACGTGCTACTGGGCTTTCAGTGTTGTAACATGAAAACCATGTCTAAACATGAAGTTCAAAACATGACAAAAATTTACACTTATAAAGTACGTAAAATGTCTAACTTTGATTCATTTTTTGTTTGTTTTATTTTTTATAAGACTTGAGTTAGGATAGGGTAACCAGTTACATAAATACAATATTCATACTATGGACAAAAGATACTAATTTGATTTGAATAAATATGGCAGCTAGCTACCTACATTAATCAGTTTTAATATTGTAACCCATTATTCACATTGTCCTTCAGTTTTTTTTTACTGCTATCGATCACCTTATTTGCATTATTTTTGCATATTTTCAAGGAGATAATAGGCTATTTAATTACTACATGAGTGAATAAAAAAGTAACTACTTCAAAGGTGGTGACATGTTACCTACCCCAGCAGTAAGAAAAGAATATAACTACTTTGAAGGTGGTAATACGTTACCTACCACACGAGTGAATAAAAAGATAACTAACTTGATAGTGGTAACCAATTATTACCAAGTCATCAACAAATGTAAAATGACTAATTTGATAGTGGTTACCAGTTACCACCACATCAGTAAAAGTAAAAAAATAAAACATGCAAAGAATGATATACATGCAAAAATGGGTAACCATTACTTATCTGTAACAAAACATAAATTTGGAAAAGGCATGATAACTGGTTATTAATAATTTAATAAAAAAGATATTTAGTAACCAATTACTTTTTTTTTAGTTTCAAATTGGATGGTATCTGATTACACATATTTGCAATAAAATGAATAGCCAATTACCAATATACTAAAATTTGAGTAACTAGTTACCAAACCTTTTACTAGAGAAAATTAATTGGAGCAATACGTTGTTTTTATTTTATTTATGGAGAACAAAACAACATGAGTAACACCAACATCCAATAGAGACATTCCTATACATACCTCCACAACATATTATAATTATATCCTCTAATATATATTTGTGTGTATATATATATATATATATATATGCATGTATAGATAAATATGTGCATTTCTTTTATGTGATGTGTGGCATTCCTGTTGTAGTTGATGTGTGTTTAATGAATAGACTCGTGCTCTTATTTTGAGACACATCTCATTAAATAAATAAATTGTTAGAAATAATATACCGAAGAAGAAAGAAATATATTAATATATTTAATATAAAATAGAAATATAAAAACATATATTATAAAGAATAAACTAAAGTTGAGACACGCGAAATATTTTCCTTAAAGCAGATTTGCTTCCTTTATTTGAACGGTACTAGAGAATTCGTGAGCAACTACTTCCCAGGATACAATAACTATCAAGCAGGACGAATGCACCACTGAGTCTGCTTAGGCGAACTCGAAACAAACCGAAAAAGACTAAGTGTGTGATATTCTGTATCTGTGTGTGATATTCTGTATCAGTATGTCCTAGAATGAGAGGAGAAGCCTCTTTTTATAAGAGTTGAAAAAGTGGGTGAATCAAGTGCATTAATGCCCAAATATCCAACAAATCTGGTATCTTAATAGGTGAAAATCAATCAGAATTAATTACCTTTATTCTGGTAATATCAGCAGTTACGCAAAGTAATTTTCTGATGACCAATCAAAATTAATCATACTTATTCTGGTAATATCAGTTGTTACCTAAAGTGATTTTCTGACAGTCAATCAGAATTAATTACACACTATTTTGATATCTTAATTTTAACTAAAGTGATTTGCCAAAATCAATAAAAATAAATCACACAATATTTAAATAATATCGTTACCATTTTAGGCATCAATTTCTGGTTCACTCAATTTTTTCCAACATAAATAAAATTAGATAAAATGACATGATATCTTTATGGGTCACAACTCTTTTCTTCCGCAGTCTTACTTGCACAATGATTTGTATAGACGAACACAATCCTCTTTATGGCAAATGAGCTTGTCTTACTATTAATTCAACTAGCTATAATCTCTTGGATTACTAGCATTCTGGATCGGTTTATGGTCAGTATACAAAGGTGAATATGCTCTTCAAGCTCTTCTAGTTGCTCCAAAAAGCTGGAATCCTGAGCATGAAACTCCTTCACTACCTCCTTCAATAGCTCAAACTTCTTACTCCTCACACATATATCAGCCACAGATTTTTTGTGCTCCACCTCATTATGTAACCTTCTCACCATTTGACTCATCGTATCAAAATCATTGATCAATATAAAAACCCCTTTTGCAGCTACATCAAGCTGCTCACCAACCCCACCTCCGGAGGTTACCCTGCCAGTGCCCCACCCAACCCGATTTCGAGCCGCCGAATCCAACTTTCTCTTCTTACCCAAGTAAATTGAAGAACAGCCCATTACAGCCGGAACAGCCACAAGACCAAACATGCCATGCAATATTGCAAAGACTAACAAGGCAACCAAGAGCAAACTATGCGATATCACAAGGCCAACTCCTCCAACTTTCTTGCAAATTTTTATGAGATTTTCTCTCCTTTTGATCTTCTTCTGTTTGGAGGTTAGTTTATGGAGCAAAACCATGTAGCTTTCCCGAATATCACGATATTGAAGAGGGCTTATAATTGTCAAAGGGTTTATTCTAAGCAATGCAATCGAAGTGAGCTCTCTGAATATGGTTCGGAAATAATATTGGTCACTATGATGATGATCTTCATGATTACTACTACTACTACAATCATGTAGTATAAGTACCCTTTTGCTCATCTTAATCACCTTTTCTATTTTCCGATAGTCCGAACGAGTTTGATGAATGCTTCTTAAAAGCAATTCGCATATGTGACATGCTCGTATGCTTGCGTCGAAGTATTCGATCAACAGGTGGTGGAATTTTAAGCTCTCCATCATGTTCTTCAGTATTTCTGGCCTTGGTTCCAATAAATACTCGGAGATCTCCAAATAGAATGGCGACGACGATGATGATAATCTAGTAGTAGTGTTTGTTGTTAATCCTGATTGCCCATGAACTCTTCCCCACATATCTTCATAAGACCTTGTTCGGAAGGCGTTCGCGTACTCTTCATTAACACTTAACTTGCTGGACAAGCTATTATTGCCCTCCATGCGTGATGATCTGCCTGAGAACATGAATTTGCGAACACTACATAAATATCAAAAGTGAAGAAAAAGAAATATAAAAACAAATATATATGCATTTCAACGTCAATAGATATAACATGTTCTCAGGATGTGATCATCAATTATCATTGCTTACACATAAATTTTTTATTATATTCTTTATTTTTTTTTCACAGTATAATAGTCTAATATTAACAAGCATTAAAATTCAGCACAAAAGTAATAATAATTAAGAACCATATATTTTTACAAAAATTATATAATTTCAAAAGAGTGACTATACATACCTGTATCTGTAAATGGAGATTTGAACTTGTTCCACAGAGCCTTTCTCATCATGGAGTACATATATATATATAATTCACACACATACACAAACTAGCTAAAAAGGTGTCAATAAATAAATTTTTTCCCTAAATAGAGCAAATTAAAGAGGCCCGTTATGGAGGCATATATATATATATATAGAGAGAGAGAGAGAGAGAGTTCTGATTTGTATTTCTAGGCTTGATAGAGGAGGAGTTAACAGAAAACGCAGAAGCAAGTCCAGTTGGCGTTAAGCAGCAGAAGTAGCGCAGCGCCACATTAGTTAGTTCTGACTTTTGGCACACGTTAACTTCTCTCACACGGTTTGTATCCTACGTGTAATGTAAATGGCCTTGTATTTATATCTCTTTCTATTTCTATATCATAAATTCTTAGAGCAACTCCGTGGCTACTCAATGTTGCTACCATGTCTAAATCATCTAAAAATATAATTTTTTATTTAATTTTTCATCCACGTCACATTTGGTAACTTTTTTCATAAAAATGCTTTAATACTAAGTCAGTTCAAAAGTTGTCAACTATAGCCCCACATATTATTATTTAATATATTATTTTGTAATTATAAATATTGTCACACTAAATTTTTAATAAATATTACATCAAATTTAAATTAGACGAAATTTAAAGAAGCTTATAAAATGACATAATCATAATTAATCAATCTAACATAATTAAAAAAATACTAATTAAAATGATTTCCAAATTTTGACCATATGTGTTCTACCAAGTCCGCCTGAAGACTGCAATGAATGTTTCCATCACGAATTTAAGCATTTATTTGAAGCATTGTCGGGAAGTCAGAAATAGGTCCATGCAATACTTCAACCATTAGGGTGTCGACGGGGCCGTCATCATAATTAAAATCAAACAAACTCTCATATGCATCTCTTTCATCCTCGACAATAATGTTGTGCAATATGATGCATTGTATTCCATTTCGGCTCATCTGACACCTTTGTTCTCTTACCACCTTTTGTTTGGTACATTGTATTTCATTTCGGCTCATCCTTTAGCAATCTCCAACAGTCCACAAGCAGAAAATTTGAGTTGTTATTTTCAGATTTGTACAATTGATGTGCATTCTCAAGAATTTGCTCATCAGACCAACCACTGTGATATGCTTGTTGTACTCGTTTATAACACCCATTGAAACGCGCCACCTTTTGATTCATCTTGTTCCAATGATCTTTGCATTGCCTTCCAGTTCTTGCTTGCTCGCCTTTTTGGTTGGTGTTGTAGTATTCTGCAATCCGAGCCCAGAAATGTGTAAAAGTTTGGTCATTCCCCACAATGGCATCCTTAGATGTATTAAGTCATCCACTTATCAGAAGTATAGTGGCTTCCTTGCTCCATTTGACTTTACATTTATGCCTTGATTCATCTTCATTGTGTAGAACTACATTTTCCAACCCTTCAACACTATGTTCAGGTTGGGTTTCAGAGATAGATGTCGATGATGTTTCACGATTCAAATCAATACTAGACTTTTCCATACTTAGCCTATAATTTCTTGAAACCATTTCGGGTTGGTGTAGGGAAGGCATATGAAATACATATGGTAGTGAATTTGTTGGTGTGAAGAATGGAGCTTGTTGGGGTGTCTCAATAGAGCCAAAATTTTGGTAAGGGTAAGAGGACATGGGATAATTTTGAGAATTTGGAAAACTTTGGTTAAATTGATAATATTGAAAATTTGGATTTTGATGATTAGTAGAGGGAGTATTTTGAAAATTTTGATTGAAATGAGAATATTGAAAATTTGGATTTTGGGGATTGGTATGTGGAGAAAATGATGAATTTTGAAAATTTAGATTTTGGGAGTTGGTATTTGGAGAATTTGGAAAATTTTGAGAATTTTGGGAATCCATTGGTAACAAAAGAAATTTTGTGATATTAATAATTTGGAAGAAGATATATGTAATGGTGTGAAAATTGAATGAAATAAATGAGTATTTATAAAAAAAAAAAAATTATGTGATAAACGGTAAAATAACGGTAATAAAAATAAAACGGTAACAAATATATTTATATATATCTGTAAAATGTTTTATTTATATATATATATAATTAAAAAAAAAAAAAAGCAACGTTGCCTCACAGTGGCAACGGTGCCTTAGTTTTGTTACCCTCCAATGCATAAAATGTGGGGCTGTCAAAAAATGGTCAAAGAGCCACTGCGGAAGGCAACCGCAGTGGAGTTGCTCTTACAATGTTAAAAGAGTTTTTTTTTTTTTTTGTAACTTTAACATAATATTATTAAATAATATTTTTATATTTAATAGAATATTTTTATAGTTTAAAATTAAATAAATAAATAATTAAATAGATTAAAATATAATATTTTTGAAATATTTTACAATGATAATTATTTAAAAATAATAAAAACATATATATTTTAAAACTTAAATAAAATTTAATTAAATTTAAACTTAATATTATATTAAACATATAATGTTGAAATTAATTGAACATCAAACAATAATCAAGAATTGATCAAACATAGTCATGCTCAACATTGCACAATGAAATTATCTTATTTAAGGCATCAAACATAATAAGAAAAATAAGTTTTACATACCTTTGTGATCAAGTCTATGAACCATCATTCTCCATGATTATGCTCATCACATTTCACCCACCTACACTTCAAAGATCAAAAGCGTGCTTGGGGTGTAGATGAACACTACTCTCTTTCTCTCCTTTTCCTCTAAACACCCATTGTCCACACTCACATAATAAAGGTGTAACCCCTTTTATAAAACATAATGGGCTTATTGAGCCTAGATACCCAATGAGAGGATTAGTTGTCCTGGCCCAATGGGCTGGCCTAAAGACATTGAGAGTGTGTCCATGGGCCCCGAGCGTGTCAGTATATTATGTCCATCCCATTATGGCCCGTTGGTAATAGCATGCAATACCGATTATATAGTTATCCTTACATGCTAATCACGACACAACGCGAGCAACGTATAATTATGTCAGTCCATATAAAATATTCTAACATTCTCCCACTTGGACTACATAATTAAACCAACAAGTGCTTATTGAGCAATAATGTCTATACGCAAGAATCTCAAGAACCACAAATGTCTATAAAACCAATTATGCATCATATCATATCGATAGGATACAAATATGATACATAACGAGACATTGGAGATTCATAAAGCATGGCAATAACTCCCAATATGGATCCACTCAAACATGATATCTAGACAAAGCCATTGGCTCGCATCATTATAGCATTACCAAACGAGTGTGCACTCATAATGCCAAAGAGTGATCCACAATATGCATGTATTCAACGATAAATAGCAATCCTTAACATGTCTATCATATATGAAAACGGCAACTCCCTGTAACGCCCCAAACTCCAGGGACCGTTACAGTGTGCCTTGTAAACAGTGCTAAACTCGCTAATCGAGTCATTTGGCCAAAATCGTGAACTAAGTGTAATTAGCGGCTTAGGGATTAAAAACTTTGGTTAGGATGTAACGTTTCACTAGAACGTTTAATTTAAACTTTGGGATCCCGAAAATATAATTTCAGAGTTTATTACAGAAAATATTTACAACAGGCCGTTCTAAGCGCACTACAAGAAAATGGGGTATTTACCTACCAATTGTAAGTGTAGGTAAAACTAGTCTAATGGTGGGTAATATGGTTTACCTACCAATATTGAATTGGTAGAGATTGGTAGGTAAAGGTTAGTAGGGAAATAGTCTTTACCTACACTTATTAATATTGGTAGGTAAAAGAATCAGTGGACCCCACTAAGTTATAAATCAATTGATGCGTCAGCAGATGACGTGTTTGATGATGTGGCATCCTACATGTCTGCTGACATGGTGTCCATAGTTTGTGTTTGATGACATGGCATCCTACGTGTCATACATCAAAACCGCCACTTGGCATCTTGTGGTTGCTCCACGTGTCAGACAATAATTTGTCCACGTGCTACAAGAAATTCGAATGATTGTGTTACTTATCCCTTTTTATCGGTTATGTGGCACTAAATGATTAGTCCACGTGACATGTTGTAAGATACTTATTTTTACCTACACTTATTTATTTGTGAGTAAATATAATATTTCTATGTAGGTAATTTTAATTATATATAAATTTTATTTAATATAAATAATAAATGAAAGTAATGAATTTGAAAAATATTTAACATTATTAATCAAATAAATTATTTAACTTTAATAAAAAAATAAGCAAACATATATTATACAATATTCATTGCTTATTAAGAAGCACATTTCATAAAAAAAAAATATCTATACATTATACTGGTCTGATTCCCATTATCTGCAATTGCTGTCAAATCAACAGTAAGCGGTGTCGAGCAAGAAGGGCATGAGACTTGTCCCAAGGAAGCATCATAATCAATCAAACAAGCTTTGCAAAAAGCATGTTCACAAGAGGTAACCTGAAAAGAGGAAAATCCAAGCAAAACTCAGTAAAACTAAAAAGCAAACATTTAAAAGAAAAATATACACTACTCCAGGACTTATGAAAGAAATCATAAACATTTAATTTATTTTCATAAAATAATCTGTTACAACCATTCCTTGGTTGCCAAAGCACTTTAACATTTCAAACCAAAAAATAGAGAGTTCAGCTAAAATTAACCATAAAAGTGAATCGAGATCCATATGTTCCCCAATCTTTATCTAAATCCATGGGGATACCCATAGAAATTATCTTTGAATTAATCTAAATTATCCTTTATCCAGACAGAAAATGTCTCTGTGAGAGGCTATGCCATCTATATATGTTTTTGCCTCGTCCATTTCTACTCCAAAGAAGAAGGTTTAGTTCTTTGACTTCTTTCAACCTAAAATGTAACTTAACTACTGTTAATTTCAACTTTAAAAGCCATAGCTATGCATCACTTAGCATTGTACTTGATCGGACACAGTGATTGGAAAATGTTTAGTCTCATATCTAGAGTTGAATATTTGAAAATTGAAACAGTAAACAAAAGGGAGGATTTGTTGTAAATAGAAAACAAGGAACTGACCACATGATTTTCTGCTGGCTCATGACAAATGCCACATATGCGCTCTTCATTATCAATTTCCACCTTGTTTGTGTTTCTCATTGCTAAAGTTGCAGAATATACCACAAGGTAAGGATGGTCAACTGCCTGCAATAAACAAAGAGAGTAATTAGAACCAACAATATGAATGATAAAAAGCAGAATGCAGAATGCAGACAAGGATGATATAAGAGTTCGTTTTGCTTTGCACATACGATACAAAATCATACTTAAAAAATGTGAAGTTTGAAACATGGCAACCAGATCTTTTACTGATAGAATCATTATTTTAACTGCTCACCTGACGCAAACGTGTGAGAAGGTCAAAAATGTGACCATAGTTATGCATAATTGTTCCTGCTTCAACATATCTGGAAGCAATAAAACATATTAAATAACCATAAAAAGATTCGTGCACTATATTTTAGTATTACTGAGAAGCAACCACAAGAAATGAATTTTACAGAACAAGTTGCAAGTTCCAATCTCTAGCAAATTCTATTACAGAGAATTAAAGAAAACACTTATATTTAGCGCATTAAAAGAAAACAAAGAAGGGATAGATCATATACGTGTTAAACTGTGCCTGACTCTCATTGTACAATGACTCGTAATAATCCTGCTCCCTGATATCCAGTACGTCCCTCTTCAATGATACCTGTGGTAGAATCAAGATAATTATCTACAGGCACAGACTAATCACCCGTCAAGTGTTCGATAGTAATGGTTGCATTGCCTTGAAAAACTTCACAGTCTACAGGCACAGACTAATCACAATAACAGCTTCTATTAAGTTGTTTTCATTCCAAGTATCAGTTAATCACAGTTTCCATATAAGATCCCTATTATCTACTAATTAACATGATGAGTTAAAAAAAACGCTTTGTAACTTACAATGGCAAACTAAAAGAAATGATTAAATTAAGTGAAATGAAAAGAACATAGACAGAGCTAGATCCTTGCTAAATGAATTCAGAAAGCTACAAATATGTATATATATATTTATATACGTATGTGTGTTTGTGTATTTTTCTTTCTTTTTCAATAACATCATCCAAAAATCACAATATTGATGAGTAACCACTTGACATCTATTACAACAGAGGATTAATGTTTTCACACCATAATTCTTAAAGATAGATAAACCCATTCATTTGATAGTCCATCACATTGGCAACATTTTCAGTCTTGAAATTGTTTTCAGACCATCATTCAAGCAGCAAAAAGCCATCCACATGATAGTCCAGGCACATGGATAGATTTTTTAGTGTTAAGAGACAGAGTAGTGCAAGTCAAGAACTCACATTAATGTGAAAAGTTTCAGAACATAACATGCATTTAAAGTTAATTGATCAACAACTAGACTTTCATTAGGTTCAGAGAATATAAATCCTAAGAAAACAACAATCAATTCTATATTATACTCCTTTCACCTCAGAATTTGAACATTCTAGCTTACTATTCCAACAAACAAAACTGAAATGAATAAAATTAGCATCACATACCTCACCAGCTCTGACCAAAACATAGGATCCCACTTCTATATTATGTACAGAAACCCTTTTGTATGCCAAATCGGTTGTGTTAGGAAGTCTATCTTCATTCATATCCAGCACAAGAGCAGATTCGGGATGATTTTGGGGCCTAGTTCGCGCAAGGAGAAGGGTGGCCTGAACGAGCCTGGTTCGCGCAAGGAGAAGGGTGGCCTGAAGCTTTTGGGGCCTAGTTCGCGTAGGGAAAAGGGTAGCCTAAAGCTTTTGGGGTCTGGTTCACGTCAAGGAGAAGGCTCACCCGAAGTTTTGGGGTCTGGTTCGCGTAGAGCCCCGTCGCAGTCTCCATCGAGCCTCCTACGCCAGCCACCTGCAAGAGAAAAGGGTGAGACAGAGAGAGGGAGAGAGAATGAGCTGGGAGGTTAGATGTGAGGGAGATTGAGAGGTGCGGCTGAGAGGAAGAATGAGAAACAAATGAACCCTAATCCCCCCCCAATCTGATTTTTAGGTCTGTTTTTTTTAATTAAAATTTTCTTATTTAATTAATAAATAAATATATTTTATTTATATTTTTTCCAACCATGTACACACGTGGCATGCCACATGTTATACAATGTGTACACATCATATTATTTACTCCACATAAGCTTCCAAATAAGCATTTATAATAATAAAATAATATAATGAAAATAAAAAATGGGGGGAAAATTGAGCGGGAATGGTTAAAAAATTTCCCTCCATAATATACGTAGGTAAAGATCATTACCTACTGATATTATTGGTAGGTAAAGCTATGATTAGAAATATAATATAATGGACTAGCATTTACCTACTAATATTATCTACCAATAAATATTGGTAGGCAAAACATTACTTTCCCTACCAATATATATTAGTAGGTAAAATATTGGTAGGTAAAGATCAGATTTCTTGTAGTGGCGGCAAAACAGGGTTCAACCCTAGTTCCATTTTAAACCTCGGCCGTGGCGGACGAGCAGCTGTATATGTACACGTCATCACCTAAGCTCTCCAACTCAAGGATGGTCCAACTTCCTCTTGCCTTTACCTGCACCACGTAGCACCCGTGAGCCGAAGCCCAGCAAGAAAACATAATATATCATGATATAATATCAACAATAACCAAAATAACCAATCAGAACCAACAGTCCATACAGATGGGTGACAATAGCCAAAAGTCACAATAATGAACATTGCTCCCTCTAGCCATGTGACGATAGGGTCACCAGGGCTCAACTGATAAGGGATTCTTTCATATGCTTGGTTAGGACAGGTGCAAGGTGATTAGTCACCAACATAACCTTCCTCACGACCCTAGAGTCGAAACTATGGACAACGTCCCTTAGCCATGTGACAAACAGTCACCGGGGTCATATACCTTGGCTATAGTCATCTGGTCGTAGACCAGGCAAGCGCTTATAAGTTCTTCGACCTTAGGGTCGGTCCCGCATTAACGCCATGGAGCTATTCAATGCGTGATCATCGACCTTAGGGTCGGTCTGGCATTAGTGCCTTAGAACCACTCAATTCACGATTCTCGACTTTAGAGTCGGTCCAGCATTAATGCCATGGAGCCATTCAATGCTTGATTCATCGACCTTAGGGTCGGTCTAGCATTAATGCCATAGAGCCATTCAATGCGTGATTCTCGACTTTAGAGTCGGTCCCTGACTAGTCATTGTCATTCACAAATAAGTCATGCCGCCAATCATATATCACATGTTCCATATCCATAAACAATGTATTCAGCATGCTTATTAAACAGGTACTAGTACAATTAGGACCATGCATAAACACAGAGGCTCAAGCTCTAGACGATATCATACTCAGTATACAAAGCATGTCCTAATCACATGTTTCTCATGCATCATATGCAATATCCAGCCATCCAACATGCACCAATAACAGCCATGCAAGTCACGTTTAATAGTCAACCAACATGCATCAAGAATAGCCATGCATGTCATACATAATAATCAACTAACATGCATCATAATAACCATGCATGTCACATATACACAGGGTGCAGTTTTCTTACCTCCGGTTCGAGTAGAGGTTAAAACAAGAACGACCCTTGAGAACGATCGATCCTTAATCCTTTAGCGGTCACCTAGTCATAACCAAAACAATCTCCAATTAATGAAAATTACCAAAGATAGGGTCTTAACCTAAACCCCACTCTCGGGACCTCAAAACATGCCCATACGGTGAGTAGATTCGATCCCGGGCCTTAAGGATTGAAACCCCAAGCCAAAAGCCCTTAAAAACACCCAAAACAGGGTTAAGAGGAAACAGGGGGGCGCTACAGCGCTGCCCTTCTAGCGCCCCAGCGCTCAAGGCAGAAACACAAACCGCCCAACCTCCCTGCAGGTAGCGCTACAGCGCCCTACACTGGGCGCTGTAGCGCTACCTTCAGCCAGCCAAAACCCAGTTTTTCCTTCCTTCGATTTTACCATTTCTAACCCAAACCAAAAGCTTCCAAACGTCAAATTAACTCCCAAATGAAACCAAATACCATCTCCACATGTCCTAAGGACCACAACCCCAAGAACCCTAGCCAAAACTCCAACCAATTCCCAAGTTTCCAACCCAAAAACCAGCTGAAACTTAACTTATAAAACAGAGTAAAACCAAGAGTTCTAGTGGCTAGAAACTCACCTTAATCTTGGCAACACACCCTCTTCAATGGTGGAGCACAACCCTAGCTTGGCTAAGCTTGGTTCCTTGGCTCGATTCCTCAAACTGAGCTCGAAAATCCAAAGAGAAAAGAGTAAGAAAATCTATCGGGAGAGAAGAAGGAGAAACTCTGTTTTTCCCCTGTATTTCCACAGCCTTCCAACACTTAAAAGCTAATATAAATCCTTAGGGTCAAAAGACCATAATGCCCCTAAGCCAAATAAACCCCTTTAAAAACTTCCAAGGGTAAAATCGTCCTTTCTCGCCTATCTTGTTAATTATAATTAACGCTCTCCAATTCCTGCTATCCTCAATATTCCCAAATTCCATTAAATCATATCTCATTACCCTTTAATTCCCGGTAATGCTCTAATCATTAAATTCACCCCGAGACTCACCCAAAGCTCCGAACTTAAACCCGTTATGACTAGACCAAACACTTACATCTCATGATCGTCTCATGTCGATAGCTCGAACCAATCCACCTTATAGTGTGGCTATATTAATTAATCACAATCATGCACCCAAAATATACAATTACGCCCACAGTGGCCAAATTACCAAGATACCCTCACAATGATAAATTCCCCCATATGCATGCATCCACCATCATATAATAATATAATTCACGTAAACATGCATATAATCATTAAATACTATAACAAATCAATTATAGCCCTCCCGGCCTCCTAATCAAGGTCCTAAACCTTATTAGGAAATTTGGGGCATTACACTCCCACTGATTAAATACATCTTTGGCACCTAACAATCCACATTAGAAGTATGTTCTCAGTACACACGGTTAGGTAAGCCTTGTCAGTGTAGTTATTGACATGTTATCTATAAGTGCGTGTCATGATGCAAATAAAGGACTCCACAACTTTCTCACTACAAATGGAACATCATCTTCATTAATGGAGTAACAAGAATCCGCAAGTTCCGAGAGAAAGATATGACTGCGACATTTATCACATAAGTTCAGTAAATTCACAATAGAGTAAACTACTCTTGACACTGAAACGAAATATCACAGTTGTATTGTATAAACCATGTCCTCATAACACGTCACTCACTCTACATCTATGAATGAGGATGTTGTAAGTGTCCACCTAACACCTAATTACAAAATAACTCCTTTTACCATTATACCTGCATGTATGAGAGAGGAAATTGTAGGTGTTTATTTGATTAGACACTTAATCACAAAATAGCTCCTCCTACCATTATAAAGGATTTTGACATCCATGCAGCATGTTCAATCGATATCACTGAAACCAACTATTGAGCGTCATAATGTTGATTTGTCGATTGCAAAGACAACATTGATACCATAAGGATGACTACACAAGTACCAATCCAGCATGCCCATGAAAAATATCACAATAGGGAATGCGTATACATGAGAGGCTGCCTTCAACAAGCATGTATGGAACAATCTCAAAATTGATCTCTCATCATTATCAATACACGTGGACTTTAGGCCTTTCATAACACATCACAGTTTAGACTATTTAAAGATTCTCAATGAAATCGAAACATTAATCACTATAATAGTTAGTCAATGCAAACTATGAGACAATTCAGTCTACCGTTGATCTCATCACGAAGAATCTAAATTTTTAGACCATACAAGGTTTATCAAGAATTCTTCATCTGACAGATATTATCAAATAACGGCTTAATTTGTCTCCAAAATAGATCAAAATCATAAGATATGAGTATTGTACTATATCAAGTGACAATATAAACATATCATTACTCCCACTGATCTCTCATATAGTGTTGACTAACGATAATGTTTCGAATTGAATATTTTGAGAATTACAGTAATCACTATCTTGATGTCCTGCCTCAAAATGGATTTAATGCATTGAACTCGGGTGTCCTTTAAACAAGAATTTAGTTCTTGCATCCTTATATATTGATTTCCAAATAGTCACCACTTTACAACTCAATAATAGTAATGAACAAATTCATTGTTATAGTGGAGACTAGCTATAGGCTTTAATTCACCTTACTTTAACCATCAAACAACTTATTCTTAAAATGAACCACCATCAAGAAAATCTCCCAATTATTATGGGATTAAGCCTAAACTTTCACGCTTGATCATAGCTTGGAAATCATGAAATAACCATATCAATTCTCCAAATAAGGATTAAGAACTACCAATGACTATCGATTAGAAATTTAGAGGTATATGTAATTAAACTTATCTCGTGTATGGAATCACAGGTTTATCAAACTGTCTCAATCCTTTATCTTTATTTGTCCGCATATGGAGTTTCTTACAATAATCTGGCCAATTGTAGGTCATCAATAATAACAGCGGAAGCAACAAAATGAGAGATAAATTCAATTATTCCCTAAATAAAATTTTAACCCTTGTCTAATGCCAGCTTAAAACTCCAACATAGATAACTTTATATACTTATCAAAAATAATAGCTAGAAGAGCCATACATATTAAACTTGATATTCTCAATAAAACACTTAAATGTTCATCTTCTCTCATATGATTAAAATCCAAGATTGTCAAATGCAATGTCCTATATTGCTTCATAATATTAGAACTTCTGAAATAGCCTTAGATGTAAATTCTTATTCAATCACAAAATTCATGAGGCTATTTAGAATAAAGCGATATGATTCATTGAGTCTTAGTATCTTGAGTGTTGCTGCGAAAGACTTATCTCACATTGTCTCTTTCGAAAAACAACTAACATGGTTGTGAATATGGAATTATGTTTGTGATTATATTAGTCCATACAAGATTCAAATATTTCTCCCACTTGGACCAATATAATCAACAAACACCATATTAATCTCCAGCATGCAATAAGCAATCAAATAAATTATGTATGATATCATATCGATAGGATATGTATACTACACATAATTTGGCCTGAGAGACATTCAAATATAATAACAACCATCAAACCAAGATGCATGGAGTACAACAATTAAGACTATCTACCAGTCTTGTTGTGTCCTTGTCACTTCGAGAAACAATACACATAAAAAAGTGACTGCATATCATTATGCATGCATGGTTTAATCCCTTAGGTGTTTTCCACTATAAAGCTTTCTAAAACATAAAAGCTTTCAAACTTTGATGAGTCAAAACTTTGAGAAGACTGTGCTCAAGATAATAATGCATGAGAGGTCTTAACTAAAGAGTGATAAATACTCGATATCTCTCAAAATTTGTATGCATTATAGATTAATCATTGTGGACAATTGGGTTGTAAAACTATTATCAATAATTATGATAGTCATTAGCGATGAATATGTGTACTGAGATTGAATAAGTCAAAAAACTTATATCCTCTATTCTTTCCATTTCTCATCCAAAATTGTAACTAAGTTATCAAAGTCACTATACTGAAAACTTTGTTCAGACTTAAATCAATCCAAAATTGTTGCCTAAATATAGCTTAGCTATCCTCAATTTTACTAGCAACAACGATATGATATCGAGTACATATGCATTAACCCTTTATCTTGAATTCACTATATTTACAAACATTCACAATTAACACAATCATCTCTTCGGAATAGACAATGACAATCATACATCCATTGTAATATTGATCCAAAACTTGTCAACTTATGATCTATGCCTTATCTTGATCCTTAAGCATAAAAGTATTGTAATAATTGATTCATTAGTTCCACCGAAACTATTTCAAGGCACAAGACCAACGTACTAGTCTCCTGAACTCATCATTGTGTAGCAAACGTAGGAATATCACTTTAGATGCCCAAGAAAAATTCCTAAGTGATTCCACCCTCATAAAATTTGTCAATAGGGATCAATCGACACATATATACCTTACTAAAACCAACTGACACCCATCGCAATACTCCCACTGAGCATGCAGTAACTTGGCATCTTTGAATTCAAATGATTTCAAGATTTATCAATTTCGAGGCCTAGTCCAATTTTCTAATGAGAGATCGATATGACAAGACATATTATAGTCCCATACGATAACTAAGCGGTAGAGGTTTTAGGATTGCTTAATACTAAAAAAAAATATCTTAGAGCAGTGCCACTATGTGAAAACAAGGATTATGCAATCTGCTCGTTTTCTTAGCTTTCTCAATGATCTATCAACGGAAACGATCATGTCATGTTAGAGTCGTTCAAACAAAACATATGACTCTTACGCAGGTAAGGACAACTACTTTAAATATCATAACCAAATTCAGCTAATCCACTACCGATAGGGTAGAAAATATTGTGTGGTTCATGACATCTAATGTGTTTCCTTCACCATCTAAGCATCCTACTTTACAGTAAAATCATCGACAGGATGACTAAATTGCATGTATGGATCTTAGTTTTTAATTGTGATTGACACGGGAGAAAATTATTTAACATGAATCACAATTTTCGACAATTGACATGTGAAAACTTACGACAGGTAAGCACAACACATTCAATGAAAAAATTTAATCTCATAATTATCTAATAAGGCCGATTGCGCATTTTTGTATTTCTAGCAAATTTTATTACCAAAAATATTAATTAAATATTGACAATAATTTTTATAATAAATGCACAAACCATGACCAATATCTTATCACACATTTTCCATAGTATATGCCCCGAAAGAATTCATAATAATAACAACAATGAAATTCATAAAAAATTATCAAAATCACGAAAGACATATATATAACAAAATTATGGAATGATAAACAAATAAAAAATGACCTTGTATGAGATTAAATTAATTAATGATAAATTTATCACAATTCTCACAATTTTATGAATAACAAAATTGACATGCTTAGACTCACGATAGGTGAGTACATAAGCACTCAATTAATTATTCACTAACATAATTATATTATAAAAAATGTCAATCATCTATCAAATAATTTTTATGGCATGAATATAATTATGTCTTCATCCAATGAAATAAATAAAAAATAAAATTGTGAGAGAAAAAAAAATTAATTCAAATTAATTATGTGATTATGCGTCAATTAACAATTTAAATTGACCAAATCCAAAATATAATCACACAATCAAATGAGAAAAATTAAAATGAGCAAAATAGTGAAAATTTGGTCTAAAATGGAATCTTCACGCGCCCAAAAAAGTTTAATTTTTTTTTTTTTGCTAAAAAATGCCCAAAAACGCATGTAGTTTTTCAGCAAACTACATGTATTTTGTCAGAAAACGAGATAAATCATAAAATACGACATCACTTCAGAAAATGACAAAAAACAAAAAAACGACACTAAATCAGAAAAACGACGACACGTCGTTTTGAGGTTGTCTTCAACCTCCAGCAGGTCTGTTCGACCCGTTTCGAACCCAAATTCTGACCCCGTTGGGTTTTAGCCACCAGAGCTCCGATTTTGATGTCGTTTGAGGGGTTTCATGCCCAAGCTATTACCAACGTTTCCCAAGCTCCAAAACAACCAATAAAAGCCCAAAGAATTCTATTTCAGATCAAAATATAAAAGCCATTTTCATGCTTGAAAAAATCAGATTTCTCCCATTCTTTCTTGTAATAATGCAACAAAATACTTTTACCCAATTTGTTTCAACAACCCAAGAATAATAGACCCAAAAAATGTCCGAAAAAATTCAAAATTAAAATTTTTGCATATGGGTCTCTCACAAAACCGTGGGTATGGAAAAATTTGGAGAAAAATAGAAAAAAAAATAAAAGTAAATAGATTTAAGCCTTAAAATCAGATGACCTGACTCTTGATACCAATTGTTGAAATTAATTGAGCATCAAACAATAATCAAGAATTGATCAAACATAGTCATGCTCAACATTGCACAATGAAATCATCTTATTTAAGGCATCAAACATAATAAGAAAAATAAGTTTTACATACCTTTGTGATCAAGTCTATGAACCATCATTCTCCATGATTATGCTCATCACATTTCACCCACCTACACATCAAAGATCAAAAGCGTGCTTGGGGTGTAGATGAACACTACTCTCTTTCTCTCCTTTTCCTCTAAACACCCATTGTCCACACTCACATAATAAATGTGTAACCCCTTTTATAAAACATAATGGGCTTATTGGGCCTAGATACCCAATGAGAGGATTAGTTGTCCTAGCCCAATGAGCTGGCCTAAAGACATTGAGAGTGTGTCCATGGGCCCCGAGCGTGTCAGTATATTATGTTCATCCCATTATGGCCTGTTGGTAATAGCATGCAATACCGATTATATAATTATCCTTACATGCTATTCACGACACTACGTGAGCAACGTATAATTATGTCAGTCCATATAAAATATTCTAACATATAATAGATAATCTTTTGTTGTCACTGTCAAATTAAAAAACTAGAACAAATATAAACTTCAACAAAAAAAAAAATTTTAAGATATTTTATGATAATTTAAATAATTAAATCATATTTATTTAAAAATAATAAATGCATACATATCATTTTTTTATCTTATAAATTTGTGTGATGATATGTATTTTTTTATCAAGTAATTGGAGCTCTTTTATCAAGTAATTTATCTTATAAATTCACCAAAGGACATTGTGATATACATTAGAAACTAAAAATAGTTGATGCATGTATACTACCGTCTACACTATGAATTTTTCTATTATTAGTTTATTTTTTAAATATTATTGTATTTTATATATATATCATGTAGCCATGTAAATATATATCTATGTCAACGTTGTGTTTAGATGTCATATACGTAGAGATTATTGATATGAATATTTATATATATATTATAGAACTATAATTCATTTTATTATATATATTTTAAAAAAAATAGTGAATAAATTTTTATTAAAATTATAAACAATGTTTACAACTTTAAGACTAAGTAAACATATCATTCGGGTTGCTTCTACCTAATATATATACATATATGTTACACTTACATGAGAGCATAAATTAAGATAGTAAGGGAGGGGATTTCATAAACAAACGTTATGGCAGGTGATGTGTACTATACCATTTATTAATTACTTGAACAATTCGAAAAAAAAAAAAAAGTTTCATCCTCATCCTCATGATCCCCTATTTTGAGAAAATGGCCTAACTGTTTTTCTCTTCCTATTTCCTCACTTGTTTCTTTTTTGGTAATTAAGTGATATTTTACCAAATGCAACCTTATCATAATGATTGATTTAGCTTTACACGATTTGTTTAGTCCCAAACTAAAAATACATAATAAGATTGAGTAAGTGTATTAATAATGTAATGTGTTTACGTCCATACCAACAAATTGTTAGTTGTTTTCCACGTCTCTATATTTATGTATATATATTAGGTATAAACAACGATAAATTCACGTTTGCTTAATTTAATTTAAATTTTTTTATATTTTTAATTATTATTTAAATAAAAAATAACGTCATATATTATAAAAGAATGACACAAACATATTTTAAAAAAATTAAGCTAGAATATTGTTTATAGTTTTAAAATAAATAAATAAATAATATTATAATTTTTAAGTTAAAAAATCATTAAACTAAAAATATGTTAGATACACACTTTTTACATATAAAAATATGATGCATTCTAGTTTTAAAGTAAATTATTTGATGTTGTTTATTAATTTGAAATTTAGCATTCATAATAATTTAAATTTTGGTCTATTTTATGTTTTGATTTATATATTATATATGGTAATTTTAATTTTAAAATTAAATAATTTTTTCTAATATTCTTTTAGAAAAAATATTCAATATAATAAAATATTAAGAAATTCTAAATTAAAAGTGTGAATTTAAAAAATTTATTTGATCAAATTTTAATTATTTAATTAAAAAAATTAAAGTGAACAAAATTTATATATAAATATATATTATTTAATTAATGGCTAGAGTAATTAAAATAAGTAATTTTTCATTAAAAAAATTAAACGAAAAAAAATAAAAATATGTATATTTATGTCTTATGTCACTATTACATATATGCTTGGATAAACAACATATATTAAGTGACAAAATAAATAAATAATTAATAAAAGAAAGAAACTAATAAATTTAAACACATAAATATTTTTTTTGTTACAGTTTTTAAAACATAATTGATAAAGAAATTTAAATACTTTAATATGAAATTTTAAAATATGTGATGAGAAACTATTATGGCTCATTTATTATTTTTTTAATTTTTATTTTCAATTTATTCACCATATGTAGATGACTTTATTACTTTTTTTATTTTGTTAAATGTATTTACCTTATTTAGATGACTATAAAACTAACGATATTAGAAAGAAAAAAAATATTAAATCTAATTAAAATCAAATAATTTCAGTTAAACTCACATTTATAATATATAAAACAAGCATAATATGTTTTCATAACTTATAATATTTAAAATAAATAAATAAATAAAAGCTTACCACACAAAAGTTACATTATACAATTTATTGGTTATACATTTTATATATAAAATGGTCCCACATGGGAAAGCTCATAAACAAAGCAAGGAAGTAATTGGTATAAATTAAAAGGGTTAACAACGGTATAAAAAGTCATTATTTAATTTACACTACTATTATTTCAACAAATTAGATTTGATAAGTTTCTAATTTAATTTAAATATTATTTTATAGGTATAAAATAAAGTCATGGGTTAAACTATGTTGTATTTGTCCATTAATATAATTTATATTAATATTTTTTTAGCTTTATACTGGTTAAAAATTATCTTAGTTAAAATATTTTTGAATGTGAAAAATATACTTTTGAATTTTATTAAATATTAAATTTTAAATTATGTTTAATTAATTTGAAATATTAAAATAAAATATATATTAATTAATCAAAACTTAAATTAAAAACCTATTTAAAATAAATTGAATAGAGATTTAATCTAGAAAATAAAATAACAAAATCTAAATAATCAAATTTGTACACAAATTAAAAAATTTAGATTCATTCATATTCTTAAACCAAAAAAAAAAATTGTTCATCTAATAAAAAAATATATTCAAATTGTATTCATCCAAACAAAAGCTCAAATCCTTGTCAAATAAATTACACACAATCATAATCTAAAAATATAAATCTACAATTCAATCTCAAATCAAATTTGAGTTAAAGTTTCGGTACTTAGATCTCGACATTACACAGCCTCATTTCTAATCTCGGCCTTCGTCCCACGTCTCCGACTTTATTAATAACTTTCGACAAAAATGTTGCTTCTAATGCCGGCCAACAACAGAGATCACAAACATATCTCTAAGTTTGCTGAAATTTTAGCTATTTGAACTACATAGACATTTGCCCAGCCAGCCAAATTATTGCCATCCACTGCAAGATTCATTAAGTTATAATAAAACAAAAATTAAAATAAATCTAAAAAGTAAATGAAAATCGCCATAGATACAGCTATGCAAAATTCATGAGAGGTGAAAGCTGTAGAAGATTGAAAGAAGCCATGAACTTCGATGTCCCTCACAAAATCTTTGAAATCCCATCATCACATCACTCTTTACATCTCAAAAAGCCTATCGCTAGATCGATTTTTTTTGCCTCAAGTTCATTCTCCCTCATCATGATACTTGGTTATGATTATACCCCTGCCTCTTGTCTTTTCAAACCCAAAAAATCTTTGTGTGTCGATGGCCTAGTCGTTCCACACTTCGCCCGGCCCCTCCACACCTTGCCCAGCAACTTTGCGCGCGACCTAGCTAGTCACTCCACATTCCACCCAGCTTCTCTGGTCACCACCAATCCATGCTTGGTTTTCTAGTTATGGTTCAAGTGAGATGTGTTGGAAAAAAAATACGATCCAACAACGCATCAGAAGCAAAAACTTGGCCCAGTATATTTCAAAAATATTTTACAAAATAATTTTGTGATCCATTATATATACATATATTAATCTAAATATTAGAATTAGGATATCATATACTCTAGTCTAGTATGATATAACGAAGATCCAACCTAAAATGATTGAGACTTCACATCACAATCTTCCAATTTGTTCTCAACATAATTTATTAGGACGTGTATGGCTGTGTGGGCACCAGGCCGACTCTAATGGTGTGCAAGTTTTGCTACTGCATAGGACCCAAAAAAAAAAATGGCCCAATATATTTTTTTAATGTTTTTCAGATATTTTTTTAATAAACCCAGTTAAACAATTCAAAATATAGGGCCTAATTTGATTTTTTTCTCTCTTTTTTAGTGATTTTTTAGTTTTTTTTTTCTTTTAGTGTTAAAAATTTTATTTACAAATTATAATTTTTTTTATTAAGGGCCTAATTTTTAAAATTAAAACAGGACCTCCAAAATATTTAAGACGGCGCTGGTGGGCACATAAATACTGACGAGATTTTCTGTTCTCTTAATGTTATTAACACATAGATCTAAAAGATGAATGGAGAAGAAAGGAGATGCCTTTTTCTTTTCTCCGAAAGTGACTCTTAGAAAGTTGAATTCTCTTCTATCAAAAATGGAATAGGAGATACTTATCTTCTTTTGATTAGAACTTCTAATTATTTTTATCATAATAAAAATAAATAAATAAGAGTTATAACATAATTACAAAATTGCCACTGTTACGATAACATTGCAGGGCCGACGCTAGTCGCGTGACACCATTCCGATGGAAGTATTATCATATCTCCATTATTTCATTAAATAAGAAAATCAAATTTGAAAATAGAATCTTATCTATTTCAACCTCTTTGAAAACTTAATATGTTTCTCTAATCCATTTCAAATCTGACTGACCCAATATTAAATTAACATCACATACCAATTTAAAATCAAATTTAATTCAAATAATCAAATATATTATTTCTATGTAGTTGTTAACGCACAAAAATCGTTAACTATTCTAGAGAAAAATAATAACAAAGACAGTGATTAATTTCAACTCGGACGAATAGATTTGGAGCTAAGATTTCTAAGTATTGAACTCTCACAGTACGTAGTGCAACAAAACAACTATGAAGGAATAGCTTTGTATTTCTCTTAAGCTCAAATTATAGTTGTCGAATCCAAAGAGTATTCTAAACCTTTTTTTATAGCGGCTTCTCATTACATTGATAATCACATATTTTTCCTTTACCCTTAGTACAAGAAATATGCATAAAAATAATTGTACTTTACCTAATTTATTTGACCCCACCATCTCGTTGCAGGTTTAGAGTGATGGTGAGGGCATTTTACCATTCTACTACTCGGCGTGGTGTAGGTGGTGGTTGTACAAGTTTCAAATGTTTGGGTAAAAGAAAATAAACGATATGTGTTTAGAAGATGAACAATTAGGATACTTAGGTTTAATGTTTTTAGTGTCTTGATTGCTTTAATTTTATTTAAATATTTTAAAATAAACAATCAAATTGAAACTTATGTTTAAATTTTAGGTTCTAATAATCAATTTTGAATTATTTAGAGTTTTTAAAGTACATATTTTTTTTAATGAATTTTCAAAAAATGAAATATTTAATAAATCAAATATGGTATGGACCAGTGATGTGTAGCCACTTGGCTTTCACATACATCTTCTTTTAGTTTTAACGACATGGACCTACAATTGCACCAAAGTCGGTTTTGTAAGTGTTATTGTCATTAAATTTTTTTCACAAGTATTTAAATGCCACAAAAACAACTACTTAAAGAGTTTTGCCACAAATTTTCCTAGTCCCTAAAACACAATTAGCGGGCAAGGACCAACAACCACATAAAACACTAACAATGAGGAGTTTTGCTGCCAAAATTCTTACTTTAGTGATAACTCTACAAAATAGAGTTATTTTACTACTTTTTATGTGCTAATTGTTGCTTAGTTCTTGAGTTTTTAATTAATTTATTAAATTTTTAAGTAATTTTGAATTTATTAAGTTTATTTTAATTTTATAGATTTTTGTGTATTTTTATAGTTATACTATTGTAAAATATTATAGTTTAATTATTTAAAATTAATATTGTTAAGTTAGAAGTAAAAATATGCAATTTTGAGCTTAAATATTTAAGTAAATTAAATTTTAATTAATATTTTCATGGAACTTATATTGTATATTTTATTATTGAAATTATTTAGTTTTAATTTAATTTATGTTATTTTTGTAGAGAATTTGTTGCATTTTTGCTCTTGAAAAGCAAGAATAATGAAGGAAAAGAAATGACATTTTCAAGGAAAGAAAGGAAAAAATGACAGAACTGAAATCAACCCACCAAGCTGCCCAGCCCGTGCTCCAACTGCCATCCTCCTGGGCCCGCCTCTTCCCTGTGCTTCCCTAGGCCCGTCAGCAGCCCAGCCGCAGTTTTCTTCCACAGCCGCCTGGCCCACGCAAGCCAGCTGCCTGCCTCCTGAAGCCCCTCGGCCCACTGAAGTTCCAAGCCCATCTGCTTCAGCCTCCCACTCGGCCCAACGCTTAGCCCGCCTGGTTCCCCTGCTCCCAGCATCACCCGAAGCTGCTTCAACCTTCCATCTCCACTTCAACCTTCCAGCTCCACCATGGGCCTACGATCCACAAGCCTGCCCAGCTACCCATTCGGCCCACATGCCAGCTAGCAGCCCCTAGGCCTGCCACCATCCCCCTTTGTGCATTTTGAGCCCAACAAAAGCATTTTGTCCCCTTGTCCTTTTGTCCTTAAAATACCAATTTTTATCTAAACTTTTCTGCACATTTTACCCCATAACATCATCATTACACCCTATAATTTACCCATGTTTATCATATTATTATTAATTCAATTAATTTAATCAATTTAAATTGATTATTTTAATACTCTTATTTTGGCTATAAATAGGAAATTTTCAAGACCATTTGGGTGTGCTTATTTTGGGAGAGGTTACACTACACAAGTTCTATACTTTCAAGACCTCTCTATTCTCTTCATCTTTTTCTTCTTTTTGATCATTTTTTCTATGAGTTTTTAGAGGAAAAATTTGGGGGTTCCTCCTCCAAATTTTCCTATTTATGTTTGTAATTTTGGTTTGTAATTTATATTCTAGTTATGAGTTTATAATCTTTTTAAGATTATTAAGGTGATGATGAAACAATATGTAACTAGATAGTATTTATGTTGTATGTTGATTTCCCTTGTAATGCAACAAAGTTTATGGATTTTTCTTCTTCATATATGTCTTTCATCTTCAATATCCCATATTTTGGATTGTTAGATAATATACACTTTGTTCTTCATTTTGAAAAACATAATATTCTTTTTTTTTTTTTGATGAAAAGAGAATATATTGAAACTCAACAAAACAAATACAGCTCAAGCTCTAACAGAGCATCCACAACTAGAAAAATTACAACTGGTCAAACTTCTCAACAAAAGCTAAATCATTTTTCCCAAATTTTATCCTAGGAAGTCTAAAAATTCTAGCTTTCAAATAAAACTTGATCAAACGATCTATACTATCAGCTGTCATAGAGTAAAATCTGAATAGACAAGTGTTACGATTCCACCATATCATATAACTGAAGCAGCCAATGCAGCTGCTGCTATTTTTTGCTTCAGACCTTTAGGTCTCCCAAACATCCAAGAGGATCAATCTTCATACTTAACCGGCCATATATCACTTCCTAGCCAAGAAGCCACATTTGATCTAACTTGCTGAGAAAAATGACAATAAAAAAACAGATGTGAATGAGTTTCCTGTTGCAGCTCACAAATCAGACACAGTAAAGAAGCAATACTCAAATGGCAATGAACTAGCTTATCTCGGGTGAGTAAGTGCCCAAGAGTAACTTGCCATAAAATAAACCTATGCTTAGGAACAGCCATATTGCACCAAACTACATTGGCAAAATAGACTCTCTCCTTATTTAGCATCTGAAAATAGAGCTTTCTCAGATTAATTTTGCTAGCTTTGGCTGCATCCTCCAGATTGCCACAAGTGATGACAGATTTCAAATTGACAAGTTTTCTCCAGTACCAGCTCACATCAGTTTTGATCTTATACTCCCAAAAATTCTGCCCTTTGAGATAAATGGCATCCACCCATTTCACCCAGAGGATGTCTTGTTTAGAGGAAATAGCCCAAATAAACTTAGCTAGTAACACTTTATTCCATTTGGACCCTTCCTTAAACCCAATACCACCCAAACTCTTAGGCAAGCAGACTTGATCCCAAGCAGTGAGATGCATTTTGCTTCTGTTCCTATTACTGTCATTAGTCCCCCAAAGAAACCTTCTGCATAAATGATCTATCTCATAAATGACACTCTTGGGAAGGATGAATATACTCATCCAAAACGATCTTATGCCCAATAACATAGAATTAATAAGTTGTGCACACCCAGCAAACATAATATTCTTTATGTAAGATGTGTCATTAAATTGTATATATCCAATGCTTAGAACAAAAATATTATGTTTGGCCTTATAAATAATGTTATTTGATTTTTTGTTGTTTCATTAGATTAATTCACATTAAATACTTTGAAATTATACTTTTTGAAAAGTGAAGAAAAATCTTATCTTTTTAGAAGTAATTTGTGCTTAAAATTATAAATCTATTTAGAAAATGATAATTTGATTTATTTTAACTATCACTAAAACTTGGAAATCAATGTACTTATAAATATTATTGAACTTATATTTTGTGGATTCTAATACCTTAATAATCTTCTTTTACCATCTTGATTTCCACTAGTAATTTATGTTTATATATTGTCTTTAATTTCTTTATTATTGTCTCTTATATCATCATTTTGAACACACACAGCCACAATAATAAGCAAAACTATACATATCTAATACTCACTAATTTTGCACAAACACAAAATCAATATCATCATAAGAATTTCTATATGCAGAAACACAAAGATTCAATTCCCACAAACAAATTCACATTAGAAGTTAAAAGCGAAAACAAAACATATTTGGACCCAATTCAAACACTAAACCTAAAAAAAAACTTGTGCATGTTGTAGCTACGATTGATGTAGGGTTCCTTGTGTGTGTGATTCTTCTAGGCGAACGGAAATTGAGGTTTTTGCGGAGATCAATTTCGCCGCAAATAACCCCATAATTCGGCGCAAATAATATTTGCGGCGAATTTTTGTCGCAAATACGTCGCCACAAAAAGGTCGTCGCAAATACATCGCTGCAAAAAGGTCGTCGTAAATACCATTATTTGCGGCGAATAAAATTCCCGCCACAAATAACCTCATTATTTGCGGCAAACATACTGCCGCAAATATCAGTAAATCCGCCGCAAATAATTATAGATTTTGTCATAATTGACCCTTATTTGCGGCGAAAATTTAAAATAATTTGCCGCAAATAGTCCTATTATTCGCCGCAAATGATGGGTGATTTGTCTTGTCTGACTTTTATTTGCGGCGAATTATTCGTCGCAAATAGTGTAACAGAAATTAAAAAATTAAAAAAAAATCAAATTTAATATATAATAAAATTTAAAATCAGAATTGTAATCTCCATTAATTCATAAGAAAAATAGACCATGCAATTGTAATCTCCATTAACTCATAAGAAAAATAGACCATGCAATCTAATATTAATAATTGTCTTTATAGTATTAAAACAAATAAATACTACTATTTATATAACTATATAATCTATCCTAAGTTGATCGCATCATCATCGTCACTGTCATCTGGATACTGAATGATTGGGGGAAGTGGAGATCGTGGCGGGGGTGCTGACAAAGATGTGCCATTTCTAAATGTAGATTGAGGCGGGACTGGCGGGGGAACATGTATAGGCACGTCATCTCCGAACATATATATGTGGAGGCGGTGGTGGAGCTTGTAAGGGTACAGTCGCATACATCTCCCACCATTGAGTTACTTCATCCGATCTCATTGTTTGAGGTGGTGGGCGAGATTCAGGAGGAAGGCACTGAGACAGGAACTCAATGTCTGCGTATTGTCTCAACAAGTTAGCCATCGCCTATCCCATCATGCTATTATTATCAGCGGGCTGGGTGTATGACAATGACTGTGCCCGAGTCTGAGATTGACTACTGGAGGCTTTTCTCCCCTTTAATGTGCAACCAACTCCTCGTTCATGGCCGGGACGTTCACCCAACACTTTTCTCATGATCATCATTTCGTCAACTGTGCTTCCTTCATCAGAAATGGAAGATAGGACTTGCTGGCTCTGCGCTTCAAAATCTTTGTACATCATTTCTTATTTTTACATTAAAATATCAGTAATACATCCAAACCATAGTGATTTTAAGGTAAAACAATAAGATAATTCTTACATAGTCTATTTTCGCTTGCTCATTGACGAATTCTTCTTTCTCCTTGCGGGTGTGGAATTGCTTCCAGCTTTCAATGTAACCCAATACATTCCCAGATTCTGAGTTCGCCTGAACATAAAGAAACAACTTATTAGATAAATAAATTATTAATAAAGAAAACTTATATTTTTTTTGTTACTTACTCTATCATGATGGGCCACCACGAATTCCTTCGATCCTTGAGTAGAAGGATACTTCATCTTATCCCTATTGGCCTGATTCTTTTCGGCCCGTTTAATTGATTTCTCTTCCAACCATAAGTCAATGCATTGTTTCCAATCTTCAGCATTAACACCACTATGGGGGTTGTTGAGAGCGTGCTCTAAGTTCCTATCTTCACCATAAACTTTCTTAAAGTGCGCCTTCCTATGCGTTTTCCTATCACGATATTTGACACCAGCATCATCATTTATAGCCTCAATAATATGATCATAGTCTAGTCGCCTTACTATATCAAAATAATGCTACATTTTGAAGAGAAAAAAACATTAGTAAAACGATGTACCTCCAAAACACATATTATTTACAAATATATTTGATTTATTTACCTTTACAGTGGTATAAAGCAACTGTTTGTATTGATCAAACACTGATTTCCAATTTGGAAAATATGGTGGTAATTTGTTAGTCACGGTGTTCTCGATTAAACGTGTGAACCATGTTCCATGCTTACCCAATGGCTTATAAGTGTCTGAGTTAAAAGTTATTGGAAGTGGTTTGCCAGCTTTGCGCCTCGCCTTTTCGAGTTCCTGGCCCATTCCTCCTCCACGCCCTTTACATGGAGTTGTTTTATTTATTTGTAGAACAAAATAAAAACATTGATAAATAATAAAAAACGACCACTTAATTTTTCAAAATTAAAAAAGACTAAATTTCATTACCTAGCTGACAAGATGAAGGGATCCTAGTAGGATCAGGGGGAGGATCACCGCCTGCATCTCCACCATGAGACTGTGTGACATCTGGAGACATCTTTATAACAAAAATATTTATTGAAATATGACAAAATTAGTTAGTGTTAATGTGAGACGCACATTGACCTAATAAAAATAGACATATTATTATTTATAAACATAACGTTTTGTTACATATATGAAAACAAAGTTATACTACATAGAGTAATCGCTATCATCACCAATGTCTTCAAGCAGTTCTTCCTCATCATTATTGTCATCACTATTGTCTTCAAGAAGTTCTTCCTCATCATTTGCTCCTTCTTCTTCTTCTTCATCATCATCATCATCATCATCGTTAATAAAGCATTCATCATCACTGTCATGGTCTTGTTGATTAGTAGTAGAAGGACGAGACAAAACGTCAACATGTTGAGTTGGTTCGTTAGACTGCTGCACAATCAACTCTCCCAAATCGACAGTTAGGATGAAATTTGATGAGTTCTCATTATGGAAAACATCAATATCAGTAATGACTTCATTAGCCTCTGGAATATCCCAAACATGTCTATGATTCACATCTTGAACCACTTTCCAACCTCGACCTTTCACTAGATCGTCAAGGTAGAAAACTTGCTTCGCTTGGGTAGCAAGTATATACTGGTCATCTTTATACCATTCACCAGTGACATTTATACTAGCAATATTATTTTTAGTGATTGATTTGTTCCTAGTCGGATCAGTATTGAACCATTTGCACCGAAATAATATTACTTTGTATTCACCAGTATAAGATAGTTCCAATACTTCCTCAAATTGGCCATAAAATGTCAAACCTTTTTCTCCAGCAATAGATACTCCACTATTTTGTGTAATGCGATTTTGATCTTGATTATGTTATATTATTTATAATATAATGTAATATTATATTATTTTATAATATAATGCTTTAGATTAAATAAATGTGACAAAGAGTGTCACATATTGTAACATATAATAGAGAGTTACAATATTTAGATATATGTGAATATCCAAATATTACCCAATAATGTGTAGATTGTATGTTACACATTTGAGATTAGATTTCATAAAGCCATAATGAAATATGGTTGTTAGAGACATGTTTTTAACTCCCAATAGGTGTTTGGAGGTTACAAAATCATGTGGGAAAGGATTTGGGAAGTTTTGGAAAATTGACATTTTTGAGCTGAAAATAGACTGTGGCCGCAGCCACTGACATTCCCTGGCCGCGGCCTAGGGGACAGAGGCCAGTGGCGGCCACTGATAATCCTGGCCGCGACCAGTGAGGCAGACAAGCAATTTGGTTTCTTAGTTTTTTCCAATTTGAATAGTTCTAACATCCCAAATAACTCCCAAATCTCCATTTTAATTCCATAAACATCCAATTAAACATTGGTAACAACCATGGGGGTTGGTGGAATTTAAAATTGAAAGGGTATCTCAAACTCTATAAATAGGAGTCTAATGCTGACTTGTAAGACACACAATTTTCCATCCACAAAGCACTTAGCTGGAAAATACACCATAGAGGCTTGATAATTCCAGAGAGCTATTTCCTAGAGAGATCCCTTAGTTCTTAGAGAATAGAGGGAAATAAACTTTTGGATAAAGGTTTTGAACCTTGTTCAAGTTGGTGATCCCTACTACTCTACACTTTGGTTGTGTGAGAGCTTGTTCTTTTTATTGATTTTATTTTCATTCTTTTGATCTTATTTACTTGTATTATTATTGTTTTGAGTTTGTAATCTTCTTCTTCTACATCTTTCTATTTACTTGTATTTTAAACAATTGAATTGTAATATTTCTTTAATCAAAATTATCTTGTCTATTGTATTTTGCATAGAGTTGTATTTTGGTTTTTCCACATTTCCATTGAGTATAAAAATATATTCTCTAACAGATTATGTGTCACAAATTGAACCCCGTTCACAATACAAGCTTGGTAAGAATGAGCAACAAAATCTGGCCCAGATGCTAAAGCTAGTAATTCATCTGTGTAGTCAGGCGATCCGAGTTGGTGCAACTCAAACATCTATATGTAGATTAAACTTAAATTAAGATCTTGGGCAATAAAAAAAATATACAATGTTTGAGTAAATAATTTGGTAATTACATATTACCTTCTTATGAAATCATGTACGAAACTCTATCTTTTGTAACTCCCCATGATTAACAGATAGAGGACGTTGTCGGATCTCGAGAAGGTGTTCACTGTAAATTAACATAGTGGACATATTAGAATTAATGATAATAGTTAATTATCACCAAATTTAATTTTATTAAAGAACTTACTCCAAATAACATTGAATTTCAAGAGAATTGTTGAGAAAGAACCACTCAGCTATGTTGCGGGTCTCCTCAACTAAACTCACTGGATGCCTCTTACTAAGTGGACGACATTGAGAATGAAACACTGAAAGTTGTCGTGAGACATAAATTATATCTTCATTCCGACCAAGACGGTTAAATTTTGTTTCAACACCTTTGAAATACATGGAGCAAAATGCCAAAGCCTCATCCGCAACATATCCTTCTGCTATAGACCCTTATGGATGAGCTTTATTCATGACATAGTTTTTTAATTTTTTCATGTACTTTTCGAAATGATACATCCACCTCATAAATACAGGGCCTCCTAATATAGCTTCGTCAGGCTGATGCAATACCAAATGGATCATTATATCGAAGAATGTTGGAGAAAAAATCAACTCCATCTTACATAAAATGATAATAAAATCTTGTTTTGCTTTCTCCATGTATTTTACGTTCAACATCCTAGAACACAACTGTTCAAAGAAATTGCACAATTCCATAATTATGCCTGATATGAATTTTGGTAGAAACTTTCGAACACCTACTGTAAGCAACCGTTGCATTATCACATGACATTCATGAGACTTTAACCCAATATTGTTTAAGTCATTATCAGTTACTTTCTTCTTTAGATTGGAACAAAAGCCATCTGACAGCATAACTCCTTTTAGAAACTGACAAAATTGGCACCTTTGTTCAATAGTCAAAACGTACGGAGCATGCGGCTTCAATAAATTTTGTTATGATCTTCGTAGATCCACAACTCTTTCCTACATCCCATTTTCTTAAAATCATTTCTTGCATTAGTAGTGTCCTTAGACTTATCATCGTCTAACAATATTCCAAGGAGACTGCCACATACATTTGTCTCAACATGCATCACATCCAGGTTGTGTTTCAACTGGTTTGAACTCCAATATTCAAGTTCATAGAATATACTTTTTTTCCTCTAATTACTTTCATCTGCACCTCGTTTGCGCTTCACACCCCCGAAACTATCATGTTATTGGGAACGTGAGGTGGTAGAGCATTAACTTGCTCTAAAATTTGTTGGCAAGTAAACTGGCTTAGACGATATCTCTTCTTAACTTGGTCGTCAAATTATTTGTTCTTTCTATACTTATGATTATTTCCCAAAAACTGCCTATGACCAACATAAGATGTTTTATCAATCACTCGAATGGATGAAGTATCTTCATTACATGTTGGACAAGCTATGTATCCCTACCCACTCCATCCAGACAAACTGCTGCGAGCAGGGAAATCATTAATCATCCACAAAAGTGCTGCTCTTATCTTAAACAATTTATTCTTACTGCCATCTCTTGTGTCAACTTCGTTAGTCCATAACTCCAACTCGTCCACCAACAGTCTTAGAAATACATCCATGTCCTTACTAGGTGATTTTGGCCCCGAAATTAGAAGAGTCAACATGAAATACTCCCCTTCATGCACAACCATGGTGGTAGATTATAATTGGTCAAAACCACTCGCCACATACTCTACGATAGACTCATGCTGCCAAATGGATTAAACTCATCGGCAACTAAACCTAAATGAACATTTCTAGCATCTATTGCAAACTCTGGATGTCTGGCGACGAAGTCCTTCCAAGCAGCCCCATCAATAGGATGACGTATCACCCCATCTTCTTTCGATCTCCCTGTATAATGCCATACCATGTCCTTTGTTGTATGCCTTGAGCTATACATTCATTCAGGGTGCTGCTTCCTGAACCCTTCATATAACAACTCCCAACGGTTCTCTATCTCAGACTGCTACTATACGGCCGGTACTGTAGCAACATGTGGTGTCACTAACGCAGCGTTCCCCCCGAAACCTGCAGTTGTCCCATCTAGAAAATCTCTTCTTCCTGCCTCTGCAGCCTAGCTTGTATATCAGCAAGCACCTGTTGCCAGTTTTCAGGAGCTGGTAAGGGTTCTGACCCTGGTCATTACTTCCAAGCTAATTTTTAGCGCCAACTGGCTCATTGAATTGCCATGGAAGCATATTTCCAAGTCTAGTTGCAATCAATGAATCGGCTTATCCGGCAATAATAACAATATTCCATGTCAACCCACGATTCAAAACCAATCAAATAAGCATTCACATGCATCGACAATGCTAATAAGCATCCCAATAATTCACACATATACAGTCATGCTAATAAACATGGCGATTCATATTCATGCTCAAACAAGGTGCTAACAAGCACATTCTTAACTTTCACAAGCATTAACAGTGCTAATAAGCACAAACCTGGCATTCATATACATAACATAATGCTATTAAGCATTTATAACATTCAAGAGCAATAACGATGCTAATAAGCATTTTCTGGCATGCATAGACAAATAACAATGCTAATAAGCATTCATTTTAACATTTAACGGTGCTAATAAGCATCTCTTGGCATACATGCACATATAGCAGCGTTAATAAGGGTTCCTGACATTTAAGAGCAATAATGATGCTTATCAGCAATTCTACAACATTTACAAGCAACTATTGTGCTAATAAGCACATCTTTAACATGAATACAACAGTCAAGGGCCAGACACTATCAAAATAACTCATTCTTTCTATTTAAACAAGAATGTAAGACATATATATTTCATTTAAGAAATTGCACACATAACTGTATTAATAGTAATCGAACCCTGAGTCGAGCTTGTCTTTAGCGGTGAGTGTACATACCCAGTCCTTCATCAGGAACCCTTAAAACTTGGCAGCTCTAATACCAAGTTGTAACGCCCTGCTAATTAGGTTCTGTTACCATATGTGTCTAAATTAGTACGGGACTTGCTAAACGAGTCATTTGGACTAAAACATGTGATTAAGCCACTAAGGGTTCATGTATTAAAAATCTTGGCCAAGGAATAAATATTTCCATTAAAAGAAAACTTTAGTCTTTACACAGGATCCCAGTATACTAGTTTAAAAATTTGTTTACAACTCAGAGATTACAAAATAAGCCGACCTAAGTGGTAAAATGGGGTCCAACCCTAGTTCCCCTAAGATACCTCGGTCGTGGCGGTCAAGCATACTGCATATGTACACATCGCCCCTAACGCTCTCCAACTCATGGCTGATCAAGCTTCTCCTTACCCTTACTAGCACCACAAAGCATCCATGAGCCAAAAGACTCAACAAGAAAACATATTAACATATTCAGATAGTCAACAGAATATAACAGCATGCTTAACAGTTATCACTGAAACCAAGCATACACATTGTACGAGTAAGTGACCATAGGGTCACACAAGTGCATGTCGCACTTCCATTTATTCATATCGCATCTGAGCTAGTCAAGTGCATGATGCACTCCCAAGGTGGCCTAGCCATAACGGCTTGCGCTCAGTGCGCATAGTGCCGATCACGACTTATAAGTCGAGCCTTGTGAACCCTCGACTCATAAGTCGAGCCTTGTGAACCCTTGACTCATAAGTCGAGCCTTGTAAACCCTCGAATTATAATTTGGGCCTTGTAATCCCTTGACTTATAAGTCGGGCCTTGTAAATCCTCAACTCATAAGTCGAGTCGTGTAATCCCTCGACTTATAAGTCGGGCCTTGTAAATCCTCGACTCATAAGTCGAACCTTGTAAACCCTTGACTCATAAGTCGAGCGTTGTAATCCCTCGAATTATAAGTCGGGCCTTGTAAATCCTCGGCTCATAAGTCGAGCCTTGTTGTAATGCCCCGAAATCCCTAATGCGGTTTAATGGCTGGATTAGTAGGTCGGGAGGGACATACTTGTTTAATTATGCCATTAAATTATTATATGAATGTTTATGTGAATTATATTATAATATGATGTTAAATGCATGCATGTGGGTCCACATTTCATTACAGGGTTTTTTGGTAATTTGGCCTGTTGAGGGCGTAAATGTATATTTGTATGCATGTCAGTGACCTATTGTTGAGACCACATTATAATGTGGATTTGTTCGAGTTATTCGGCATGAGACAATCTTTGAATATAAATTAGTGGTTTAGTCATAACAAGTTTAAGTTCGGGGCTCGAGGTGAGTCTCGGGGTGATTTTAATGATTAGAGTATTGCCGTGAATTAAAGGGTAACGGGATATGAATTGTTGATGTTTGAGAATATCGAGAATAGCGGGAATTGGAGAGCGTTAATTATGATTAACGAAATAGGTGGAAATGTCAATTTTGCCATTGGGAGCCTTTAGAAATCCTTATTTGACCTAGGGGTATTTTGGTCTTTTCACCCCTAGGATAGATTTAATCCATTGAAGGTTGTAGAATGAAGGAAAAAAAACAGAGCATTTTTAAGCACTTCTCCCGTACTTGCTTTCTATATTTTCTTCTTGGATTTTTGAGCTTAAGTTGGGGAATCAAGCTTGGGAAATAAGTCTTGAGAGCTTGGGAGTGTGTTCCACCATTGAAGAGCATCCTAATCTGAACTTGAGGTAAGTTTCTAGCCATTAAAATTCCTGGTTTGCTCTGTTTTAGCTTTGGTTTTCAGTTGAGATTTGTAGGTTGGATGATTGGTTTTGTTGGGGAGTTTTTGGCAAGGGTTCTTGTGGTTGTGATGCTTAGGGCTTATGGGGATGGTTTTTGGGTTCACTTGGCACCAAACTAAGGTTTTGAAGCATTGGAATCAAGTTGGAATTGAAGGAGTCGAAGGAAGAGGTTTCAGGGGTGGATCTGGCTAGGTATAGCGCTACAGCGCCCACAAGGGGGTGCTATAGCGCTACCCAGGGGAGGCTTGAGAGGTTTGGGGTTATGAGAATAGCGCTGGGGCGCTAGTGATTAGCACTGTAGCGCTACTCTGTTCCTTTAGAATCCCGTTTTGAGTGTTTTAAAGGGTTTTTGGCTCGGAGTTTCAATCCTTAAGGCCCGGGGTCGAATCTACTCACCGTGTGGGTACGTTTCGAGGTCCCGAGAGTGGGGTTTAGGTCAAAACCCTTTCATTGTTGATTTTCATTAATGGAGGTTATAATTGGTTATGATTAGGTGATCGCTAAAGGGCTTAAAGTCGGATCATTCTCAATGGTCGTTCCTTTATTTATTCTCGCTCGAACCAGAGGTAAGAAAATTTCACCCTGTGTATATGGCATGCGTGATTGTTATAGAGGCATGTTGGTTGTTGAATATGGACATTGATTGCATAATAAATGCTTAGAAAATCTTGCTTATCTGTGTATGGCACTGACTAGTCAGGGTCGGCACTGGTCGCGTATTACTGACCTGAGAGTCAGAAACGACATAAGCGTCCTGAATGCAGGGCCGAAAAAGATTAGATCTAATTGATATCAGCGTTGAATGACTCTAGGAGCATTAATGCTGGACCGACCCTAAGGTCGATGAAAATTATAAGCATTTGACTAGTCTAGGACTAGTTACTCAGAGCCAGGGCCAAAGGCCTAGGTGACTGCTTGTCACATGGCTAGGGAGCGGAATCCTATGGTTGTGACTCTATGGTCATGTGGTAGGTTATATTGGTGACTGGTTCATCAAGCACCTATCTTGCTAAGCTAGTGAAAAGATCACTTATTTGTAAAGCCCAAGTAACCCTATCGTCACATAGCTAAAGGGAATGGAACCCGCCTTAGTGACTTTTCAACTGTCACTCCTTTATTTTGGACTGAGAGTCCTGAATGATTATTATGATCATTGTTGATATTATATTCATGCAATATTGTGTTTTCTTGCTGGGCCTTGGCTCATGGGTGCTATGTGGTGCAGGTAAAGGGAAAGAAAAGCTCACCCAACCTTAAGTGGAGACCTCAGGTGCTGCTGTGTACATATGTGGCCGCTTGACCACCACGGCCAAGGAGTTCTCAGAGGAAGTAGGGGGTTTACCCTATTTTTGCCGCTTAGGTCGGCGGGTTGTAAATTTTATAATGTAGTGACAATTTTGCATTGTAAATAACTTGTAAATATTTTGGTGGGCCCATGAACAGTTTTATGTTTTAAATAAAATATATCATTCCCTTTTGATTGGTTTTCCACCTTAACCTATTAATAACACCTAGAAGCACGTTTTTAACCAAAGAACTCGGGTAGCGAGTTAAATTCATGGTTCATCATTCACCGTAACTGTTCTGGGGTAACCAGGGCGTTACACTTGTAAATCCTCAACTCATAAGTCGAGCCTTGTGAACCCTCGACTCATAAGCTGGGCCTTGTAAACCCTCGACTCATTAGTCGAGCCTTGTAAACCCTCGACTCATAAGTCGAGCCTTGTAAACCCTCGACTCATAAGTCGAGCCTTGTGAACCCTCGACTTATAAGTTAAACCTTGTAAACCCTCAACTTATAAGTCGAGCCATGTAAACCCTCGACTTATAAGTCGAACCTTGTAAACTCTCGACTCATATGTCGAGCTCCTTTTTGTCCCTCGACTTATAAGTCGAGCCCCTTTTTAATCAAATATGCTCTCGGCTAGCAGGCCAAGCTTTTGGTTAGGTGCAATAGACAGACTCTCGAATTATAAGTCGAGCCTCCCAGTCGGGAACAGACATACATATAATGCATTCATCATACATAGATACAACGCTTTACAATGTATTTACACATGTATACACATGCATAATTATAATCATGCTCATTAGTTGAGCCAAGCCCAATCATATTACATTTAACAGTTGGGCCAAGCCCCAATCATAATACATTTAACAGTTGGGCCAAGCCTCAATCATATTACATTTAATAGTTGGCCCAAGCCCCAATCATACTAATTTTAACAACGGGGCCAAGCCCTAATCATAATACATTTAATAGCTGGGCCAAGCCCCAATCATATTACATTTAATACTTGAGCCAAGCCCCAATCATATTACATTTAACAACGGGGCCAAGCCCTAATCATGTATCTCATTCATCGGGTGTCCTCGTGCAAATAGCAGAACGACCTCGAGTACTAATCCTGACCCGAGCATGGAGAAAACCCTCTGTTTTCAAGTCCCTTGAGGTTGATGATGGCCAACAATCTCTATACCCAGTCTTCAGTTGCTACTCCAAAAAATTTGGCTCGAATTTTCACCAAGATTTGGCTTCCACAATTGATCTCTAGGCACACTCTTTGTCCCGTATTGAACGGATATTCCGTCCCATACCTCGTTCAGGCTATACATGGTATCGTATTTTCCTAACCAACTATCGAACCTATGTACTCTCTCATCTACCCAGGACCATACATAAAAGTGGTCCCTATCATCTTCACACAAGAATAATCTGTCTGGCTTATGCTTAAGTAGTGAGGGAGACCATAAGTCTGAGCTAAGGATGACTATACCTCTGTCGCTCGAGCTCGAGGCCTCATCATTGGCCTCGTTCCCTGATTGTGGACTCCTGGGATGTCGACCTGGGGGTTGTGGCTTAGAACTGCGCCTCGGAGGGAGGCTGCCAGTTGGGAGAGGCACAAACTCCCACTTGGTATATTTCTTGTTGGACCAGTCATTTGTAGACTGATCCTGTAACGACTCGAATTAGCTAATTGGGCTTAGGGCCTTGATTAGTGTGCCTGGAGGGCAATAAGTGATTTAATTTGCTTGTATGTGAATTTATGTGTATATATGTTGTATATGTGTGATATGTCTGTACAGCACGATCCGAGACAGTCCTGAGGAGCAGTTGGCCAGAGAGTCACAACGGGGTTGAGATTCGGACTCGGGGCGAGTCGAGGGGTAATTCGAGTATTGGTTGAGTTATGGGATTATCGGGACTTAGAAATAAATATTTGGAGATATATTTGAGGATAGAATGTCTAGGCGGGAATATATGGGGAATTTACCATTTTCGCCCTCGGGGACGTTTTGGGTACCTCGAGCCTTGAGGTAACCTTTAGACTTAAGTTATATAAAACAAAAAAAAAAGGGAGGAACAGTTTAGAAATCTTGAGAAACCGACCTATGCTTTCCTAGAACTGAAGTTAGTTTTTCTTTCCTTTCTCTTACACTCTCTAAGACAGAAACTCAAGAAGGAAATCAAAGGAATTTGCTAGAACTAAGGGGATTTCAACTGGGATGCTTTAGGAGCTTGAAGCTTTGGGATTGAGGATCAAAATTCTGGGATTAAGCTCAGCAAGGTAAGCTCTAAACACTAAGGTTTGGTCTTTAACTTTCTGCTGGTTTTAGAGGATTGCATAAAGTTAAGCTAGCTTAATCTTTGGGTGGGTGTTTTACCTAAGTTTTGGAGCATACTTTGATGAGGTTTTAATGTTGTTTCTGTGCTGGAGTCGTTATGTTGAATATCTAGGAGTCTTAGTTTGGTTATGGTGGGAAATTGGCTTGAGGAAAGGATGAAAAACTAGTGGAAAATCTGGGTTTGCTGTTAGTGCCGCGGCCCTAGGAGTGGTGTGCCACGGCCCGCATGCGCGCGCAGCCTTGGGAGGCTGAGGAGATTCAAGCGCGCCGCGGCCCTTGCAGGGCGTGCCGCGGCCCGCGTGGTGGTCAGTGGAGAGCTAGCCTTTATTTTGAGGCTAGCCGCGGCTCTAGAGGGTGGGGCCGCGGCCCTTAGTGTCAATGAGAATTTTAATGGTATTTTTGACTTGGGAACCTAAAGGGTAAGGCTCGGGATGGATTTATCATTCGGATTGATAGAATTCAAGATCCCGAAGGTTAGGGTTATGGTTTGAGGTTATTTGTTGGGTTGGAATTTGATGGTCGAATATTGTTATGTGTTGTGACTAGGGTTTCTGCGAGGCTCACGTTAGTGGACTGTGCTCGGGGCTTTGGTGCTCAAGAAGCTCGGAACTCAGATAAGAAAACCCCTGCTTCCATAGAGCTTGTGTGCAGGGCTGAGCCCAATATATTGTATGGAAATGACATACAGGGCCGAGCCCTATATACTAGAATTGTAGAGCATGGCTCTTTGTTTGTTTATGCTTGAATTCTGTGCTTGTTGCTATATCGTGTTTGATATTATATGTGTGATCGGCAAGAGCCGGGAACGGTGTAGACCGGGAACGGCGAGGGGCCGGGAACGGCATTGAGCACGATGAGTGCAAGGCCGAGAACGACAAGAGGCTGGGAGCAGCGTCGAGCTCGTGAGGTGCGAGTTGCCAGGGCGAGTCCCTAACAGGATACCTGGGATATCCTTACGGCATGGTCCGCGAACCCAGGGCTTGGTAAACGCCTGGGACAGCTAGGCCGTATGTGTTTAGCTATTGGTGGCCTACCTATATGTTTGCTTTATGTATTGCATATGTTATCTGTTATGGGTTTTCTTGCTGGGCTTCGGCTCACAGATGCTCTGTGGTGCAGGTAAGGGTAAAGAAAAGATCAACCAACCATGAGCACAACTGGCGCGAGGCGGCGTGTACATGTCCGGCCAGCCTGGCTGCCACAGCTAGGGGATTTTGGGAGATGTTTGTAAACGAACTTAGGTTTTTTTCGTTTAGTCGACTCTGATCAGTTTTGTGTTGTAAATATTTTCTAAACTATGTCTTGGGATCCCAAATGTAAACTTTTATGATCAGCTATGATGAATTACTTTCTCTAATGTTTTTTTAATTATGGCTTAGTTACACGTTTTGAGTTAAAACCTCGACTAGCGAGTTGAAAGCACGATTTTTAACTCACTTAGTAACGACTCTAAGGAAGTAGGGCGTTACAGATCCTTTTCCAGGAGGCCACAAGCTCGAAGCATATCTTCATGAAGAAGATAGGAAAGCGAGCGCCTATCGTAAGGTAATTGGAGCAAGGCCTCCTTGTGCTCTTTCATCTTATTGGAGGGAGAAGGCCGATGATAATTGGCTGAAGAAATAAACATATCATGAGTGATTCGAGCCTAAGCAAAAAAAATTCGAGCACAAAAAGAAGAGATTTTTTATACTTACAAATTCATCTGAACGAATAGAATCTGGAAGGGGCCAGGCCATCTGTCCAAAAGAAAGCCTTCTTGAAATCGGGGGGATGGTTGGGTAAATCCTTAAAGATTTTCTTCTCCTTGGGATAGCTCGAAAGGTAGTAGAAGCCGTCCCCTCCCCGAGCTCGGGAGGGATTGCTTTTCAAGCAAAAGAGAAACAGGATCTCCTTTGGTGAAGGTCCTTCCCACTCTAGCTCATGGTAAAGCGACCTCAGGGCTGACAAAACCCTGTAAGAGTTGGTGTTGAGATGGAAAGGAGAAAGCCCGACGAAATCCAAGAAGACCTTGAAAAATGACTTTAAGGGCAATGGGAAGGAATTTCACCAGTGACCGAATAATTCACAATGTCAGCATACCAAGGCAAAGAAGATACATGCATGAGTTGTTCATCAGGAAAAGTTTCAGTTATAGTGGTGGATTCATTATTAGTTTCAACAACAATTCTAGACAAATGATCAGCGACAACATTTTCAGAACCTTTTTTATCTCGTATCTCTAAATCAAATTCTTGTAAAAGCAATATCCAACGAATTAAGCGAGATTTAGCATCTTTTTTTGATAAGAGATATTTCAATGCAGCATGATCAGAATAGACAATTATTTTAGATCCTAACAAATAAGACCTAAATTTCTCCAATGCAAACACAACAGCAAGCAATTCTTTTTCAGTTGTAGAATAATTTAATTGAGCATCGTTTAAAGTTTTGCTAGCATAGTAGATTACATGAGGTAACTTGTTAATTCTTTGTCCTAGAACAGCACCAATAGCATAATCAGAAGCATCACACATTATTTCAAAAGGAATATTCCAATCAGGAGGGCGAATAATGGGTGCACTAGTCAAAAGGGATTTCAATTTTTCAAAGGCAACATGGCAGTCATTATCAAAGACAAAAGCATTTTCTTTTCCTAGCAAATGACATAATGGGCGTGAAATTTTGCTAAAGTCTTTTATGAATCTTCTATAAAAACCGGCATGGCCTAAGAATGATCTAATTTCTTTTATTGTTTTAGGTGGGGGAAGTTTTGAAATAAGGTCAACTTTTGCTTTATCAACTTCTATTCCCTCAGATGAAATTACATGACCTAAAACAATTCATTTTTTAACCATAAAATGACATTTTTCCCAATTAAGAACCAAATTCTTTTCTTTGCAACGGATTAGAACAAGAGAAAGATGGTGCAAACAGTCATCAAAAGAATTTCCAAACACAGAAAAATCATCCATAAACACTTCAAGATTTCTTTCAACCATATCAGAAAATATTGCAATCATACATCTTTGAAGAGTTGCAGGAGCATTACAAAGACCAAAAGGCATGCGACGATATGCAAAGGTTCCAAAAGGGCAAGTGAAGGTAGTCTTTTCTTGATCTTCAGGGGCAATGGGGATTTGGTTATATCCCGAATAGCCATCAAGAAAACAATAATATGCATGGCCAGCTAAACGTTCAAGCATTTGATCAATAAAGGGTAAAGGAAAGTGGTATTTTCTAGTAACATTATTTAGCTTTCTATAGTCTATACACACTCTCCACCCCGTTTGTACTCGAGTAGGGATTAATTCATTTTTCTCATTTTCGACAACTGTGATCCCAGACTTTTTAGGCACTACTTGAACTGGACTAACCCATTGACTATCAGAAATAGGGTAAATGATACCTACATCTAACAATTTAAGTACTTCTTCCCTAACGACCTCTTTCATATTTGGATTTAACCTTCTTTGACATTCCCGAGAGGTTTTAGCATTTTCTTCTAGATGGATTCTATGCATGCATATGGATGGGCTAATTCCTTTGATGTCTCCAATGGTCCAACCAATGGCTTCCTTATGTTTTCTAAGGACATTTAACAATTTATCTTCTTGTTCTTTATCTAAAGCAGATGCTATGATAACAGGCAAGGTTTCAGACTCTCCTAGAAAAGCATATTTTAAATTTTCTAGCAAAGGTTTAAGGTCTAACTTTTGAGACTCAGAAATTGATTGAACATGATCTAAGGGTGCAAAGGGTTCAACTTTGGTTTCATTTAAGGGTATAGACTCTAACAAAGAATTCACATCATCATTAAAATCATCAATATGCAAGTTCATACCAAAGTATTTTTCACAAAAATCAAGTAAGTCACTTCCATCATCTTCACATATACTCTCTATCATGTTAACTTCCTGCACTTCCTCACACTCAACGGATTTAGCAACATTAAAAACATTTAATTCAACAGTCATGTTTCCAAACGATAATTTCAATACACCATTACGACAGTTGATAATTGCATTAGATGTAGCTAAAAATGGTCTACCTAGAATGATGGGTATTTGAGCATGAGCATTTTCAACAGGTTGAGTGTCAAGAACAATAAAGTCCACAGGGAAATAGAATTTATCCACTTTAATTAAAACATCTTCTACAATACCTCTAGGGATTTTCACTGAACGGTCGGCTAATTGAAGTGTTATAGAAGTTGGTTTTAATTCTCCTAGACCAAGTTGCTTATACACAGAATAAGGCAGTAAATTCACACTAGCTCCTAAATCAAGTAAAGCTTTGTTAATAAAATGATCGCCAATGATTCATGAAATTGTTGGACAACCGGGATCTTTATATTTCACAAGGCTTTTATATTGAATTATGGAGCTGACTTGTTCAGTTAAAAACGCCTTTTTTGGAACATTGGTGTTTCTTTTAACAGTGCAAAGGTCTTTTAAGAATTTAGAATAAGCAGGAATTTGTTTAATGGCATCTAAGAAAGGAATGTTGATGCTTACTTGTTTGAAAACTTCTAAGATGTCACTATATTGGTTGCCTTTCTTGAGTGGAATTAATCTTTGTGGAAAATGAGCTTTTGGGATGGAAGGAAGGATTTGAGCATCATCTTTTGAAAGGTCATTTGTGTTGGAACTTTGAGGTTGGCTTTGGTCTTTTTCAACTTGAGGTATGTAATCGGGTTTGACAATTTGTTTTCCGGACCTAAGAGTTGAGATAGACTTAGCTTCTTCTTTATGACTAGGAGTTCCTATTTCATATTGGCCTTTAGGATTTGGGATGGGTTGGCTAGGAAATCTTCCTTTTTCTCTCTCGGTTACAGCACTAGCAAGTTGACCCAATTGTGTCTCGAGTTTGGCAATGGATTGAGACTGATTTTGTAAGATTTGTTGGGTGGATTGCATGAATTGTTGTAAGGTGTCTTCTAAGGAAGGTTTTCTTTTTGGAGGGTATGGTTGACTTGGTTGGGCATGATTTGGATTTGGCAGGTGGAATTGGTTTCCTTGATTCATTTGTGGTTGGTTTTGTCTCCATGAAAAATTAGGATGGTTTCTCCAATTTGGATTGTATGTGTTGGAAAATGGGCTATCAGAAGAAGGTTTTCCATATGAATGTAAAGCATTAGCCTCTTCAGAAAATGTTTCAACAAAAGAAGGACATGATTGAGCATTATGACATGAACTAGCACATAAAGAACAAACATCTTTTTTAGGTTGCACATATGAATTCATAGATTGACTTATTACTAAGGCTTCTACTTTTCTTGCTAATTTATCAAATGATGTTCTTAAATCACTTTCCTCTTTTATTTCATATTTTCCTTCTCTTTTTGGTGAAGGGTTAGCTCTAGACCTAGGCTCAGAATAATTCCATTGTTGTGAATTAACAGACAATTCTTCAAGAGGGTCCCAAGCCTCTTGCCCTTGCAATTTTAAAAATTTTCCAGTATGCATGGATTGAATCATTTGTCGGTTTGAAGGGGTTAAACCATCATAAAAATATTTTACAAGTCTCCATTTTTCAAAACCATGGTGGGGACATTTTAATAATAAATCTTTAAATCTTTCCCAACATTCATAAAATTCTTCATTATCTTTTTGATAAAATTCGGAGATTTCTCTTCTTAAATTATCAGTTTTGGACATGGGGAAAAATTTAGCAAGGAATTTATTAAAAAGTTGATCCCAAGTAGTTATGGTTCCAGTTGGAAGCGAGTTTAACCAAGCTTTGGCTCTATCTTTTAAAGAAAAAGGAAACAACCTAAGTTTAACCGACTCATCAGAAAAATTTTGAAAACGAAAGGTTGAGCAAATTTCCAAAAAATCTTTTACATGCATGTATGGATCCTCTCTTTCTAAACCATAAAATGATGGTAACAATTGAATGATTGATGGTTTAAGTTCAAAATGAGTGGCATTAGTAGTGGGCAAAACAATGCATGATGGAGCATTAGATGAAATAGGTGAAAAGTATTCAAGAAGAGTTTTTTCTTGCACAACATTAGGTTCTTGTTCCATTATGCTTAAACTTTCAAAAACACTTTCAATTTCACGTACAGACACTAATTTTTTCACCAAACGATTTTTTGAATTACGATGCCACTGATGCATACAATGTCACAGATTTCACCAAGTAACACAAACAATCACAAGAAAACAAATTTCTGATGTGGAAGATCAGTTAGAACCGCAACCACAGAGCATACTTATAACAAGAAGAGATTACAATATTTATATAAATATATAATTTTTTTGTTATGATTTTTATGATTTTTTTGTTTTTGTTTTTTGGTTTAACTTGTTCCCAGGCCTATTTGATTCCACTTACTCACAACTTAATAACAACTCCCCGATGTTAATTAATAAGCGTGGATGGGAACTTTGCCAAATTTCCTTTAAGCAAAAATTGCTTATGTTGAAAGAACAAGCTTTGTTGTTTAGTTTTTTTTTTTTTTTTTTCAAGTATTTTCTTAAACAATAAAATTACAACTAACTAAATGCGATAATTAAGAGAAAAAAAAATTGACAATAGCAATAGTAAATAGTTATATAAAAATTAGGAGGCACTAATGCCATCAACTAAATGATCAACACAAATAAAATTAGGAGGCACTAATGCCATCAACCAGCATTAATAATAATAATAATAATAATAATAATGATAATAATAATAAAACTTAGGAGGCACTAGTGCCATCAACTAAGATAAATAAATAAAATAATAATAAAAGCTAGGAGGCACTAATGCCATCACTAGAAGAGATAAATTGCTCAAGTATGTAGGAGGCAAAAATTGCACTCAACTATCAAGTATTTAGGAGGCACTAATGCACTCAACTAATATATAAGTAGGAGGCACTAAATGCCATCAACTACCAAGATATATATATATATATGTATAATATAATATATAACAATATGAATAAATATTTGTATAACTTTCTCTTTTTTTTTTCTTTTTCGATTTTTACTCTTTTTTTTCGATTTTTTTTTATATATATTTTTTACTTTTTTTAAAGATGATAGTGCAAATAAAAATAAAATAACTAGTAGAAGAATTTTACTTACCTTGTAGAAAGATCGTTTCTTTCTTGCAACTCCCCGGCAACGACGCCAAAAACTTGTTGATCCCAAAAGAGGGTGTTTTAATAATTAAACTCGCAAGTGCACGAATCGTTTCGGAATATAATGTTCATGTAAGTACGAGGTCGAACCCATGGGAGTTGACTAACATCAAAAGAAATTATTTCAAACAAAGCAATAATACTCTAACCTAGTTCCAAATATTTGATGAGATTTTGTTTTAGAAAAAAAATAAAAGACAAGTAATAAAAATATTTAAGATTAAATAGAAAAATTGTTTTCAAATGATATATAAAAAATAAGATTATTAAGATGTTAGAATCCACAAAATGCAAGTTCAATAGTATTTATAAGTATATTGATTCCCAAGTTTTAATATAGTTGAAATAAATCACACTATATATTTTCTCAAAATATATTTTCTATTCAAGCACAAGTTACTCTTTCAAAAAGGTAGGATTTTTCTTCACTTATATAAGATATAATTTCTAAGCATTAGTTGTGTTACAACCTAATGAAACTACAAAAAATCAAAGAGATTATGTTTAGGCAAAATATGATACTCATGCTCTAAGAATTAGATGTGAACAATTTAATGAAAAACATTTAATCAAAGAATATCATATTTTTTTGCATAATGAAGAACTAAGTGTAATATGCTTTAACACTCAATAATAGATGAAAAATGCATATCATTGATAGAAAAATCCATAAACAATGTTACACAAATGGGAAATCAACATACAATAAAAAATACTATCTAGTTACATTTTGCTTCATCATCATCTTAATAACCTTTGAAAAAGATTAGAAGCTCATAACTAGATAAAAATTACAAAATAACATACTTGACATGCTCTTCAAAAGATGAAAATGGTAGAGAGAAACTAGTGAAAAGAAGAGAGAAATATGGAGTGTAGAAGAGGTTGAAAGATGAAGAAGAAGAGCTCCCCAAATGGTCTTACAAGACTCTATTTATAGGCAAAATATGGAGATTAAATTAATCCAATTAAAATAAATAAATTGATTAATTTAATTGTGTTGGGAAGTGGTAGGATAAATAGAGTAAGTGTAAGAGTATTGGAAAGATGAAATGTTTGGTTGGGTAAAAAATTAGTGAAAAGCTAAGGTAAAAATATAAATTAGGAATGTTTATTTAGGTAAGAAAAATAGGGAAAAGTGAATTGATATTTTGGTGAAAAATATTGGGAATGAAAAATGTGAATTTTGACATTTTGGTCTTTTTGTGGCTGTTTGGCAAGGTTGACTTGGGCCAGGCGGCAATGTGGCATTTGGGCCTAGGCTGGCCCACGTTGGGGCAAGATGGCTGAAATGGGCAGCCTTGGGCGTGGACTGCTTGCTGAAATGGCTGAAGGATGCTGAAGGCTGGACTTGGGCCTGACCGTGGGCTACGGCTGGGAGTTGGGCCTTGGCTTCATTCGGATTGATGGAGAGGCCCAAGTGGCTGGCGTTGGAGACATGGCAGCTTGGACTTGGACATTGATGGCTTTGAGGAGGGCAAGTGCTTGAGCTTGGGACAGCTGGCGTCATTGGTGGAGGCTGGCGTGAAGGAGAGAGGTGCATCACAAGATGATGCAGGGCTGGAAGAGCATCAAGCATGGTCACGGCTGGTGAGGAGCGTACTGTAGCAGCGGGCTTGGGCTGGTGGCAGGCGTGGGCCTAGCTTGGGCCTGGGCATATGTTGCCAAATATCACTTTTTCTTTCAAATTTTCCATTCTTTCTTTTCTTTTCAAATCCAAAAAAAAATACAACTTACTCCCTACAAAATAAGTAAATAATAAATTAGAATCAAATATTTTCAATTATAAAATAACTCAAATTGAGTCCAAGAAAATACTAATTGAAATTTAATTTACTTTGGGAATTAAGTTTAATAAAATCACATTTTTTTACTTATAATCTATCAACACGAATTTCAAATAATTAAACTACAACATATTATAATAAAATATCTATAAAACATATAAAAATCTAGAAAACACAATAAGACTAACAAATTAAAAGTTACATAAAAACTTAATAAGTTAATTTAAAAAACTCAAGAACTAAGCAACAATTAGCATATAAAAAGTGGTAAAATAACTCTATTTTGTAGAGTTATCACTTTGGGATACGCAATCTTGTAATAAGTGCATTTATTATATTTCCTTTTTATTACCTTGATACACTAATCTTAATTGTAATTAAGGTCCATTGGCCCATGTAACCCCCTTGAGCCTATAAATAAGATGGAGAGGGCTCAAGGAAGGGACTTTTGAACTTTTGATATTTGTATTTAGAGAGAAGAACATAGTGTGATTATCCACCGAAATTGTAATCCTCCCAAGGCTTGTGAAACTCATGAACCCTAGTTCATTGATCACAATATTGTGATTCAATATCAATAAGAACACTAAGTGGATGTAAGTCATTACCATCTAGTTGGGGCCGAACCACTATAAATCGTTTGTGTCATTTGCTTTCTATTTGATTCTCTTCTTGTTTTCCTTTTGTTCTTTGTCGTTTATTTGACTCCGTGTCGTTGACCAAATCAAGGGTCAACAAAAGTCACACTAGACCCACTGATCCACAAACATTGACCCAATAAAACCCACCATTTTTGTAGTTCACTTTGTACCACCAACCATTTTTTTTAAATCGAAAACCCTGAAAATCATACAAAAACAAAACAATACAATGGCAACAGAAGAGGTCACTTACCGTAATCAGGGGGCTTGTCTTCACCTCACAAAAATGACATTTTCAAGATTCTCAGTTCCTTGTCAATTTCTTAGCTTAGCCACTTCTTCCTAAACCCGGCGTGCTCTTCTCTTTTTTCGACAGCAATCTTCTAGAAAAAATTCACACAAAATCTACTTTTTTTTCTCTTCGACAGGTTTGTAATGGTTATATGGGTTATTTAGTTTTTGTTTTAATTTTTATTTCATTTATTTTGTAATTATTTGACACGTTGGCATGCACAGATGACCTAGTATAGGTCTGCAATGGCCATGCAGGACTGATGATGGACTTAATAGGGTGGAATGAATGGAACAGTAAAAAACCTAACGAATCAAAACTTTAGGAGGTTTTCCTACTAAAAATAAAAAATGGGGGTTAAGGGTAAGAAACGGCAAAATATAAGGGCCTATTTGATATTGTTTTCTGTTTTTTGTTTCAAAATTGTGTTTTAAGAAATGAGAACAGAAAACAGTTTTTGTAGTTTTAAAAAAAATAATAGGTGTTTGGTTAATGTTTTCTAAAAATAATTTTTTTTAGTTTTATTTTAAAAAAAATAAAAAATAAAAAATTAATAAATATATTTACAAAGAGAAAAATATTTTAAAAGTTTGTAATAAATAATGAGATAAAGTAATATGAAAAAAAAAGTGATGAAAAATAAGGAGAGAGAAAGTAATTTCAGAAATTTTGAGGAAGAAAAATTGAGAAGAGAGAAATTGATGCAAGAAAAAAAAAAGAAAAAGTGATGAGATAGAAAATAAGGAGATAAAATGTGATGAGAGAGAAAGAGATGTTAGAGAAAGTGGGCATAGAAAAAGTGAGGTGATATATTAATGAGAAAGAAAGCGATCTGAGATAATAATAATTAAAAATATTATGTGAGAAAAAAATTCACAAAAAAAATATGAGAATAACAAAAAATGTATTTATCAAAATTTTCTATTTTTTGTAATTTTATTTTTTAAAAATAATGTCAAATACCTCGTATTTATTCTCAAAAATAGTTTTTAAGTTTTGAAAATTAAAAAATAAATTTTTAGTTAAGGAGCGAATACTCGTAATTAAAATAGGGAAATTTTAATATGTATGCTTGATAAAAGTTATAATTACAAATAAATACTAGGCATATTAAAATTTTCAAAATAATGCTAATTTTTTGCACATTACCCAAAATGCCATTTTCACTTCTTCCTCATTCTCATTTCTCTCTTCCCTCTTCTCTCTTCTCTCTTCCCTCTTTTTCTCTCTTATTTCACTCTCTCTCACCTCACAACACCACCACCACACTAAATATTATATTTCGAACAGATTTGGACATGATTTTTGGGTTTTTTTTGCGATTTTTTTCAGATCTGAAACTCTGAAATCTGCAAAAAATCGACATTGCTCGATGGTGGTTCGATGGTGCTCGATGCCAGCTCGATGAGACCTTCAAAATCATGATTTTTCATGAAAAAATGACTTTGCTCGATGGTGGTTCGATAGTAGTTCGATAGTGGCTCGATGGTGCTCGATGAGACCTTCAAAATCATGATTTTTCATGAAAAAATGACTTAGCTCGATGGTGGTTCGATGATAGCTCGATAGTGGTTCGATAGTGCTCGATGGTGCTCGATGCAATTCTTGTAAGAGACATAATTTTTCACTCGGGTGTCCGTTTGGGGTGATTTTTTTTTTGATTTTGGGTATTTTTTCAAGATCTACATGTTTGACATGTTAATATGCACATTTTGGAAGTGTAGCACTTGTAAAAAATAGAAAAGTGCAAACATACCTCATGTTTAAGACATTTTTTGGTATATTTTTAAGTTTTAAACTTCCCAAATGTGCATATTAACATGTCAAACGTGTAGATCTTGAAAAAATACCCAAAATAAAAAAAAAATCACCCCAAACGGACACCCGAGTGAAAAATTATGTCTCTTACAAAAATTGCATTGAGCACCATCGAGTCATTATCGAGCTACCATCGAACCACCATCGAGCTAAGTCATTTTTTCATGAAAATCTTGATCTTGAAGGCCCCAGCGAATGGTGGCTCGATGGTGCTCGATGCCAGCTCGATGAGACCTTCAAAATCATGATTTTTCATGAAAAAATGACTTAGCTCGATGGTGGTTCGATGGTAGCTCGATAGTGGTTCGATAGTGCTCGATGGTGCTCGATGCAATTCTTGTAAGAGACATAATTTTTCACTCGGGTGTCCGTTTGGGGTGATTTTTTTTTTGATTTTGGGTATTTTTTCAAGATCTACACATTTGACATGTTAATATGCACATTTGTGAAGTGTAACACTTGTAAAAAATACAAAAGTGCAAACATACCTCATGGTTAAGACATCTTTTGGTATATTTTTATGTTTTAAACTTCCTAAATGTGCATATTAACATGTCAAACGTGTAGATCTTGAAAAAATACCCAAAATCAAAAAACAAATCACCCCAAACGGATACCCGAGTGAAAAATTATGTCTCTTACAAGAATTGCATCGAGCACCATCGAGCACTATCGAGCCACTATCGAGCTACCATCGAACCATCATCGAGCTAAGTCATTTTTTCATGAAAAATCATGATTTTGAAGGTCTCATCGAGCTGGCATCGAGCACCATCGAGCCACCATTCGCTGGGGCCTTCAAGATCAAGATTTTCATGAAAAAATGACTTAGCTCGATGGTGGTTCGATGGTAGCTCGATAATGACTCGATGGTGCTCAATGCAATTTTTGTAAGAGACATAATTTTTCACTCGGGTGTCCGTTTGGGGTGATTTTTTTTTTGATTTTGGGTATTTTTTCAAGATCTACATGTTTGACATGTTAATATGCACATTTGGGAAGTTTAAAACTTAAAAATATACCAAAAGATGTCTTAAACATGAGGTATGTTTGCACTTTTCTATTTTTTACAAGTGCTACACTTCCAAAATGTGCATATTAACATGTCAAACATGTAGATCTTGAAAAAATACCCAAAATCAAAAAAAAAATCACCCCAAACGGACACCCAAGTGAAAAATTATGTCTCTTACAAGAATTGCATCGAGCACCATCGAGCACTATCGAACCACTATCGAGCTATCATCGAACCACCATCGAGCTAAGTCATTTTTTCATGAAAAATCATGATTTTGAAGGTCTCATCGAGCACCATCGAGCCACTATCGAACTACTATCGAACCACCATCGAGCTAAGTCATTTTTTCATGAAAAATCATGATTTTGAAGGTCTCATCGAGCTGGCATCGAGCACCATCGAACCACCATCGAGCAGTGTCGATTTTTTACAGATTTCAGAGTTTCAGATCTGAAAAAAATCGCAAAAAAAACCCAAAAATCATGTCCAAATCTGTTCGAAATATAATATTTAGTGTGGTGGTGGTGTTGTGAGGTGAGAGAGAGTGAAATAAGAGAGAGAGAGAGAGAGGGAAGAGAGGAGAGTGAAGAGAGAAGAGAGAAGAGAGAAATGAGAATGAGGAAGAAGTGAAAAGGGCATTTTGGGTAATGTACAAAAAATTAGCATTATTTTGAAAATTTTAATATGCCTAGTATTTATTTGTAATTATAATTTTTATCAAGCCTACATATTAAAATTTCCCATTAAAATATGGGTAAAGTATTGTGTAGTTAGGTCTCTTTAGTATAAAGTACAACCAAGACAAATTAGTCAAATAGAAAGAAAATAGCCCCAAAAATCCATTTGTCGGAGCATCAAAATCTCGCTCCCTCTATCTTTGTTGCCGGGCCATCTGCAGTTCGCAGCGTCGACGTCGCCGCCATCTGTGTCTTTGCATCTCCCTCTCACTCCACACCGCCTCACTCCGCCTCCCTCCGCCTCACTCCGCCAGGTATTGCTATTATTATTATTTTCAATTTCTGATAAAAATCCTGCTTTGTTAGAATTCGCGTAGCAAAGATCAAAAATAAGATATTAGGTTTTATGTTTGTTTTTTTTTTCTCTGGCTTCAATTTTCAAAGATTTATTGCATTGGAAGAGCTAGCTACTAGAGACTAACTGTAATTCAAAGACCCTTAGATCGTCAATTAGATGATTCACAAATATTTTGTCGTTCAGGAGATTTTGTAGATTATAGCAATAATTTTATAACGGAGGGAAGTAATCTGAGCTTTATAAAGGTAGTTCTAATTACTAATTTATGATCAAATTTGGGCGTTGATATATGATCAGATTTTTTATTTAATTTGGTGGGGTGACTTGTTCTGCCATTGGGTGCTGATTTTTGATATAATTTCTTGGTGATTAAGTTTTTTCTAAGAGAAGGGTGCATTTAGCTGAAAGATAGAGATGCGTGTGTTTAAAGAACTTCCAATGGGATTAGACTTCCTAATGGTTGGTCTCTAAGCTCTGTTAGAGTTTCATTATGTTTTGAAGAGTAGTGGAAAAACAGAGGCTGAACCTGGTTTGGCAAGTCATAAAAAACTGAGATACATTGCATGTCACTATCTTTTGGTCTAACATTCCCTTATAAATTGCTTATCTCGTGTAAAGAACACATTAATGGCTTCCCACCTGCTGAGGTGTGCCCTCGGAAGCCGCTCCAACTTTGCCTCGGCATCGCCTGCTTCAGCGACAGCTCGACTTTTTTCGTCTGCCACAGCTCCGATCCGAGCCACCCTCTTCCCTGGTGATGGTATTGGCCCTGAGATTGCTGAGTCAGTTAAACAGGTCTTGCCTTATCCTATTTTCGTAATTGGAGTTACTCTTTTGTTGGTGAATATTTGTTGTTTATATTATACTCTTATCGATGTAGGTGTTTAGAGAAGCTGAAGTGCCAATTGAGTGGGAAGAGCACTATGTTGGAGACCAAATTGATCCTAGAACACAGAGTTTTCTAACGTGGGAAAGTTTAGAATCAGTGCGCCAGAACAAGGTGGGGTTGAAAGGGCCCATGGCTACACCAATTGGGAAAGGTCATCGCTCTTTGAACCTTACTTTAAGGAAAGAGCTTAACTTGTATGCAAATGTCAGGCCTTGCTACAGTCTCCCCGGCTATAAGACCCGCTATGATAATGTTGATCTCATCACTATCCGTGAAAATACTGAGGGAGAGTACAGTGGACTTGAACATCAAGTAAGTCTTTGTGAAGTATCTATTTTGCTCGTAAATATAGTATAATATGTGTATTTGTATCAGTTTTATAAGCTATTTCTGCTGTTGCTAGGTGGTGAGAGGCGTTGTTGAAAGTCTTAAGATCATTACTCGTCAGGCAAGTCTTAGGGTAGCTGAGTATGCATTTTTTTATGCCAAGATGCACGGCAGAGAGAGGGTATCTGCAATTCACAAAGCAAATATTATGCAGAAAACTGATGGTCTTTTTCTTAAGGTGCACTTTGCTTCTTCTTTGTTTAACGTGTTAATGTATTATGTCTGTAGTTATTCTTGTACTGAAATTGGTTTTATTTTCACTTATAGTGTTGCCGTGAAGTTGCAGAGAAGTATCCTGAGATTAAATATGAGGAAGTTGTCATAGACAATTGCTGCATGATGGTATGAAAATATGTATATTGTGCAATTGAATCATCAAGCTATGAAAGCATTTAAGACATGTCATGGAACCCATTCCAAGCTAACAGAACACTGTGCTTCTGTCTTCTGCAGCTTGTGAAGAATCCAGCTCTCTTTGATGTGTTGGTGATGCCAAACCTTTATGGTGATATTATTAGTGACCTGTGTGCTGGTTTGATTGGAGGACTGGGCTTAACGCCAAGGTAAACTACCTATTTTCTGCCATCCCTTATACTATTGATTTAGTGACAGTCACCAGACATAATTTGTTTTCTGATCAGCCTCAATATTGGCGAGGGAGGTATTGCGCTAGCTGAAGCTGTGCATGGTTCAGCACCTGATATTGCCGGAAAGGTTAGCCTTCTTGAATTTATTTATAATTTATCTACACCAAGCACACTTGCAACAAAATTTCTCTTGCACTCGGTTTTAAGGACGCTGTCAATGCATTAGTTTATGACACTAGTGCACATTCAATCAAACTAATTAGATTCCTTCTGATTATGGAAATAGTAGAAACAATTATTTGTCTATTTGGTATTACTTAATACCAATATTTTCAAAGTTTTTGTTGGCAAAGATGTTAATTCCTAATCCTTGTTAAGGAATACCTTTTGGATTTGGAAATCCCTAGGGTCCAGCTAGTTAAGTATGATTGAACTCTGGCCTTGATAGGTGTTGTCTTAGTTTTCAATTCGTGAGGCCTTTAAGCAGATGGAGTAAACTCTCATTTTGAAATCATGGTAATTACTAAGCATACTGGTGCTTAAAATTATAACTATGCTTGCAAGTGCACAAATTGCAAAAGTAATATAGTGATCCGAAGACCAATACAACCCGGCAAGGATTAATAGTAAGGAAATAAACTAGTTACAATGAATATCAAATCTCAATGTTATCTAAAAAATTAAAACCAAAAACATTAAAATAAAAATAACTTAAATTTGCAAAATTAAAAACTGAAATTAAATGGAGAATTCAAGATGATGACAACGTTAAGGTTTCAATGTCACTCTTAAATGATTTTAATTCTCTTCTTTAATGTGTTTAATTTAGATCAATATTCTCAAGAGTGTTATTATATCTCTATACCCTCCTTGCATAAAGAGTGTGCAAGTCATATCAAGCCTATATCTCTATATAACTATTCAGCCATACCTTCATTAAGATCTACTCTAAAAACAACTCTCAAATTTCACCTCTCGATTTCACAACTTAAATTGTTTTGGTTACCTAAGTAATGTTATCTCTTTCTCTCACACTATCTTAAGCTGTTCTACTTGCTTTCAGATTGTTTGAAGATTCTCCTCAAGTACTTCTCACAATCTAAATTTGTCCTAATTACAATCTTATAAACATCACAATACATGAATCATAAATATTTCAACAATAAATCAAAGTATAACACGAGAAATAAAGATCTAAGATTAACTTAAAGTTAAAAGATCCTTTTAAACTCTACAAATAGGAAGATTACCCACTCATGTTGTGGCTTACATTGTCAAAATAATGTCATAATCTAGAAAAAATAAAAGAAGAAATAAGAACGCGAAGAACAATTGAAAACTCTTCGAAGACTGATTTGCTCTTCCAATCTCCTCCAAAGTGTTTCCCTTTTTCAAATCGTGTTTCTCTTTCTTTTTATAAGTATTTTCTACGTGCCTAGCTTCTAGAAGCCTCTTTGGCCGATTTCCCTTCGAATTTGAACGAACGTATGAAAAAGATGAAATCCTGAAAATTTGGGTATGAGGCGTCGCGTCGCCTAGCAGCAGCTGATGCGTCGCCTTGGTCTATTCATCAAGAAATCTGGGAGTGGCGCCACCTAACAGGTGACATGTCACCAAGTACGTCTATGGTTTTTTTGTCTTTTGACGACACACTGCTTCATGGCAAGTGACGTAACACAATCTTCTTTGTCGTGAACATCCAAAATGACCAAAAAAATCATCAATTTAACCCATTTAATTTCTGCGCACTTGAAGAAAATATATTAAACATAACTTAAAACTTAAGGAAAACAAGCCAAATCAAGATTAAAGAGCAATAAATGAATGCATTAATATGCACGCTTGCCAAGTCTTGTTCGATATGACTACTTCCAGTTCTTAGGATTGTGTATTCCGTGTCTTTTCTAGGCCCCGTTGGATTTATCACAACATTTTATATTTTACGCATTCATTGTTATTGTGTCATCTGTTTCCTTCAGAGATGATTAGTCTGGCTTGGCATCCATTTGGTTTTTGCTTGCTGTTATTTACGTGACAGCTTCTAAACACTATTTCCATGGTTGAAATTATCCAGAATTTGGCAAACCCGACTGCTTTGCTGTTGAGTTCTGTATCTATGCTCCGTCATTTGGAGCTCCACGATAAAGCGGAACGAATCCAAGACGCCATTCTCAGCACAATTGCAGAGGGGAAATACCGAACAGCTGACCTAGGCGGGAAGTCGTCAACCACCGACTTCACAAGGGCAATTTGTGATCATCTTTGAAAAGAAGATGTTTCAAAGGATTTGAGTTGTGTATGTAAATCTACTTGTTCTTTTTTGTGACACTCGTTTTGGGGACAATTTAATTCGATCGTATTCCAGCTTTTCTTGAAGAGAAATAAGACCACATATGGTCTTAACAAGAGATTCGTCGTCTAGCCGTGAAACTTTCGGAGGGCATTAATGGAATTGATGCCGTCGCGATTCACATGTTTTTCCTAGTCGCTGGTGACACGTAATCTGTATAATTGGTATTCTTTGTCCATAGTTGTATGAAATAAATGATTTATGATGTGGTACTCACATTTAACTTAAATATTTTTCAAGGATGAAGGATCAATATATTTCTTTTTTTAAGATGAAAATTAGCACTGTTTTCATTATGATTTGAGCATCTTATTCTATGATGCATGATCTTTTTGATAATTATTTGGTTGGACTCGGAATATTTGGCGTACCACGTACCTGGGGTGGTGGGAAAACTTGCATGGCTCGGTATATGTGGATTGATGGAATGGAATTGGCTATCATACGATTACTATACGAATCAATGCTTCAATAGATATGATAAGAAACATAAATATATTAAAAGTAACGCATATTTTCAAATAATTAAATAAGAAATCAAATTAAATTGTAATTACTTGCAAAAAAAAGAAAAAAAAAAATGCAACTGATAATTTTGTATTTAATTTTTTTAATAGTTATTAGAATAAAAAATTAATATTATTCAAAGAAATCAAACATGTACATAAGATATAATTTTCAAATTCAAAATACAAATTATTTTGAATTCTTAACAAAAGATTAACTTAAATAGTCAAAACTTCGGTTACTTTGACTTAAAATAAATTAGTGTCATATATGGATCATTGTTCAAAAAGATTAATTTTAAAAATTAGTTGTCGGATGCATCCAACAAAAATTAATGAAATTTTTACTTAAGAGTAGTTAAGGCTTTGTTTGGTATTATTTTTTTCTAAAGACGTATTTTTAAAAAAAAAACGAGAATAGGAAATAATGGAAATGATTGGTTAAATAATTTTTAGGTTTTTATTTTTTAAAAGAAAAATTAATAAATATATTTTTGTTTCCAAATTTACATTTTAAATAAAAATAATAGAAAATTCGTTGTTTGAAAAATGAAAGTAATTGGCTAATGATTTTAAATATTTTTTAAAAAAAAGAAAAATAAATAAATATATATTTTAATGTTTATATGGCAATATATTTATAACGATATAATGAAAAAATAAATAGTAACTCTAATTTAATAACTTGTAACAATAATTAATATGAGTAATGATATCTGTATTAAATTATACACCAAAACATTATACCAAATAACGTGAAAGTTTCATTTAACTAATAAAATTTATTTTAGGCGGGACTCACTATTTTAAAATACAGTATCACTTTAATTGGAATAATGTTTTAGCACATAATTTTGATGCATATATCACTATTCAGTATATATATATTTGCAATAATAAAAATTTGACAATACATTATGTTATAAATTTAACATAGCAATTTACAAACTCGAATTTTAATATATGTTTCTTTTAAATATATTATAATAACGCATATTTAATCGTACATTAGAGTTAAATAAATTTATTTAACGCCTCCACACTTTAAATATTCAACTTTTCTATAATTTAAATAGAAAAATATTAAAATAGTGGTGGCTCTAATTTAATAATTTGTATCAATAGTAATTTATCTTTTACAATAATAAAAATTTGACAAATAGATTATGATATCAATTTAATTATAGTAAATAGAATCCGTAAATACTCTCATGCGATAAGTCCTTTGTTTTGGACCTTGGACCTATCGGTAGGTTATTTTTTTGTTTTTGATACAAAGATAAGTTGTAATTCATTTTTTTATACGACGGTGTACATTGTAGTTATAGAGACCTTCCATAAATTTTTAGAAAATTCTAGATATTTTAAGATGTTGAAATCATAATTCAAATAACATGTTGCACGCGTGTTTGGTTGTTTAAGTTTTTATACGAGTGTACAGCATGACTGTTTGAATCCTAATTTCAGTACTCTAAATTATCAAGAATTTTATGAAAATTTGTAAGGAGTCTCCTATAACTACAATGTATACCGTCATATAAAAAAAATTGGGTTACAACTTATCCATATGCCAAAAATAAAACAAGTGCCTAACGATAGGTCCAAAACAGAGGACTTACCATGGCCTTTCCTAATAAAATTAGTGGTAAGTCTAATAAAATGATCTTTAATTTAATGATGATTTTTTTTAATCATTTGCAAGAATAAAAATTTGACAAATACATTATATTATAATATTAACTATTGTAAATAGGTTTACTCATAAATTTATTATTAATATGTACATATCATTTTAAATATATGTAACCATGCATATTTAAATACACACTATAGTTGCTGAAAATAAATAAATAAATACATACTATAGTTTTCTTTGTCAGGAATACACGCTATAGTTAAATATGTTGGGGTGGGTGGTTAACACAACAATGAGAGTATACACAATTTAGAACAAAATCACAAAATCAAATGGAAACAATAACACAAAGGCTTGCACAAGATGATAATCTTTGTCCAAATTTTTTATTCCAAACCACTTTGAGAGTTGTTTGAGGTTTCTACAAGTTAGAATAAGGAGTGAAATACAACAAGTCTATGAAATTCACAAGTAAAGTAATCTAGATGAGTTTTTTGGAGAAAATTAAGTCTTGATGAGCTAGAGAGTTTAGAAAGAGTGATCAAGTCCCAAAAATTCTAAAAAAAAAAAAAAACTTTTAAATAAGTTAGACACCGTTATTAGGTCCAACCAATAAATTATACATTCATAAAATATATTTTGGAGGGAAAAAACATGACTTGTACTGACGTCGCTTGCTGTAAGCAGTCATTTCCTTAATCATGCACGACGCGTTGCCTCCTACAGGCGACACGTCTGTCCAACTTGTCCAAAAATAACCTTAAACACCTCCAAATGTTCTCAAACTTTTTAACCATGCTTTAGACCCCCATATAATTTTTAAATACTTACAACAAAAAGCTAAATTTTGTCAAGTGTTTTGCACCATTTGTGAAAACACACTTAATTTTGTATTTAACCAATCATAACAAAATATACATATTTAAATACACACTATAATTATTAATTAAAGCTATATTGATGTTAGAAATAACTTTACCAATGAATAGTAACTTGTGACAAAATAGCTAAAAAAAAAGAAGTTATCTTCACGGTTTTAGATATGTAGAAGATGAGATAAATCATCTCTCCTCATTTTTTAACTTTAACAGTTATTGCCAAAAAGCGAAAAATCTAAGTACGTTTCTTTAAACCTCAATATCACCTTACCTTACAATACATCATCCTATTAAAAAAGAGGGTAGATGACTTACATTCGCACTACTACTCATTTTACATTTACCAAATTTCCTCGCTATATCTTATCTTTATTATGATACAAAAATAATTCATATAAAAAAAGAGACTATGAATTGCCTCCTTACTTGCAGATAGTGCTACTACTTTTAGTTCCAGCTTGATAGTGGGAGAATTAAGAACTAGTGACTGGCTTTTGAGTTGCGCAAAATGTCTTTCAAAACAAAAGCAATTCTATGTGACATGTGGGGTTCCAAGAACCTCTCCTTCACCCTCTCATACCCTTGATTGCCCATCGTCAGCCTTCTCTCTATATGCGTGGCCATCTTCACAATGTTTCGGGCAAGTGGAGTCACACCTTCTTTACCAGCAGGATGCAAGATCCCTGTTGTCCCATTCTCTACAATCTCCATAGTTCCCCCAGCTCCCGTTCCCTGAAATATTTAGTGAAAAAAATTACTAGTTGGAAAACAAAATCTAGATAGACAACACAAAAGTCTCTTCAAAACGAATGGCAATTGTCCTTCCTTAGTATAGCCGATCCTTATCGTCTTTCTTTTGAAACAAATTTAGATAACATAGAAACATCTTAAGACGCCTCACTTCTCTAGATTTTCGTACTGTGCATGGTAATCCAAGTTGCATCAGCCCGACAAAAGCCAGAGATAAGGAAGAAAAGTGTCTTTCTGTGCAGGTTCCTTAGTGATAGATCAATAACAAAAGAAATAACCAAAATAGGCCAATAAATTCATGAGTTATCTAACTCTGCATGTAACAGAGAGAGAGAGAGAGAGAGAGAGATCACAGAAAGATTATGTTAGGAATGGGTTGTAGTAGGATAGCTGTCACATGTGTAGGATTTGCTGGGTTGTTAGCATGGGTACTTGGGTAGTTAGAATATTATATAAATGTGGGGTGGGTTAACAAAGGGGTAGGAAAAGTGTGACTGAATTGTAGTGAGCTTTGATCTCTTGGGAGGTCTCCACATGCCTTGAAGAACTTGGTTTATCACTTTTGTATTTCCTTTCAATTTCAGCATTAGAATCCTATCTTTGGTCTATTACTTCTCTGTTCTGGGGTTCCACTGGTTTTGGATCCTATCAGATTAGTAACATCACTAACAAACACTTCATTCGGGAAATGTATTAGAATCCAGTCGCGTCACCAAATTACCAAAATCCAAGTACAATGGATCTAGAAAATAGGTTAATTAAATAAAAAAGGAGGTCATTGTGGTAAAGGACATACCAATACAGGCAGCTGAAAGGCCATTGCTTCAATGGTTATTCTTCCAAAACACTCTCCCCGGGCCTACACATGAAAAAGATATAAACTTCACATGTTTAATTGCAATATGGAACAAAATGAATAATCATATTATATAGTAAGGCATAGAAATATACAGGTGCACCTTAACTAATGACATGTATGACAGTACCTGAGAGTTCTGAACAAGAACATCAACTGCAGCCAGGTAAGGAGTGACAGTCAGGGTTTTATTTACAAAGTGAACTCTGTCCTGAATATTTTTCTCCAACACAAATGTACGTAGTTCTGTTTCGAACTTCGTTTGAGCATTCATGTCACTTCCCACTACAACAGCATGCATCGTTGGCACCTGCAATTTTTTCTCTTTAATCACTTGCAAACTTTCATAAAATGCCCGAAGAAATAGATCCTGTCCTTTTCCTCGTGAAACACCTGTAATTAAAAGATATCCAAGGCTCATTATTATAACAGTTAACACTAACATAATCAAGGATGTAACATAACATAAAGTTGCACAAATGAATAAGTGGAAACATTTAGGAATACAAGCACTTCCCAACTTATTACAATTGGAGAATATTTAATAAAGGAGAACGAGCGCAAGAACAGAGGAATTTGACTTAATAATGGATGTTTACATTGCTTGTCGCTCATGAACAGGGAAACCAGGTTAATCAACCACAATAACAAAAATAACATGGATAATTCAATCCTCTTTAAAAGAAAGAATTAGTCAGAACGCAAAAGGAGACTAATATTGGCACAAAAGCCCAAAGATCATAGTTGGTTAGTTCAAACTTCAATCTGAACAAATCAGAGAAGCAAAATAAGAAATGAAATGCCAACCAGTGAAACGACTATAAAATTAACCTTGAACCGTCTGAAACGTCAGACTAAAGGGAAACAAAAAAAGAAAAAATGGCAAAGATTATTTAAATTTAAATCAGACAGGTTGAAGCTGGAAAAGACTATTATTTTGGCAAGGATTACATACTATTTATGATGGCAAAGAGTAGATCGTCACTCCGCACTCCGATAGACTCTCGAATGTGCTCACGAAGAACTCTTCTAGACACGCTATCTTCAGCAACTTCCATTAGCTCTTTGCTATTCCCCAAGTGTACAACATAGGTTTTAGGCATTGCAATTCTACAGACCGCAAAATTGAAACACATAATCATCATAAAATTAAGACTAAAATTACCTGGACCATATATGTAATATAAAATTTCAATGCAGAAGAAGCATACCCCAATCGTTCCCTGGTTCTGTTTTTCCAGTATTCTGCAGTTGCATGTGAATCAATCATGGCACCTGCAACAGAAGGGAGATGCTTAACATACTCCACTTTGAAATAATGCCCTCGCATCTCATGAATCCACCACAAAACCTTTGGAAGAACGTGATGAACATTTTCCTTTAGAACCGAATCCAGCCATTTCCCAGCAACAGCTGTGTTTAGAACAACTATATCCGCTTTAAGAGCTGTGTCTATAGCTTTTTGACCCTTTGCAGAGAAGACCTAAAATTTCCAGTTTAATTAAAAATTAGAAGAATGATACTAACATTAAAAAAGAAAATAATAATAATAAATAAATAAAATAGAAAAATCGAATTCCAGAAATTTTACATCAGTGCCGATCAGCCAGCCAGTACTTAACAAAAATAATGGCAAAAAGAAAACTTTATCCAAAATTTTATGAAAATTAAGTGAAAGGCAAAAACAGAGCTTTACTCTAAATTTGATATAATAAAGAGTCGGCATTGCCCCAAATTTCCAAATTTCATATGAATCAAATGATAATTAACTGCAATTTATCACTTTGTTTTAGGGGAAAAGAAGAAGAAGAAGAAGAAGAAGAAGAAGAAGAAGAAGAAGAAGAGGAAGAATAAAGCCCAATTTTGAAGATGAAAGTAAAGATGCTCAACCTGTACTCCTCTGTCAAGCATCTTCCGCTCGAGACTGTAAATCACATCATCAGATTCCCCCTGTTTCTGATTAGTAATCCAAACAACTTCTGCTCCAACTTTTCTTAACAGAAACGCCAATTCCATCAGCAACAATGGCCCTCCTGTTTCATTTTTTTGGAGAAGAAAAAAAAAGGGTTAAAGATTAAAGGAAAGAAAGAAGACATTAAGAAAAAGAAAGCCACCCAGTCCCATTGTAGCACTTTTAATTTCTTTAAGCTTTCTTTTGGAGTTTCAACTTTTTTATTCTTTTCCGACTTCCGAGAACAGAACCACACGAAAAAAGAAAAACAAAAAGCACAAGAAACTATAAGATTATTACGAAAGAAAGAGTACCGGAGAGAGAAAGCTCATGAGAAACCAAAAGAACGAGCTTCGATTTCATGAAATCCAGTGGATTTGGTTCTGAGTGAACCACAGTTTCTCTCTCTTCTACCATTCCAGGACTTCCAAAACCATTGCCGACCTTGGGGCCGCTGCATGAATCGAACGCCGTTCTCATGAGGAACACCATCGCCGTCGAAAGAGAAAACAACGCTAGAATCATCAACGCCCACCTCTTCTTCTGGATCCCCATCCAGGCATTATGACCATTACTACTAGTATGCTTAGCCATTACTCTTCAAACAAGTTCTCTCTCTCTCTCTCTTGCTTGGCTCTTAGCTCATCAGTTACTACGAATCCATAACCATTAACACCTTGTCAGATATCTTTGGATACTGCTGGTTCTCCGATCTGTTACAGCAACAAGTAGTAGTGTGATGAAGATCCATCAAGCTTCACCATTTTTTGTAGAGTAGAGGGGACTGTTGGATTGGTGTCGTTACCGCCATCGCTAGTAATGGGCTCAAGGTAATGAGCTTGGGCTTTGGGTCTTATATATATGAGTTTGGGCTTGTAAATTACGCACACTTGAGTTTACTTCCTACCCAAGCTATTGGGCTTTTTATTTCCGAGTGGGCTATAATAGTATAATTTGACAAAAAAATAAATAAATAATTAGTTAATTAAGAATCTCATAGTTAAAAATTTTAATTCTAATTTAAAATGCTCACTAATTAATAAATAGTGTGATTTTTTCTAGTCATTCTGAAAAACCACTGTGATATAAATAATGATTACAAAAAGCAATAGTAAATTCACAGCTAAATGCTAACCACTGTGATATAAATTATAATTAGTGTACGAAAGATGGTCTTTTGAAGGTTTTGCTTTTATGGTTAGACGTGGACAAATAATTTGAAAAAGTGGAAAGTAGCATAATTAATTAAGGAGTGGGAAAGTTTTTTTTTTAAAAAAATGGGGAGAATAAAAGAGAGAAAGAAACATGAAGCAAAGGCAAACAGAAAAAAGAACAATTTTTTTAGGTTGGAAACTTGCAATGAATTTCATGTCTCTGAAAAGTTAGTAGACCATGAACGCAGAAAAGAATGTACCATAACATTAGATACTTTACCCTTTCTTGCACGAATTCTTGCTTTATTCCCAACCCCAAAAAATATATATATCATTTTGGTGGAAAATACATAAACAGTGACTATTAAGTACTTAATAATATTCTTTAGTTATTCTCTCTTTAGGTAAGCACATCGTGCATTTGTCAAAGTTATTCCACGTAATACACTTGTAAAAACATATAACAAAAGTATCCATCCATAAAAAGATTAAAGGTACACTTTTAATTACTTTTGGAAACTCAATTCATTACTTGTAAACATAAAAATGTAATAGTAGAAGATAGAAGAAGTACGTACAAACACAAGAAACTTATATTAACACACTCTTGAATCTCAATTATCCTGCCCCCTTGTTTCTTAGTTGTTATTACTTATTAATTAATTCTACAACAATTCTTCCTAACTTCACCATTGAATCCAGTCAAAGGGGTAATGTTCCCCATCTTAACCATGGACTTGGCAAAATGCTGAAAGAAAAGGCCCTCGTTGGCTGCATAACTCTTAACAAGCTCCATGGTCTTCCTATCATTCCCAGTCCAAAGCACTTCATCAGAAGTAAGAAGCCCTTTTCCCCATAGTATGAGCTTGAAGTAAGTGTTGTCAAACCTAACAGGAGAAGCAAAATCCAAAGGAGAAATATTATTGTCACCACCTGATCTTGGACATACTGATTTCAAACCATAATAATAGGTCTTCTCAAGACTCGCGTCCGGTTGGTTGTTCCCATTTTGGTTGTAAAGCCTTTGCTTGAACGATGTGCACCTTGCCACCCCAATTGTGTGTGCACCTATATACATATACATATACATATACATATATATTGAAAATAGTAAATCAAACGGGTGCATGCATATATATATATATAAATAATAAATGTAATTAATTATAGTTTATAAAGAATTTTTGTACTAATAATATTGACCTGAGAGAGCAACAAGATCTACTTCATCTAGACCTTGACGTTTGAAGAAAGTGACAAGGTTTAGGAGAGTGGAGTTTGGTGGGGGAATGTTTTTGTTTGCGCCCCTTAGACTAGCAGTTCTTGAATCCCTCCTTCCTAGTGGCAACACCCAATTGGGTCCGCCGCTCTGTTTCATCATCCAAACCAAAAACACCAATAAACAACAACCAGTATTATTGTATGCAGGTGCATTATGTGACAATGACATTAATATTATTTCATATACATATTTATTTTGTGTGTACGTGTCAATCAATGCATGGTGGTTATATTATCATAAATGTTACTTACCAGTACAGTGGAGCCACGAGCAGCGAGAGCGAGAATGTCAGCACAAGAGACAGTGTGGGGACATGCTTCTTCCAACTTAGCCTTAATCTCATCGATCACTTCGAATCCTCTTATGGAATTCTTGTTTGGTACTGACCTTTTCTCACTAGCTATTGTTGCACTATCGTCCAATAGTACCGAAGCATCACAACCCTGTTTTAATATATATATATATATATTTGGTTAGTAATTAAGCAGCTTATTTATGTTAATAAGTAGTGATCATGTTTAAAGAAAGATGTGAACAAAAATAGAAACCTGAACAAAGCAATCATGGAAATGAAGACGAAGCAAAGAAGCAGCCATCCTAGGCTCCCTTGCAATGGCCTTCTCCAAGACAGAGATGACAATGTCATCAACTTGAGGACATGAAGACTGATAGTATTCAGGGAAAAGACCAAAATACCCTCCTGATATTCCTCCATGTCCTCCCCAATCGAAGTTGAAACCAGGGTGAGCATGGTTGAGTGTGGCCGAGAGAAAAGTGATGACCACAAGACCAAGCGTTACTTTGGATAAGAAAGCCATAGAAAGATAGATGACTCGAAATATTGTAATTGTTCAAGTTGTGGAAACTAGGTCAGTGCTCTACTTTGGGATTGGTCAATTAGTTGTAGAATTTATAGAGCAGAAAGGCATCAAATCAACCACTACTACCAACTCCTCTGCATATCACCTAACATGGCCGTTGCGGCCTAAGACTATGTCCAATATTAATTTGTCATCTCTACTACTCTTTTTGACTCCGGAATATTATGTCACTGAAGAGAAGTGTTTTTGGTATTACCTGCTTCAAAAACAGTTTGTTTGTCTCTGCCTTCTGCTTCGTTGTCCTTGCAACTCTTGTCGTTACAATGGATTTGTTGATTTTTGGTTTGCCTCTTTCTAAATAATACCTAATGAGAGTTGTAGCATGTGTTATAAATAAGAAGTACAAATGATTAACGAGGTTAACGCAAAAGTCAGCTTTGTAATAGTAAAATATAAGTAAAAACTAACTAAAATGTTCTGCCCAACTTGCTAATCAAAATAACGACATAGAAAAGCTTTGGAGTTTGGACAATCACCTTTGCACGTAGAGATATTCAAATTGGCCAGCTGCGTCTTCGGCTGGCATAATCCGATGAAGTATGTTGATTTACTCTTAGAATACACAGAGGGTGTTATTGGTGCGAGCGGTCTTTATAGCTTCAAATTGCGCGGTTTGTGACTTATTTTTAATTTTTATTTTTTTTACAGTTTCGTAAAAGAGTTTAAATATAAAATTCAAATAATTTTCAAACTTTAAATAAATTTTGCAACACAATTAAGATAGTTAAGTGTTATCCCCATTTCCTGCCTTGGGCCCGGGACGGTGGTCTAGGCCCACTAACTGGGCACTTGGAGTTGGGCCCAACCTAGACCCATTTGGCAGGGAGTGACCGACATCGATGGCCCAAGTGTGGGTCCAGACCCGGACAGTGTCCAGGAAGAATGATCCGGGACGATCATCCGGGAGACGTACAGCTGTTTGGGGTTACGGTCGTGATGTATGCCAACGGTGCCGAAGCCTAGTAAACGATCCGGGCTCTATGTAGATGATCCGGGCCTACGGTAAACGAAGAGGAACAGAGGTAAACGAGCCCGGGTCAAGTCCTCAGGGTTGGCAGGATAAAGCATCCGTGACCCTGACTCCGCCCCATGACGCGTGGGAGTTGTCCCCACTTTTCACATGCGGAAAAGGCCACCTCGGGATTGCACGCCGCTAGTTCAGACCTGTGCCGCCACTACACTGACTGATCTTGTCCCCTGAATCTGCCTCGTAACTCAGAATACCCAGACCAAAAGCCCCAATTTGTCGGGTAATAGATAGGTCTTGGGCTGCCCCAGTGGGCTCTAATCATTGTTTGTCTTTTATATTTTTATCATTTGTATTGGGCTTCCGATAGAGAAGCCAGTGGTATTTATATCTTTGTTGGGCCCGGGTTAGCCCAGCCCAAGCTCAGTGCTCCTGTGAGCCTATAAATACAGGTGACAGAGCACTAGAGAAGGGATCTCTTTGGCTTGTATACAGTTACTCTGCTAAAAAAGAGAGAAAAACTCCATTGTTATAGGCTTTCCAAGCTCTAATACAACTGTCTCGTAGACTAAGGCTCATTAACGCCCCAACCACGTAAAAATATTGTTTATATCTTTTAAATCCCTTATCATTAATCTCGCTTAATTTTTATTAATATAGTTTCCAAAAATCTCGATAAACAATAAGAAATAGGCTTAAACATGATAAAATTACAAATGATATATATTTTTTTTGTGGGGAATAAATTTATTTTATCCAGAATGCATAATATAGGGAGTACAAATTGGAGGAGGAATTTCCTCTAGCCAACAAAACTCATTGTCTAGCCAAAGAGTATGCAAAGATACTCTTGGAAATTAGACAAAATAATTTTCATATCAAAATGACTAATACCCAAATAATTTAATAGGTTGAAGTATTGTTTTAAACCAAAAACAATTGAAGAAAAATCAAAGAAACTGCCACAAGAAGAATATCAAATCTTGAGCATAGAAAAGTCTCTTTTAGTGTTGTTATCCAAAGAATTAGCATTGGTGACGTGGCAAGTGATCCCTGGACACGTGGCTGACACCTGGAAACGTTCTACTAGAGTATCGACCAGAAGACACATAAGAAGCAGTACAAACCTGCCTTACCTGCGACCAGCCTGGTCGATACTTCCGCATACAAGGCAACATTAATGGGAAGATCTTTGTGAATTCTGAATTTATCTCACGCAATCTCCTGAGTATCCGGTTATTCAGGAAAGAATATCTGTAACAATCTTTTGTAATCCCCTTTGAGCCTATAAATAGCAAGAGATAGCTCAAGGGAGGGGACTTTTTTTCGGCTTTTAAATCGTTAAAGATTATAGTAATTCTCCTAGTAATATTGTATCGTTCTTCAGAGATTAGTGAAACTCATTGAACCCTAGTTCTTTGATCACTCTTCTCATTTTTATATCAATATCAACCTAAGTGGACGTAGGTCATTACCAGATCCTGGGGCCGAACCACTATAAAATATTGTGTCTTATTTACTTTTGCCGTTACGTTCTTTTCTATACATTCATCCATATCAAGCATATTCTGACTCCGTGTCAGTTGGCCAAATCTTGGGTCAACATTTTGGTGCTTTCATTGAGAGCTTGATTTATCGTTGTTGAGAAAACTAATGGCGAAAGCTGGAAAGAAAACTGGGCAGGCGGGCGCCGCTGCACCGTCAAACCCGCCACCTCCTCCTCCTCCTGTAAGCATGGCAGAGGATGAGCCACAACTAGATTTTGAGGAGGACGAAATGGATGATGCAACGTTGAAGAGTACCCTAGGCGCCCTGCAGGAAGAACTGGCTAGTTTGAGGGCCAGCCAGGAGACTGCCGCTGAAGTGATGGCGCGACAGTAGCAGGAGATTGAACGGCAGCGCGCGGAGTTGAGCGAAAGGCAAGCGGAGGTGGACCGCCGCCAGAACGAAGCCATGGCAGCCCTCGAAGCAGCCTTGCTATTGGCCAGAAATCAAGCTGCACCTGCCTCGCAGCCTGACCAACCTGTGAATGGGCCGCCCCAGAGGGGTCCTAATCCGAGCCCACCAATCCAGCCTTCGAGTCCGCAAAGGCCCGAGCAGCCTCAGATGCCCCATGGCGATGTCCCACTGGGGCCTGAGGCACAGCCACCATCCCAAGATGCTTGGGGTAATCCCCCGCAACAGAGGTAGAATAGGGCCGAGCATCAGCCTCGCAGTCCTAGACGCCGTAGGGATGATGGGCCGAACCTGCCGAACAGAGGTCATTACCCTCCTGGCCACAGGAGGGACTCGGAGTTAGGCTCTGCGGTCCGGGGTCCCCCACGGCACGATGATGCACAGGGACACTATGACCAGCGCAGGCCACCCTCTAATGCTCGGGATGGTTCAGCCAGGAACGGACATCGAGGGAACAACCAATCTCACCATAGCCAGTCGAGGTTCAGAGATGGCCACAGATATAATGAGGCCGACTCAGGCAAAGGAAATGCCGGTGGGAGGAATGAAGAGAGAGGTAAAGGCAGGAGCCAGGCACCTCAAGATGACCAACCAAATAGACAGGATGCTGGGGGGCAGCCCAGACAAAATAATTTCTTCAACCGGCTCGGGGGTAGCGAGCAACAGAGAAGAGAAGAAGACCTGAGAGATGTACTCAATGATCGCCGTGAGAGGCATGGCGAGAACGTCCCCCCGGCAACAGAGGCCACAGCGATTCCTGCTGCTGTGCAGGCCCAGATAGACGCCCTCAACCAGGTTGTGCAGCAACTGGTCGGGGGAAGGACTTCATACATCGACCACGATAGGAGGAAAGGCACTCCTTTTGTACAAAGGATAGCTAACGGCCGAAACTCCCAGCAAATTCAAGATGCCTACGCTTCCAAACTTTGACGGATATGGAGACCCAGTCTCGCATGTCAATAAGTTTGAAATTCAAATGGACATTCAGAAAGTGTCCGAAGACGCTCGGTGCAGGATCTTCCCTGCAACACTTTCTGAAGCTGCGCAAGAGTGGTTCTTCAAATTCCCTCCCGCAAGCATTGTTTCCTGGGAAATTTTCGTACGGGAGTTCTACGGACAGTTCTATGCTGGTCGTATACACCCGACCGAAGTAAACCAGCTAGTCGAAATTCGCCAGCAGGATGGGGAGTTAGTGAAAGACTACATCCAACGTTTTATGTGAGCAGAAGCTGGAACGAAGACGGTCGGGGACGAAGGGAAGATGATGGCCATAACTGCAGGAGTAAAACGTCGTTCTCCCCTCTGGAAGAGTCTCCCAAAGGAAGGGGTAAGAACTACCCAAGAATTTTTGGATCGAGCTGATCGCTATATCAAGCTTGAAGAGGCCAACCCCGACAAGATAAAAGCCCTGATCGACATGAAGTCACCAGAAAGGATTAAAGATGTACAAAGTTTAACCGGGAGGATCACATCCCTAAGTAGATTCATTTCGAAGTCAACAGACAAGTGCGGCCCATTCTTCAATCTACTTAGGGGGAATAAGAAGTTTGAATGGACGGAAGACTGCGAGCAAGCATTCCAGGCGTTGAAAGCTCATATGGCACAACCTCCCATCTTATCAAAGCCGATCGAAGGAGAAACTTTGTTTATCTATCTGGCGATTACCGAAGTTGCTGCTAGCGCGGTACTTTTACGGGAGGAAGAAGGCGTACAGAAAGCAGTCTATTATGTCAGCAAGAGGCTGATCGGTGCAGAATTACGATATCCGCCAATCGAAAGGTTAGCATATTGCCTAATTCTAGCCTCTAGAAAGTTACGTCCTTACTTCCAAGCCCATCCTATCACAGTTCTAACTGACCAGCCCCTTCGGCAAGTCCTCCAAAAACCTGATGCGGCTGAGCGATTGTTAAAATGGGCAGTCGAACTAGGGCAGTTCGATATAACCTATTCACCGCGAGCAGCGGTTAAGGGACAAGTCTTGGTCGATCTTATTGCAGAGTTCACCGAACTCCCATACAGCGAGCAGTGCGAACAGCCTGAAGCGCCTGGGCCTCAAGATAAAACTCCTTCGTGGAAGCTATTCACGGATGGTTCATCCAACGAATCCCACGCTGGAGCGGGAGTGATATTGATAACGCCGGAAGGGCATCGATTTCACTCCGCCATCAGGTTTGACTTCACTGCATCGAATAATGAAGCGGAATACGAAGCACTCCTCACTGGATTGAGAATGGCAAGGGATATGAGCATAAAGACGCTTGATATCTACAGTGATTCACAGCTAGTGGTGAATTAGGTTCTGGGGGAATACCAAGCGCGAGGCTTGAAAATGGTGGCTTACTTAAATAAAACAAAGGACCTGCTAGCCCAGTTCACGAAGTACACCCTCCAGAAAATCCCGCGGGATCAGAATTCAAACGCAGACGCCTTAGCCAAACTCGCAAGCGCAAAGGACGCTGACACTTTGAACATTGTGCCAGTAGAAAGACTGAGTAAGCCGAGCATACAAGCAGTTGAGTCCAGTATGGAAATTCGAATGGAGAATACATGGATGGCACCTTACTTGGAGTATCTGACAAATGGTACGCTACCAACAGATAGAAACAAAGCCAGAACTCTACAAAGACGAGCTGCTAGATACATACTGGTCGGTGGCGTTATGTACCAAAGAGGATATTCGATGCCACTACTCAGGTACGTTACACCAGAAAAAGCTAAGGAACTCATGAAAGAGGTGCATCAAGGCTTCTGCGGGGATCATGCTGGGGGGCAAAGTTTGGCAAAAAAGATTCTAAGGCAGGGCTACTTCTGGCCAACGATGAACGAGGATTCGATGGAGTTTGTACGAAGATGTGATAAATGTCAAAGGTACTCCAAGATTCCACGAGCAGCTCCAAACGAATTGAAACAAATGCAGAGTCCATGGCCTTTTGCAGTATGGGGGATAGATTTGATTGGATCCCTACCTACGGGGAAAGGCGGAGTAAAATACGCAGTTGTGGCAGTTGATTACTTCACCAAATGGGCCGAAGCTGAACCACTCGCAACCATCACGACCAAGAAAGTTCTCGATTTTGTCATTAAAAACATTGTCTGTAGGTATGGTTTGCCCAGAAAGATAGTTTCAGACAATGGAACCCAGTTTGACAGCGATTTATTTACCGATTTCTGCGAAAGACATGGAGTTATTAAAAGCTTTTCTTCAGTCGTACACCCCCAGGCGAATGGGCAAGTCGAAGCCGTGAACAAAACTCTTAAGGACACCCTGAAGAAAAGACTTGAAGAAGCTAAGGGAGCATGGCCAGAGCAGTTGCCTGAAGTTCTCTGGTCGTATAGAACGTCTCACCGTACATCGACAGGACATACTCCATTTTCCTTAGCCTATGGGTATGAGGTCATGTTGCCTGTTGAGTTAGATCCCCCCTCACATCGGCGTTTGACTTACGACCAAGATCAGAATAGCCAGCTAATGATAGAGTCCCTAGACTCAATCGACGAGATACGAGAAAAATCTCAACTCTGAGTGCTGCATACCAGCAAAAAGTCGCCCGGTACTTTAACTCCAAAGTTAAAGAAAGAAAATTCAACGTCGGAGATTTGGTGCTACGACGAGTTTTCTTAAATACCCGCGACCCTACTGCTGGAGTGCTCGGACCCAATTGGGAAGGACCTTATCAGATTGAAGAAGTCCTTCATCCAGGCACCTACAAACTTGCACGCTTAAATGGAGATCTCGTTCCACGATATTGGAATGGAGAACACCTGCGCAAGTATTATCAGTAAACAGTCATTTCTAAAGGACTGGCTTGTATTAAATTTCAATTTTTACAAGTTTTGCAAAGAGGGTTAGCCACGTTGTATGGCTAACTGCTCGTATATGTAAGGTTCTATTATAGAATCACTCGTAAAGACATGTTTAATCCATTTTTAATACGAGATTATAAGGGACTGTGCACAGCCAGTCATTCTTGCCAACCATTGTGAATTTACGTTTACAAGTATTTGTTCATTACATGTGTTGTTTTGCTGTATTACAAGTATCAATCTTCATACGAACAGGAATGTTCGAACAGGCCATGGTCAGGGCAAGTGACCAAGGACCTAAAGCTCCTCGATCACTTGGGGGGCATATAAGGCACATCGATAGCAAAGCATACTTTCAAGGTATGTAAACACATGAACAAAATGAGTGAAAGCATGCTACAGTACTTAGAGTATTTTTCAAAATTTATGTTTTGTTAAATCATGCCAAAGTACTATGCTAAGTTCGGTCATACGGACAAATGTTATAATAAATAAAGATATTATAGCATCAAGATTTAAGTTTTTACACCACAAGCATCGCTGCTTGGATGTAACTGTTCAAATAAAAGAGAAAAGATTTGCTGCCCGTGCAGCAAAGTTTGAAAAGAAATATATTGTCTTTACATCACGACCCGTGGGTCGTATAGCCAAAAAGAAAGAAAAAATAAATGGAAAGTTTAAGAGGAATTTGGGGCCGGAGGGTCCTGGGCAGCATCCTGGTTGGTTGTGTCCTCGACAACTTCTTCCTCTTCTACACCAACAATGCTTGGAGAGGCAGGGATCCTCAATCTTGCCTCCTCTTCGGCCAGTTGGGCAGTGTAACGAGCCAACTCAACAGTCCTGACTTCCTTCGAAAGATAGCTGAAGTCGGCACCCTGATTATGTTTCCAGAAGTTGTAGAAACATCGGAGCGTCGTCCTCTTGTACCTCTCCATATTTTTGGACTTGTCGAGTTCCAACTGCGCGACTTTGCCCTCGAGAGTAGCAATGGCCTCATCCTTGGGCTTGAGCATCTCTTCCAGCCTTTCGATTTCACGAAGATGGGTTACGCTGGCATCTCGATACTGTTGCCTTGACTTTATTGCAGCTTCAGCCTCTGACAGCTTAGTCACCGCAGCATCCCTTTCTCGAGCCATTGCCTCCAACTCCTTGGCGTGCCTAGCCTCTGCAGCCGAAAGCTCCTCGGCTGCCTTCACTTGATGCCTCTCAGTGGCCTTTGCCTTGGCCTGCTCGATGGAAGCCTGGATACGGGTACGAGCAGTGATAGCAGACAGCAAGGCCTGTGAATAAAAAAAAAAAAAAGTTAGAGCCTGCCGTGAAGAATAAAAGACTAAGGCTTAAGAAGTGAAGAAGTACTCACACTGGAGATTTCATTCAGGGCCCTGTTCAGAACCTGGTCAGCCCCCATGTTTTCAGCCTCGACCATTGCATCTCTGACACGGTCACCTCTGCGAATGCGGTCAAGGCGATCCCTGGCTGATCGAAGGGTACGACTCATGAGTTTGGCCCCGAGAGCTTCTTCACGGGTAGTTTCCTCTCTGGCAGGCGCAGCCGGAGGATTTGGCGGGGCCAGAGGGGTCTGCTTCTCAGTAGGAGCTGGAGGATGGGCAGAAGTTTGCCCAGTTGGCGCGTCCTTGGGAAGGTCTTCTGTTCGACCCTTATTGGCTGGAGGACGTCGGCTGGATTCACCAGTTCTCCTTTTGGACCTCCGGTGGAGTTGAGGAACTTCCTCCTCCTCCTCAGCCTGATACATGTCAAAAATGTTGGGAGTGGCCATGTCTGCATGCAAGTGAACACAGGAAAATGATAAGGCAAGAGGCAGATGAGAAGTTATTATACAACAAAAAAGAGGTAACAAAGTGAATACCTGAGCTACAACTACTGGTCGCTACACTATTGACTCTATTAGTCATATACTCATTATCTGGCATGAAGAAGTCTGGCCCTAGGTTTGGAGCATATGTAAAGTTACCTTCCCCGTCAAACAAATGACAGGGAATTGGCAAACCATTTAAAAGCGAAATAACTTTACCGTTATCATCAGAGGATTCTCCCAAATCCACAATAGGCTCTTTGGCCTTTTGTTTCCCCTTGCCTTGGGGAGCAGAAGGTCTTTCTGCAGGAGGATTGCCCGTGGGCTCCCTGATTGTAACCCCCGTTGGCCTCCTCCTCCGAGGAGACGCAGGAGGTTGCTACTCGGGAACCCCCTCGGTAGTGGCTTCGTCCACCACGGACCCTCTAGTTTCATGGCGAGGAGCCAGGAGGCCAGACCGCCTCAAGTTTTCTTCAGTTACCAGGGTCTTGACGCTTTTTGCTGCGTCGGACATCCTGGCCAAAGTGTTGGACCTCAACACCATGTCTGGTGTTGGGGTCGGGCGTAACCAGGGGCCTGAAAAACAGATTACAGTTTAAGAAAAATGGAAGGGAACACATCGACGAAAAGTATCGACTAGTCGAAGACAAGCACTTACCTCCTCGAGTGAAGGCCAGGTTGTTGCTGGTTATATCCGGGGTAAGGAAGTACTCCTTACTATACTGCCCCACATTCGAGATATGCGTAGTGTCACTCAAGAATGTTCGATTGGTTTCCTGGTGACAAAAATGGAAGAAACCCGTTCCGTGTTGTTGCGGGTTAGACTTGAGGTCAAAGAGATAGTTGACCTCGTGGGGTGAAGGTTCTGGCCATTTCTTGAGTTTATACAGGATATAGAGTGCGGCCAGCATTCTATATCCGTTTGGAATTATTTGGAAGGGGGCGACACCAAAATAATTGGCCACCCCCACAAAAAAGGGATGAAGAGGGAGATAAGCTCCCGCTTCAATATGATACCGAGACCAGGCGCTGTTTGCACCTCCGGGGAGGTTAGCCCTCTGGTCTTCGGCAGGTCGTATAATGGAAACGCCTGTGAGAGGGAATTTCCTGAAGCAGTTAGCAACCATTCGAAGAGTTACTGAACTGGCTGGGGAAGTATACCACTCGACATCAAGCAAGTTCTGATGGCGAGGGCTGGCCCTAATTTGGATATTAGGGTCAGGAACAAGATTTTCTCGACCACTGGTCGAAGGAGCCCTTGCCTGCGAATCAGGCCGGGTAGGAGAATTTGGGTTGTTTTCAGACTCGGGTCTTTTCTTGCCTGAAGATTTGGAACGGGCCATTGGAGGAGAAGGATGGGGTCTGGAAGAGGATCGCGAAAAAGGGATCTCATGGACACGGTCAGCTGGTTGTTCTTCTCCCTCGAGCAGTTGGGCGAGAAGGTCGTCGTCAATAGGCCTTTCACCTCCCCACAAATCTGGCATTAAATTTTGCATACAGAAGAATGGGGAGGTGAGGATAGAAAACTTTTAAAAGCTTTTTAGAATAACGCTGGTCGAGTATAAAAATTAAGTTTTTATACAACAACATTCTAACAAAAAGCTAAATTTTTCTACACGAACAGTTTGGAAAACGAATCAAAGGGTGAAAGTAAAAAGTTTCTCTGAAAAAGCTTTTTCAACTCCCCTTAGGACAGGAAAAACTTGTTTTTCAACTAGCTTAAAGATGGAATCTTTACTTCGATTTTACGTCCTAAAAAGCATGATCCTAGATTTTAAACTAACTCGTAACCCTATTTTGCCTACAAAATATTCTGTCTACAAGCGTCTTAAACCAGAAACAGGTAAAACTCAAACAGTACACATCCAGAAGCATGCACCACGAAAAATTAGAAGCGTGGGAACTCGAAAACTTACCAAGAAAAGTGATCGTAAAGATGGAAGAAGGGTCTTCGGAGATCAAGGGGCTCTCGGACGGAGTCCTGAAAGTGCAGAGGGAACGGTCTTCGGGAACGTTAGGAGCTCTGGATTTTAGGTTTTCTTGTAAAGACGATGGCGTGCGTAAAAAGAAAATAAAGACTTCGGATGTCTTATATAAGTTTGTCTGTGGCATTAAAAAGATGTAATCATCAGTTTCCCTTTTTTCAAAATATGGGGAAGCGGGATGGCCGTCAAAATCTTTTCTGGGGAACCGAAAGGACATGATTAGACAGAAGTGGGCTACTTTTTTCAAGAACACACGAAGGGTTCTGACACGTCAGGCGGGGTTACCGAAGAGTCGTTCGTTCAAAAGTTTATTTACTGCTTGTAGTAAACAAACTTGGGGGGCAAATGTTATCCAAAGAATTAGCATTGGTGACGTGGCAAGTGATCCCTGGACACGTGGCTGACACCTGGAAACGTTCTACTAGAGTATCGACCAGAAGACACATAAGAAGCAGTACAAACCTGCCTTACCTGCGACCAGCCTGGTCGATACTTCCGCATACAAGGCAACATTAATGGGAAGATCTTTGTGAATCCCGAATTTATCTCACGCAATCTCCTGAGTATCCGGTTATTCAGGAAAGAATATCTGTAACAATCTTTTGTAATCCCCTTTGAGCCTATAAATAGCAAGAGATAGCTCAAGGGAGGGGACTTTTTTTCGGCTTTTGAATCGTTAGAGATTATAGTAATTCTCCTAGTAATATTGTATCGTTCTTCAGAGATTAGTGAAACTCATTGAACCCTAGTTCTTTGATCACTCTTCTCATTTTTATATCAATATCAACCTAAGTGGACGTAGGTCATTACCAGATCCTGGGGCCGAACCACTATAAAATATTGTGTCTTATTTACTTTTGCCATTACGTTCTTTTCTATACATTCATCCATATCAAGCATATTCTGACTCCGTGTCAGTTGGCCAAATCTTGGGTCAACAAGTGTCACCAGAGTTTATGCTTGAAAAGTTGATAAGTAAACCTGCAACACAAACCAACAAATATAAGTAACTTCTTAAAAGTAAAATAAAAGAAAATCTTTTATAATATAGGAAATCAAGCCAAGAGGTTCCATCCTTTGGTTTTCCCTCGATTCAAATTTTAAAAATAAAATTAATTTTTAAGTTTAAGGGTCTAATCAAAGGCTACTCTTTAGTTAAACTCCATTAATTTTGTCTAGTAAGATTGAGAGTAATAAAGTAATAAAACAACCACATCCGATAATTAAAAATAATAAATTAAGATAGCTAAAACTCCTTTTGACCCAAAGAGAATTGAAGGAAGCCACTACCAACCTGATTACAGTTTTATAATAGTCAATATTGTGTGTTTGACTACCAATTCATCCAGCCTACAAACAGGCACAACAAGCCTACAAACAGGCACAAAAAATAAGCCTACAAATAGGCACAAAAAACAAGCCTAAGAGGCACAAGATATGTGAAAGATAGCATATACTCAATTTAGGACTTAAAGAGATACATACCTTTTGGCTTTAACAATATCCAAGAGAAAAACTAAGATTCTTGTGCATTGTACCTATATAATTGAAATAAAGAAACTACAGAAAATATAATTATAAAATAATCACTCTTAATAATAAAAATGATAAAACAATATTAGGTTTGTTGACGCGGTTCTTCGGCAACAGGTAATTAAGAGAAGAAGAGAAAGAGATTAGTACTTAAAAGTAGAACCGCCGCAGATATGAAATCTTTGTGAGAAGAACTAGGTGACCCTAAACACGTTTTTTAAGTGGTTCGAAGGTTAAAATCCTTCTACTCCACTAGTCAATATTATTGATCTTTTCTGGGTAATTGGTTTACAAAATATATAGTTCTTACAAGACTATTTTTTCCAACCCCTATCAATTCCCAGGGTCTCCATATTTATAGGAGAAGGCACCTGGAAATTGGTAGGGAGGTCATCCCGTGACCTTACCATTTGTCATATCAAGTCTGTGATATTCATGATTACTTCCTAAACCTGACACACAAGTGTGGTCTAATCAGTATGGAAGGAGATAATGGGCCGCACGGCCCAACCCATCCGTGGGTGTCTGAATACGCACGTTCCTGCGGCGTGTCCGAGAAGTCAGGGGGATATCGGACACGTGATGGCAGGATTATGCACGTTTATCTTGCGTGTTGACCTCCCATAGGGTCAGAGCTTCCTGAGAAGCTCGCTACCGGAGCAATCCATAACCCGAGCTGATCCTTCAGTGGTCGTCGGATGTTGTTCCCAGCTCCTGGAACAACAAGAAGGAGCAGGAAACTCCATCCCCTCGAGCTAGAAAGGGCCCGTCCTGAAGATAAAGCCTCTGGCCTGTGGGAGCCTCGGGCTAAATCATGTTTAGTCCGAGGATTGTCCTGCTAAACAGCCCGTGGGAAATCCAGGGCGTACATCTGCCCCCCAAGCTCCTGCTCGTGGTACATGACGTCAGACATGGGAGACCACAGTTGGAGCTTTTAGACTTCTCCCACAACCCTTCGCATTCCATGCTTTTCGCATGCGTCTGATACGTGGAACGCCGCGGGTGGCGACGGTACATTCTACGAGAACCGCATTAAATGGCCTAGCCTACTGTCCAGCCGTCGTTTCACATTTCGAGTGGAGGGTCTCCCAGGAGCCTTTTACACGTGATCCCCCCTTGTATAAAAAGGGGGTGGTCATCCCACGCACGGACCACCTTACCATTCAGAACCTCTCAAATTTCCTTCTTTTCTCTCTGACCTTCCGAAGAGCAAAACCCTCATTTCCATTGCTCTCATCTTCTCCGTTCACGAAGCTTAAGCGTGCGAGTTCCTTCAAGGCCTTGGAGACTACTGTGCCAACGAAGCCCCTACCCGCGCAGCAACCTCGCTCACCATCCAACCCTATACTGTAAGTCTTCTGTCCCCATTTATTTTTGAAAGCATGCCACTGTAGCCTAGGTAAAAATTTTTACTGTAGCCACATGCAGAGGTTTTCAGGGTCGCGCGTATATGGAGGGTGATGGCCCTTCTTTGACTAGGGCACATTTGCCATGGGACATCGCCTTAGAACATGGGTTCCATGATTCTTTCTTAGGAACAATTTCTGGTAGGATCCGTAGGAACTTTGGGTGCAAAAACCGGGTAGCTTAGGGAATACGCCTTAAAAGCGGTTTTGCCACGCCTCGCCTGTTGAAACTTTCCCCCCAAGGCAAAATTTTTATTATTATTTTTTTTTTACTCTGAGCCATCTGACACACGAATTCCGAGTAATCTGGGATCTGTTGAGGGCATAGGCGCGTGTTCCTTGGAACGCGTGGCACCACTCTCCACGGGCTGGGCTTACCCCAGCTCGTGTACTTAATGCTTGCCTCACCCTCCTGCTTGGGTCGCCTTTTCTAAAGTGTTTTCTTTTGCTCGATAGGCGACCAGATGGCTCCAAAGAGAAATCTGCCACAGAAGAATGTGGGAAGTTTGGCCTCCCAGAAGGATAAAGGAAAGGCGGTGGTGACCAGCTCGCCAATTCCTCACTTTGGACCGGCGGTGGAGAAGCAGGCCGAGGTGGCTCCTGACGCGTTTTTCGAGGCGGAGAGAATTGTCTCGAAGATAACCAGCCAGGCAAAGATCACCAAAATCTTCCTTAACCACAATATTCCTCTGGGGAAGACCTCCGTGATCGCCCGACCTGCTGCGGATGGGGAGAGGAGCTGCACGCCGCTCGACGAGTCGTTCGCGGCCTGGAGCGGGGAACACCTCAAGGCAGGGGCCTTCCTCCCCCTGGATCAGTATTTTGCTGATTTTCTGAACTACGTGGGGTTGGCCCCATTTCAGCTCCCCCCCAACTCCTACCGTCTGCTGGCGGGACTGAGGTATTTGTTCCAAAAGCATGAGTGGGAGGTCCCCACTCCTGCTGATATCTTGTATTTCTTCTGCCTCAAAGCCAGCCCGGACCAGCGGGGGCGAGGCGACGGGTTCTATTACTTAACCCGCTTCCCTAACACAGCAGCAGTGATCGAGCTGCCGAGCCATCCAAACGACTTCAAAGACCAGTTTTTTATGTCTACTGGGTTCCGAAACTGCGATCATCATTATTTCAACCGCCCTCGTAAGTAATCCTCCATTTAGCTCGCCTTTTAACGGTTATCTTATTTTAGCCCGTCCATTATTCCAATTCTGATTTCGACCAACCTTGCAGCCATCTACTCGAGGACCGAAAAGTCCGTGACCCTCGGGGGTCAATACGACACACTGGCGAACCTGCCTCCCAGCGAGAAAGACTACCGCGTGCTCGTGACGGACGAGACGATGGTATTCTGCAAGCTGATTTTCCCAAATCAGACTTTGAATTTGAAAAGGCCCCGGGGGCCTCCCTCAGCCCGCGACAACAGGCCAATCGTCGCGGAGGAGGTCGCAGATGACGAAGGCGAGGAAGAAGGTGAGGAAGTTCCTCTGGTGAGGAACAGGAAGCGGAGCTTGGAGGTCGCCCAGGGGATGATCGAGGAGAGGGCCCAATCCGGAGCAGCCGCGGGTCCTTCCGGTCAAGGTAACTTTTACTTATTTAAGAACGTAGATAGGGCCACTGCAGACCCCCGGCTGGTTAGGTTCAACCCTAGGCAGCTCGTCCATCGTCACCCAAGGAATCCGGACCTGGACACGCTTCTGCTCCACTGCGTTGACCAGCTCGTGCTGGACAACCAAGAGAGTCGGCCCAAGGGTACCGTAGTAGTAGATAATACCCTAGCCTTTAGGTCGGCCATTTTTGAGGAGTACGGGACCAATTTACGCACGTGGCCTGCGCTCCAGAGGGGCGTCTACGCTCCGGGGATTAGGCAGTACGTAATAGAGTCCAGCCCCGATTCAGAACCGGACCTAGAACCTTCGCCAGTTCGTGAGATAATCATCCTAGGCTCTTCCAGCTCGGGGGGTAGGGCTCCCTTAGTATTTGCTTTCTTATTGCCTTTATTTCTGTATGATTGCTGATAACCGTGTTTTTTGCTCTTTGGCAGAAGAGATATCTCAGCCCGGGAATAGTCTGCGGGGCGTTGTGTTTGGTGGGAATCCCCCAGCGGGGCCGAGGTTAAAGAGGCTTCGCGAGTCCAAGAGCTCGACCGGGGTCTCCACCAAATCCCCAGCTACGGAGAAGGGGAGAGACCCGTCATCCCAGGTCGCGGGGGCGAACCTCCCTGTCGCCAGGACAGGACCCATGCATCCGCCACCCCAACGATCTCCACTGGCCGCCCAGGACGGGGTAATAGAGGTCGGGAATCAGGCCACGGTAGCCCCGGACGTGCGTATCCCGGTCGACCCCCGGGCTCTGGAGAAGATGCCCGAAGCATTCCGGGGTACGGTGTACGAGTCGGCCAGCTACGCCGTCAGCCACTATTACAATATCAGGGAGAAGGAGCTCCGGGCCATCGAAACAACGAGCCCGGTCCGAGTTATAGAGTCCGCTATGGACATGACTTTAACGGTAAAGTGCCCCCTTCTTTTAAGGCTTTGACACTCACACGCCGCCTTTCTCCTTCCAGTTTGCTAATTTATCACTCTTTTCTTGCAGGGCATGGCTGCCGCCTATAGAGGCATCGTTAGGACCAAGGCCCAGCTCGAGGGTTTGGAAGCAGATCGCCAGACTGCCCTCCAGGAGTCTCAGGAGGCGAGAGACGCCTTGGCGGCCTCAAAAGCCGAGCTAGAGAAGGTCCGCTCGGAGAACCAAGAGCTTAAACGCTCCCTGGCCGCATCCGAGCTAGAGAAGCTTCGCTCCGAGAACCTAGAGCTTAAAAACTCCCTGGCCGCATCGCGGGCAGACCTTGAGGTGGCGAAGGCCGAAGTCCAGACCTCCCAGACCGCCCTGAAAGACGAACGGGTCGTGTCGGAGCAGTCCTTACAGGACCTATTCTATCACTGCTGGTCCCACAATCCGGACGCGGACTTCTCCTTCATGCCGCCGGACCTCTGGGCATTCCTGTTGCCGCGGCTTCAAGCCCGCCTGAATAAGGAGGCTCCTCCATCGGAGACTGGAGAGGCCTCTGCCGCGGCGGAGCAGGGTGAGACCGCGACCTCCAAAGGGCCAGCTGATGGGGCTTAGGATGCTTCTTGTTTTCGTATTTTGAACTCTTTTTTTTTTATTGTAATTCTCTTTTTTATGTGAGGCGTTTCCGCCTCGAGACAATTTGCTCAACCAGTTTTACATATATATTTTCATGTATTTGGTCATAATTTATCTCTTTATTTTTATGAACGTAGTTCGAGTTAACTTTATCCGTATCCCGGGCTCTTTAAATAAGATCCGCGTTCAACAATTTTCTAGTTCACTCCTAAGCTTTCTGACCTGGTTAAGACCAGGAGCTTATTTTGAAAAAACTCAGATCGCGTCAACTTTTATCCGTATCCCGGGATCTTTAAGGAAGAACCTCGGTCAACAAATTTTAGCTAACTTCTAAGTTTTATGACCTGGTTAAGACCAGGAACTTATTTTGAAAAAACTCAGATCGCGTCAACTTTTATCCGTATCCCGGGATCTTTAAAGAAGAACCTCGGTCAACAAATTTTAGCTAACTTCTAAGTTTTATGACCTGGTTAAGACCAGGAACTTATTTTGAAAAAACTCAGATCGCGTCAACTTTTATCCGTATCCCGGGATCTTTAAAGAAGAACCTCGGTCAACAAATTTTAGCTAACTTCTAAGTTTTATGACCTGGTTAAGACCAGGAACTTATTTTGAAAAAACTTAGTTCGTGTCAACTTTTATCCGTATCCCGGGCTCTTTAAAGAAGAACCTCGGTCAACAAATTTTAGCTAACTTCTAAGTTTTATGACCTGGTTAAGACCAGGAACTTATTTTGAAAAAACTTAGTTCGTGTCAACTTTTATCCGTATCCCGGGCTCTTTAAAGAAGAACCTCGGTCAACAAATTTTAGCTAACTTCTAAGTTTTATGACCTGGTTAAGACCAGGAACTTATTTTGAAAAAACTTAGTTCGTGTCAACTTTTATCCGTATCCCGGGCTCTTTAAAGAAGAACCTCGGTCAACAAATTTTAGCTAACTTCTAAGTTTTATGACCTGGTTAAGACCAGGATAGGACTTAGTTTGTGATAACTCTTATCCATAGATAAAAATTAACACCTAAGTCGTTAAGGAGACCTGGATATATCCGGGTACCATATGCCCCCCAAGTAACTGGGAAAGGGTCTTTCGTTGTTACTTTAAAATTACCCTTGCAAATAACGAGAAACATTTGATTTTTATTTATACATCGGAGGTGACCTTCTAGGTCTTACACATGTTTATTGATAATATTTCTTTAGGTGGATTGCATTCCAAGTCCGCGGGACCGCCCCTCCACCAAGTCGAGCTAATTTATACGTCCCTTCTTTGATGACTTCGATGACCTGGTATGGTCCTTCCCAGCTTGGTCCCAGAACCCCATCTTTGGGATCTTTCCCGGCCAGGAAAACTCTCCTCAAGACCAAATCGCCGACGCTAAAGGTACGTCTTTTGACCTTAGCGTTGAAGTAGCGAGTGATTTTCTGTTGATAATGGGCGATCTGGAGTTGTGAATCCTCTCGCCTCTCATCCATCAAGTCTAAGGAGTGGCATAGGAGCTCGTGGTTCTTGTTCTGTTCGTAGGACCGGACCCTGTGCGACAGGACCTTTACCTCCACGGGGAGGACCGCTTCACTTCCAAAGGTTAGGGAGAAAGGAGTGTGACCCGTGGGAGTCCGATGTGAGGTCCTATAGGCCCACAGAACTTGGGGGAGCTGTTCTGGCCAGATCCCCTTTGCCTCATCTAGCCTCTTCTTGAGGCTTGACTTCAGAGTTTTATTGACAGCTTCGACCTGGCCGTTCGCCTGGGGATAGGCCACGGATGAGAAACTTTTCACAATTCCGTTCTTTTCGCAAAATTCGGTGAACAGGTCGCTGTCAAATTGAGTGCCATTGTCGGAAACGATCTTTTTGGGTAGGCCGAAGCGACAAACGATGCTTTTAATCACGAAGTCTAGCACCTTTTTCGATGTTATTGTCGCCAACGGCTCTGCTTCGGCCCACTTTGTGAAGTAGTCAATGGCTACCACGGCGTAACGGACCCCGCCCTTTCCGGTGGGCAGGGCGCCTATTAGATCTATGCCCCAAATGGCGAAGGGCCAGGGAGACGATATCATTTTTAGCTCGGTCGGGGGTGCTCGTGCAACCGCGGCGAACCGCTGACATTTGTCGCACTTTTTTACGTATGAGATCGAGTCTTTGGACAAAGTCGGCCAGTAAAAACCCAGCCGAAGGATCTTCAAGGCCAGGCTTTGCCCCCCAGTGTGATCCCCGCAGAATCCGTCATGAACTTCCTGCAGGATGGCCTTCGCCTCACTTGGAAGAACACACCGGAGGAGAGGTAATGAATGCCCACGTCGGTACAACACCCCCTCGACTAGCGTATATCTCGGAGCTTGATAAAGGACTCGCCGTACGTCGTTGCGCCCTTCGGGTAACTTGCCCTCGACGAGGTACTCAACAATGGGAGTCATCCAGGTCGGCCTGATGTCAATCATCTCAATATCCGCTCGATCTCCGTCTATGCTTGGTTTGTCCAAGAACTCAATTGGCACCAACCCCAGGGTTTCTGCCTCCCCCGAGGTGGCGAGCTTGGCGAGAGCATCTGCATTGGCGTTCTGCTCCCGAGGTATCTGCTCGATCGACCCTTGCCCAAACGTAGATAATTCGGATTTTACCTTAGCCAAATAAGAGGCCATCTTGGGACCCCGCGCCTGATACTCGCCTAAGACCTGATTCACCACGAGCTGGGAGTCGCTGAAGCACTGGACAGAGCTTGCCTTTAGCTCGCTAGCTATCCTAAGTCCGGCTAACAAGGCCTCGTACTCTGCCTCGTTGTTGGACGCCTTGAACCCGAATCTCAGCGCCGAATGGAATCTATGTCCTTCTGGGGATATCAGAATAATTCCGGCCCCGGAGCCGTTCTCGTTAGATGAGCCATCAACGAAGATCCTCCACGATGAGCCTGAGGATGTGAGCTGCTGTGAATCTTCTGATGGGATCTCACGGAATCCCGCGCATTCTGCCACGAAGTCGGCCAAGGCTTGACTTTTTATGGTAGTTCGGGGAGTATAGAAAATCTCGAACTGACTGAGTTCGACCGCCCACTTTAGCAAGCGTCCCGAGGCTTCAGGCTTTTGCAAAACCTGCCTTAGAGGCTGATCGGTCATGACGTGTACAGAGTGGGACTGGAAGTATGGCCTGAGTTTTCGCGAGGCCGTGATTAGGCAGAACGCCAGCTTTTCCATCAACGGGTACCTTGACTCAGCTCCGAGGAGTCTCTTGCTGATGTAATAAACCGGTTTCTGAGCCCGGTCCTCTTCTCGCACCAGAACGGCACTAGCTGCGTCCTCAGTCACGGCCATGTAGAGGAAAAGAGGTTCTCCTACCCTGGGCTTTGATAGCACAGGTGGCTCAGCCAGGTGCGTTTTTAGGTCGAGGAATGCGCCCTCGCACTCTACTGTCCATTCGAACTTCTTGTTTCCGCGGAGCAGGTTGTAGAAAGGCAGGCACTTGTCGGTCGATTTGGAAATGAACCGGTTCAGTGCCGCCACCCTTCCTGTGAGTCCTTGGACATCTTTCCGCGACCTGGGGGATGGAAGCTCGAGCAGTGACCTGATCTTGTCGGGGTTTGCCTCGATTCCTCGGGTATTGACTATGAAACCCAAGAACTTCCCCGATGCGACACCGAAAGTGCATTTCTGAGGATTGAGCCTCATGCCATATTCTCGCAGTATGTTAAAACATTCTTCCAGGTCGGCAACGTGGTTGGTGGCAGTCTTTGACTTGACAAGCATATCATCGACGTACACTTCCATGTTCTTCCCGATCTGATCCGCGAACATTCTATTTACCAGCCTTTGGTAGGTAGCTCCGGCGTTCTTTAGACCGAACGGCATGACCTTATAGCAATAGACATTAGTCGGGGTCATGAAGCTGGTGTGATCCTGGTCTGCTGGATTCATCGCGATCTGATTGTAGCCCGAGTACTCGTCCATGAAGGACATGAGCTCGTGCCCCGCCGTGGCATCCACCAGTTGATCGATCCTCGGCAACGGAAAGCAATCCTTGGGGCAGGCTTTATTCAGGTCGGAAAAATCAATACAGGTCCGCCACTTGCCATTGGGCTTTGGAACTAACACGGGATTGGCAACCCAAATGGGAAATCTGGCTTCGCGGATAAAGCCACATTTCTTGAGCCGGGCCACTTCTTCTTCAAGGGCCTCGGCTCGGGTTGTCCCTAAACGCCTCTGCTTTTGAGACTTTGCAGGGACGCTTTTGTCTAGGTGGAGCGTGTGCATGATTACGCTCGGACTGATCCCTATCATGTCCTCGTGCGACCATGCGAATACGTCTAGGTTCTTTTTCAGAAACGCGGTCAGATCCGCCTTTCTTCTATCGCAGAGGTTCTTTCCGAGCTTCACCGTCCGTGAAGGGTTTTGTTCATCGATGCCTACCTCCTCGAGATCTTCAATAGCTTGGAGCTCGGACCTGTCCTCGCCTACTCGGGGGTCAATGTCCTCGCTTAAGGCGAGCTTTTCGTCTTCGGAAACCCGAGGTTTTTCAATCTCAGGGGCCGCCTTGGGTCCCTGCGATTCCTCTTCATCCTGAATGGCCATCGCCACCTGCCCGGGTTTAGATTTTCCCTTCATGGAAATGCTGTAGCATTCCCTGGCAGCGAGCTGATCGCCCTTGATAGTGCAGACCCCTGTCGAAGTAGGGAACTTCATGGCGAGGTGCCGGACGGATGTGATGGCTTCGAAAGCAACGAGCGTTGGTCGGCCCAAAATTGCATTGTAGGCAGCGGAGCAGTCAATGACTACGAATTCGAGCAGTTTGGACACTGTTCGGGACTCGTCGCCTAGGGTGATCACCAGCTCGATCGTTCCTATCGCTGTTGACCCTTCGCCTGAAAAACCATATAGCATCATCGAGGTTGCCTTTAGCTCGGAGACGGTCAGACCCATTTTTTCTAAGGTTGAACGGAATAGGAGATTCACCGAGCTCCCATTGTCCACTAACACCCTCCTTACTCTCCGGTTGGCGAGCTGGACTGCTACGACCAAGGGATCGTTATGAGGGAATTGGACATGGCCCGCGTCCTCCTCCGTGAAAGTGACTGGTTGTTTCTCTAACCTTTGTTGTTTTGATTGACGCTGTTCCGGGACGAACTCCCCTCCATTGTGGGCCTTCAACTCATTTATGTACCTCTTCTGGGCGCCTCTGCTCGTGCCAGCCATGTGTGGCCCTCCAGAGATGGTGGAAATCTCTCCCTCGACCACGGGGGGAGGGACGTCCTGGTCTACTCGAGGTCCAGGTTGACTGGCTGGGATCTCCGGAGCGGGTCGACCTGTGGGGACCCTGTTCCGCGAGTATTGCGCCAACGGACCTGCTCGGATGAGAGTCTCGATTTCATCTTTGAGGTGCCTGCAGTCGTCGGTATTGTGCCCGACGTCGTTATGAAAACGGCAGAATTTGGAAGCGTCTCTCTTTCCCTTAGGGTGCTTTATTGGCTCCGGTCTTTTCCAGGGGACTCGCGTAGCGTTGGCCAGGAAAATATTCTCTCTGGTTTGGGTGAGCTCGGTATACGCTGTGAACACGGGCTTGAATTTATCCACGGACTTATTCTTCTTTTGACCGTGCTGGACGTTTTCACCATTTCCTTTTCTTTTGCCGCCACCGGGCTGGTTGCTCTGCGTGACGTCGGGAGTCGCTACTACGATCTCTGTTCCCGCCCCAGCGGGCTTCTCGAGGACCTGGCTGGTCCCCGCGGCTGAAGCTTCAGCTTCCTCCAAGTTTATCCATTCTTGGGCTCTGTTAAGGAATTCACTAACTGAGCTGACCCCCCTCCTTTGAATATCCTTCCACAGATCTCCGCCTACTAGGATCCCGGTCCTCATAGCCATGAGTTTGGAGCTGTCGTCGGCATCTCTGGCTCGAGCAGCGACATTTGCAAATCTGCTCAAGTAGGCTTTTAGCGTTTCTCCAGGTTGCTGTCTCACGTTAGCTAGGGAGTCTGCCTGGACCCTGGCGGCCTGAGAGGCGCGGAATGCCCTCTTGAAGTCAGCCGAAAAGGTCTTCCAGGAGCTGATTGACTGCCTTTTACTTTGTTTGAACCACTGCCTGGCAGGTCCAGTTAGGGTGGAAGGAAAGATCAAGCAACGAAGCTCTGGCCCGATGTTATGAGCCATCATTAGGGTGTTGAACATCCCTAAGTGGTCAGATGGGTCTCCATCCCCGTTGAACTTTGACAAGTGAGGCATACGAAAGCCAGAAGGGTATGCCGTTGCTGCTATGTTGGGGGCGAAGAGCTCCATCTCATCCCCTGAATCATATTCGTCTTTTTCTTTCTCTGACAGGAGCTTCTTCATCAGCTCCTCCATTTGAGTTAAGCGCTCTAAGGTTTTGTCCTGAGATCCTGGGTTATTCCGGGGCTGTTCAACAGCTCCGGACCCGTTGTACATATTAGGCGGGTTATTGCCCCTCCTATCTGGAGATAGGTCATTTGGGGCATTCCCGCCATTACGTACTTCGGATCGGACCCCAACTGAGCGGGCCTGGCTACCACCCCTAACTCGATCCTCTCTGTGAGAGTTGAGGCGATCTCGAAGGTCGCCTCCCTGGGTGTTATGGTGACTTTGTGCTGAACTTAGTCGCTGTCGCAGGTCTCCTCCCGAAAGATCACTCTGTGCACTACCGGTCCTGTGACTCCTGCTGGACAGGCTCGATGTGCGTCTTTGGCGGCTCCGACCTGATCCTTCCCCCGGCACCCTGCTGCGCCGGGAAGGCCCGGCCGATGGCGGGTCTCTCCTACTATTTATGTAGGTCGGGATGTCTCGGATGGTTTGAGGAGACGGATATCTGATGGGAGAGGGAGGATGTCTGACCGGAGAGGCGATCCTAGTGCCGTCTGGACGGACTAAATTTGGTGGGGGCCTCTCGGCCCTGCCAGCTTGATGGTTTCGCGCTGGGCGATCTGGACGAGGAACTGGACGCTCTTCGGGGACGGGCTGACGTCTCCGGATCTCCTCGGCCCTCCTTTGGGAATTTCCCCTATCTCTTCTGGGTGTCCTCGAGGAAGGCTGAGAGCTAGGGGTTGATGTCCTAACCGAACGGCTGTACTGCTGCGGTTCGGTCTGAGGCATTTCCCTGAAGTTCGCCTCTTGATGGCGTGATGAAGGGGTGGAGTTGGCTGCAGGGAGTCTACCCGAACGGCTATACCTGGATCGATTACTCTGGCGAGACTTAGGAGCCTCGCCTTGCCTCTCTCCAACGTTACCGTTGGTTGTGAGAGGGGGTAGTCGACTCAGAATATCCTGGATTTGCTGACCAGCTGCTGCTAGCTGGCTCCTCAGTTGAGCATTCTCCATCTCCACCGCAGTATAATAACCTGGATTCGGATTAGGCGGTCGGGGCGCCGAACTACCAGTGTCGTCTTGGCCGGCCGGCTGCTTTCCTGGCCTTTGCTGGACTTCAGGAACTTGCTCCTCGGGGAGGGCAACATGGCGGGCCTCCTGCCCATCATGCTGTTCTGTCTCGTTGCCATGTTTGGATCGAGTGGTCACCATAGTTGTATGTTTGTGGTAGTACTAATTAGATTCGCTCTCAATGAAAGCACCAAACTGTTGACACGGTTCTTCGGCAACAGGTAATTAAGAGAAGAAGAGAAAGAGATTAGTACTTAAAAGTAGAACCGCCGCAGATATGAAATCTTTGTGAGAAGAACTAGGTGACCCTAAACACGTTTTTTAAGTGGTTCGAAGGTTAAAATCCTTCTACTCCACTAGTCAATATTATTGATCTTTTCTGGGTAATTGGTTTACAAAATATATAGTTCTTACAAGACTATTTTTTCCAACCCCTATCAATTCCCAGGGTCTCCATATTTATAGGAGAAGGCACCTGGAAATTGGTAGGGAGGTCATCCCGTGACCTTACCATTTGTCATATCAAGTCTGTGATATTCATGATTACTTCCTAAACCTGACACACAAGTGTGGTCTAATCAGTATGGAAGGAGATAATGGGCCGCACGGCCCAACCCATCCGTGGGTGTCTGAATACGCACGTTCCTGCGGCGTGTCCGAGAAGTCAGGGGGATATCGGACACGTGATGGCAGGATTATGCACGTTTATCTTGCGTGTTGACCTCCCATAGGGTCAGAGCTTCCTGAGAAGCTCGCTACCGGAGCAATCCATAACCCGAGCTGATCCTTCAGTGGTCGTCGGATGTTGTTCCCAGCTCCTGGAACAACAAGAAGGAGCAGGAAACTCCATCCCCTCGAGCTAGAAAGGGCCCGTCCTGAAGATAAAGCCTCTGGCCTGTGGGAGCCTCGGGCTAAATCATGTTTAGTCCGAGGATCGTCCTGCTAAACAGCCCGTGGGAAATCCAGGGCGTACAAGGTTAATTATAAAATACCAGTTAACTCCCAAATATAAAAACAAAACATTGTAATAAAAATATTAATAGATTAAAAATAATTTTAATTATATATTACCACTTAATTAATATAAAGGATCAATTAAAATTTTAATTATAAAATTAATTTAATTTCCATATTATACGTTTTTCAACTAAAATTGGAAAAATATCTCAATTAATTAGCCATATTAATAGTAATAAATGGAAAATTTCAACTATTGAATTAAAATTCCTCGGTAGAAAAAACAAATTAATATTAAAAAATAATAAATGTTATAAAATAAATGTCATTTACTATTAGCAAAAAATTATAAACAATTATGCCAAAACTGATTACGATCAGTTCTATAAAAGATATGATATGTCAAAATTGATTACATTGAACTCAAGTAGCAAGAAAATAAAATAATATATCTAATCAAATGATAAATCGACACCAAACTTTACCAATTTACAGAGTTTCACACATGTGTGATCTTCTACAGTTCAAATACCAATGAGAAATCACCATAGATCTAGTCTACCAAGAAATCTAACTTCAACAACACACCAAAGAAAATAAGAGAACGGATCTAATACAGTCAAACTTGTATATTGCAATTGACTATAGGGGCTCTCTTGTTGAAATTAAAAGATAATATGTTAGTTAGTAAATGAAACATAAAATATCATGTAAACGTAGAAAAAAAAAGGGAAATTACCATATTTGGGGTAAATTCCCTAATAAAAACATCTAATTTGTAAATTAGGGAAAAAATGTATTACATTTTATTTAAGGGATTCCAAAATAGAGAAGAATAATCCTTTTAGATCCTTAATTAGTAAAATAGGAAAAAATGACAGATATGTTTCGTATTTGGTAATAAAAGTATTCTTTAAAAAATACCATTAAAAGGCCAATCACTATCCCTTAACTTAACAATTTAATGTCCAAGGCTATTCTAATAGTCTAAATATTATTTATGGTTAAAAAATAAAATAAATGCATATAGTCATATAATTTAATCATACTATAATTTATTTATATTGAAATCCAAAAGTTTAAAAACACATAAAGAATATGTGTTGACAATTTTGCTGAAGAAATTTCAACTCATAGACCGTTATTTAGCTTAAAAAAGAACTCGTACTAAATTTAAAAAACAAGCCAAAAGATGGAAGAAAAAAATTCTAACAAAATAAAAACATACCACAACAACTAAATAACCATAACATTAAAAATATTATTATTTATGTTAATGATATATTTATATCAATGAAGCGCGACAAATTTGAGAAAATTACAATTCAACCCACACCAACAAAGAACTCAAAACCACATGGTGTACGACGTATAAATTCAATATAATTTAATACCCCTATAGGCCTACGACGTATAAATTCATAAATGGTGACAACTCATCACATAAAATGAAAATTCAATATAATTGCAAGTTCTTCGATCGGTTGAAGCATACAAACATTAATGAAATTTCATTATAATTGATTTGATTAGCCTGCAAATTGTCACCTACTATATCTGAAAGAGTATACAACTCACAACTCACTAATCGTGGAAATAATAGCTTAAGAATTTTACTGCTTCGATCCTCAAATTGAGAGTTACATAACATTTGAAAAGATCTAAGATGAAAGGAAATTATGAAATAGAAAAAATTATTAAACGAACGGTGGCCTACAAAAATACACCCGATTACATATATATATTTATAATTATTTTACATATATATTGTTGTATGGTTACAGAACCACGTGACGCACAAAGATTGGCTCTCAATCACTAGCATATCTAGTCTCATGAACGCCTGGTCACCATCCCGCGCCGTAAGTAAGTAAATTCACAAGGAATACGAGGGGAGGGGTAAGGAGGTTCCTTCGTGAGAACGTACACACCCTCAAAGTTCATGAGGAGGCAAACGAGTTTCAACCTCCAGGTGATGGATCTTGCGAGAATATAATATATGCTAACATAATCCAACATCCCTAAAATATGTCATTTTTGTAAGTTTTGGACACAATTGCCTCTTTCATTACCAACCTTCTCTATCTCTATCAAACTATTTATCCAGCTCTCTCAACTCCTCTTCATTTCTCTACCATTATCACACCACCACCTCCCTACTGCGGCACAGCACTACTTCAACGCCGCCACTACCTCCCATCACCAGTGAAGCACCCCCCACAAAGAACTAATCTATTTTTTATATGTTTTAATGATTCAAAATTAAAACCAAAACTTAAACTCTCAAGAAGATTTACTTAAAACATTATCTTTAAAGGTTTCTAAGACATCTATGCATGATTTATTAGATTTGATCAATTTTTTTCCTTTAGATTTTAAACTCTGAAAATCTGCAGATTTTTGAACAAAACCATGTTGTAGCGATGATCCAATTTTTTCATAATTTTTGAGGTAAAAATGATGCTTTAGCGATGTTGTAGCGATGCTTCGTCAACGATGCTCCAAATTTTCCATGATTTCTGAGGTAAAAGAAATGCCCCATGTTGACCACGATTTTGGCAACGACGAGTAGAAACCTTCAAGAGAAAATACGATACTGATAATTTTATAGTGGTTCAGCCCCAATTTATTCATAATAGCCTAATTCACTTGGAGTTGTGATATATAGATCATACACTTTAAGATCAGATGAACTTGAGCCAACTGAGTTTCTTAAGTGTAAGTAGAAAAATACAGAGTTTCTCTCTCTAGAGAATACAAGCTTTATCTCTCTAAGCTCTCCGAAAATGCTCCAAGAATGCCCTAAGTAACAATCCCAAAGTTTCAAAACTAGAGAGTTTTTCTCAGTCTAAAAAGATCAGATCCCCTAAAATGATGTCATGAGCCATTTATTTATAGGCTCATGGATCGCACATCAGATATCTCCCTTTGACCAGGTCATTGGTTCTTTCAACAGACTTTCATTAATAAAATATAAATGAATTTAAATTACAATAATATAGCTATAATTCTGAGATATCTAAGAGATTCCCGCGGCAGTTGAGAATGATTCCGGTTGAAGTTGTTACTGAGGACATAGGCAAGCACCTCTCATCGGCAAAGCACACCTCTAGTCTAGTATGACACATCTCTGGTCTAGCAAAACACTTTATTGGTATAGCAAAACACTTTAATGGTCGGCCAAAACACATGACTGGTCGGATAACACATTACTGAAGTGACTGGTTTGCCAAAACACAAGACTGGTCAGCCAAAACACATGACTGGTCAGATAACACATTACTGAAGTGTCTGGTTGGCCAAAACAAGTGACTGGTCGGCCAAAACAGATGATTGGTCGGTCAAAACAAATAATTGGTCGGCCAAACTCCTAACTGGTCAGTCAAAAATCTTTACCGGTCGGACATAAATTCTATCAGGTCGGTCAGATCACTTTATCACAACTCCGAAGAGCCAATACATTTATTGACTATTAATGTGTCATTTACTGACCATGCATTGCCATTTGTCACTTCTGATTGTCATGTCATCGAACTGAAATTTTAGGGATAACAGCCTAGCAATTCTCTAGCGATGTTCCAATGATGCTCTAGCGATGCTTCTTCAACGATGTTGTAGTGATGCTATAGCGATGCTCCAAAGATGCTACGGCGATGCTCTAGCAATGCTCTAATTTTTCCATGATTTAGCATCATTTTCACCTTAGAAATCATGGAAAAATTGGAGCATCTCTAGAGCATCGTTGGAGCATCACTATAACATTGTTTGAGCATCGTTGGAGCATCATTTCTACCTCAGAAATCATGGAAAAATTAAAGCAACATTGGAGCATTGCTACAACATCATTTGGTTAAAAAATCGACAAATGTTTAGAGTTTTAGATCTGAAAAAAAATAAAATCGATCAAGTTCAATAAATCATGCATAGATGCCTTACAAACCTTTAAATATAGTGTTTTAAGTGAATCTTCTTGGGAGTTTAAGTTTTTATTTTAATTTTGAATCATTAAAACATAAAAAAATAGACTAGTTCTGTGTGGGGTGCTTCAATAGTGGCAGTGACAATGGCGAGGACGGTGTTAATGATTGTGACAACGTTGAAGTGATGCTTTGCCGCTGTAGGGAGGTGGTGGTGATGGTGTCATCGTGGTAGAGAAAATAAATAGTTGGGGGTTGAGAGATGGTTTGAAAGAGAAAAAGAAAAAGTTGGTAATGAAAGAGGCAATTGTGTCCAAAACTTACAAAATCACATATTTTGGAGATGTTGGATTATGTTAGCATATGCTATACTATCATGCATAATACATGAAATTTCCCCATGTAATTTAACATGTACTGAATCTATATATATATATATATATATATATAAAAGACAGCTATCATGTGGTGAGGTGGCAATCCATATGAGCTTCATTCCTTATTCTTTGTTTTTTCAATTTTTCAATTTTTTATGTAAATAACGTTTATGTAAATATATATAACGTTTATGTAAATATATGTAACATCATATTTGCCTTAATCTTATTGTAACGTGAAACCATAAATAATTAGATTTTATAATTGGACTGGTACTCAAAATATAGCCATTATTATCAATAATGTAAATAATAAATAATACCAGTAATAATAATAATAAAGAGAATCATTGGGAGAGGTGCAACGTTGAATTGGGAGCAATTAACATTATTATTATTATTATTATTATTATTATTATTATAGTAAATGTAGAAGAAAAAAAACTGCTTAGTAAATAGTAAATATAATTTAATATTGGGTATTTTTTAATTAGTAAATAGACTCAAAAGTGGTTGTATATAAACACCATTTTGTTTGCTTGAAGGAAAGTTTTCCTTACAAAGTATTTTTTGTGTTTTGGTTATTGATATTTGAATTTTTTTTCATTGTTTACTTCATGGAGTACTCTTTTCTTCAAGATTTAAACAATGATAAAGATAGTTTAATGATAAGAGTTCGAGTTTGTAGGATGTGGGAATCAATCAACACCAAGAAAAATGGAGAACTTATCAGTCTTGATATGATTTTCATTGATGAAAAGGTATACAAAAAAAACTTTTTATGCTATTATATTCTCTACTTTTTCCTAATTATTTTATACTTCATATAATATGGATTTTTGTGACAGGAAAATCTTATGCATGCAACGATTAGAAAAAATTTGGTTGCCAAGTTTAAGCATCTTTTGAGTGAGGGTTTTTTATATAGTATAAAAAATTTGAAAGTTGTTGCAAGCAAAGGCGAGTACAAACCTCTCTCAAATGAGAACAAGCTTCTTTTTTTGGTTACAACTTCCCTAAAGAAATTGGAAGAAGGAATTGTTAAGATTCCAATCAATGGATTTCAATTCATAACTCAAAGTTTAATTGATTTACGCGTCAATGACAATACAATCCTATCAGGTTCTTATATCAATTTTACTATTTGTTAATCTATATTTAAAAAAAATTATCTTTGTATTCTAATATCATTATATTTTTTGGGTGATATTTTAGATGTTGTTGGATGCTTGTGTGGTGTGGGTGATATTGAGATTGTTGGAGGTGGCTGGAAAAAAAGAGACATAAAAATTATAACAGATTAATAAGTTTAACATAATCATCAAAATCAAAATTATGTATATGTTTCTTATTATTTGTTTATTTTATAAATCTTTCATATTCTATCTTTATTTTTTTTAGTTTAATTAACTTTTTTTTTTCATTTATAGTTCGGTGACATCAAAAATCACTTTATGGGGAAATTTGGGGGAGATGTTTGATCGTGAGTTATACAAAAAAGATGACAAGCCCTTTATAGTGATACTCACTTCCACAACAATAAAAAAATTCCAAGGTTATAATTTTTTTGTATCTCACTAATTATAGTTTTTAAAAATTTAATGTGTATATCTTACTATTATAATCAAGTTTTTTCTTATTCAAGTTTATATTCCTGGCTTTGTATATCTTATTTTGTACTCAAGTTTTGTATATATATATATATATATATCTTACTATTATACACTTGATTTGTATTTATAAAAATAATTTTATTGAATTTTACAATGACTTCAAATATAGGTGAAGTCATTTTTTCTACAACAAGTGCAACCAAAATATATATTAATCTTGAAATAGATTATGTGACATCTTTAATTGAGAGATTTTCCACCACCTCCAATCGAGTGCAAGATATTGAAAGCTCCAATGTCAATAAGTTTTCTCTTGAGGAAGAGATGTTCCTCAACCGCTTGAGTATTAAAGAAATATTAGAGACTAATTGGGATGATCAAGTCAAGGTAATCATTTTCCATTCTCTTTGTCTTTCTGTTACTCTTCTATTATTTATTCCTTAATGTTTCTATGTCTAATTGCAAGTATAACAATTGCATTAAATTACTTTCTTTCTAGATTTAAATTGTTCGCTGGCACAATGTTCAAAATTCACATAGGTTTCAAATGTACGAAAAATATTTGATTTTTTTTTTTTTTAAGAAAAGGCTGAAAATATGTGAGTAATAATGTAGAAATAATAATGTTATAAATTATTAGGTAAAAACAGTAAAATAATTATAAAATTTAATGACATTTTATACGTGGTGCATTTTGATAATTAACTTTGATATTTGAGTTTTAACTTTTTTAAAATTAAGATTCTTTCGAAACTATAGCCATAGCCAATCATTATTCTTTATTATATTCCTTATATGTATATGTATATATATATATCCACTGAATGAGTCATATATATATATATTGGTTTGATCATTGGGGTGATACAACAGAACAAACGGATCATACAAATAAAAAAGAACAATAATGAACAAATTATATATATAAAACTAAGTTTGATCCCCAAAGTTGATCGTTTTGATGAAATCGGTGCCAGCTTTATATATATATATATAAATAACTTGGAAATAACATGTGAAATTCTAACTTGGAAATAACTTTCCGTAAGTTGAAATTCTAGAAGTTTCATGTCTATACATAAGAAAAACATGTGATTATCAAATTTAGACATATATTTTGGTATGGAGAGTAAAATTAATTTGAATTCAGTTATTCCATTCTCTTTGTCTTTGTGTTAATGTTATATTATTTATTCCTTAATGTTTCTATGTCTAATTGTAGGAGTGCATTACTACAATAAGGTGCAAAATTATTGGTATAGACAACACTTTTGGATGGTATTATATATCGTGCAAAACATGCTTAAAAAAAATCATACCTTCAAATGGTGTCTACATGTGCGGCACTTGCAAAAAAATATGTGACTTCCCTCTTGTGATGTAAGAACGATAATGTTGGTGTTTTAAAAAAATATTAAAAAAACTTTGATTATTTTATTAGATCAATTCTAACTTTTATTTTTGTCTAATGTAGGTACAAAATACATATAAGAGTCATGGATAAAACTGGAGAAACAACTTTTGTCTTATTTAATGTTGTAGCTGAAAAATTACTTGATACATCTGCGCACAAGTTATTCAATAGGTTATCTTCAAACAATAATAATATTCCTACAGAGATTGAAACTCTTTGTGGAAAAGATTTTGTTTATAAGTTAAGATTGAACGAATATAACTTGAAAGAGGGTCTTGAAAATTTTACCGTATCTAAGATTTTTGTGCCTGATGAGAAATTAGAGCGAGACCATGAATTAAAGAAGGCAAGGAAGGTAATTTTCAAAAATTCAAGGTCTAATTTTGTGTGTGATATATGTAATTTAAATAAATACATTTATTTATTTGTTTTGTAGGAAAAAGTTGCTGGAAATGATGGAGATGAGAAACTAAGGGTAAGGAAAGAAAATCATTCTCAAGATGTGGTAAATTCATTAACTCTCATTTCTAAGTTGATATTCTTTATTATAAAATGAACATGATTAGTATACAAATTTTTTTTCTTCTAAAAATTACATTTCAGGGTTATCATGATTTGGAGGATTCTATGGAAGACTATGATCTCACAATTCAAAGTAGAAAGAGAAAAAAACATATTGTAGTTGATGATGATTAAGTTGATGATGGAGATGATGATTAAGTCAATTCTGAAGATGTGTTTAGTATTTTGACGAACTATCTTTTAAGCATGTGTGTTTAATTTAATTTAATATCTTAGTATGGTGTAACATGATATTTCTTATTTCTTATTAATATATATTTTTATTTGGAATTATTATTGCATTGACTAAAATTTATTTCATTACCTATTTTCAAAACAATCCATAAAAAAATATTAAGAACCATTTATTAAATAAAAATAATAATAATGTGATCAAGTCCATTAGACTTAATAAATCACATAATCCATTAGTAATGGACTTTTAGTCGACTAACAGTATTTGTCAACAAATCATTCTCAATAAAATTCTTATTAACTATATCATTTTTATATAATAATAACAACAATAATAATAATAATAATAATTGTAATTGTAATCAATTCTAATTTTACTTCTTAACTTATTAATTATTAAAAATAACTTAATAATCTTTAAAAATTAACTCATTAATCACAAAGCGGTTACATATGCATATAGGTTGTGTAGTTATAGTATATGAGACAATAATAATAATAATAATAATAATAATAATATCAATAATCATGTTATTATGCTACAATCTTAAAACTTGAAGAAAGTTTTTGAAATAAAAGTCTCACTAATATCAATCTTATTATTTAATACTTTATAGCACCAACTTCCTTTTAGAATTACAACTCATGTTTCTTACGTTGTTATTATTATTATTATTAGTTAAAGTTTTATATAATATAGGTTTTTTAAGTTATTATCATTATAATAGTTAAAGTTTTGTACAAATTTATTAGGTTATTGTTATTGCTATTGCTATTGTTATTATTATTATTACATAAATACAAACAAAAAAATAATTTTATAAAATGACGTTAATAATTTTATTATTGTTTGTGAAGTGTGGTTCTATCATGATGAACATATACACATTTATATGTATGCTATTATTATTAGTTAAAATTTAAAATTTAAAATTTAATAGAAATAAATACTATTCTATTAAATACACTTATAACGTTTAAATTACATGTATGAATCAATAAAAAATAAATAAAATTAAAAAAAAGATTAAACCAAGAATTTAATTTGATATTCTTATAACTTTAATACAATACAACACAATAAATACAATAAAGATTAAAGAAAAAGAGTTATACACAATTAATACAATAAATACATAAAATGTAATAATTAAGAAAATAAGACTAAAAACTAAATAGCATATTCTAAATATAACAGTTTTAAACATAATAAATTTTTTTAATTATTTTTCAGTTTATTTTAATTATTTTTCATTATTATTTTTTATAAAATAATAAATATATATTATTTATATAAATATATACATATCCAACACTCATCTTAAAACCAATCAATGTCAAATGAATTTTACATAACGGTAGAATTAATTAATATAAAAGTGTGACAAATTGACTAAAACAATGTTTTATCACAAAGTATCTTAACTTATTAATTATTAAAAATAACTTAATAATCTTTAAAAATTAACTCATTAATCACAAAGCGGTTACATATGCATATAGGTTGTGTAGTTGTAGTATATGAGACAATTCTTAAAGCTTGAAGAAAGTTTTTGAAATAAAAGTCTCACTAATATCAATCTTTACGTTATTATTATTAGTTAAAGTTTTATATAATATAGGTTTTTTAAGTTATTATCATTATAATAGTTAAAGTTTTGTATAGATTTATTAGGTTATTGTTATTGCTATTGTTATTAGTATTATTACATAAATACAAACAAAAAAATAATTTCATAAAATGACGTTTATATGTTATTGCTATGATGATGAGCATATACACATTTATATGTATGCTATTATTATTAGTTAAAATTTAAAATTTAATAGAAATAAATACTATTCTATTAAATACACTTATTATGTTTCTTACGTTATTAGAGGAGTACAAGGCATTGCTAGCCAAATCAGTGGTGTGCTTGCTACTCAGGTAATTCATTATGCACAAAATATTTTGAGCATTTTTTTTAATTGCACCTCTCCCAAGGATTCTCTTTATTATTATTATTACCGGTATTATTTATTATTTACATTATTGATAATAATGGCTATTATTTTGAGTACCAGTCCAATTATAAATATTTACTAAGCAGTTTTTTTTTCTACATTTACTATAATAATAATGTTAATTACAGCTATAAATATATATATATATATTTACATAAACGTTACAATAAGATTAAGGTAAATATGATGTTACATATATTTACATAAACGTTATATATATTTACATAAACGTATAACATCTAATTATTTATGGTTACATATATATGATGTTACATATTTATGGTTACATTAACGTTATGATGTTACATTAACGTTAGAGAAAATTAAATTAAAATAAAAAATTGAAAAAACAAAGAATAGGGAAGGAAGCTATTCCTACTGCTGCAGTGATCAATTGGGTACTTAAGGATGGAATTGGGTACCTCAGCAAGATCATGCTGTCAAAATATGGACGGCATTTTGATGTAAATCCAAAAGGGTGGAGATTGTTTGCAGATTTTATGGAAAATGCTGCCTTTGGATTGGAGATGTTCACTCCTGCATTTCCTCATCTTTTTGTTGTAATTGGGGCTGCTGCTGGGGCAGGGCGCTCGGCTGCTGCACTGATTCAGGTTAGTTTGGAAACTCCTCATTCCTCACTTATCAGTATATGGTATTTTATCTTCTAGATTTCTAGATAAATAGCTTGTAAAAGTGCATATAAAAGACTGAAAAGACTCAACCGGAGTCATTGGAATTTAGACTCAACTAGATTTGATCTATATTGTAATTTTTTTTAATAAGATACCCAATTCTTGTTTTGATGAGGAAAAGTCTACTTTGTGACTTGCTTGTAGAATAATTTGAATTCAGCTTAATATTATCAATTTTGTTCAGCCAATAATTATTTTAACACAATATAACGGTCACTTGCATTATTACTGTTTTATTTTGATTTATTTTTTCAGTTTCAAGATTGAATTCATTGTTAGATAATATAGTTATAGCAAAAGAAAATGTCAAAACAATTTTTTTCCACATCATATGTATGTATATATATATATATGTTGATAAGAAAAGGAAAAAAAATTTAATTTTTTTTGGATCTTGAAGAGCGATTTCACAATATTTGCGAGGGGAAAATGTTGATCTTACAATAGAGTTTCACTTAGAATAAAGGTATTCTTAGCTTCATTGTTCTAATTATTAGCTTTACCATGTTAATAATGAGTACACCTTGATATATCTATGAAATATCATTATTTTATTTATATATGTGTGTGTGTGTGTTGCATTATACTTTGAGCAAATTATGTTCAGCTTATACTTATGTAAAATTAAGCTTGAGACTCATGAAGTGGCTTATTATAAATTCTTCAATATATTTTTTTTTCTATTTTATGAGAGTTTTAAATTTGTTTTGTTTTATTTGATAGATTATTGTAGAAAAATTAATTAAAATATATATGTTAAAAAATTTTCTTTAACCCATTTTCCCTTTTTCTAAGGATTGCATTTTCTATTTTTTAAACAAAATTCCATTTGAGTTGTTTATTATTTGTATCACATGTTATAATCAATTGGTATTGTTGTTTTATTTCTTCTCAGCTATAAATTTTTTCTTCTGTTGGATCTAAGTTTTATTTTTTAAATATTTTTTGTTGAATCTTTCAAATAACATTCCAATTTTCGTATATTACATAATATAATTTATTCTTTCATATTATTGTACAGACTAAATGGAATTAATTTATGCAACCATCCAAGAGTTTAGTGATTCAAGGAATATCCCCCACGAAGTTTCTTACTTATGTCGTCGACTCTCAGCTATAGCTCGACATGAAAGAATTCAAAGATTACAACTTCATAAATATTTATTGAGTGTTCAATGTCACACTCAAAAATATGAATTAGCTATCCTTCGAAAGAACATATGCAAACATGAAAGATTCAAGAGAAAAATTACTATTATCCACAATAGGTTTAAACATGATTTAAGTAAGCGAATCATTTTGATCCTACAAATCGTGGTTTTTTTCACAAAATCTATGAAGTTGGACAAGCTTAGAAGTGAAATTGAATTGGTTCAATCAAATGGTATGTCCTTCTTCATTTTATAATTTTTGTTTCTTTTTACACATCAAACAAAATATTATCCTATTATATATATAAATATTTGTGTTAATAATTAACAAACATGTTTGTTTCTAACATGTTTCAGTTGAGATTCTCCTCCAACCAAATAGAAGTATAGATGACAATTATACTACATCAATACAAATTAATCCAAACAGGCAAAAAAATAAAGAAAAACGTCGTCTTCAAATAGGTATATTCTCTTTGGGATAAAAGTTTGTTACTTATTGTTCATGCTTCTAATATTTGAAAATGCTGAATTATTTATGCCTCTGAAACTACAAAAAAAAAATACACAGCAAAACATGGACAAGTAAAGAGAGTATGTCACTATAATAACGAGGATGCATATGATACAATTGACAAAGACATACACAAAGAAGTTAGTATCCATGGACTTCATAGCATACAATAGAGGGGAAACAAGGTAATTTTATATTTTTATTGTTGTATTCTCTTCAAAAATTTGCATACTATATCTTTATCATTTTTTTTTTCAATTGATAGCTCATCACACAACAACATGGAATTTTGGACCCCCTACATACACATGTCAATATTGTGGTGCTATTTTATGGTATGGGGAACGGACTAAAAAAACTCAAAATGCTTCACATCCCAAATTCTCTTTTTGTTGTATGGAAGGACGTGTGCAAATACCATTAATGAAAGAAACACCTCATTTACTCAAATATCTCCTCGGAACAGAATCTGGACGAAATGGCTTGAAGTTTCGAAGAAATATAAGGGCTTATAACTCCATGTTTGCTTTCACATCAATGGGAGGCCGAGTTGATACGTCGATCAACAAATCTAAAGGTCTTTATGTATTCCGAATGAGCGGTCAAAATTATCACCATATTGGTTCATTATTGCCAGATGTTGGGAAAAAACCACAATTTGCTCAGTTATATATATATGATACTGAAAATGAGATTGGAAAGAATCGACACACTATCAAATCAGGGGAGGAAGCCAAAAATAGAACATGAAATTGTCCAAGAATTATCTGAAATGTTGGATCAACATAATAGTTTGGTAAAATATTTTCGAATGGCGAGGGATAGATTCAAAGAGCAACCTGGATCTACATTTCGTTTAAGACTCCTAAGTCGTAGGACTACAGATGGTCGTCAGTACAATATGCCAACAGTTTCTGAAGTAGCAGGCTTAATAATTGGTGATTTTAGTGAAGCAAACTACCAACGCGACATTATTGTAGAGCATCGAACTAATGTACTTCAGAGGATCACTGATTTGCATCCAAGTTTCATGTCTATGACATATCCATTGATACACCCTTATGGTGAAGATGGATATAGAATTGATATACCCTTAAGAGACTTAAATCAGACCCCTTTTAAGAGGCAAAAGTTGACAATGAGGCAACATTATTGCTTCAGGTTGCAGCAAAGATTAAATGAGGGGTACACTCTTCTCCGAGCTGGTAGACTACTACAACAATATATAGTTGATTCTTACATGGAAATTGAAGAAGAAAGATTCCGTTGGATACGAAATAATAAAAAAAAACTTAGATCTGACCTTTACTCTGGCCTAATGGATGTTGTTCATCGAGGTGATTCAGATTGTTCAAAAGTCGGAAAATCAATTATCTTGCCTTCATCACACACTGGGGGACCACGATATAGAGTACAAAATTACCAAGATGCAATGGCCATTTGTAAATGGGCAGGATATCCTGATTTGTTTCTTACTTTCACTTGCAACCCAAAGTGGCCAGAAATAAATAATATGCTGCATTTAATTGGGCAAAAAGATGATGACAATCGAGTGGATATCATATGCAGAGTTTTTGAGATAAAGTTATTCCAACTAATGCAGGATCTCAAAAAAGGAAAACCATTTGGAAAAATAATCGCATGTAAGTCATCTTCATATTCATATCCACAATAAATTTATTTTATTTTTTGATGAAAAATGTGGGCAACAATAATACATTCACAACTTGTGTCAAATTATTTCAAAACTAAGTTTTACTTCATGTTTTCACAGGTCTTTACACAATTGAGTTCCAAAAGAGAGGCTTGCCCCATGCACATATACTGCTTTTCTTACACCAAACAATGAAAAATCCATCAGCAAATCATATTGATGAAATAATAAGTGCAGAAATCCCAGACGTAAATATCGATCCTGATGGTTACAATGCAGTCAACAAATTTATGATTCATGGACCATGTGGCAAGCTCAATCCTAACTCTCCGTGTATGATGCAAGGAAAGTGCACAAAATATTTCCCAAAAAAATTCAAAGACCAAACGATTGTTGATGCCGATGGCTTTCCAGTTTACAAAAGGCGAAATACAGGTATCCATGTTGAAAAGAAAAATGTCTTCTTAGATAATCGATATGTGGTCCCTTATAATAGGAATTTGATTGTTAAATATGATGCACATATTAATGTTGAGGTTTGCAATTACTCAAGATCAATCAAATATCTATTTAAGTATGTTCATAAAGGGTCTGATAGAACAACAACAACAATGGAATCTATTGACACTACCGAAGAAATAGATGAGATCAAAACATATCTTGACTGTAGATATATATTAGCAACTGAAGCTTGCTGGAGAATCTTCCAATTTGACATACATTACAGACAGCCAGCCGTCGAAATATTACCATTCCATTTGCCTGGAGAGCATACAGTATTTGAAGAAAATAATTGCACCGAAAATGTGCTTTGCCGACCTGGAATAGAGAAAACAAAGTTCACTGAATGGTTAGAGACAAATAAGAATTATGAGGATGCGCGTGACCTAACTTATTCTGATTTTCCTACACGTTGGGTTTGGAATTCAAAAGACAAAACATGGACGAGGAGAAAAAATGGCATAGCAATTGGAAGAATTTACTTTGCACATCCTTCAACTGGAGAACGCTTCTACATGAGAATGATGCTCAACTTTGTCAAAGGAAGTACTTCGTTCGAAAGCATTAGAACAGTAAATGGAGTGACATATCCTACTTTTAAAGCTGCATGCTATGCTTTGGGATTATTAGACGATGATAAAGAGTGGATCGATTGCTTGACTGAAGCTTCAATTTGGGCAACCGGAAATGAATTAAGGCATCTATTTGTCATGATACTCATTCATTGTCAGGTTTCCGATGCATCACAACTTTGGAAATCTAATTATACTGCATTGTCAGAAGACATGGTTTCATTACAAAGGAAGAGATTCAGAATGAAGGACCTTCAACTAACTGAACAACAAGTGGAAGCATACACATTGTTTGAAATTGAAGGTATAATGTTGAAGATGGGAAAAAGTCTGAAAGAAGTAGATGGAATGCCCCTACCTAATTCTTCTTTGATGAGAGACTCGGGTAATAGATTGGTCAATGAAGAGCTTGACTATGACAAAGATCAATTAAAAATATTGCATGCAAAATCATTTGCTGCTCTAAATCCTTGCCAGAAGTTAGCTTATGAAGCAATAATACATTCTGTGGAGAATGAAGAAGGTAATTTATTTTTTATCAATGGACATGGTGGTACTGGTAAAACATTTCTATGGAATACAATTATTGCAAAGCTCAGGTCACAATCAAAAATAGTATTACCAGTTGCAACTTCAGGTATAGGAGCTTTATTATTGCCTAATGGTAGGACAGCTCATTCACGGTTTCGTATTCCCTTGGATGTAACATAAGAGTCAACTTGCGAAATTCGACACGGGACCCAATTAGCTGCACTTCTTATGAAAACCTCCTTGATCATTTGGGATGAGGCACCTATGGCAAATAAGTTATGCTTTGAAGCTTTAGATAAGACCTTAAGAGATATTTTAAAAACAAGGTATGAAAATAGTACTACCAAACCTTTTGGAGGACTTACAGTGGTATGTGGTGGTGATTTCCGTCAAATATTGCCAGTTGTCCCAAAGGGTACAAGAGCTGACATTGTTGATTCTTCTCTTAATTCATCCTACTTGTGGTCATTTTTTAAAGTATATCAGCTCAACCAAAATATGAGGCTCTATAATGGAAGTGTCAGTAGCTCCAAGGCTGCTAAAATAGCTTCTTTTGACAAATGGTTGTTGCAGGTTGGAGATGGTACATTATATGATGACATTGATAGAGAATTAATTAAAATTCCTTCTGATATATGCAAAAAAACCATCTGAAGATCCAATGAAATCTATAGTGGAAGCTATTTACCCTTCACTTTTGCATAAGTACAATGATCCAGCATATTTGAAAGAAAGAGCTATATTAACGCCAAAAAATGAAATGGTTCATGAGTTAAATGAGACGATTATGAATATGATACAAGGAGAAGGGAGAACTTATTTCAGCTCTGACAATATATGCAAAGCAAGTGTAAACACAAATGATGAAGACCTTCTGTATCCACCTGAATTTTTGCATAGCTTGAAATTTAATGGCATCCCAAATCATGACATACGACTTAAGGAAGGTGTTACTGTAATGCTACTTAGAAATTTGAATCAAACAGAAGGTCTATGCAATGGCACAAGGTTGATAGTCACCCGTCTTGGTAAATGGTCAATTAGAGGTGACATCATTTCAGGAACAAATATTGGTCAGAATGTAACGATTCCAAGAATTATCATGTCTCCCAATGAATCAAGGTGGCCATTCAAGCTCAATAGACGACAACTTCCTTTAGCCCCATGTTTTGCGATGACAATCAATAAAAGTCAAGGACAATCTCTTAAACATGTCGGCTTATATCTCCCTAAGCAAGTATTCACTCATGGTCAATTATATGTCGCTATCTCTCGAGTCACAACAAGAGAAGGATTGACCATACTAAACGCTGACGATGAGGTGGAAGACAAAACCTTCATAAAAAATATTGTCTACAATGAAGTATTCCAAAATATTACATAATCAGCCCATAAATTCAAGGTATCACATTCTTACATTTTATTTAAAATTTAATAAACTTATTGTTGCTACCTCATACTAAAATAATGATTTTCATTTGTATTTTACTTATTCAATAGATAATAAAATATCCCGTCTTCAATATGGTGGTCCAGTCTTTTATGTCCTGGCTTCGAATTTTTACCCAATAAGGTATAACTTTTACATTTGTTCAAGATAATACTCATTTTTTAACAATTTTACATAGCTCAATTATATCCTCAACAAATGTTTATCATATATTTTCTTTTCAGGTTGCGTGTCTTTCAATACTTTCAATTTTATTCTTTTCCTATTTTTGTTTCTAATGCATCAAACCAACATTCTGTTTTCATTCCCTGTACTATAAAATTTACATTGTGTATTTTACTTATTCTATAAATATGATATTCATTATTGTTTTTAAAGACACATTAAAAAATTTATTTTAAAAAATACTCATTTAATGTAAATATTTAAAAATTACAAAAATAAAAATACTCACATCGTTACAAAGATCTCAAAATATATAATATTGAGTTATATGAACACCGTGCATGCGCGGTATCGTTCCCTAGTTACTCTTATAAAAAGGAGAGAGAATGACCCTTGGAGGGGTTCAAAACTTGCATTTATAGTCCCACAAATATACAATAATTTCTCCTATTCCATTGTCAATTCCATAACACTGCAATTTTAGAAATGTCAAACACCCTAATCATGTATTTTGTTCCAACTCTTATACAAACAAGTTCTGGCTCCACATTATAGTTAACAGTTAGTGTTACATTCATACATTTAAACATAATATATTTAATTTTAAATTTTATAAAATATATTAAAAATAATTTTATTTATAAAATTAATTCTTATTAATAATTATGTATTTAAATATAAAATTTGACTTTCCATATTATAAATTTATATTTTAATAATTATAGTAAGAATAAATAGTATTTTTGTATTTGAACTATAACTAATTCAGAAGTTTCCGCTCTGAATGATTGACGATGTTAAAAATTTCATCCAACTTTTATAATTAGTGATTTATGAGATTTCGGTTAAATTCTGCCATTGTGGCTAACAAAATATTGATGTGGGACTGCCATATTATTGACACGTGTATAATTAAAAATAAAAAATTAATTTTAAATTTAAAAATTCTATTTTCTAATTAAAAGATAAAATAAAAACAAATTTAAATCAGTAAATTCAATTTTTTTAATTTATTTTTTGCTATCACCACAATAAAAAAAGAGAATACAGATAAGATAGATTAAAACTGAGTAAAATTAATTTCAAGCTTATACAAATATATGGGGTAGGAACATTGCTATGTAGCTTCATGTCGTGAGTGTGTAGATGTAGCTTCATAATCCATGGGCCCAGGTGAGACGTAATTGCCCCTTGCTAGAATCCATCTACTTGCATTTTACAAAAAAAAAAATACCGGATATATTTATGTCAGACTCCTAGGGCTGACAATTGGACGAGTTGATCGGGTTACAAGGTATTTTTATTCGTTCAATATCATAATCAGGTTAGAAAAACTGAACCCGTAATCTGCCCAAATAAGAAAAAAATCAATTTAACTCATCCAATAGTTTGGGCGGGTTAATCGGGTCAACCCGCCCATACCGAAATGATAGTGTGATTTTTTTTTTTTAGATTATATTTTTGTAGTTTTTTTCTTTTAAATATTAGTGTGAAATTTATATTTTTAAGCTTAAAATAATATTTTAAATTTATAGTAAAAAATAAAACAAAACTATATAATATATTAATATATTTAAATGTATTAAAAATAATAAGTTCTTAATTGGACGAATTGATAATTATTTTCAACTCGCCTAATGTAACAATTGAGTGATTTAAATTTTTTTTCGATTTATTCAAGTTGTGCTTTTTGATCATTTTTTTGAGTTAGTTTGGACAGATTATTCGGATTAGACAGATTGGAAAAATTTATGCATAGTGCTATCCACGAGCATCTCATGGCATTCTGCTAAAGTAAATTAAAAATTTTAATTAATCATACAACCTATTTTAAATAAATTAAAATTAAACAAATATAAAACTTAACCAAAAAAACAAAAACAAAAATCCTAATCCTCTCATTTCCTCATCTTCCTCCTCTCCCTCTTTTCTTCATGTTTCTGCAGGTACCCAAAATCCGTAAATCCAAATCAAATTTAGATGCACAACTGATTCCAGAAATGTAGAGAAAATATATGAGCAATATCAAAATTTTCTTCATCATGAATTACATAAAACAAAATACCAAAATCAGATCCATCATGAACATCTAAATAATAAAAAAAATGCATCACCAAAAATCAAACCATTGTCTCCCATAGTCCATCGCCCAAGTCCCACGAACCTCTAGATCTCTCCCTGTCTGCCATTGATGCCTCCTTCACAGATCTAGAGCTCGATCGACGTCGTCGCCTCAGCCCAAATCCATCCAACCCCAACGTCCTCAGACCCATCCAACCTCGACAACGCCAGTCCATTCGACGCTAGCCACCGCCTGAGAGGAAGAAGAAAAAATTTTAAATAAAAAAAATAGATTTTACTTTTAAGTTACAATGGATTTATTTATTTCTTTCTTTAGTTTTAAGTTTTGTTTTATTTATGTTTGAATAAAAATTAGCTTTTTTTTTTTTTTTAAATTAAAATTTTAATTGATTTTAAATATATTTTTTAATTTTAAAGGTTTAAATATATTATCACATCAGTCCTTATATTGTCTCATCAAAATTTTTTGCTGATTATATAATGTCACGTAGGTGTCTTTAGTGAAAAATTGAACAGTATATAACCGAGTCCCATAAATCACTATTTTTAAAAGTTTGGGGGAATTTTTAATTTACATTTTGGACAACTTTTGATTTGGTCATAGTTCAAAGAATAAAAATATAATTTATTCTTAATATTCGTTTTTTCACACCTATCGTCATTACAACAAAATATTAAATTAATAAAGTAGGCTTACCAAATAATAGGGTAATAGAGTAAGGTATTTGTAGAATTTTATTTAATTAGATAGGATCATTGCGTAGTCATGCCCAACCTATTGTCATTGCAACCTACTTTTTTAGAAAATGATCTTTTCATCCACATTTGATGCAGCTCATATTATAAAATTTCAAGCTAGAATGTATTTCAAATTTTACTTCAAAGATAAAGATTGCACCCTTTTTATGTATGTAAATATATATCATATAAGTTCAAACAAATATAAATATAACAAAATAAATACAACATTTGCCCTCTATAAAAATAGTAATGCAAAATTCAACTACATATGATTTGGAGAGATCAGGTACTGAAAAACATTAATATTATTACAACATATGTACAGAATGATAAACAGCCACAGCCATTTACTTTGGACGAACATATGTGTCTTATGCTACATCTGTCAGATTAGATTAATCTGTCATATAATGAACATATTCTCTTTCACCTGCCAAATCGAATTAAGGAACTTGTATGCCGAGTAACGATTTAAGACCTCATCCCATACTTGTGCTCATTCAAGAAAAACATTGAAATCAGGTAATAGAGTGTTGCCTCATAGGTGTTAGTAGCCTTGCAAATCGAAGAGGCACGTGTGCCTTCACTAATGTCCCATTCTCCGTGTATTCCTGTGAATTTTTATTAATAAATATTTGGATTAAACAAAGGACTTTCTATTAAGATATCCCAAGTTCAGATCAGAAGAAAGCGAGAGCTCACGCAGACAAAACCATATGGTTACTTACAGTTCTCTCTACCATGCCAACCTGATGTACGGTACTTAAAAGCTCCCCTTTGTCAAAAGGGATCAAGGCTTCGATCCATACCATAGTATCCTGTTGCAAAAACAAAAAACAAAAAAAATCATATTAGTATATTACCACAAACGAAAGATCAATCTTTGAATTTTTTTGTTGAGTGCAACACTCGCTCCAATTTTTAGTTATAGAGCGAAGTCAAAATTTTGCAAGGGCATCAGGGTTAAGCAATCTACCTTTAATCTATCCTGAACCGCATTACAGAACTCAATCAACCCTTCACCATTCAAAGCAGACACACATACGATATCACCTCTTTTCTCTGCTTCTAACTTCAACTTTTCAGGATTGGCAACCTTATCAACCTGTCATCATTCATATCATCAGAACAATTATAAGTGGCTGGATGCAATATAGTACAGACATTATTTATACAATTATCCTCAGCCTATACGCCTTCCAATTCGACTTGATTTTTTTTTTAATCGAGGCATTAAGTATGACCAGTTACCAAATCTACATATTTCACGTATCTTATATTTCACACATCATCAATGAGAGTGAATTTTACTCTTGAACCAAGTGTTGGGAGGGTGAGACTACACCACCACTCTCGAAAGATTCCAAACGAAAAATTCAATCCAATAAACTCAAAAATAAGAAAAGAATTAATGGAGAAACTGAAAAACAAAAACCAGACGTCCTTAAGTCGTAGAACAACAAAACCCTTGAGAAGAACACTTGAATTCTCACAAACTTTGTAGAAGAACACCAAAAGGCTTATGCACGAGTATGACTTTCCAAATTATCTATTTCCTAGCCCTTGGTACAGGCTCTTTCTAAAAAAAAAGGAATCGGGATTGAACAAGTCTTTAATAATTCACAAGACAAGCATTTCTGCATTTCTTGACTACTTTCTTAGAAAGGTTAGAGAGAGTTGAGAAGTATGATCAAAGCCTCACAACTCTAAATGATCAAATTAATAGTGCAAGCACTGACATTAGTTTTAACTAATAGGATTAAGACATTTGAAATATGAAATTTGGAGCCAAAATGCACCCAGCCTGCACAGGGCCAAGCAACGTGTCGCAATACAGACAGGCGACATGTTGCCTATTGTAATGTACATGGCCTTCAAGGCTGCGCACAACGCGTCGTCTCTTGGGAGGCGACACGTCAGCGCTAGGCTTGGTCAACTTGCTCAAAGTCAACCTTAAATACCTCCAAATGTTCCCAAACTTTTTGGGATGTTTAGATAATTCGTTGTACCACTTTAGACCCAAATAATCAATTTTTAAATGCCTACAACTCAAACTCAAATTTCACACCCATCGATGTGTAAAACCATTTTAGGTTTTGTTTTTAACCAATCTGATAGGGTAATTCCCGCAATGGTAACAAAACCGTAGCAACAAATAGGATACATGGAAGAAAATTCAATGGAGTTTGTATTCAATAACCAAGAATTCGAGAGCTTGGTTCTCTCCCTTTACATTCTACCAAATTCTGCACACATTGCTAAACTCTCATCTCCCCCAACTTATTCCAAATCCTCTTAGGTACAAACTAGTTCCCCTATACCCTCCCATAGATTAACACTCATCACATAACTAACTCCCAGCCAGCTCACTCCTTATACCGACTTGGCTGCCTGCTCCCCCATTGCCTTCCTCGAATACACATAAGTCAAAGGTGGCCTATCAATAAAGTTTCACCTTGTCCTCAAGGTGTAAGTGAGGGAACTGCTGCTGGATGATGTTAAAATCCTCCCATGTGGCTTCAAAATCTGGCACGTGAGTCCATTTGATGAGTGCCTGTGGTTGTTGCTTGTGCGTACCTGGACGAACGTCCAACTTTTCTGGTTCTAATTTCCACTCCATCTCCGCTGTAAGATATTTCGAAAGTGTTGTTGCAGCTTGGTGGGGACCAAGAGCAGCTCTAAGGATAAAGACATGGAACACCGGGTGAAAACGAGAATCTGGAGGTAGCTGGAGCTTATATGCTGCTGAACCAATGTGAGCTATCACTGGAAATGGCCCAAAAAATCGCGGCGCTAACTTCTCATTCTTACGCTTAGCTACCGATTTCTGCCTGTAGGGTCGTAACTTCACATAAACTAGATCACCCACCTAAAATTGTATATCTCGCCTTTCTCGATCAGCTTGGGCTTTCATCTTCTGTTGAGCTCGATGAAGGTTCATCTTCAATAAGTCAAGAATGTCATCTCGGGCTTGGAGGGTATGTTCTAATGCAAAAGCATTGGTACTGGACACCTCAAAGAAGATTAGAGAAGGTTCCCTGTGATACAATGCCTGGAATGGTGTCTTGCCCGTTGACGAACGATAGGATGTGTTGTACCAGCACTCGGCCCAAGGCAACCATTTCACCCACTAAGTTGGCTTGGAACTTACAAAACACCGAAGATGGGTTTCAAGACAGGGATTCACGACTGTGGGTGGTATGCGGTACTATGCTTCAAAGTCGTGCCTTGTAATCGGAATAACTCTTTCCAAAACAAGCTGAGAAAAATCTTGTCCCGATCGGATACAATCGAGCGAGGTAATCCATGCAACTTGACTATCTCTCGAACAAATACCTCTGCCACTGTGGTCGCTGAAAAAGGACGGCAAAGAGGTACAAACTGTGCATATTTAGTGAGGTGATCCACCACTACAAAAATCGAGTCAAACCCATTCGAATGTGGCAGCCCCTCAATAAAATCAATCGAAATATCCTCCAAAATCATCTTCGGAATAGGCAGTGGCTGCAAAAGTCCTGTAGGTGAATGTACCAAGTATTTATTTTGCTGACATATTGCACATTTAGTGACATTTTTTAACATCTTTCTCATCCCGTGCCAATAAAGGTCTGCAGCTATCCTTTGAAATGTTTTAAAGACACCCGAATGCCCTCCTCCTCCTCATTACTTGCATGATACTCCCTTAGTAACATCGGTATAAATGGCGATGAAGATGGCAAAACTAAGCAGCCTTTGAACTTCAGGCACTGGTTGTACGTGTACCCTTTGTTTGCTCTTCCCAGCTGCACCTCCTTAAATATTCTTGATAAATCAGGGTCCCCAGCCACATGTGCCACAAGGTGTGGGATTGAAAACACTGTAGGTGCCGAAATAATGGCTAAAGAGGCTTGGTGCATGCGAGATAAGGCAACAGCAGCTTTATTTTCCAAACCTAGTCTGTATTGGATCTCAAAATTGTTTCCCAACAATTTGCTCAGCCATTTTTGATGCTCGGTAGCCACTAACCATTGCTCCAACAAATATATTAAACTTCTTTGGTCCGTACGTACTAGAAACCTCCTTCCCAACAAATAAGTCCAAATCAATTGCCATCAATTCCCTTTCGTAGACCGACTTAGTACGAGCACGCGACGATAGAACTTGGCTGAAAAAAGCAATAGGACGTTGCATTGGGACAACACCCAGACCGAACCCCGAAGCATCCGCTTCCAAAAACAAACGTAGCTGTAAAATCTGGTAGTGCCAAGACGGAAACAGAACACATGGCCTTCTTAAGGTGTTCAAATGCTTCTTGGGCTTCGGTATTCCACCCAAAAGCAACCTTACGAAGCTGGTCCATTAACAGTCTTGCAATGGCACCGTATCCCTTCACAAACTTGCTGTAATAGCCCGTAGGCCTAGAAATCCCCTTAATTCCCTTAACGACTTAGGCACGGGCCATTCCTCCATTGCTGCCAACTTACTTGGGTCTGCCGACACACCCTTTGCTGATAAGATATGGCCCAAATACTCTAAACACGGTTGTGCAAAGAGACATTTCTTGTGGTTGGCATACAACTTATGTTGTTGAAGTCTTGCCAACACCAACTTCAAATGATCTCTATGTGCCTCAGACGATGAATTGTACACAAGAATATCATCAAAGAATACTAAAACGAACTTGCGCAAGTAATCACAGAATATCTCGTTCATGAGAGCTTGAAACGTCGCGGGGGCATTTGTAAGGCCAAAGGGCATGACGAGGAACTCATAGTGTCCTTCATGAGTTTGGAATGCTGTCTTTTCGATGTCTTTGGCAGCCACTCTAATCTGATGATACCCAGACTTCAAATCTAACTTGGAAAAAATTGTTGCCCCGTGCAACTCATTGATGACCGGAATAGAGAATTTATCGGCCACCGTTTCCCCATTTAGAGCTCGGTAATCGACGCAGAACCGCCAACTTCAATCTTTCTTTTTAACCAACACTGGACTAGAAAACGGACTTGTGCTTTGTCGAACTATCCCAACCCTTAACATTTTCGTCATCAACCGTTCAATCTCGTTTTTTTGCACTTGCGCATAGCGATATGGCCTTACCGAAATGGGGCCAGCCCCTTCTCTAAATGTAATAGTGTGCTCTCGATTCCTCAGTGGTGGTAATCCGAGTGGCATCTCAAAGACGGATTCATACTCCTGCAACAATTAAGAGAACTCCTCAGGTATGACATTCCCTTTGGTCTGAATTCCAATTACCTATTCTTCCAATGAAAGAGCTCCCAAATGAACCCAATAGCCTTGTCCCTCCTGTTGTACCATTCTTATCATTGCCTTTAGAGAAATCTGAGTCTTGCACAAACTCGGGTCACCTTGCAAGGTCACCCAAGTGCCTCCCATTTCAAACTTCATTACCATGGTTCGCCAATTAGCGTGCATGTTGCCCAATGTTTCCAGCCATTTAATCCCCAAAATCACATCCACTTTGCTCAATTCAAGTGGTAGAAAATCAGTGACCACTCGTAATGCTCCCAAATCCAGTTCCACTTGAGCACAAATTCCCTCAGTTCTAACTTTTCCACCAGTACCTAAAAGTACCCCATAACAAGTTGTAGCAGTAATTGGCAGTTGCACCGCAGTCACTATATCCATCGAAATAAAGTTATGGGTTGCCCCACTATCAATGAGAACAGTTACTGGCTGCTCACCTATCTTCCCTGCAATTTCATTTTATGAGCTGATGATATATCAATCAAGAAATTCAATGATAACGTAGCAAGTGTCTCCTAGCAAGGGTCTCATTTGAGGAGCCTGGTGTGAGAGGAGATTCAAGACTGCCAGGGGACTCATCTTCATCCAACATCAACATTACTTGCAAAAAATTTTGCTCACATTGGTGACCTCGGTGAAACTTCTTGTCGCATTTGAAACACACCCCTCTAGCCTTCTTGTCTTGGTATTCCGCCTCCAAAAACCTCTCCATAGGTGGTTGGTTGGTGGTCGTCATGGCCTTCCCCGTGGTTGGTACTGTGTCATCGACGATGGTGTTATGGATGGCGTCATAGTCACCGATTTGGTGGGGAAAGGGCTATACAAGGACTTGGGCTAGGCGTGACCTTGGAGCCTGGTGCTTTTGTGGTTTGGGCCTTTGCTAACAATGGACTACCCTCCTCCACTCTCAAGGTTGTTTCCATAATTTGGGCCAGGCCCACGGGCTGCAGAATGTGTAGGGCTCCTTCAATGTAATCCTTAAGGCCTTTAATAAAACTTCCTTCCAGAATATGCTCAGGTACCCCATGATCCCGAGAGGCCAAAGCTTCCCACCGAACACGGTATTCCTTCACCGATGACTCCTGGTGATGGACAACCACTCTTCGCTGTGGAACCCACCGGAACGGCTCGAAACCTCATCAGCAACAAGTTCTTCAATGTTGCCCACGACGTGATTGGCCAACGTTGGTTCTCCCACTGGAACCACGTCAAAGCATCCCCCTCTAAGCCAATCATGGCTGCTTCTAACATCTGTGATTTTGTCAAATGATTGAGAAGAAAATAGCGCTCCACTCTAAATACCCATCCATCTGGATTGTCACCAGAAAACAGAGGTAACTCCATTCTTGGTGGCCTGTAATCCCTCCCAAAACACTGTTCAACACACGGCAAAGTGTTCCCTCCCGGTGCTGAAGTGGAGTGGATTGGCGATCGGACGAGGTCCGTGCTGTCGTTGAAGTAATATAGGCCTCAATCGCCTTTCGTTGACGCTCGTTGCTAGCGACGGTAGTCTCCATGCACGGCTTGCCCAGAATCTGCAAACCTTGAGTCAAATGCCCCACCAAGAAGTCCATCTTCTTCTGCATCGACACCACTCCGATTTCAGCGAATCAATCTCTTGCGGAAGGTGCTGGAAATCAGATCTGATTCCCGTGAGCTCAGTGCGAAATTCAGATTGGAAACTCTCCAATCTTTCATCAAGCACCTCTATTTGTGAATCCTTCTTTGGGCCCATTGAGGGTCAAAGTCTCTGATACCAATTGATATGGTAATTCCTGCAATGGTAACAAAACAGTAAAAACAAATAGGATAAATGGAAGAAAAATCAGTGGAGTTTGTATTCAATAACCAATAATTCGAGAGCTTAGTTCTTTCCCATTACATTCTACCAAATTCTGCACACCTCGCTAAACTCTCCTCCCCCCCAACTTATTCCAAATCCTCTTAGGTACAAACTAGTTCCCCTGTACCCTCCCATAGGCTAACACTCCTCACATAACTAACTCCCAACCAGCTCACTCCCTTGGCTGCCTGCTCCCCCTTTGCCTTCCTCGAGTACACATAAGTCAAAGGTGGCCTTTTACAATCCTAATACTAAGTACCATTTAGGATTAGTATTAATTGATCCGCAAAGTTTTTGTGAGATTTTAATGTGTGCTTTCGAGATCATGTTTATAGGTTGGAAGTTACACTGGCAAAGTGGTTAAATTAGAGAAGTTTGGAGATTTTTGGGTATACCAATACTTCTTAGACGCTGAAATAGAGCACCATAGTGCTCTTAAGAGGCCAAACCAAGACCTTGGGCAAAGATACTAATGCCTAGGCAGTGTAGGCATTGCAAATTCAAGTCAATAGCGAGACATCATATATTTTAAATGTAATCCAAGTAAAGTATATCTTTCAAATATTGGGTATTCTCTAGTTTCCGAAAAGAAATGGGGTTTGGCACATTTCACCGAACATGAAACTACATATATTTTAAACATCATTATACCTTGTTCCAAACAATCAATTTTGGAATTGAGGAGACATCCAGATCTGATAGAACTTTGTCCACAGCATCTATTTGTTGTTGGGCTAAGGGATGGCTGGAGTTGATAGCAAAAACTAATAAGTTATAAACTGTCATCTGAAATATGTCTTTTTGACAATTTTTCAAAAGTGTACCTGATGTCCACCACATGCACTAACAACGATGATTCTGTTATCTCCTCTAGTGTTGCTCTAAAAGCAGCAACCTGAAAGAAGAGAATTTTATTGCAGCCGAAAAGAGAAATGATGATGGGAAATTCATTACACAAGAAAGTATCTTACCAGGGTAGTAGGTAATTTTTGAATGAAACCAACAGTGTCTGTGAGCAGAAACTCTTTCCCATTCTTCGTCTAAAAAGCGGGACATTGGAAACAAGTATCTTTATTAAATGTACAACCAACAAAAATTCCAACCGCTAAAGTGATTCTAAGCTATAGATTATAGGGTACTTCAATTTTCATAGATGATTAAAAGATACATATTTTCAGGAGAAAGGGGGCAAGAGGTATCCCTTGATTCTTGCAAGGGAAATCAAAGTTTGCTTCACTTATTCCCCATATACATTTTTTGGACGTATAAAAACACTTTGTAATGTGATGAAACAAGAGCTTTCTGATGTAACTGACCTGAACCCTTCTAGTAGTTGGATCAAGAGTTGCAAATAATCGGTCCTCAGCAAGTACATTAGCTCCAGTCAATTGATTTAGAAGCGTACTCTTTCCAGCATTTGTGTAACCAACCTAGAGTCTTATGCAAAGCATTAGATGACTACAAACATTCGCAGGTACAAGAAAACTTTGTTACCCATAATTATTTGTGCACGTGCTTACCAAAGACACCACTGGGACAGGTACAGAAGTTCGTCGAGTTCTGTATTGCTTTCTATGTTTTCTAACAGATTCCAGCTCCTTCTTGAGCACACCAATCTAACCATCCAAACGAGCTTAAAAAAATTATATATATACATATATGGAAAAAACGAATGTTGTAACTTATAACAGAAGCATCTTGAAGGTATAAACTATTTTGTAGTAAATATTTGTCAGTAGGCAGGACTAGCATAAGGCTGATTTACTTATCCTATTCTATGCAAGGGATTGCTCGCAACTCCTTCAAAGGTACTTACTTGAGTGCGTAAGATACGTTTGTCCACTTCAATTTGTTTCTCTCCCATTCCCTTCACCTTCCCTCCTGCTTGACGCTCAAGATGAGTCCACATTTTTGTTAATCGAGGTAATTGGTATTCCATTTGTGCCAATGCTACCTGAAAGATTATTTAAGTCATGCAAAAACATTGTAAATGATTTCACTTTTCAATTCTCACACATCAGCGTAGAGCAGTTGCCAGCATCTTTTTATAATTTTAATTTTTCTTTTTTACAGATGGGATCCCCCCCAAAAAAAGAAGAAAAAGATTATACCAACATGACTCCAAGATTAAACTGGAGATTCTATCATGCCAAGTTGTTGGCATAGATTTCATATGCAAATATCTTATCAAAACTAATTAAAAGGATATTTATTTATCCACCTGCAAAGCTGCTTCATGTGTTGCTGCACGCTGGTTAAAAATATCCAGAATGAGGGCAGTGCGATCACAAACTCTTACATCTCCACCAAAACACTTTTCCAAATTGCGCAATTGTCTGTTAAGATAACACTAAAAAAATAAGAAATTTTTTTTCTTACATAAATATTTACCTACATAAAGCATAGTCAAAAGTTAGTTGAAGTATTCCAGGAAAACAAAATGAACAAAAATCCATGCTAGTTCCAGAAAAGATCAGAATAAGAAGTGCAGCATCAAGCTGAATGCTGAAACTAATTTCCTATAAAATCAAAGCTATTATAGATAAAATTTCAATAATCTTAAATCAAAGATCCCAATTTCTCAAATTTTTTGAACCTGGTTAGGTACAATTACCATTTGCATAACAACTAACAATGATGTAAATACACAGAATTTCCAGATTAAGAATACTGTTCTTACCCTGCTGAAAGCTCATCATCAAATATTACAGTCTCAGTGTCCAAGGCATGAATAGCACTCTTAATTTCTGCCACCTTGCCAGATCCAATGTATGTCCTCGGGTTTGGAGAAGCTAACCTGAATAGTGAAAAAAAAAAAAAAGATATAACCACAAGGACCATTATCAGTATCCTGGCACACACAATTATGTGAAAACGACCAGTATTCTGAACATAACAACAACAGCTATACTAGAGTTCAGATACTTGCTTTTGATACGTGGAACCAACAACCATAAGCCCTGCGGTGTCTGCCAACTGGGCCAATTCCTTCAATGACTCCTCTATACCAAAGGAGTACTCTGTATCACCTTTGCGCTCGACACCAACAAGGTACGCTTTTTCTTCAAAAACCTGAAAGAAAATAAGTTTCGTTACTTCTCTTCCACTGAGAGTTCACTCTGAGAAGGTAAGAATTCAAGATAAAAAATCATAACAATGAACAAGTTCACTCAAATTCTATCACTAACTGTCAGCGTGAAGTCTCCACATAAATAAAACTTGCAACTTCTCTTAAAAATTTCTGAAATACGCCTTTGCTCTTCTCCTAATAGTGTAACTAAATAGTACTCTGGATTGCCCAACATTGTTAATATTAATCAACCGTTTTGAGTGAAACTTAGTTTCTACCAGACTACCACTGGTTTTACTCCACCAGGAATCTCTAATCTACATGATTCATCCATAATATAACAGAAGCAGTTTTCTTTGCTTTTCTTTTTCTTTCTCCCCTAGGCAATCGCGCATAACGATAAAAAAGAAACTGACCTCTCTTCCATTCCGAAGCTTAAACCTATTATCGAAATCGTCATCTTCCTCTGTCTTCTTCTTAACTCTAGTCGAAGAACTTGGGGCTTTATCATCAGATATAGTATCCTCTTCCGCGATTCCATCATAAACCCCAAGAGCCTCCTCGTTTTCTTCAGCGGTGGTTTCAACCGGTGGGCTGAGGGGCAAAGAAAGGTCTTCCGGTGAAACAAGGCCCGGACCTTGTTGGAGAACTCTGGGGAAGAATCTAGGCGAATCAGTGGAGGCTTTCCTGAGGAAAATAGGGGAAATTAAGCGACTAGGGTTTAAAGGAGGCCATGGAAGAGAGAAATGGTTAGTGGTAATGGAGGGAAGAGTGAGAGAGTAAGAGAAGCATGCGGTCATGATAGATGGAAAGGAGAATATGGTTGCACAGTCTGTATGTCTGAGACTGTCGTTTCGAAGATCGTTTTATGCGGACGTTACTTACTTCAACGGCTTACCGCCCAAATAAATATCGGACGATTCTAACGTACGATGTCGTTTTTGCTTTTCATAGACTTAGCCTTTTTTTTCTTTCTTTCTGCCCTAGTTTAGGGGTGAACATCAAAGTTTTTTACACCTAACCAATCTAATTCAATTAAATGTTGTATGTTAGAAATCATTATCCAATCAAATCCAATATAACTTCAACATCTAGTCTAATCTAATTTCCAATTAGTAATTAGATTTAAGGCCAATCATCCCATCCAATCTATTCCAAGTTTTTTACATCTAATCAATCTAATATATTTAAAGGTTGAAGGTTAAAAATCATCATTCAATCCAATCTAATTTAGCTTCAATATCCAATCCAATCTAGTTAATAATTGAATTATTTGATTATGTGCTATTAAGAAAATAATCTTGTATTTAAGGAGCTTATGCGTTCGTGGTCCGATGTTCGTGAGGCGAGTATCGTGAAAAAGAGAGATGGAAAGTGTAGATGAGGTGGGGACAATTTAGAGAGGCATGTATGTGTTTTTGATTAAGCAGTGAAGACCTCAACAATATTAAATGAATGAGATACACTTGGGGTTTTTTCCTATTATTGTGTGTGGTAGGGTGTAGAGTAGAATATGTAATAGCCAATACAAAAGGGAAATTTGGGTATTTATCCGTAGTGTGGATTCATATTTCCAAAAAGTGTCATCTTATATCAACATTGCAAAATAATGCTACTATTTGTTTGATTTCCAAAAATACTATTTTTATTCTTTTAGCCTCCACCTCTCTTCTCTCTCTCTCTTCTCCCTCTCTCTTGGTTCAAATTCTTTGTAGAGTCATGGCAGCCACCACCAAATCATAATCACTACCAAATTTCTTTGAAAAAAACATCCACAACTTTCACATCCTCCTCTGTTTTTTTATTCTCTCTTAAAGTATCATTGGAGACTAAAATAAAATACCTCATGATAGTTTTTCATGATATAAAACATAAACCCACTAAAAGTTCAATTAAGATACTAATTTATGCATTTAGAATAGATCTGGACATGTTTTTTTTGTTTTTTTTTTCCAATTTTTTAGATCTAAAACGTAAAAATTTGTAGAAAACTCGATATACCTCAATATACCTCGATGTATCTCGATGCCCAGCTCGATGAGCCCTTAAAAATCATGATTTTCATGAAAAAAAATCATCTGCCTTGACACACCTCGATGCCACCTCAATACGCATCGATGAGACTCGATAAAATTCATAAAAAGTGTATAACTTTCCACTCGGGTATCCGTTTGAGGTGATTTTTTTTAATTTGAGTATTTTTTTTGTGATCTACACATCTGAGATGTGTACACACACAATTGGGAAGTTCAAAGGTTAAAAATATACCAAACATTGAAAATATAGGGGTATTGTTTTGAAATTTGGGTTGTTTTCAAGCTTTCAACTTCCCAAATGTATATGTACACATCTCAGACGTGTATATCTCAAAAAAATATCCAAATTCAAAAAAAAAATTACCTCAAACGGACACCAAAGTGAAAATTTATGCACTTTTTATGAATTACATCGAGTGACATCGATGTGTATCAAGGATGTTGACGCCGTTTTTCGTCAACTTAGAAATAAAGAGCAATTAAACAAAATACCAGAGGAAACAAGTAATAATAGACATGATTTTTACGTGGTTCAGCAGTTAAAATCTGCCTAGTTCACGAGTCTATGTTATTCGCTTTATGGAATTCTCTCAAAGCTTTATGGAAGAAATTTTACAGAGTCTTGCCAATACAAATTTCTCTCTCTTTTAAAATGAATTCTTCCACTCTATTTATAGAGTGGTTTACCGAATATCTCCCCTCAGATTTCGGGGAGTTATGATATAAATCAATTAAATAAATGCAAATAAACGCGTATGGTTATCATGTTCGAGTATAAATCTTATGATATTTGGGATTTAATAACAGATTACATCTGGTCCCTTAAACATAGGGATTTTATAACAATAAACATGTTCACACGCAGCTTACGAGCTTGGACACTAGACTCTCACGCCTTTGAGACCGTTCACCCATCACGAGCTCAATACCTCGGTTCGCCTATGTTCTTAACAAGTAGCGTTGTCGTGATCATCCTCTTTGAGCTCACAATCCTCGAGCTCGAACCGTCTGGTTTGATGGCAGAAAACGAATCAGGAGATTTATTCAAGTGTTGAACTATTACCATTGTGGCTTCGAGCCTAGCTTATAACCTTGGAACTCCTCCGAGACCACGTAGTTTACGAGCTCACCAATGTTGTCGCATTTACTGCTTAGCGAGACTATCTTTGGTATTTTCATTAAAGCTGATTATGATGACTTGGCTTATTTCGAGCTAGCATCTTACGAGCCGGACTTTTGAGATCAAAATTTCTATTCTCGAAATTTGGGTGTAACATTTTGCCTCCTCAAAAGTATCAGTTCGAATCCTATGAGAAGGAAACTTTTGAACTGCTACTTTCGTAAATCGAGCCACCCACCACACTCGAGCGTGAACACGCGTTAGCCACAGATTGCGCAGTTAGAGTACTCGAGTATTCTTTTCATCTGCCCACGTCTTTTCGTGTTTCAGCTTTTTGCCGCCACTATCATATTTGTACCCCGGCCGTCAGATCAGTTCCCAAATTAAACCAACGGTCCAGGTCACTATGGCCCTTGATTTTATGGGGTCTATAAATAAGCCCACTTCATCTTCCTCAACACATTTTCCATTTCGGCTTTTAAAGACCAAGAAAAAACCAGAGCCAAAACTCTCTATTCTTCTTTGCATGTTCTCCAAAGCAACCTCAGCATTTTTGACTTTGTGAGATCATCCTTGCAACCCGTCCTTCAGTCGATTACGTCGTTGTACCCGCAAGCTTTTGTGTGTAAGTTTCATTTCTTGATTTCTCAATCTTTATTTCTTCATGCATTTTTATGTACTTTCTTTTCGTATGAACATATGCACTAGTCAGTAGCCTTAGCAATATTGTTTAGTTGATACTACATAAAATTAAGATAAAAAAAAATTCGATCATGGATTCCAAACCCAAACTCAGTGCAAAAAATGCAAAGATAGGATTTTTCGAATAATAGCGTATCGTGTAAGCCAAGAAATGAAGGTTCTGAATTAGGGTTTTTAACTGCACAAATCCCAAATCTATCACCTTTTTGGGTAACCGTAAGCTTTATCCCTGAAAATCTGGGATCCTTAAAATGAATCCAAACTTCCCCACTCTCGTGTTAAGTACACGCTCGAAGCCCGAACTTTACAATAGTTCGGGGTTCCATCTCGAACTTGATTTATCCTCTCAAGACCTCGGTCTTGATTGAGTTTGCTCCATGATCTTGTGCTTTCGAGCTCAAATCACCAAGATTATACTCTGTCATTTCTTGGATGACTGGCCCTCACCATTTTCTTTCTTATTAGATGTCACAGAACTTTGAGAATCGGTGGGGGTCAGTGCTTGCAATTCCTTACTCTCCATCAACTCCTAGTCCGGAGTCTCCCTTCACTCGGAACCAGCAGTTGATACGCGAGCACCATGAGATGTGCGAACAAGAGGACATTCGAGACCGTTTCCGACATCAGATTGACGAGGTCGAAGAAAGAAAAAGGAAGATACTCCAAGTCACGATTTATCCAGATCCTGACCCCGAGATCAGACCTATCCCGCTCGATCCCAAACTCAAAGTCACCATTGCTTACGAGCCTGGTGCACTTTCCTTCTCACTGATGGAGGGCCCTTTGAACCATCCTTCCACCTTTCAAGCTGCATCCGTTCCCACCCTGCAAGGGGTTTTTTTTTAGATTGAGCACTATTGGAGCTCATTCACCTCAACGGGTCAAATTTTTGAGATACTAGCTTGCCACGACCTGAAACTTTCCGGCACACTGATGTGTCGACCTGCAACTCCGAACGAGCGGAGTTGCTTCGCCCAAGGTGATGGCAACCCTGACAGCAAGATTAAGCTTGTAGCTTGGAGTCGCGAGTACATGAAGGCAGGGGCCCTGCTTCCCCTAAAATCCTATTTTAAGGATGTTCTAGATTTTATTGGGCTCACCCCATTCCAACTCCAAACCAATTCATATAGGGTTCTCTCCGCCCTCAAGTCCCTGTACCATGAACTGAAGTGGGAGGACCTTCACCCCAAGAGATATTGTATCTCTTCTGTCTCAGAAGCAACCCCTTTTGAGCTCGGGGAGGGGGTGCCTTCTATTATTTGTTGAGCTATTCGAAGGAGAAGAAAAATTTCGAGGATATGACAAACCATTCTTCTAGACGGATGGCCTCACTCCTTCTAAATTCTATTCATTCCTACGCATTCGTAAGTACTCACACTTATCCATTTCCTTTTCGTTTAATGACTAGGCTCAGAATAATAACATGTAACCTTTTCTTCAGCCAACTATCACCGTCCCACCCCCTCGGAGTCGATGGTGGAACATAAGGAAACTCTGCTCCAACTACCCTATGGTCGGCGTTCTTTATCTTATCTTCTTCATGAAGAGTGGCTCCGAGCCTGTGGCCTCTTGGAGCAAGACCAGTCTACAGATAACTCTGCCTACTGCAAGTACTTCAAGTGGGACCACATGCCACTTCCCACTAAGAGACTTCCCTCGAGACGGAGGTCTTCGAGCTCATGAGCCTGTCCCTATGTGGCTCGCCGTCATGATCAGCCTGCCTCAGGAAATGAAGCCCAGGACGAGGCCTCGAGCTCGGGTGGCGGAGGTAAAGTAATACTTAGCTCCAATATGTGGTCCCATTCTTTGCTTAAGCACAAGCCCGACACACTGATCCTCTTTCTAGATCCTAGGGATAACTTTTATGTTTGTTCCTGGGTAGATGAGAGGGTACGTAGGTTCGATAGCTGGTTAGGTCAGTACCAAACCATGTATAGTTTAAACAAGGTTTGGGATGGGGTCGCCGTTCAATACAGGACCAATGTTTATAGAGACCTTTCGAGGCTGTCTCCTACATATAGAGAAGGGACTCCCCAAGCATCCTCTAAAGATAGGGGAATTTCTTGGTTGCCGAGCACAAGCTCGATAGAGAGTACCAGTTAGGTTTCTTTTGATCTTAGTCTTGCTTCTTTTTGTAGTTTAGGCTCGATCACTAATGTGTAAATTGTGTATTTTCAGGTGACATGGAGTCCGACTTGGACAACGTACTGAACCGTCCTACGGGGGTGAAGGTGAGTAAGCGTCAGAAGGCGTTGCGGAGAGGGGGGCTCCCCTCAAAGATCCAAAAAAGAGCCGAGGTGACTCCTCCAACCCCGGACTCCCAAGGCCTGAGCCAAGCTGCTGCTGCTGCAGGCCCTGAGGTCAGGGTATCTGCCGAGGTCTCACACCCCCCGCCTCTTTCTGAAGTCCAGGTTTCCCAACGAACTACTCCGACCCCAAGGAAACGGGTCCCTACACGGGAACGACTGTTGTCAGTTTCGACCCACATCCCTAAATATGTGATCAATAATGCTGTGGGGACACATGGAGTCAGTATGGGCTCAGATATTTTATCTCGAGTCAGCCAAAGTCTCATCAACCTTGGCGCTCCTCAATGGCAGTTCCTCACCTTCTGCCATGACAACAACACCCTCTATGACAAGGGTAGTGAGCTCTTCACCTCGTTAAGTCCTTTTACTCTGTAACATTGCTTATACGAACTTATCCTGTATGTTTAATAACCCATTTTTGTTTATGTGTACAGGCTTTCACCGCGTTTGCTCAACTTAACTTTAAGTTGAACAACGACATTTACGCGAGCCAAGCCTACGCTTAGGAGGCGAAGAACCTTCAGTTAAAGCTCGCAGACGAGCTCAAGGTTACGACGTCAAAGATATCTAAACTCAAATCAAAGCTGGAGGCCAAGGACTCTGATATCAAGGAGAAGGACTTCAGAATCAAGGAACTTTAGGAGCTAAATTCCAAGCTTGAGGGAGAAAAGGCAGCCACCTTCGACATCATCGAAGGTGAGAAGGCTCGCCTCTTGGAGGAGTTCAAGGCTAAGAAGGATCATGCCGTTGACATGGAAATGTATCGAATCTGGGTGAACAACCACGAGCTTGATACAAGCTTCCTAGACACTTTGGAGGCCGAGTTCGTCGATAGATGGCAGGCTCGCCTTGATGAGGAAGACACCAGGCTCGAGGCCGAGGAGACCGCATGAGCATCAAAAGCGGCTGGGGAGAAGGTGCCAGCTCTATAAGTGTGGAATCATGGGCTGTGTCCCATTATTTTTTGTAAATCATTTTATATATATGCCATTAGGGCAAAGACAATACATAGCTCGCTTTAGAGTTATTTCATTATTATTTAGACAGTAATCTTAATCTTTATGCACACGATTTTCTTGCTTGAAAACCTTCATGCATTTGATTTTACATTTAGCTTTTGCTTTAATATTTTTGCTTTACATTTCTGGGTCAAAACATTTCAAGCATGTTATACTAAAGACTTGCTTTTATGTTTGTTTATTCGCACAAACACATTTTTTTGGATTTAAGCTCGAGTTTCAATGCATTCATGCACAGTTTACTCGATATATTCATGTTCGTCCTCATTATTGTCAAGGTCGAACCTTACTTTTACCTTGTACTCGAAAGTACTTATATGGCATGTAATCTTGGTAGTTTAGTTGTATTTTGATTTTCTAGTCACTTTTTCTCATCCTCGAGTAGGTCCTCGAGATTGTGAGGTCGAAACTTATTTTTGCAAAATTCTCCAGCCTCGGAATCGACTTAATTCGTAGTTGGTTTATCTACACCAACTTTCTGTCGATTAGTTTTAGTTGGTTTGTTCCAAACTTATTTAGCTCGTGTCTGGTTTGTAATCCATACACTTATAATTTTTATAATCTGGTTATGTCCAAACAATCTTAGCTCGCGTGTTTGGTTTTATTAATCCATACACTTAATTTCTGCAATCTGGTTAAATCTAGACAGCTTTAGCTCGTCAATCTGGTTATATCCAGACAACTTTAGTTCGCCTGTTTGGTAATTACTCCATACACTTAATTTTTTTAATCTGGTTAAATCCAGACAGCTTTAGCTCGTCAATTTGGTTATATCCAGACAGCTTTAGCTCGCGTGTTTGGTTATTACTCCATACACTTAATTTTTTAATCTGGTTAAATGTAGACAGCTTTAGTTTGTCAATTTGGTTATATCCAGACAACTTTAGCTTGCATGTACACTTATAACTTCTATGTTGGGTTATTATCCAGACATTTTTATTAGTTTACGTGTATACTTAAAACTTTCATGTCGGATCAATGATCCAAACATTTTTATTCTATGTTATTTATTTTTTCAAACTTATGGTATGATTGTATACCACTAATGCCCCATTAATATCCTATGAGTGTGACCATAGGTTATTGAATTGAGAGAGTTTGCAAAAATACAACATTTAATAAAGAAAACAACTTTTGAGCAAAATTTATCATTTTATTAACAAAAGTCTGAAAAATAGACAAGCTTGGTTACAACAAAACACCCTTCCTATTGATAATAAGGTCGTATATGTTCACCATTCCAAGCTTGCGGAACCAACTCTCCGTTTAATCTCGCCAATTTATACACCCCAGGTCGGATGATAGACTCGATCTGGCAAGGTCCTTCCCAGTTAGGTCTGAGTACCCCAGTAGACGGGTCTCATGCAGCCAGAAATACACGTCGTAGGACCAGGTCTCCCAATCTGAATTTTCTATCTCGAACCCTCTTATTGAAATACCTAGTAGCTCGTTGCTGGTATGAAACATTTTTCAATTGAGCTTCATCTCGTCTTTCTTCAATGAGGTCTAGACTTTCTTCAAGCTGGGATTGGTTTGAGGCTTGGTTGTACGCATGGCTCCGTATTGTAGGTATTTCGACTTCAATAGGCAACATGGCCTCGCATCCATATGTTAGGGAGAAGGGAGTATGCCTTGTAGAAGTTCAAGCTGTGGTTCAATAAGCCCACAAAACTTGAGGTAACTCCTCGGGCCACCTTCCCTTAGCCTCCTCTAACCTTTTCTTTATGGAGCTTTTTAGGGTTTTGTTGACTACTTCGACCTAGCCATTTGATTGGGGATGGGAGATAGAGGAGAAACTTTTTATTATCCCATTTTTTTCGCAAAAATGGGTAAACAAGTCACTGTCAAACTGGGTACCATTGTCCGACACTATCTTTCTTGGCATCCCATATCAGCAGATGATATTTTTTTACCACAAAGTCTAATTTTTTTTTTGAGGTAATAGTGGCCAGGGGTTCAGTCTCGGTCCATTTCATGAAATAATTGACCGCGACCACAGCGTACTTTACTCCACCTTTTCCAGTTGGTAACGAGTCTATAAGGTCGATTCCCCACACTGCAAATGGCCATGGAGAGGTCAACATGGTAAGCTCAGTAGGTGGAGATCGTGGAATTGAAGCAAATTGTTGGCATTTATCACATCTTTTGACATATTCGAACGCATTTGCTTTGACTGTGGGCCAGAAATACCCCTGTCTTATCACCCTTTTGGATAGACTATGCCCTCTAGTGTGATCTCTACAAAATCCTTCATGAATTTCTTCCAGAATTTTCTTCGCCTCGGGTGGAGTTACACATCGGAGTAATGGTATAGAATATCCTCTTCGATAAAACCTTCCTTCCACAATAGTGTATCTCGGGATCTGATACATCAGTTTCCGAGCCTTGTTCTGTTCTGCTGGGAGACTTCTGGTTTCGAGGTAATCTACTATTGGGGTCATCCAGGTAGGTTGAGAATCGATCATTCATATGTCCTCTTCGTCGGGCTCGCTGACACTCAGGGTCGATAGAAACTCTACCGGAACCACGTTCAATGTATCGGCCTCGCTAGTTGTAGCGAGCTTGGCCAACGCGTCTGCATTTGAATATTGTTCTCGGGGAACTTGCTCTATAGCGTAGAATTTGAACTGTCCGAGGGCAGCCTTGGCTTTCTCTAGGTATGAAGCCATTTTTATGCCACGAGCTTGGTATTCCCCTAAAACTTGGTTGACCACTAGTTGTGAGTCACTATAGCAGTGCATAGCCTTTGCTTTGAGTTTCTTGGCTATTCGAAGTCCTGCTAGTAATGCTTCATATTCAGCCTCGTTATTTGACGCTTCGAAGTTGAACCTTAAAGTGGAGTGGAATCGGTTTCCTGCTAGGGTAATCAGTATAATGCCTGCCCCCGATCCATTTTCATTGGAGGATCCGTCGACATAAAGTTTCCATCGCTCGTGGGCTGAGGATACAACTTCATCATTAGACACTCCAATACACTCGACAATGAAATCCGTCAGGGCCTGTCCTTTGATGGTCGTTCTCAGGTGGTATGTGATCTCGAATTGTCCGAGTTCAACAACCCACTTTAACAATCTTCCAGACACATCTGGTTTGGACAAAACTTGTCGTAGTGGCTGGTCAGTTAGCACATGAATGGGGTGTGCTTGGAAATAAGGTCAGAGCTTTCGAGATGAATATATCAGGCTGAGAGCCAGTTTTTCCATTAACGGGTATCTCGATTTTACCCCCAGTAACCTTTTGCTAACATAGTATACTGGTTTTTATACCTTCTTTTCTTCTCGGACAAGCATCGCACTAATGGGATGCTCTGTTGTAGCAAGGTATAAATACAAGACTTCTCCCGTGACAGGTTTCGACAAGACTGGTGGTTCGGCGAGGTGCTTCTTTAGGTTTTGGAATGCGAGCTCGCACTCCTCTAACCACTCGAATTTTTTGCCTCCTCTTAAAAGGTTGAAAAAAGGATGACATTGCTCTGTAGATTTTGAAATAAACCTACTCAGTGCCGCCATCCGTCCAGTTATGCTCTGGACATCCTTATGCTTTTGAGGTGAGGGCATATCAATCAATACCTTAATCTTGTCTGGATTAACCTCTATTCCTCGTGCATTTACTATAAACCCAAGAAACTTTCTAGAAGACACTCCAAAAGAGCACTTTTGTGGGTTAAGTTTCATGTTATACTTTCATAGTACAGTAAAGCATTCTGCGAGATCATCCACATGGTTACTGTTAGGTTGGTACTTGACCAGCATGTCATTAACATAAACTTCCATGTTATTTTCTATCTGCTCAGAAAACATCCTGTTCACTAGTCTTTGGTACGTGGCTCTAGCATTTTTGCGCTCGAAAGGCATGACATTGTAGCAGTGCAACCCTTTATTGGTTACAATGCTCATATGTTCTTGGTCCAGCGCGTGCATGGAAATTTGGTTATATCCAGAATAAGCATCCATGAATGACATGATGTCGTGACCTGCAATGGCATCTACGAGCTGATCTATCTGAGGTAAGGGGAAACAGTCTTTAGGGCATGCCTTGTTAAGGTCTGAGTAGTCGATACAGGTTCGCCATTTGCCGTTGGGCTTTGGAACTAACACTGGATTGGAAATCCAATCAGAATAAAAGGCATCTCGTATGAATCGATTTGCCTTTAACCTGTCGACCTCCTCCTTGAGAGCATTCTTTCTATCATCGCCCAGGAGTCTTCGCTTTTGTTGATTCGGGGGGAAGCTTTTGTCAATGTTAAGTGTGTGGCTTATAACATTCAGACTAATTCCCACCATGTCCGAATGTGACCATGCGAACACATCCAAGTTTTCTTTTAAGAAGCTGATTAATTGCTATCTCGCTTCTTTAGAAAGATTCTTAGCCACTTTTATTACTTTCGTGGTATCTACTTCGTCGAGCTTGACCTCCTCGAGCTCTTCTAGAGGTTCGAGGTCAGCTCTTTCTTCTATTTTGGGGTTGATCTCTTCATCTATCTCAAAGATTGACCCATCCTTTTCCTGAATAATTATAAGTGATTGTGCACTTGTGTAATGCCCCGAATTTCCTAATAAGGGTTAGGACCTTAATTAGGAGGCCGGGAGGGCCATAATTGAGTTATGATGCTATTTAATGATCATATGCATGTTTATGTGAATTATATTATTATATATGATGGTAAATGCATGCATATGGGAGTACTTATGATTATAAGGGTATTTTGGTAATTTGACCGCTGTGGATGTAATTGTGTATTTTGGGTGCATATTTGTGATTAATTAATATAGCCACACTATAAGGTGGATTGGTTCGAACTATTCGGCATGAGACGATCGTGGAATGTAAGTGTTCGGTCTAGTCATAACGGGTTTAAGTCCGGGGCTCGGGGTGAGTCTCGGGGTGAATTTAATGATTAGAGCATTACCGGGAATTAAAGGGTAATGGGATATGGATTATTGGTGTTTGAGGTTATTGAGAATAGTGGGAATTGGAGGGTGTTAATTGTGATTAATGAAATAGGTGCGAAAGGACGGTTTTGCCCTTGGTGGTTGTTAAGGTGTTATTTTAGACCTAAGGGTATTTAGGTCCTTTCCCCTCAAAAGATATATATTAGCCATTAAGGCTGTAGAAGAGTAACAAAAACAGAGCTTCTTTTCCTTCTCTCCCGATAGATTTTCTTCTTCATTTCTCTTTGGATTTTCAAGCTCAGTTTGAGGAATCAAGCCAAGGAACCAAGCTTAGCCAAGCTAGGGTTATGCTCCACCATTGAAGAGGGTGTGTTGCTGAGATTGAGGTGAGTTTCTAGCCACTAGAACTCTTGTTTTTGCTCTGTTTTCTAAGTTAAGTTTCAGCTGGTTTTTGGGTTGGAAACTTGGGAATTGGTTGGAGTTTTGGCTAGGGTTCTTGGGGTTGTGGTCCCTAGGACATGTGGAGATGGTTTTTGGGTTCATTTGTCACCAAGAATGGGATTTGGAAGCATTGGAATCGAGTTAGAATTGAAGAAGTTGAAGAAGGAAGTTTTAGGGGTGGCTCTGTCTGGGGGTAGCGCTACAGCGCCCATCAGAGGGCGCTATAGCGCTAGAAGGGCAGCGCTACCCTGTTCCTTCAGAACCCTGTTTTGGGTGTTTTTAAGGGCTTTTGGCTTGGGGTTTCAATCCTTAAGGCCCGAGATCGAATCTACTCACTGTGTGGGCATGTTTCGAGGTCCTGAGAGTGGGGTTTAGGTTAAGACCCTATCTTTGGTAATTTTCATTAATTGGAGATTGTTTTGGTTATGACTAGGTTACCGTTAAAGGATTAAGGATCGATCGTTCTCAGGGGTCGTTCTTGTTCTAATTCTAACTCGAACCGGAGGTAAGAAAACTGCACCCTGTGTATATGTGACATGCATGGCTATTCTTGATGCATGTTGGTTGATTATTAAACGTGACATGCATGGCTATTATCAGTGCATGTTGGATTGTTAAATATAATGCATATGATGCACGAGAAACATGGGATTAGGACATGCTTTATATACTGAGTATGATATTGTTCAGAGCTTGAGCCTCTGTGTTTATACAAGATCCTAATTGTACTAATACTTGTTAAGTAAGCATGCTGAATACCTTGTATATGGATATTGGACATGTGATATATGTTTGGTGGCATGGCTTACTTGTGTATGGCACTGGCTTATTAGTCAGAATCGGCAATGGTGTTAGATCCATCTGTGAGACTGTGATTTATTAGTCAAGTTCACAATGAGTTGAGCACTGGTCGTGTTTTACAGGCCTAAGAGTCAGAAATGGCATAACGTTATGAACGCCGAGCCAAATGAAGATTAGATCTAATCGATATCAGCAAGAATGACTCATATGGGGTATTAACGCTGGAGCGACCCTAAGGTCAATGAACTTATAAGCGCTTGTCTGGTCTAAGACCAGTTATTCAGAGCCAGGGCATATGGCCCCGGTGACTATTTGTCACATGGCTAGGGAACGCTGTTCCACAGTTACGACTCTAGAGTCGAGAGGAAGGTTATGTTGGTGACTAATCCCCAAGCACCTGTCCTGTTAAAGCTAGAGAGATGTTCACTTATTTGTTAAGCCCTGGTGACCCTATCGTCACATGGCTAAGGGCGCTGTTCCCATATTAGTGACTTTTGATATCTGTTAAGCCTTGGTGATCTTATCATCACATGGCTAAAGGGTGCTATCCCCATACATGTGACTTTTGTGATAGTCACCTATTTGTTTGGACTGTTGGTCCTGAATAATTAATACAATCACCGTTGATATTATATCATGTTGTATTGAGTTTTCTTGCTGGGCTTCTGCTCACGGGTGCTATGTGCTGCAGGTAAAGGTAAAAGAAAGCTGGACCATCCTTGAGTTGGAGAGCTTAGGTGATGACGTGTACATATGCAGCTGCTCGTCCGCCACGGCCGAGGTTTGCTTCTTAGAATGGCCTGTTGTAAATATTTTCTTGTAATAGACTCTGAAAATATAATTTTGGGATCCAATCATATATATTAAACGTTCTAATGAAACGTTACATCTTATCCAAAAGTTTTAATCCCTAAACCGCTAATCATACTTAGCTACACGATTTTGGCCAAATAACTCGATTAGTGAGTTTAGCACTGTTTACAAGGCACACCGTAACGGTCCCTGGAGTTGGGGCATTACAACTTGTTTGATTTTTTCCCTTTATAGAGATGTTGTATTACTCCCTTCCCACAAGATGGTCCTCCTTCAACGTCCCGATGCCACTAGAAGTCGGGAACTTGATGGCCAAGTGCCTAACAGATGATACTACCCCCAGCCCAATCAGGGCGGGTCTCCCAAGCAGTACATTGTAGGATGATGGGAGGTCCACCACGACAAACTCCATCATCTTGGTTACTGATACTGGATAGCCTCCCAAGGTCACGGGGAGTTCAATGGATCCCATACAGGCAATCCCTTCTCCTAAAAACCGTACAATGTTGTTCCACATGCTTTCAAATCGCGAAGCGCGAGTCCCATCTTTTCTAGAGTGGCTTTATAAAGGATATTCACCTAGCTCCTGTTATCAATCAGGACTCAGCGTACCCTCTTGTTCACGAGTTGGAGAGTTATGACCAGGGGGTCATTGTGAGGAAACTGGACGTGTGATGCATCCTCTTCAGTAAATGTTATGGGTTGAGTCTCAACCCTCTGTTGTTTTGGAGCTCGTGGTTCGGGTTCATAGGGAGAATCGTCTCCAGTCTTTAGCTCATTCACGTATCTCTTTTGGGCGTTCCTGCCCGGACCTACGATATGAGGTCCCCTCGAGATGGTTATTACATCCTCTCCATCAATCTGGGTTGGTCGCTCGTCCTACCGAGCTCGGGAGTTATTGTTTTGTGCAGGTTGTGCAGCTACTACCCTTTGGCTTGTGGAAGCTTGATTGAGATTTTGGTTCCTGACATACTGTCTGAAATATCCCCTCGAGATCAAACCTTCGATCTTGTCTTTCAATTGTCGACATTCATCGGTTGTGTGTCCAATATCTCTATGGAATCTACAGTATTTATTTGTGTCCCTTTTTGCCTTCTGGTTCCTCATAGGGTCAGGTTGCCTCAACGGGACCTAGTTCTCATTGGCTAGGTAAATATTCTCTTGAGTCTCTTTGAGCTCGGTATACACTTTGTATACGAAGAAATATTTGTCCCCTTTCTTCTTCTTCCCTCCATCAGCCTCGGGGTTCTTCCCTTCATTTTTCTTTCTTTTAGAAGGGTTATCTCCGAGGGGTTTTAAAGTTGATGGGGCCACCAAGGTCGAGGCAGAGTTTACATTTGTCGTTGTAGTTATGGGCTGAGAGGTCATGTTCAGTGCTAACCTCGCCTCTTCTACACTGACAAACCTCTGGGCCGTTTGATTGAACTCGGTTAGTGACCTGATAGGTTTCCTTTGTAGATCTTCCCAAAGAGGACTTCCTAGCAGAATACCCGCTCTAACGACCATCAGGTGACCGCTGTCATCGACATCCCGAGCTCGGGCCACTTCTAGGTTAAACCTCATGAAGTAACTCTTTAGTGACTCATTTTGTTGTTTTCAGACATTGGTTAAGGCCAAGGCCTCGGGCCTGATGCCAATCATAGCCTTAAATTGTTTCTTAAATTCTCTAGATAATTGATCCCAGAACAAGATCGAATGTCTTTTAAAATTTTCAAACCAATTTTTTGCTGGTTCCGTAAGTGTGGCTGGGAACAGCATACATATAAGTTCGTAACCAACATTGCTGGCTCGCATGATGGTGTTGAAGGTACTCAGATGACTATACGGGTCTGAGTTTCCATCGAATGGCAGGACATGGGGTATTCTAAATCCCTGAGGAAAGGGAGTGCTAGAGATATGCAGGGCAAAAGGCTCGAGCTCCTCATCAGACTCTTCTACCCTGTCCCCGTTACACTTGTTTTACAGGAGCCTGAATGCTCTGTCTAATTGGTCAATCATTTCTTGGACTAAATCCACCGGTGTTCGAGCCTAGACCTGAGGGGGCTGGTTATCATTAATAAAAACTCTAGCTCCCTGTCTCGGTACAGGGTTATAAGCTTGCTGTTTTCGGCCATTTAGATGGTCTCGCAGATCAGGGTTTGGGGGATTATCTCTCCCTTGATTATGGTTTAGATGATCCCGCAGATCACAACGATTCCCTGTCTCCCTTGGCTTGGTGTTATAAATGCTTACAGACCGAGTGTAGTCCGAGCTTTCGCTTACGTGAGTTGTAGCCCTCTCTGGGTGTGTAGCTTGGTGATTACGAGGTGGGTCACCTGCTGGTCTCCTTGTTCCAGTAGTTTGTGACCTTGATATTTGGCTTCCCGAGGGTTGAGGAACCCTGTGATCTTGGGTAGCCTCTCTTTCATTCCCCAGTCCATGCCTAGTCTGTCGATTTCCATCTTGTCTGTCGCTGCGAGATGGCCTCCGTGGTGCAGGTCGTGGAACCTCTCGGAATGGCGATGGGTGTCTTATTGGTGATGGTGGGTGCCTTATGGGCGACGGTGTCTGTCTCCCATTGCTGGGTCTAGATGGCCCAAAATTTGCCCGGACAGGCTCTGGGTTGTTTCTTGCAGTATCAAGGTTAGGGTTCCGAGCCACTGGAGGGGCTCGGTTATTACCTGTTCCTGTAGGCAAGTCTACAGTCAGGTTGGTAGTGGCCTCAGCCCAGGCACTCCTCCGGGGCCTTGGCTGATTCGGTTGTGATGCTTGTTCTACCCTCCTGACGGTCGTGCTCCCACGGGGGCGTCCTCTAGGCCTCCGTGGAGGTGCCTGGGCGTCAGCTGCCTGTCTGGCTAATTCCTCATTGCGTTTAGTTGTCTCTGCCAATGGTTTGCGCAGTTGGTGATTTTCAAGTTCCACGTTAGGAACATATCTCTCAGGATTGTAATACAAATCCTCGTCAGGCCTGGGGGTAGGCATCCCCTGAGAGTTGGATGAATTACTCATCTCTTCAGGGTCTGGATCCACCATAGGCTGCTTTCCAAGTCATCGGGGATATTCATCGGTATGAGGGGTCTGCTTCTTAGGTATCTGGGACAATGGTCGCCCACCAGTGCTGGGGTTGCTTGCAGCAGCCATTGATGATTCAGGAGGTTTTCTGATTGAACAGGTTCACGTCTTGCTTAATGACTCTCAATGAAAACACCAAACTATTGACGCCATTTTTCGTCAACTTAGAAATGAAGAGTAATTAAACAAAATACCAGAGGAAACAAATAATAATAGACACGATTTTTACGTGGTTCAGCAATTAAAATCTGCCTAGTCCACGAGTCTGTGTTATTCGCTTTATGGAATTCTCTCAAAGCTTTCTGGAAGCAATTTTGCAGAGTCTTCCTAATACAAAATTATCTTTCTTTTCAAATGAATTGTTCCACTCTATTTATAGAGTGGTTTACCGAATATCTCCCCTCAGATTTTGGTGAGTTATGATACAAATCAATTAAATAAATGCAAATAAACGCGTATGGTTATCATGTACGTGTATTTAATAACAGATTACATCTGATCCCTTAAACATAGGGATTTTATAACAATAAACATGTTCACACACAGCTTACGAGCTTGGACACTAGACTCTCATGCCTTCGAAACCGTTCACCCATCACGAGCTCGATACCTCGGTTCGTCTATGTTCTTAACAAGTAACGTTGTCGCGATCATCCTCTTCGAGCTCACAATCCTCGAGCTCGAACCATCTGGTCTGATGGCAGAAAATGAATTAGGAGATTTATTCAAGTGTAGAACTATTGCCATTGTGGCTTCGCGCCTAGCTTATAACCTTGAAACTCCTCCGAGACCACATAGTTTATGAGCTCACCAATTCTGATGTTGTCGCATTTACTGCTTAGCGAGACTGTCTTTGGTATTTTCATTAAAGCTGATAATGATGACTTGACTTATTTCGAGCTTGCACCTTACGAGCCTGACTTTCGAGATCAAAATTTCTATTCTCGAAATTTGGGTGTAACAAAGGAAGATGGTTTTTTTTTCACGAAAATCATGATTTTTAAGGGCCCATCAAGCTGGGCATCGAGTTACATCGAGGTATATCATAAAAATCATGATTTTCATGAAAAAAAAATGATCTTCCTCGATGAAAATTGATGCCACCTCGATGCAATTCATAGAAAGTGCATAACTTTTCACTTGGGTGTCCATTTGAGGGATTTTTTTTTAATTTGGGTATCTTTTTTTAGATCTACGCGTCTGACATGTGTACATACACATTTGGGGAGTTGAGAGCTTGAAAACACCCCAAAGTTCAAAATAATACCCCTATATTTTCAAAGTTGGGTATTGTTGACCCTTGATTTGGTCAACGACACGGAGTCAAGTAAAACGACAAAAATGAGATGAATTCAAGTCAAGAAGATAAATGACACAAGGATTTATAGTGGTTCAGCCCCAAGTGATGGTAATGACCTACGTCCACTTAGTGTTCTTATTAATGTAATGAAAACCTGCGATCAGTAAACACAGGTTTACTGAGTTTCACAAGCTCAACAAAAGATACAAATTATTGCGTAAAAACAATAATTCTCTCTCCAAAGATCCAAAAGATCATTCTCATGGACCCTTTGAGTATTATTTATAGGCTCAAGGATCTCCTTATGGGCTGATGGGCCTTGATTACATTTAATACAAGCGTATATCAATCATAATGGAAAGTACAATTATTATATAAATGCAAGATCAAATATCTTTAGAAAATATATGATATACTTCGACCAGCCCTAGTCGACTACGAAATATGCCTTCTGCCGAGTGAATTCTCTTCTGGTTGATGGTCAACCAGAACGTAACCACTTAAATAGTCACACGCATCCCACATGCATACTAATCTTGCCATGTCATCAGGTGAATCTTTTTTGGGTAAACATTTGCCCCCAAGTTTATTTTACTGCGACCAGGATTTAATAAACTTACTCGACCAACGATTTGTCTGACCTGTCACATCTGTCAGCACCTTTTCGAAAAAGTAAGCAATCATGACCTTTACAGTATCCCAAAAATATTTCGACGGATAATGCGATTTCCCATACATCGAAACCTTACTCCTATCATCACCTTTTTAACTGCACCACGATCAGTATAAATATATTACCTTTCCCACTTTTCACTTTTTACCGAATCCTTCTCTCTCCTCAAGAACTAAGAAAAAATTCTATAGAAAAACCCAGAAAACTTCGGTGATCCGAGACGCATTCGATCAGCTCCGAGAAACAACCTTTGTAACTCCTCTGCAACCTGTAATTCAAGTAAGTTTTGAACCCACCTCCTTTTTTACAAAATCTAGAATAAATTTCATGGATTTTCTGATTTGGGCCTCCAATGTTCTTGAGAAAAAAATCTTTGGGTAATCGGGTTCGTACAAATATACGCAGAAACATGATAGAATAGGAATTTTAGGTAATAAAAAACACTAGGTGAGGTTTATAAATTAATCGTGGGGCATAGGAGTATTGTTTTAGGGCCCAAATCGAAGTGAAAATTCAATTTTACTGTTTTTGGAAAAACTGGGTTTTTCCCGCCTATTTTCGGAGTCGAAATGTTTTCTTGAAAAAACGTTTCACTTCCACTTTTTGATCCGTTTTCCAAACTACTCGCATGTTTGTAGTGTTTATATTAGGATGCTTTTGGTCGTATAAAAGCTTAACTTTTATACACGAGCAACGTTATCTTTATATTTCTTCTTATTCTTCTTCTATCTATTGGTCGTAGATTTTCACTTCCCCTTTACTCTTCTCAGATATTCATGCACAATCCTTGGGGAGGTGAGAGGCCAATAGACGACGATCTTCTCACGTTGATGTTCGAGGATCAAGAACAACCTTCATTTCCTTTCTCTAGCCTTCATTTTTCACGCCAAAATCCCACGACTAGTCCTTCAGATCATCAGCCACACATGGATCATGTTAAATACACAACTCGTAAGAAAAAGAAAACCACCCATTCTCCTTATAACCAACCCGCTTCCCATACCGAGGGTGCTTCAAATGATCCTCAACCTATAGATTTTGCACCACCAATTATTCAACTCAAATCCCGGCCTCGCGATGGCCCTCGAGTAGAAGTTGACTGGTACGTCGCGCCTCCTAGTGTCATATTGACTAGGATGGTGGCAAAGTATCCCAAGATGTACGGTCTTCTTGGGATTACTTTAGTCAAACCTACACTCGACCAAAGGGCAAACATGCTTGGAGGCACCTTCAGCGCCTGCTCAAGGTATCACATAGAGGCAGCGGCAATCCTGCCCTTGCACTATTTCTTCCAAGGGGTGGCCAATTACTTCGAGGTCGCCCCTTTTCAAATAACACCCAGCGGATATAGAGTACTATCAACACTCTATATCCTTTACAACCATAAAAAGTGGCATGTACCTACACCACATGAGATTAACTATCTGTTCGATCTCAAGTCCAACCCCAACCAAAACAACACGGGGTTTTTCCATTTCTACCACCAAGAATCTGCTCTGACATTTCTGAGCGATGTCACCCACATATCCAACATAGGGAAGTACTTCCAAGAGTACTTCCTCACAACCGATCTGGTCGCCGACAACCTGGCCTTCACACGAGGAGGTAAACTTTTCAATCTCTGGTCGATAATTGTTGTTAGTTTTTCCTTTCATTGTCCTTAGCAAATTGGTGTTGTGTTCTAGGTCCATGGTACCGACTAGACCCTACTCCAGAGATGGAGATGAGGGTCGCAGCCCTGGCCAGCATGACGAACATTGAAAAGAGCATTAAGGAGCTTGTCACCAAAAGCAATCTAAGGCTGGTCGACCTTTTGGAACCTCACCATGAAGTGAGGGAATCCACCTCGGGGAGTGCCACTGGAGAGGGTACCGGACATGTAACGACCCAAATTTACTAATAAGGCTTAAGGGCCTTGATTAGTGTGCCGGGAGGGCATAATTGGATTATATGTGATTTAATGATTAAAGCATGTTATATGATTATTTGAATATCTAAGATGCATGACTATGTGTATTAGTATGCATGTAGGCCTTGATTAGGTTAGAAGGGCATAATCGTAATTTTGGCCCGTTGAGGGCATAGCTGTATATATATGTGATAAATTGTTGAGAACACATTATTATGTGGATATATTTGTAATCTGTGTCTCGAGACGATCCTAGCGAGCGGTTTAGCGAAAAAGTCACGACGGGGATTTATACCCGGCTTGGGGCGAGCCCGGGGGTATTTTTGGAATTTAGAGGATATATTGGGGTCTATTTTGACATTGAGGAATATAATTGGTGGTTAGTTAGGTGTCGGGAAGTAACCGGTAGATATTTGAGACACTCGAGGAATTAGCGGGAGTTGGGTGAAATGACCAAAATGCCCCTAGGTGGATTAAAAGGCTTAGGAATTATGGGAGGGTATTGTGGTCATTTGGTTTATAAGGGATAAGAAATATTAAGTTTTATGCTTTAGTGGAATGTGTAGAAGGCAGTAGAGGTCTGAAGGAAAGAAAGAAAAGAAGGAAAAGGAAAGAAAAAGGGAATTGGAAGTCTATTTTCTCTCTCTCGGTTCAAGCTCTTCTTCATAAATTCTTGAGGTATTTTGGGGCAGAAACTCATAAAAAGTCTAGGCAGGAGCTTGAGGCTAAGGTCTTTGGGCTGGTTTGAGGAATTGGCAGGGAATACTCATCATTTGAGGTAAGGTTCAAGGTAGTTTTTCAGTTTCTAGTTCTTGGTATTGTTGTGGATTTTGAGCTGAGCTATTGGTGGGAATTCTAGGGAAATTGAGGCTGAGGCTTTGAGGAGGTGAAGGCCAAGTTAGTGTGGAGGATAACCTAAGTTGAACTCATCCATCAGAGGTAAGGAACTCTAGCTTTAAGCTTTGTGATTTATGTGGTTTTGCTGAGATTTTGAGCTTTAGGTTCAGCCATGGTGAATTTTGTGATTTGGAGTGCATGTGATTGAGTTATGTGTGGTTGGGATGTTTGGGATGAGTGGAGGATGTTGGTAGTCTTGTTTTTATGTTTGGTTGAAGTTTGGAGGAGTTTTGGTAAGGTTTGGCTCGGGGAAAATCGAAGGAGGAAAATGTAGAATTTGTTGTGCTGTGACTAGCGCTACAACGCTAGCCATTGGGAGCTGTAGCTCTAGGCTATGTGGTATGGGGCTTTTAGGCTCTATTTGTAGCGCTGTAGCGCTCTCCTTAGAACGCTGTAGCGCTACCCTATTTCCAGAAACAGGTTTTTGGGTTATTTTCAAGGGTTTTTGCCTAGGGGTTTGGAGTTTGATTCCACCACCCTGTTTGGTGGAATTAGGGCTTCCCAAGGGCTCGGGATTGGTCCCGAGGCTAGGTTTTATATTTGAGGTTTGGTGATGATTCTGATCTATGGCTGTGACTAGGTGTACACTAGGGCTCGGACGGGATCGAGCTTGAGGATCAAATTGAACAAAGCTAGTGAATCTAAAGGTAAGAAAACTACACCCGGTTTTGTGTTTGTGATGGGACTAAGAGCTCCCTATATCTATATGATGTCATAGATGGTATTATGCCATGTGACATGTGATAGACGGCCTAAGGGTGCCGTAAACAATATTAGCGCATAGGGTGCGGCTCGACCACTGGTAGCCGAGGACAGCTTAATATTCACTGAGCTCGGTTTAAGCGGGCCGGAGTCAGTGGGATAAATAGAGGGTGCGACCTAAGGGAGGGTGCGACCTAAGGGCATTAACCCTAGTTATCATATGTGGATTGATTATTGATATGAAATGATATACATGGTATGTTGAATACTTGATTAACATGAATGCTTAAACTGTTGAGTACATGCTTATGCGATATGAGTTATATGATAGCCTGTTGAATGATTGTGCTGTGTTATTGTGTTTTCTTGCTGGGCCTCGGCTCACGGGTGCTATGTGGTGCAGGTAAAGGCAAAGGCAAGTTGGACCAATCCTGAGATGGAGAGATGTGGAGCTAAATGTACATAGTTAGTTGTTCGGCCGCCACGACCGAGGAGTGGAACAGGGCGGGATATGCTTAACTGTCTATTTTGCCTTAGAATGGCTAATCACTGTATTTAAATCTTGAATCTTTTGTAATCAATCTTTAACTTATTACTTTTGGGATCCCATGTAAAAAGAGAATGTTTATTTAAGAAGAAATGCAGCTTTTAAGACCAAAATCTTTTAACCCTAGTTCAACTATAGTTTCAGCAACACGTTTTGAATTATATGACTTGATTAGCAAGTCTTGCACCTTTATAAACACACAGTGTAACAGTCTTGGCTATCCAGGGCATTACAGGACAAGAAATCCCCTCCCAGCAGCAAGATGTGTCACAACCCCAAAGGCGATGGGCAACGGGAGTGACCATCCAAGAACCTTCTAGCAACCCTTGGGCTCTGTCGCCCCTGCCCACCATGGGAGGGGGAAACAAAAACTGACGGAATACATCAATCCTTTATCCAAATCCTCTGATGAGAATGGTATAGATCTCTCGCTCTTAGATAATTTTCCCATCCCCTGTCATTTATTTGATAGGGATGCAACTTTAAATTTACGACCAATTATTTTAATTCAGACTTCTTTGAGGCAGAGAGTGAGTGTAGTTGTAGTTCTATAAATAATATATCGACCAGTAAAAATAGTTCGGGTATATTACTTAGAATTCCCCTTTTCATTATCCCATTACTCCTCTAAATTACATTGTCTGATCATTTGTTTTTGTTTTGCAATCATGCCTTCCGAAGACGCTTTCGATATGTACGCAAATGTCGAAGCTCCTGCGAGCAAAAGGCACCCTGGGGAGAGTAGTAGTGATCCCTCCAAGAAAAGGGCTTGAACAGAGGACCCTCCAGCACCCACTCCATCCAGGACCACGACACCTCCTCCTCGCAATAGCCCTCCCCCTGAGCAGGTGGGGAGATCCCTGGCCATCGACTTGCTGAGTAGTGCCTACAATGTTACTCACGAGAAGCTGCAAAGGCTATCCAGGCACCGTCGTAGCCAGGAAGCCTTTTCCCATCTCCCTCCGCTAAAGAACAGCCAGGTTATCAGCCGCGGGCTGTCTGAAGTCCTCGGTGTAAGTGTGTTTCTTCTTTTTTCTTTAGTCGAGCAACATTTTCTCTAATTGCCCCTGATTGGTTCACTTTTCTTTTTCTGTTCGCAGGGTATCCTAACCATGGGCCATAGCTGGTGTCGTGCTGAGGAGACCGAGGCTAAACATGCCGAGGAGATTAAGGCGGCCAAGACTAAAGTTTCCAGCCTGAGCGAGGAGTTGAAGAAGTGCCAAGAGGCAGCGGCCAAAGTTACTTCCGTCAAAGAAAAGTTTAAGGAGGCTTCGGAGATTATCTTCAAAAAAGCAACCAAACTTCAAGATGACCTGGTGGCCAGCCGGAAGGAAACCATTGAGCTGGAGGGGCGAGTTAAACTGCTCGAGGAAACCAATGCTCAGAACCTAGAGAAGTTCAGAGGGGCAACCTTCAACTAGTTTTACCTATTCTGGAAGAACAACCTAGGGGCGAACTTAGATTATCTTCCCGACCAGATGAGGCAAGCTGACCTGGCGAAGTGTGCTGCTCACCTGGAAGAGGAAAGGAAAGCTTAGGAATCCCCTGAAATTTCCTTGGTGATGGACCCTGATGGCGTTGAAGAGGATGCGGGGACCACAGTCGACCAACAATTCTAGCGAGATCCTCTTTCTGCTGCTCAGTGATTTAAATATTTTTTTTTATATTTGTAAATGGAACATACGAACTACGGTTCGTAATGTTGAGACAATTTTGCTGCGTAATGCAACTTTCCTTTTAATTATTAATTACATCTGAGCAGCAATTGCTCGCGGTGTAAAATCATTTTGTTATGATATTATAATATTTGCTTATTACTATAACATATGTTTGAATGACCGAACTTAGCATAACACTTTGTTTTGATTTTCCAAAATTTTAAATCAATTTTTTTTGAAAAATACCCTTAGTGTCGTAGTATGCTTTCCCTTATTTTGCTCATGTGTTTACATATATTTGTTCATATGCTTTGCTTGCTTAGTATCTTATATGCCCCCCAAGTGATTGAGAAGCTTAAGGTTCTCGGTCACTTGCCATGACCAAGTCCTGTTCGAACATTACTGCTCGCGTACTTATAAACAATTATCGATAATATAGAAAAACAACACACATAATGAGCAAATACTTGTAATAAATACAATAATTGGCAAGAATAACTGGTTGCACGCAATTCTTTTTATTTATCGTAATAAATGGACAAAATCGTGTCTATACAAGTGATCAAAAATTGATCTTACACTTGTAAGCGACCAGTCATATAATTGACTAGCCCTTATTCATAAACTTGTAAAAAGTGAAATTAATACAAGCCAGTTCTTTAAAAAGATATGTTTATTGATAATACTTGCGCAGGTGTTCTCCATTCCAATAGCGAGGAATGAGATCTCCATTTAAGCGAGCAAGTTTATATGTGCCTGGTTGAAGAATTTCTTCAATTTGATACGGACCTTCCCAGTTTGGTCCGAGCACTCCGGCAGCCTGATCGCGAGTGTTGAGAAAAACTCTTCTAAGTACCAAATCTCCTACTTTAAACTTTCTTTCACGTACTTTAGAGTTAAAATATCGAGCAACCTTTTGCTGGTAAGCTGCTACTCGAAGTTGAGCTTGCTCGTGCCTTTCATCGACCAAGTCCAAGGACTCCATCAATAATTAATCATTAGTGCTTTGATCGTATGTCAGCCTTCTATGTGATGGTGGGTTGAGCTCAACAGGAAACATGGCTTCATACCCATAGACTAATGAAAATGGAGTATGGCCTGTTGCTGCTCGATGGGTTGTTCTATACAACCAAAGTACTTCTGGTAACTGTTCTGGCCATGCCTCTTTTGCTTCTTTGAGCCTTTTCTTCAGTGTGTCCTTTAGAGTCTTGTTGATAGCCTCAACTTGTCCATTTGCTTGTGGATGAGCTACCGATGAAAAACTTTTTATAATCCCATGCCTCTCATAGAAATCAGTGAAAAGATCACTGTCAAATTGTGTGCCATTATCCGAGACAATTTTCCTTGGCAACCCATATCGACACACGATGTTTTTGATAACAAAGTCCAATACTTTCTCAGTCGTTATTGTTGCTAACGGCTCAGCTTCGGCCCACTTTGTAAAGTAGTCAACATCAACTACTGCATATTTGACATTCCCTTTTCCTGCAGGTAAAAACCCGATCAAATCAACCCCCCATACTACGAATGGCCAAGACTTTGCATCTGTTTGAGCTCATTTGGGGCTGCTCGTGGTATCTTGGAGAATCTTTGACACTTGTCACATTTTCGAATGAAATCCATAGAGTCCTCATTCATGGTAGGCCAGAAATACCCTTGCCTTAAGATCTTTTTCGACAAACTCTGCCCCCCAGTGTGATCTCCACAGAAGCCTTTGTGGACCTCTTGCATCAGTTCGTTAGCTTTCTCCTTAGAAACACATCGTAACAAAGGCATCGGGTATACTCTTCTATACAAAATTTTGTCGACCAGAATAAATCGAGCTGATTGTCTCTGAAGCGTCCTCGCTTTGTTTCTTTCTGCTGGTAGCAACCCCTGTTCAAGATATTCAACGATGGGTGTCATCCACGTGTCTGTCGCTTGAATCACTAGTGAAGACTCTTCCATTTGAATGCTCGGTGCCGAAAAATGTTCAACTGGTACTATGTTCAAGGTGTCGACATCTTTCGCGCTTGCTAACTTGGACAAGGCATCAATATTTGAATTCTGATCGCGAGGCACTTGTTGGAGAGTATACTTTTCAAACTGTGCCAATAATTCCTTTGCTTTGTTTAATTAAGCAACCATCTTGAGATCCCTAGCCTGATACTCTCCCATAATTTGATTAACCATTAGCTGGGAATCGCTATAAATTTCTAGTGACTTTATATCCATGTCTCTAGCTAGTCTTAATCCTGGGAGCAGAGCTTCGTACTTGACTTCATTGTTGGACGCTATAAAGTCTAATTTGATTGCACAATTGAACCAATGTCCTTCGGGTGTGATTAAGATCAAACCTGCTCCTGCATTGTGCTCATTGGAAGAGCCATCTATGAACAAAGGAAGGAGTTTGATTTTGACTTTCCATTTCTTCTATCCTTTCGCTAATTGGAATTCCGGTGAATTCTACGACAAAGTCTGCTAGAGCTTGTCCTTTCACAGCTGCTCGTGGAGAAAAAGAAATTTCGAACTGCCCATTTTAATAACCAACTAGCGGCTTCTGGTTTCTGCAAGATTTGCCGTAATGGCTGGTCGGTGAGTACCACGATGGGGTGAGCTTGAAAGTAGGGTCGCAACTTTCTAGAGGCTAGAATCAAGCAATAGGCTAACTTTTCAATGGGTGGATACCGCAATTCTGCTCCCACTAACCTCTTTCTTACATAATACACTGCTTTTTGTGTGTGGTCTTCTTCTCTGATTAAAACAACACTAGAAGCATACTCTATGACTACCAAATAGATGAGCAAAGTTTCTTTTTCAACCAGTTTGGCAAGATTAGTGGTTGGGACATGTGGGACTTTAGCGCCTAAAAAGCTTGCCGCACTCTTCTGTCCATTCAAACTTCTTGTTGCCCCTGAGTAGATTAAAAAATGGAACACACTTGTCCGTTGACTCAGATATGAATCTACTCAGGGCGGCGATCCTCCCAGTTAGGCTTTAAACATCTTTAATCTTGGCAAGAGATTGCATCTTGATCAGTGCTTGAATCTTTTCGGGATTTGCTTCGATTCCTCGTGAGTTTACTATGAATCCCAAAAATTTTCCTAATCCAACGCCAAAGGAAGACTTGAGGGGGTTCAGCTTCATCTGATATTTGTTTAAGATGTTGAAGCATTCTCGCAGGTCCTTGATGTTTTCTTCAGCTTTCTTTGACTTAACCAGCATGTCATCGACATATACTTCCATGCTAACGCCGATCAGCTCTTTGAACATATGGTTGACCAGTCACTGGTAAGTCGCACCAGCATTTTTCAAACCGAAGGGCATTACTTTGTAACAGTAAATTCCTGTATCTGTTCAAAAGCTAGTGTGATCCTCATCAGGTGGATGCATAATAATTTGATTGTACCCAGAGTATGCATCCATGAATGATAAAATTTCATGCCCTGATGTAACATCGACCAGCTGGTCGATCCTTGGAAGTGGAAAACAATCCTTCGGGCAGGCTTTATTAAGGTCTATGAAATCCACGCACGTCCTCCACTTGCCATTCGGCTTGGGAACTAGCATAGGATTGGAGACCCAAGATGGATAAAACGCTACCCTAATGAATCCGTTTTCCTTCAGCTTCTCCACTTCATTTTTTAGGGCATTCGATCTGTCTTTGTCAAGCAGCCTTCTTTTGTGTTGTACAGGTAGAAAGTTTTTGTCTATATTTAAGACATGGCTGATCACCGCTGGGTCTATCCCAACCATATCTCTATGTGACCAGGCAAACACCTCTTGGTTCTCCTTCAAAAATTCCACCAATTTGTTTTTGTTGTTGTCTCTAAGTTTTTACCGATCTTCACAACCCTGGTCGGATCTGCTTCTTCTAATTGGACCTCCTCAAGGTCCTCCATGGGTCCAACATTTTCTTCAAAATCCCCAAAGTGGGGATCTAAGTCTCTATCCTCACTTTGGGCAACACTTTATTTGGTGACCTGTTCACCTGATTGGGCTTGTATTTCATTTGCCACCAGCAACCTTTTCTCGGTTTTTTCTCCCAATCCACCTCTTTTTGCCTTGGTGATCGAGGAATTATAACATTCTCGTGCTTCTTACTGGTTTCCCAACATGCATCCCACTCCTATGTCGGTTGGAAACTTCATGGCCAAGTGCCAAACTGAGGTCACTGCTCGCAGGTCGACTAGAATAGGCCTTCCAATCACAGTATTATATGTAGAAGGACAATCAATTACTATGAAAGAAGCGAGTAGTGTCCTATTCGCAGGTGTAGCCCCTGTTGTGACTGGAAGCCTGATCGACCTAGTTGGTGTGAGCCCTTCGCTGGAAAAACCATAAATGGTTTGATTGCATGGTTCCAAATCTTGCACTGACAATTTCATTCTCTCCAGTGAAGATTTATACAGAATTTTGACTGAGCTTCTTGTGTCCACTAACACTCGCTTGACCATCTTATTTGCGATCTAGACATCCATGACTAAATGATTTGAATGGGGGAATCGAACATGTTGAGCGTCAAGCGCAGAGAAAGTTATCGATTCTTCCTCTTTCGAGCTTTTTTGGGAGTTCGCTCCTCTACATTTAGCATTTCAATATCCTGGTCATGACGTAAGGTTCAGGCATATCTTTCTCTCGCCTTCCCACTGTCACCTGCTACGTGTGGTCCTCCACAGATGGTCAGTAATGTACCAGCAACTAGAGCTGGCTATAAAAGGGGCGAGCATTGGTGTACAGGTGCCTGCTCGTTGCCTCCTTGAGCCTTTCGCTGAGAACCTCCAGTTTCTTGCACATACCTCCTTAAGTGTCCTTGTTTGATAAGGAACTCAATCTCATCCTTAAGTTGGTTGCACTTGTTGGTGTCATGGCCATAGTCGTTATGAAAATGACAAAACTTGGTAGTATCTCTCTTGGATATATCTTTCCTGATTGGGGCTAGTCACCTGAAGGGAACAATAGTGTGAGTGGCCTAGTACACCTTCACTCGGGTATCGACTAGGGCTATATAATTGGTGAACCTCAGTTCGTATCTATTTTGTTTCGGGCGCTTGTTATCAGATGTCGTCGGCTCGTGGTTCACCCTTTTCCCCCATTCTTCCCATTATTTTTGCCTTTGCCATTGCCATTGGTTTTCTCAGATCCATTGGCGGCTTTGGTGGAAGATTCTTGTTAGAGAATATATTTTATTGCTCAATGGAAAAGTGGAAAACCAAAAATACAACTCTATGCAAAGAATACAATGGACTAGATGATAGATAAATAGGTTTACAACTCAATGACCAACAATACAAGTAAATGTAGAGAAGAGAGAAAGAAGAGAATTATTAGAACTAAAACTCTAAAACAAGAGATACCAATAAATATGTAAATAGAAATAGAAGAAGAGGATTACAAACTCAATACAATAATAATACAAGAAGAATAATTGAATGAAAAATCAATGGAAAACACAAACTCACGCTTAACCAAAGTGTAGAGTAGTGGGGATCACCAACTTGAACAAGGTTCAAAACCTTTGCCCAAAAGCTTATTTCCCCCTATTCTCTAAGCACTAAGGGATCTCTCAAGGAAATAACTCTCTGGAATAATCAAGCCTCAAGGTGAATTTTTCAGCCAAGTGCTTTGTGGATGAAAAAATGGTGTGTCATACAAGTGAGCATTAGGCTACTATTTATAGAGTTTGAGATACCCTTTGGATTTCAAATTCCACCAACCTCCATGGCTGTTACTAATGTTTAATTGGATTAATATGGAAATAAAATTGAGATTTGGGAGTTATTTGGGTTTTTAGAACCGTTCAACACATTTGGAAAAAACTGAAAATTTGGCCTGAAATGCACCTGTGGCCGCGGCCAGGGACATCAGTGGCCGCGGCCAGGGACATCAGTGGCCGCGGCCACTGCTTTCTGTCCCCCAGGCCGCGGCCACAACCCATTTTCAGCACTTGAAAATGTGCTGTTTTTCTAAACGGTTCCAAACCCTTCCAAATGATTTTGTAACTCCCAAAACACATTATTGGGGTTAAAATCCTATCTCCAACAGCCATATTTCATAATGGCTTTATGAAATCCAATCTCAAATGTGTAACATATAATATACACATTATTGGGTAATATTTGGGAGTTACAAATTGTAACTGATTTTGTAACTGATTTTGTAACTCCAAAATATGTCACATTTGCCACACACATGTGTCCAATTTTTGTGACTCTCAATAATATGTTACAAGGTGTGACAACTCACATTTGTGTGACAAATCACATTTTGTCACATTATTTAATCTAATATTATATTTCCCCCACTAGATTAAATAATCACTTTTTGTAACACTTATTTAATCAATCAAACATTATATTGAAATATAATAATTCTTTCGGGCCCTGGTCGTCTGTGGGAGACTTTCCTTCATTGGCAATGGCCTCCTCAAGCTTGATATACCTTTCTGCTTGATACAGAAATTCCTGAGTACTCTTGACTCCATTCTTCTACAAACTGTTCCAAAGGGATGAGTGGCGTTGTACGCTAGCAGTAAGATCCATCATCTTTCCTTTATCCCCAACTGTCTTGGCCCCAGCAGCTGCTCACATGAATCGTTGAACATACCCCTTCAGGGTTTCTCCTTCTTTCTGGTGTATTTCGACCAGCTAATTGGCCTCGGTTGGATGTACCCGACCAGCATAGAAATTTCCATAAAACTCCTTTACGAACATTTCCCATGAAACTATACTTGCCGGAGGGAATTTGAAAAACCACTCCTGGGCAGTTTCGGATAAAGTTGCCAGAAAAATTCTACACCGAGCATTGTCTGACACCTTTTGGATGTCCATTTGTATCTCGAATTTGTTAACATGAGATACAGGATCTTCTAATCCAGTGAATTTGGGCAAGACTGGCATTTTAAATTTTCTTGGAGTCTCTGCCACAACGATTTTTTGCACAAATGGAGTGCCCCTTTTTCCGATCAAATTCTATATGGGATGTCCGGTTCCCAACCAGTTGTTGGACGACCTGATTTAAAGCATCGAGCTGGGCCTATACAGTATCTGGTACTATTGGAGAAATCGATGCTGGGGGGAAGTACTTGTCGTGTCTTTCCCTTCAATCATTGAGAACGTCCTTCAGATCTTCATCCCTACGCCTTTGCTTGCTCGTGCCCAGTCGATCAAAGACGTTGGGCTGTTTAGGTTGCCCCCCAGCATTTTGGCTTATTGTTCGGTTCTCCTTTGGTGGAGAGTTCTGTTAGGAAAAATAGTTTTTGCCTCAATGGAAATGGTAAGAAAGTACAACTCTATGCAATATATTACAAATAAATAATGATTGATTAAAAAGAGTTACAAATCTATAACTGAAAATACACATAAACAAGGAAAAGAAGAAGAAGAAGAAGAAGAAGAAGAAGAAGAAGAAGAGAATAGTGAATAATACAACTCTAAGCAAAAGATTACAAGTAAAGTAAAGGTGTTTGAAATAAAAGAAAAGAATATTACAACTCTAAACAAAGGTTACAAGTAAATAAAAGAAGAGAATAAGAAGAAAAGAAATAGTGTAAAAAGTAAAACAAAAACAAAAGTAAACTCTCACTTACACAACCTAAGTGAAGAGTGTTGGGGATCACCAACTTATACAAGGTTTAAAACCTTTGTCCAAAAGCTTATTTCTCCCTAACTCAAGCACTAAGGGATGTCTCTCAGATATTGGAAATGCTTTCTGGAATTATCAAGCCTCAAGGTGTTTCTAGCCAAGTGCTCTAATGGATATAAATGTTGTGTCTTTCGAGTGAGCAATAGGCTCCTATTTATAGAGTTTAGAGACACCCTTTGAATTTCAAATTCCACCACCCCCATGGCTGTTACCAATGATTAATTGGATTATTATGGAATTAAAAATGAGATTTGGGAGTTATTTGGGTTTTTTGAGCTGTTTAACAAAGATTGAAAAAACTGAAAAAATGGTCAGTTTTTGGCCTGTGGCCACGGCCAGGGACATCAGTGGCTGCGGCCACTGCTTTTTGTCCCACAGGCCGCAACTACTGACCATTTCAGCACACATTTTTGTGCTGTTTTTCCAAACGGTTCCAAACCCTTCCAATTGATTTTGTAACCCCCAAAACACATTATTGGGGTTAAAATCATATCTCTAACAGCCATTTCACATATGGCTTTTATGAAATTCATCCCAATATTGTGTAACACCAAATTTACACAATAAAGGGTAGCATTTGGAAGTTACAAATTTGTAGCTGAATTTGTAACACCAAATATGTTACATATTTGGATATTTTTCATATATCTAAATATTGTAACTCTCTATTATATGTTACAATATGTGACACTCTTTGTCACATTTATTTAATCTAAAACATTATAATATAATATAATATAATATAATATTACATTATATTATAAAATAATATAATAGGTTCTGCTCTTCATCAGCATTCCTTTTGCCAGATTCTGCCTCATTATAATCATGGCCATCTCTAAATTATGACCGATGATGGTGCGACCTGCTGTTCGCACTATTTTCTTCTCTCCTTGATGAAATGTCCCTATTGATAGGTGGAGGCCTGCGTTGGTTGGTCGGTCCCCTGGCATTATTATGTCGTGGGGGACCCCTGACTGCAGAGCCTGACTCCATCTGTCTTCTGCTTGTAGAAGGACGTTGTCCTCTGCTCGGAGGGTTTTGCTCCTCAGCCGTCTGGCGTCTAGGGCTTCTAAATCCTGGAATGGCCACTCCTATTGAGCAACAAAGGATTGCTCTGGCCTCTGAGGGTTTGCTGGTTGTGGCGGATTGTGGTAATGTTGGGGATGATCTGATTGTGGATTTTGTTATGGGTAAGTACTAGGTGGCTGATACAGTTAGGAGGCAGGTGTAGGTTGTCCTCGGGCCAACTGAATGGCTGCCTCCGAGGCGGCAGTGGCGTCCCTCTGTCGGCGGTCCATGTTAGCCTGCTACTCATTCAGCTCTTGGCGCTGCCTATCAATCTCTCTTTGCAGCAACACCATTGTTTCAGCCACATTCTCTTGATTAGCCCTCAATTAGCTAATTCTTCTTGTAGCACAATTAAAGTCGTCCTTAAGGTTTCAGCACCCATCTCCTCCTCTTCCAATTCCACCTGTGGCTCATCCTCAACTACACCTTGTGGAGGAGGTTGAGTTGGCACATTACTAGAGGTTTGCCCAATTTTCCTAGTTGTTCTCGCCATTTAATCTTCTTGGAGGTCTTGAGTTCAAACTCTTAATAAAAGTACCAAAATGTTGACCCTTGATTTGGTCAACGACACGGAGTCAAGTAAAATGACAAAAATGAGATGAATTCAAGTCAAGAAGATAAATGACACAAGGATTTATAGTGGTTCGGCCCCAAGTGATAGTAATAACCTACGTCCACTTAGTGTTCTTATTAATGTAATGAAAACTTGCGATCAGTAAACAAGGGTTTACTGAGTTTCACAAGCTCAACAAAAGATAAAAAATATTGCATAAAAATAATAATTCTCTCTCCAAAGATCCAAAAGATCCTTCTCATGAACCCTTTGAGTGTTATTTATAGGCTCAAGGATCTCCTTATGGGTCGATGGGCCTTGATTACATTTAATACAAGCGTATCTCAATCATAATGGAAAGTACAATTATTACATAAATGCAAGATCCAATATCTTTAGAAAATATCTGATATACTTCGACCAACCCTGGTCGACTATGAAATATGTCTTCTACCGAGTGAATTCTCTTCTGGTCAATGGTCGACCAGAACATAACTACTTAAATAGTCAAGCGCATCCCACGTGCATACTAGTCTTGCCACGTCATCAGGTGAATCTTTTTTGGGTAGACAGGTATGTTTATTTGAACTTCCCAAATGTGTGTGTTCACATCTCAAATGTGTAGATCACAAAAAAATACCCAAATTCAGAAAGAAAAAAAACCAACTCAAACAGACACCCGAGTGAAAAATTATGTACTTTCTATTAATTGCATCGAGTTCCATCGAGGTGCATCAAGGTGTGTCGATGCAGATGGTTTTTTTTCTTCATGAAAATCATGATTTTTAAAGGCCCATCGAGCTGAGCATCAAAGTACATCAAGGTATATCAAGTTTTCTACAAATTTTTATGTTTCAGATCTAAAAAATTGTGAAAAAATTGCAAAAAAAAAAAAAAAAACCAAAAAATCATGCTCAGATCTATTCGAAATGCATAAATTAGTGTCTTAATTGAACTTGTAGCGGGTTCAAGTTTTATATCATCAAAAAATATCATGTGGTATTTTATTTTAGTCTCCATGAATACTTTAAGAGAGAAGAAATAGAGAAGAAAAAAACGGAGGAGGATGCCAAAGTTGTGGATGTTTTTTCAAAGAAATTTGGTGGTGATGATGGTTTGGTTGTGGTTGTCATGGCTCAACAAAAAATCGAAGGATGAACCAAGAGAGAGAGGGAAAAAGAGAGAGAGAGAAGAGACATGAAGGCTAAAAAAACGAAAGGGATATTTTTGGAAACCAAACAAATAGTAGCATTATTTTACAATGTTGATATAGGATGGTACTTTTTGGATATATGAATCCACACTATAGATAAATACCCAAATTTGGATCGATTAAGGTTGGATTTTGAAAGTCCAATATGTCAAACTGATCTAATCTATTTTTTTGTAATTGGATTGATTTAGCCAAAATGGATTGGTTTGTTAATGAGCACTCAGTCGTCTTTTCTTTTATTTCTTTTTCTTGTGTAATTATCAAATTTAACTTTAATTGCTATTATACATTAGTTTATTTTAATTTGTGAAACAATCTATACTTTTTTTACTACGAAATTACTTAAGCATTCTACAACATTGCATCTGCAGTTCTCACCTCATAACTTTGTTAACCTGGGCGTTGAGTTTTAGGTTTTTGTTTGGGATAAGGTTGTCGACGAGCCTGTGGGTATGGAAATGAGTTGACGGGCTCGTAATTCAATGGAGGGCAGTAGTCAATAAGGACATATAGTGGGCATGGGTTGACAAACAAATTCTGAGTTATTGATGCAAATATTTGTTTTTCTTTCTTTCTTTCTTTCTTTCTTTTTGTAGATCATATGTGTTTTGGAGTAAACAATATTGAAGTCATTAGTTGGATTTACTTTTGTAGTCCAATGGTGAGGTACCTACATATGCACTCTTTTGGGGTGCTTGGGTAGTTTTACCTTAAAAAAAGATTTAACTACTTAAGTGTAAAAAAAAAAAATTGGATAGTTTCGCTACAAATATCTAGGTTGATCAAACTTTTTCTCGAACCACCCAATCTGACTAACGCGAACAACCTAGAAAAATATAACTAGAATAACTTGAATTGTATTTTTAACCTGACTATTGAATTAATGAGAAGGTTGGATAACGATTTCGACCTACCCAATTTGACTATTTAAGTACTTTTCTAACTTTTTTTCTTTATAAATTTTACATATTATTTTTATTTTAGTTTTTTAATTTTTAATTTTCTTTTAATTTTAATTTTTTAATTTAAGTAAAAAAATATGTAATGTTTTAAATAATTTTATTTTATTTTAACGTTTTTAATTGCTTTTTTATTATTTTAATGTTTGAATTAATATTTTAAATATTTAAAAAAAATAGGTTTAATTTCATTTAATAGTAATTTAATAAAAAAAATTAGTTTGGACCAATGATATGTTGTCGTGTCAATATCTAATGACAAATTTCAGGGTAGGAATGTATGAAGCAACTAAAAGTTGAGACTATGTATTTTTGCTGTCAAAAAATAATTTAGGTATTTCAATGTAACTATTTGATGAACTTACTTAAGTATTTTCATCACCAATTATTTAAAACTAAAATATATAAAGAACGACTAAAAAAACTCTTTATTGCACTTTTTTTATACTCTCATTCATTAATGCATAATATGTGTCATTATACAATTAGTTTATATTCTAAAATATATTATTAATTATCAGTAGAATACACATATGAGTATAATTATTACCTATATTATTAAATAAAAAAACACAAGTTATCTAGTTCTCTTCTCTTTAGAAAGTGATTTCTTATTATGTTATTTTAAATAAAAAAAAATTAAAGATTTTTTCTTCTTCCAAAAGTTTCAATTGGTTAACTCATCTATCTTGCCTAACCCAACCTATTAGGTTATGGTTTATTTTGTGGAGAAAAATGCGGCATAAATACTTGTAGTTTTTTATTTGTTACACTTATATATCCAATTTTTTTAAAGAGAAAATATCCAACGTTACGTTTTGGGTGCAATCGTCACTGCCTAAGCCGTTAAGTGCCACTTAAAACTGATTGATAGCCACGTGTCAACATATAATTAGTCTAAGTCATATTTATTTTAGAAAAACTAATTAAAATTTATATTAATAAATAAAAAAGAATAATAAAAACTAACAATAAAAATAAACCTTTTTTTCTCTCTAATTGCACGATTTTTCTTCATTCAGAGCCATTAAGAACATCACCTTCCATAACCACTAAGAACATCACCCTTAATCATCCAACCTAAATTCAAAATCACCATCATCAAAACCAAAACCATCATTATCTCTCATTATCATCATGAAAAATATCAAACATTTAAACTGAAATAAAATATTTGACAATTCTAAAACCCTTAATCCCAAATCACAAAACATAGATATCAAACCAAATAAACTCAACCAACCATAAAAAAAAAAAATCAACGCCATTAATTTCTTGTTGAAACCCATTCAAGCGAACCCGATCATCATCATCATCAAAACAGAACTAAAGTAAAAGAAAAAAGAAACTAGATCAGTGGAGATATGAGCTTTTCAACTAAGCCCATCGTACAAACCTAAAGTTCATTTGGAGATCTGAGTTTTTCAACCTAAAGCTCCTGTCAAGGACCTTGTCCTCGTCCAACCCAAACCCAAACCATTGATGGAGATGAGCAGATGTCGTTGTCTGTGGAAATGGCCAGATGTCGTTCAAAATCTCAGGCTTCTTCTAGTGCAGATTTTGTCACCATGGCCAAGAAGAAGAAGAAGAAAGATGGGAAAAAGGGAGAAGATTGAAAGTCGGTGAAGGGGAGAAGAAAGAAAAAATATTTTTTAATTAGATTAGTTAGAATTTTTTATTTTATTATTCTTTTTTTATTTTTTCAAATAATTTTTAATTCGTTTTTTTATTTTAAAATTAATTAACTAGTTTTTTTAAAAAATAAATAAATATGACATGGACTAATTATATGTTGACATGTAGCTATCAATCAACTCTAAGTGGCACTTAACGACATAGGTAATGACGGTTGCACCCAAAAAGTAATGTTGGATATATTTGTCGTAAAAAAAAGTTTGGGTATATGATTAATGCTCAAATTTATACATTTTTAAGCTTCAATTGTGTACATAAATTCAATTTAAATTAATTGCGTTTATGGTTTTAATTGTAAGATTATTTTTTAGTTGGAAATATTTAATTTACTTTGATATTTGTGTTATTTTTCAGATTTGAGCAAAATTGCATAAATGAAAACCCAACTCAAAAGCCCAAATGGAAAGCCCAAGCTATATTTTTGGAGTTCAACCACTAGTTGCCACATGGCAGCTTCGAATTCGTCGAGCTGAGTCGAGTCGCCTGACCAAGCTCCTCTGCGAACGTCACACGTGTCCGCGAACTGTCACCCACCTGTCGAGCTAACGCAAGTCGAATCCCTCCAGATTCGCCACGTGTCCTAAGCCGCCACTTTCCCTGCCACTCACCTGATGCACCTCAGCCGAGATGCTAGCGAGAGCGCCACATGGCCACGATGTCCCCTACTCTCCTTACCACTCACTGCCACCACTTCTGACGAGCTTCTAAAAAATCGCCACGTGGCCCATGTTGTCTCAACTTTTTGAGCCATTTTCTCACTACGTTGTACACGATTTTATCACATTTTGGGGTCTATTTTCACTATAAATAGAGGCCTAAATCAAGTGAGAAATCATAAGATTGGAGATCATATTTTTAGCTTAGAAAAATTTCACTCAGATTTAGTCTTTCTTTATTTACTTCATATTTTTGAGTGAGCATAATGCCTATTTTAGGCTAAATTTTCTTATGGAAAGGCTAGAGTGGAGTTCATGTTCAACATTATTTTTCTAATATATTGATTCTCTTTGTTCTTCATTTCTATATTAGTTTCAATTAAATTTCTTTTCTTCTAATTTTTAATCTAAATTTATTGGTATCTTTTACATAAGTTTATTCATGATTTTCTTATGTAACTTAGGCTATTGATTTAATTTAGGATATTTTTTATATTATATACTTTTTACTCCATTCTATCATTGGTATTTTATCGTTCTAAGATATATAATATGATAGATTTTAAAATTAGAAGTTAGTGTAAATTTAATTAAGGACATATTTTAAGGTGAGTTTTATTATATATTTTTTCAACTGGAATTAATGGTGTAGAATTATAGCTATCTAGAAGGAATCAATGTTATTAAAAAAATGTGTTTGCATGAATGAAACTTGTGCCTTCCATGTTCACTTTTTGATTAAAATTATTTTTCATTTAGTATTTAATTTTTATAAAAATCATCTTTCTCAAAATTACATTATTTCTAAGTTTCTTATTTCCAATTTCCTAATTTACTAAACTTTCCTTTTGTTTGTATTTTGCCTCGCTATGTATACGACAAAACGCGTTTGCTACTGCGACCGCAAGGTGAATTATTGGGCGAGGTCAGTATATAAGTGGCAAATCGAAAACTACAAATATGTATGCCGCATTTTCCTTTTTTTTTTACGAGTTATAAGTTACAAAATAACAATTTGAACTCTAATTGGGCGATGTGACTGTTAGAGATAATAATATTGCATCAATGGAAAACAGTAAGACTATAATAACTATAAGAAAAATAATACAAATGACAAAGTGATTGATTAAATAAGACTACAACTCAATAACAAAAATTACAAGTAAATGTAGAAATATGTAGATGAAGAGAATGATAGTAAATACAACTCTAGACAATAGATACAAATAAACTAGAAGTAGTAGAAGAAAGATGTAGAAGAGATCACAACTCTAAAAATAAAAGATACAAGCAAATATGTAAACAAAAAATAAAAAGAAGAAACAAAAGAAGTAGAAGAAACAATGTAAGAACAAGAGCAAAAAGGAAATCACTCTATCTCTCATACAACCAAAGTGAAGAACATTGGGGATCACCAACTTGAACAAGGTTTACAACCTTTGTCCAAAAGCTTATTTCCCCTATCTGAAGCACTAAGGGATTCTCGGTAAATGGAAATAGCCCTTTGGGATAATCAAGTCTTTCGGTGTATTTCTAGCCAAGTGCTCTAGTGGATAGAAAATCAAGTATCTTACAAGTGAGCAATATGCTCATATTTATAGAGTTTTGAGACATTCTTTGAATTTCAAATCCACCAACCCCCATGGTTGTTACTGTTACGCCCTGGCTACCCTAGAACAGTTACGGTGAACAATGAACCGGAAATTTGACTCGCTACCCGAGTCCTTTGGTTAAAAACGTGATCTAAATGTTATTATCAGGTTAAGGTGAAAAACCAGTGAAAAGGAAAGGATACATTTAATTAAGTAAATAAACTGCTCATGAGCTATTCAAAACATTTATAAGTTGTTTACAATACAAAAGGGTCGCTATTGTTTCAAATTTACAAACCCCGCCAACCTAAGCGGCAAAAATAAGGTAAACCCTTAGTCCCTCTGAGAACTCCCTGACCGTGGTGGTCAAGCGGCCAAATATGTACACCACATCACCTAAGCTCTCCACTCAAGGTTGGGTGAGCTTCTCTTTCCCTTTACCTGCACCACATAGCACCCATGAGCCAAGGCCCATCAAGAAAACACAATAAGGCCATGATATAATATCAACAATGATCATAATAATCATTCAGGACTATTAGTCCAAAACAGACAAGTGACAGTAGCAAAAGTCACGAAAGTGGGTACAACTCCCTTTAGCCATGTGACGATAGGGTCACCAGGGCTTAACTGATAAGTGGTTCTTTCATAAGTTTGAACAGGATAGGTGCATGGTGATTGGTCACCAACATAACCTTCCTCCCGACTCTAGAGTCGTAACTAAGGACAGCGTCCCCTAGCCATGACAAACAGTCACTGGGGCCATATGCCCTGGCTTTGATCATCTGGTCTTAGACTAGGCAAGCGCTTATAAGTTCTTCGACTTTAGGGTCGGTCCAGCATTAATGCTATAGAGCCATTCAATGCATGCTCATCGACTTTAGGGTCGGTCCCTGACTAGTCAGTGCCATAAACAAGTATTCAACATTCACTAGCATTTAATATGCAATCCATGTCCACATATATCAACCAACATGCTTCAATAACAAACCATGCATGTCATATACCTATACAGGGTGCAACTGTATTCATACACTGTTTTCTTACCTCTGGTTCGAGTGAAAGTTATTATAAGAACGACCCCTGAGAACGATCAACCTTTAAATTCCTTGACGGTCACCTGGTCATAACCAAAATATAGGATTCATCAATAAAAATGATAACAGAGGGTTCCCAAACCAAAACCTAGCCTCCGAGACATCAAACACTACTCAACCGGGTACTAGGTTCAACCCCGAGGCCTAAGGCGTGAATCCCCAAGCTAAAAACACATTTTTGGCCAAAAAGACACTAAGGGCCGCGGCCCGCCCTAGCTGCGCCGCGGTGCGCCCCTCAAACAGAGACAACCCTCTCTGCCAGACGCCATGAGCCGCGGCACACCACAGCCATGCCGCGGCTCAATACCCAAACCAGCCAAAATGACAGCACGCACCAGCAAACCTCCCCTGCGTTTTCCCTTGGAACCCAAGCCTTCAAACCATCTCAAAACCTCCTCCAAACACTAAATTCAACCTCTAAACATCGCCTATAACTCACCCTCATCAAAACCTAAGCTAAACTTCAATCAATACCTCCATAAATCCAAACTATCAACAAGAATTCATAAACTGAAAAACTAAAGGAAAACAGAGTACAAACCAGAAACTCATGGCTGAACTCACCTCAAATTCGTGATTGAACCTCCCTCAATGGCTGAACCAAGTCCACAAACCCAGCCCCTTGATTTCCTAGCTTGAAACCCCACTTTGAGCTCAAAAACTCCAAAGGAGAAATGGTGAAGGATGGTGTACGGGTTGGAGAAGAAAGATCCTGTTTTGGCTCTGTTTTTTCTATATCCTTCTACAGCCAACTAAAGGGTTATGTAAATCCATCCAAATGGCTAAAATGCCCTTAAGTCACTTAAGGCTTCTAAAACCGTTTCAAGGGTAAAATTGGTACTTTCTACTTATCCCGTTAATCATAATTAACGCTTCCCAATTCCCGCTAATCTCAATATTCTCAAACGTCAATAATTCATATCCCATTACCCTATTATCCCCGGTAACGCTCTAATCATTAAAACACCCCGAGACTCACCCCGAGCCCCGAGCTTAAGCCAGTTATGACCAAACCGATAAATCATACTTAAAGATCGTCTCATGCCGAGATACTCGAACCAATCCACATTATAATGTGGCCTCACAATATATCATTGACATGCAAACAAATATACAATTATGCCCTCAACGGGCCAAATTACCAACACACCCCTGTAAAAAAAATGTGGACCCACATGCGTGCATTTAACATCATATTATAATATAATCCTCATAAACATGCATAAACACATTTAATGGCATAATTAAACAGTTATGGCCCTCCCGGCCTACTAATCCAGCCATTAAACCATATTAGGGAATCCGGGGCATTACAGTTACCAATGCTTAATTGGATGTTTATGGAATTAAAAAGTAGTTGGAGAGTTACATGAGCTGTTAGAACCACTCAAGATGGAAAAAAGAAATTGGAAATGGCTGCCAGCGTCCCTGGCCGCGACCGTGAGTTCGGTTCTCCAGGCCGTGACCTGGAATACTCGTGGTCGCGACCACAGGTCCAATTTTAGCAAAACTCAATTTTGCCATTTCCAAATGGCTCCATCCTCTTCCCACATGGCTTTGTAACCTCCAAACACATTATAGGTGTTAAAATCATGTCTCCAACAGCCATATGACTTATGATTTTGATAAATTCAAATCAAAATGTGTAACATCAAATCTGTACATTATTGGATAATATTTGGGGGTTACAAATTGGTAACTGAATTTGTAACTCCAAATATGTTACATATTTGAATATTCACATTATCCAAAAATGTAACTCTCATTTTATATGTTACAATATGTGACACACATTGTTACGTTATTTAATCTAAATATCATATTATATATATAATATGACATTCTCCCACTAGATTAAATAGTTCACTAGTGTAACAATTATTTAATCAATCAATATTATATTTAAAATATAACATTTCCCCCACTTGATTAAATAATAACTCTCTCTTATAGAAGCCATTGCATTGGTGCATAAAGTAAAGTGTTCTTCAACTTGAACTTTACTATAGTGTAATTATCACAAAGTTTGTTGAAAATTTGGTTGCACTAGGCATAGAACCAACTTTCCATATTAACAAACTGGTGATAACACACATTTGCTATGTTCACTTGAGAACTCTATGTCTCGCTTTGCACCGTTAATGGCCATGTGCACTTTCTATTCATGGACGTTCTTGAGAATACTCCTAATTCTCATGAGAGGCGACACCACACCTAGGTCCATATAGGTAGAACTCTTACAATATTTATTTACCATAAAATACTTGTCTTCTCAAGACTAAGTTCTATTATAAAAAAACCTCTCAGTTTTAACCCTCAATTTGGTAACTCATAAGTACTCATATCTCAGATGGAACTATTTTGAGTACTACTAATATTCACTTGATTGACTTGTTATTACTTATTGAACCTAACACTAGTTTAGTAACTAGTATTAAGATAGGTTACCGTCAATCATGAATCTCTTTAGGGAGTTTAAGTCTCATCCCTCGAGATGAGGTAGCCACTAAATCTTTTGTTAGTGGCTTAGTAAAAGGATCTGCCAAGTTTTCACTTTTTCTCACATAGAATATTGAGATGACTCATCTTTGAATCAATTCTCTTACATATCTGTGTCTAGACTTCCCATTATACACTCGGATGTATGCTCGAGCCAATGTTGCTTGGATATCACAATGTATCAATATAGTGGATACATTCTCTTTGATTAGTGGTATCTCCATGAAGAGATCCCTTAACCATTCAACATCTTTGTCGGTGGCAGCTAACGCTATGAACTCTACTTCCATAGTAGAGTGAGATATACAAGTTTATTTCTTGGAGCCCCAAGAATTGCACCTCCACCATGTGTACATACCCAACAAGTGGTAGAAAAATTGTCTCCAAGATTGGATATCTAACTTGCATCTATATACCCTTCTAAGATTGAAGGAAATTTGGAGTAGTGAAGGCTTAGTCCTTTGGTTTTCTTAAGATAACCTAGGACTCTCCCAATAGCCTTCCAGTGATCCACACTTGGATTACTTGTAAACCTACTAAGTTTACTAACCGCAAATGCTATATTAGGTCTAGTACATTGGGCGACATACATAAGACTCCCTATAGCACTTGTGTACTCCAATTGAGCCACTATTGCAAATTTTATGCTACACAAGTATACGTAATCACAATTTGTAATAAATCTTGGTAAGACCAAGTATCGTCCCACGAAGATTGATTTACCAATTACCAATTAATTAATTCTTGATTTCTATTTGGGTAACGAAAATTGGATTTCTAAAATTTAAAATCAAGAAAGCATAAATAAATGTAAAGTGCACAAATAAATTAACCACAAAAACACAAGAATGAAATTCACAAATGAGAACAATTAGGAATTCTAATCTTCTTTACTATCAACTCTATTATTCTTCAATGCAATTAACCCTGAAATTCTTCTCATTAAAATGATAGGCATACAAAAGTATTAACTATTCATATTAAGAAATAGAAAACTCGACCTAATGTGAATTCCCTATATTTCTATGGTCAATTCAAACAATAGGAAGCAATAAATACAACCCTAAATCACATAGACCAATTTGATACTCTCGTTCTAAATTGAAATCTATGTCTACTCAATTTTAGCATATTCAAATCTCACTTTTCAGATTTTGATTCAAATTCATAAATTGTTTGTAATAGGTGTGCAATCAATCACATACACAATAAACACCGTTGACCACGATTTTGGCCAACGACGAATAGACGTCAAAACTACATTAAGCCTTGAATAGAAAATATGACACCAATAATTTTATAGTGCTTCAGCCTCAATTTATTGGTAATAGCCTAATCCACTTGGAGTTGTGATATACATAACCTACACTAAAGATTAGATGAACCTATATCAACTGAGTTTCTTAAGTGTAAGTGAAAAAGTATAGAATTTCTCTCTCAAGAATACAAATTTTATCTCTGAAAAATACCCAAAGAATGCTCGAGTTCCCAAAAGGTTCGCCAGAAAAATCCAAATTTGAATCCTTTCAATAATGCCATGAGCTCTTTATTTATAGGCTCATGGATCGTACAATCAAAGTCCCCCAATAACCGGGATAATTGGTTGTTCTAACCAACTCTAACTAATAATCAAATTTAAAATACAACGATAAGCGATTACTTTGAGATATCTGAGAGATTCTTGCGGTAGTTATGGATGACTCTAACTGAAGTCGTTACCGAAACTTTGTTGAAGAGTCATTGGGCTGAGTTTCTGATCTGTCCGGTCGGCCAACTCCACTCCCTGAAGTGAGACTGGTCAGCTATATCACCCTTCTGGTTAGGCAAAACATCTTCATAAGCTGACTAGACGGATAAACTTGATTCCTAAAGTGACTGGTCGAATAACACTATTCTCTTAAGTGACTGGTCAGACATAATTTTTTACTGGTTGGTCAAGAACATTACTGGTCGGACAGAAACCTTACCTGGTCAGTCAAATTACTTCCTGACTAGATAAATCAATTTCGTGACCAGTAATATCACAACTCCGAAGATTAATTTCGAACCTTTTCACTTCTTTAGTCAACACATTTATTGACTATTAATGTGTCATTTACTGACCATGCATTGTCACTTGTTACTTTTGATTGCCACGTCATCGTATTCAAAATTTTGGGGATAACATTTGCCCCCCAAGTTTATTATATGACTTACTCACATAATAAACTTTTTCTTAGTTGTTGAGGTCGTAAAAAAAAATGACTTTCCGCATTCTCCCACCTTTTCAAACAAACCACAACTGAACTCTCTTGATCACAAACATGGCAGTTACCCGTCCCCAATCGTGGAGAGAGAATACCAAGAGAATTTCAAGAGTTTGAGGGTAAGTGGGAATTTCCTCCCTTCCTTTTAAATAGGCCCATGGGTGCTTATCACTCATAAGACAAAAGGTTCATTTAAAAACAATCTCTTATTTTCTCTTGGCCGAAATCCCCATAGAGCTCCAAAAGTGCTCCAATTTGTTCAAGCAAATCTAAGGATCCTTCAAGGAATCAAAAAATCTTCAAGATATTTGGGTAAGTTTCTCCTTCTTCATCTTCATTTGTAAGCTTTTTGAAGCATGAACATTTTGCTCAAAACTTAGCTAAAACTTGCTAGTGCCGAAAACCCCATTTGATATGCTCCTCTTGAAATTTTGTATGAATCTTTGATGAATGATGCAATCTGTGGTTGTTTTGATGTAATTTAGGCCATGGGTAAATCAATTTGGACTCCAATTTCATAAAAATTTGAAGAAAAAATAATTTTCCATTCCACATTGCATATTTGGGTTTATGGGTATTTGATGAACATTTGTCTTTCCTTAGAACCTTTTGAACTCTTCAAATTCCACTTTTTGATCTTGTTGTAGTACCCCATGAGTAGGAAAACATGTTTGTGCCCCATGCTCTTGAGATTTGTTGTCTCCTCGGATCCTCTAGCCGATCGGTCATTTCCTTGGTCCCTTCAATACGTGTGTGTCTAATAGGATAGGCCTAGCTCCTCAGAAATTTCTTTCTCAACTGCTCAGAAATTTCTTGGCCGATCGGGACACACATCCATCTCTTCGAACCACTCGGACACACTATATCCGCTCAGTCACAGGCCTAGCTGCTCGGATGCACGCCAAGCCACTCGGACACCACAGCCGCTCGGCCGCGCGCCTGGCTACTCGGACACCACAGCCGCTCGGCCATGCGCCTGGCTTCTCGAACACCACAGCCTAACCGCTTGGACACCACAGTCTAACCGCTCGGACACGCCCCCAAGCCACTCGGATACACCCCCTGGCCGCTCGGATACGCCCCTTAGCTGCTCGGTTTTGCATGCTTTTAAGCTCTCAGGCTTGTGCAAAAACTTTAAGGTTCATACATTTGGGCACCAAAAATTTCTGATTATTATTGTTGCTCTCATACTTTTTATCTGGGTAGTAAAATATTTTTACTGCTCAGAGAAAATATTTTACTGGGTAGTAAATATTTTTACTGCTCAGAGAAAATATTTTACTAGGTAGTAAATATTGTTTCTTTGCATTCATTTGTTCGTGTTTGTTTGGTTCACTCACCTCCCCATACTATTTTGTAGATGAATCGTTTCGACTACAGGGGAGGTGACAACCATACAAACTCTGATTCTTCAGTTCCCAAGTCAAGCGACACTCCTCAAAGCAGTGATTCTTCATCCAAATCTCCTAGCAGTCTTACTCCCGAGGATCGCCTTCATCGCCCTGAGAAAATCCTTCCCTGGTCGTCTTTATACTTCCTTCACAAAGAGCAGTTTCTTAATCAACATCGTCAACATCCGCCAATGAGGGTGAAAAAAACTAATCGACTTCCTCAAGACCAAGATCCTTAAGTGGCTCGAAGAGCAACACAAAAGGTAGTGGAACGTGATGAGGCTCAAACTGCTGCTTCTTCAAGGCATCCTCGCCAGGTCCAAAAAGCTAGTAAACCCAGGAAAAAGACTACCCAGAACTTCACAACTGAGATTCAGCAATCAACTGCTCCAAAATCAAGAAAAGATGAAGATGGAACACCTTCTTGGTTCATAGCCAAAGCTTCTAAACTCAACTCCAAAATTCTCGGTAAACACATTCAGGCTTCGGGCCTTGAAGGAATAAATGCGATATGTCCGCAACCTCACCAGAGAGCTAATAATCTTGGTTGAACCTATTGCGCTTGGTCCAAAACCACGTTTTTGCAGGAGCTACTATCCCACTGCATCCCTTTTTCGGTCAGTAGCAGCTTAATTCAATGTCTCTCCCTTCCAGATAGCTCCCAATGGAATTCAAGCACTGTCTGCTCTATATATTCTCTATCACTTTGAGGGCTAGAGTCCACCTACTCCTCATGAAGTGCATTACCTTTTTGACTTTAGGAACAACCCAAGCCATAAGAATACAAGTTTTTTCCACCACTTCCATAGGCAAAAAGGGATTAAATACCTCCATGGTATCACACATAAATCGAATACTGGAAAATACTACACATAATATTTTCTCACTCCAGACATTAAGGCCAACAACTTGGCTTTCACGCATGCGAGCCCTTTCCATCAACCTCTACCAACTAGGGAAATGCATTCCCGAGCAGAAGAACTTGCTAGCATGCTTACTGAAGAGAAAAATGTCAAGGAGTTGGTCAATGTGGAAAATCTTCAACTGGTGGGGTTGTTACCAAGCAATCAAAACATCATAGAAGGTAGTACTACTGAAGAAGCGAACACAACCGACCAATCAAATGCTGATACCGAAGTAGTGGCGGATCAGTTCTCTCCTGAGGTTGATGATGCTCAAAACATGGTACAAATAATGAAAAAGTTAATTTAAAGCTCAAACGGGTTACCTATGGATATCAAACTGCAATGGTCAGCCTGAAAGGCTCAAACGTTCCAACAAAATGCCTTAATCATCTTCCTAAGCATGCAAAGTCTTAAAATTTTCATCTCGAATAGTAAACAAGCAAGTTCTAGAATTTTCCAACATTTTTCCTCAAACCAAAGATCCAGCAATGCATAAACCACACAATTCAGTACAAACAAAATTCAAAAATCATGATCAAGTGTTCATCTTATTAATAACCACAAGTAAACTCAAGAAATATCCAACTTAAGCACAATTTTTTTTTTCATAGCATAGCATTCAGTTCCATCAAATTATATCACACTGTATACACTCAATCTCATCAGCCATCATTATCAACTTACTCTAAACATCCTAGACATAAGAACACAATAAATAAACACACAAAATAATAAGAATCCTGCCCCAAAATTAATTGACACATTACCCCCAATGTTCAAAATAGAAGCAAAACAAAGAAGACTTATCAGGAAGCAAATGCACATCAAAAAGGTGGTGGTGGTGGAGGTGGCTCATATTCTTTGTCTTTGCCAGCGCAGGGGCGCTTCTTATGCAGCGCCAGGCACTTTCCCCTGGAGCAACATTCTTTTATTTTTTTTGTATGTTTTTATGTTTATTTATTTTTTCACGTTTTTCACGGTTTTAAAAATAGAAGAAAAATTACAAAATAAGATTGAACCTAAAAACTAAGCAAATAAAAACAACAAACAAATAGTTCCCAAAAATTCAAATTGTTCAAAAATAAAAATAAAATCTAAAGCAAAATTTAAAGTAACCATTGGGATGCCTCCTGAATGCATTGTCGTTAACGTCATTTAGTCGGACGCTAACCTTCTTATTAAATTCAATTCAGATCCAAGCCACCTCTCAAGTCCTTAAGAGCATAGTGTCATAAGAAGACGATTGTTTCTTGATATTGCAAAGTGGTGGGACTTTCCAACGCTCATGTAACAGTTGAGCTTTCCCACTAACGAACCTTTTCAAATGATAACGCATTGTTCAACTGCCAACTTGAGCAATGGCCTTTCTCTTGGTAACTTCCACCTTACTACCACCTTCTGTTACCACATGCATTCTACAACAAGTTGGAATTTCAGTGGCTGCAAAAACATTAAATGTTATCTCATCTTGTTGCACGTGCAGCATCAACTCCCCTTTTTGTACATCAATTAGCGCTCTCCCAGTAGCTAAAAATGGCCTCCTAAGAATAATTGGAATTTTCATCTTACTCCATATCAAGAATAATAAAGTCTGCAAGAAAGATGAATTTGTCCACGTATACCAATACATCCTCAATCACTCCATGATGATGTTTAAGTGAATAATCCACCATTTGTAGGGACACGATAGTAGGGCGGCTTCTCCCAATTTCAACTTGCGAAAAATCAATAGAGGCATTACATTCACACTAGCCCCTAAATCACATAAAGTCTTTGTCACCACTGAACCCCCTATAGAGCATGGAATAGTGAAACTACCAGGATCTTTAAGCTTTGGCCGTAATTTCTTTTGCAATATTGCACTGCACTCCTCAGTAAGCGCAACTGTCTCGTATTCCTCCAAATTCTTACCGCTCCTCAAGGAGATTGCATTGCACTGCTCTTTAGGATTCACCTCAATATTACTTGGCAAATTTCCTTGAGGTCTGCTTTGTAACAAATTTGCCAAATGACCTACTTGCATTTCAAGATTTCTGATGGATGACCGAGTTTCAGTCATAAATTGAGCTTGGGAGTTGGTCAAGGTCAACAGTGCAGCTTGTAACTCATTTGACTTCTCTTCAGGAACTGGTTGTTGAAATTGGTTAAATATAATGGTTAAGATGTTTACACATTGAGGTGCAAAACAATTAACACTTTTCTCTTAAAGAGAAGTGAAAACATGAGATTGTGTAGAAGCCATCTAAAAGTGACTTTTATGGGTCTAAAATGATACAATGAGGTATCCAAACATTCCCAAAAAGTTTGGTAGCAACTGGAGAAATTTTAGGACCATTGGAGTGGTCCAAAGTTAGAGAGGGTGGCAATACTTTGCCCCCAAAGTGGCGTAGCATTGCCTAAATGCGAAGGGCTTCAAAAGCCCTAGCAGGCGATGCATCGCCTGGGCGGTCTTTAGGGCCATACAATTTATGTAAAATGCTCCAAATGATGTGTTTTAAATGTTCTAATCCTATTGGTTAGACTAATGATGATGCCTACACTATATATATATATGGGTTATTAGAGTTGAAAAGCCTTGATCACACTTTCTAACTCTCTCTCTAAAACTCATTCTCTCTCTAGTTTTCTAAGACCAAAGTTTTCTCCAAGAAACTCATCAAGCTTGCTTGACTTGCATAAGTTTCAAGGCTTGTTCAATCACAAATCTCATTCTACTTAGTTGAAGCTTTAAGCAATTGGGAAGGCTTCGAATAGAGATTGTGGACAACAATATTCATATTGTGCATAAGCCTTAGAAATTCCCCAAGTTTGAAGATTCAAGTTGCTCAATACAAAGGTTGTATCTCTCTAACCCTAATCTTGTATTTTGTAATTCTATTATGTTATTCATTGTTAGTGTACGCCCTGATTTTCCCACGGGCTGATTAACAGGCCGAGTTACTGACTAATCACAATTAGTCCACGAACATCCCCAAGACCGGAGCTCCCGCTTCGAGGTCGTACCTTCGTAGCTCGAGCAATCCCTAAGGACACGCCAAGGTTGCCCAGGCCTGGGGGAAAGAACCTGAAGGCCGAAGGTCGGGTCAGGGGAGAAGCTCGTGGTACGAGCTACATACGGAGCTCTGACCCTCTGTAAAGTCAACACACGCAAGATAAACGTGCATATATCTGACATCACGTGTCCGATATCTCCCTGACTTCTCGGACACGCAGCAGGAACGTGCATGTTCTGAAACCCACGGCCGGATTGGGCCGTGCGGCCCATTATCTTCTTACCTATCGATTTGACCATACTTATGTGTCAGGTTTAGGAATTAATCATGAATGTCACAGAGTTGATATGACAAATAATAAGGTCACGGGATGACCTCCTTACCAACTTCCAGGTGCCTTCTCCTATAAATATGGAGAACCTGGGAGTTGATAAGGGTTGGGAAAAATAGTCTCTGAATAGATATATGCTTTGTAACCAGATACCCAAAATATATCAATAATATTGACTAGTGGAGTAGAAGGATTTTAACCTTTGAACCACTTAAAAAAACGTGCCTTGAGTCACCTAGTTCATTCTCTAAGATTTTATATCTGCGACGGTTCTATATTCAGCACTAATCCTTTTCTCTTCCTCTCTTAATTACCTGTTGGTGAAGAACCGCGTCAACAGTTTGGTGCTTTCATTGAGAGCAAGTTTGATTAGTGCTGCCACAAACATCCAACTATGGTGACTACTCGATCCAGGCATGGCAACGAGACAGAACAACATGATGGGAAGGAGGCTCATCATATCGCCATCCCTGATGAACAAATTCCTGAAGTCCAGCAGCGGCTAGGAAAGCAGCCAGCGGGCCAAGACGATACAGGTAGTTCGGCGCCCCGGCCACCTAATCCGAACCCGTGTTATTATACTGCGGTGGAGATGGAGAACGCTCAGCTGAGGAGCCAGTTGGCCACTGCTAGTCGGCAAATCCAGGATATCCTGGCCCGATTACCCCCTCTCACAACCAACGTTAACGTTGGAGAGAGGCAAGGTGAGGCTCCTAAGTCTCGCCGGGGTAGTCGGTCCAGGCATAGCCGTTCGGATAGACTTCCAGCAGCCAACTCCACCCCTTCATCGCACCATCGAGACGCAAACTTCAGGGAAATGCCTGGGACCAGACAACAACAATACAGTCGTTCGGTTAGGACGTCGACTCCTAGCTCTCAACCATCCACGAGGACGCCTGGGAGAGCTCGAGGAAATTCCCGGAGGAGATCCGAGGAGGGCCAAAGACGTCAGCCCGTCCCCGAAGATCGTCCTGCGCCTCGTCCAGATCGCCCGGCGCGGGACCAGCAAGCTGGCAGGGTCGAAAGGCCCCCACCAAATTTGATCCGTCCAGATGGAACCAGGATCGCGTCTCCAGTCAGGCATCCTCCATCTCCGATCAGATATCCGTCTCCTCCTTGGCCCGTCCAAGACGTCCCAGCTTACGGGAGTAGTAGGAGAAACCCACCATCAGCGGGACCTTCCCGGCGTAGCAGGGCGCCGGAAGAAAGCCCAGGTCCTCACCACCAAAGACGGACTCCAAGTCTGTCCAGCAAGAGTCGTTGGACCGGGAGTCGCCGGAGTGATCTCTCTGGTGGAGATCTGCATCAACGACTAAGTTCGGCACAAAGCCACCAGACCACCCAGGGAGGCGACCTTCGAGATCACCTCAACTCTCACAGAGAGGACAGGGCTAGAGATGGTAGTCAGGCTCGCTCGGGGGGGGGGGGGGGGCCCGATCCGAAGTACGTAACGGAGGGAATGTCCCAAATAACCTATCTCAAGATAGGAGGGGCAATAACCCACCTAATATGTACAATGGATCCGGAGCTGCTGGACAGCCCCGGAATAACCAGGGATCTCAGGATCAAACCCTCGAGCGCCTCACTCAGATGGAGGAACTGATGAAGAAGCTCTTATCAGAAAAGGAAAAAGACGAATATGATTCGGGAGATGAGATGGAACTCTTCGCCCCCAACATAGCAGCGACGACATACCCACCTGGTTTCCGTATGCCTCATTTATCAAAGTTCAACGGGGACGGAGATCCGTCGGACCATTTAGGGATGTTTAACACCTTAATGATGGCTCATAATATTGGCCCGGTGCTGAGATGCTTGATCTTCCCCTCCACACTGACCGGACCTGCCCGATAGTGGTTCAAGCAAAGTAAAAAACAGTCCATCAGCTCCTGGAAGGCCTTCTCAGCCGACTTCAAAAGGGCCTTCCGCGCCTCCCAGGCCGCCCGAGTTCAGGCCGACTCCCTAGCCAATGTGAGACAGCAGCCCGGCGAGACGCTGAAGGCCTACCTGAGCAGATTCGCGAACTTTGCTGCCCGAGCTAGGGACGCAGATGATTGCTCCAAGCTCATGGCCATGAGAACCGGAATCCTTGTCGGGGGAGACCTATGGAAGGATATATAGAGGAAGGGAGTCAGCTCGGTTAACGAATTCCTTAACAGAGCCCAAGAGTGGATAAACTTGGAAGAAGCAGAAGCCTCAGCCGCGGGAACCAGCCAGGTTCCCGAGCAGCCCACCGGAGTGGGGACGGAGGCCGTGGCAGAACAACCAATCGGATGGAGGCAAAAGAAAGGGAAATGGCGAAAACAATCAGCAAGGCCAAAAGAAGAATAAGTCTGTAGACAAGTTTAAGCCCGTGTTCGCGACATATACCGAACTCACCCAGTCCAGGGAAAGTATCTTCCTGACCAACTCTACTCGGGTCCCATGGAAGAGGCCGGAACCATTGAAACACCACAAGGGAAAGAGAGACACTTCCAAGTTCTGCCGTTTTCATAACGACGTCGGCCACAATACCGACGATTGCAGGCATCTAAAAAATGAGATAGAGACTCTCATCCGAGCTGACCCCTTGGCTCAATACTCACGGAACAGGGTTCCAGCAAGTCGACCTACTCCAGACGTCCCAACCAGTCAGCCTGGGGCTCTGATAGATCAGGACGTCCCTCCTCCCATGATCGGAGGAGAGATATCCACCATCTCTAGAGGACCGCATATGGCTGGCACGAGCAGAGGTGCCCAGAAGAGATATGTGAATGAATTAAAAGCTAACAACGGAGTGGAGTTCGTCCCGGAGTAGCGTCAGTCAAAACAGCAACGGTTGGAGAAACAACTGATCACTTTCACGGAGGAAGATGCAGGCCATGTCCAGCTCCCTCACAATGATCCCTTGGTTATAACAGTCCAGCTCGCCAATCGGAACGTAAGAAGGGTGCTGGTGGACAACGGGAGTTCGGTGAACCTTTTATTCCGCTCCACCTTAGAGAAGATGGGTCTGGCTGTCGCCGACTTAAAGTCGACCTCCATGATGCTGTATGGCTTTTCGGGAGAAGGATCGGCAGCAATAGGGACGATCGAGCTGGTGATCACCCTAGGGGAAGAATCTCGGACAGTCTCTAAACTACTTGAGTTCGTGGTCATTGACTGCTCCGCTGCCTACAACGCCATTTTGGGCCGACCTACGCTCATAACTTTCGAGGCTATCACTTCCATTCGACACCTCGCCATGAAATTCCCTACTTCAACAGGAATCTGCACCATCAAGGGCGATCAGCTCGCTGCCAGGGAATGCTACAGCATTTCCATGAAGGGAAAATCTAAACCCGGGCAGCTGGCTATGGCCATTCTGAGTGAAGAGGAATCCCAGGAGCCCTTGGTGGCTCCTGAGATTGAAAAACCTCAAAACGCCCAAGGGGAAAGTGTTGCCCTTAGTGAGGACATTGACCCCCGAATAGGCAAAGATAGGTCCGAGCTCCAGGCTGTTGAGGAGCTCGAGGAGGTGAACCTTGATCCACAAAATCCGTCACGGACGGTCAAGCTCGGGAAAAACCTCTGCAGAAAGAGGAAGGCGGAGCTGATTACGTTCCTCCGGGCTAGTTTAGATGTATTCGCATGGTCGCACGAGGACATGGTAGGAATTAGCCCGAGTGTCATCATGCACACGCTCCATCTGGATAAAAGCGTTCCCGCCAAGTCTCAGAAGCAAAGGCGTTTAGGGACAACCCGAGCTGAAGCCCTAGAAGAAGAGGTAGCCCGACTCAAAAAATGTGGCTTTATCCGAGAAGCCAAATTTCCAATTTGGGTCGCCAATCTCGTGCTAGTTCCGAAGCCCAACAGGAAATGGCGGAGCTGCATTGACTTCTCCGATTTGAATAAGGCCTGCCCCAAGGATTGTTTTCCATTGCCAAGGATCGACCAGCTGGTGGACGCCACGGCGGGGCACGAGCTCATGTCCTTTATGGACGCGTACTCAGGCTACAATCAGATCGCGATGAATCCGGCGGATCAGGAACACACCAGCTTCATGACCCCGACTAATGTCTATTGCTACAAGGTCATGTCGTTCGGTCTGAAGAACGCCGGCGCAACCTACCAAAGGCTAGTAAACAGAATGTTCTCGGACCAGATCGGAAAAAACATGGAAGTGTATGTCGATGACATGCTCGTCAAGTCAAAGACTGCCGACAACCATGTTTCCGACCTGGAAGAATGTTTTAAAATACTACGAGAATATGGCATGAAGCTCAACCCCCAGAAATGCACTTTTGGTGTCGCATTCGGGAAATTCCTAGGGTTCATAGTTAATACCCGGGGAATCGAAGCAAACCCCGATAAGATCAGGTCACTGCTCGAGCTTCCTTCCCCCAGGTCGCGGAAAGATGTCCAAGGCCTCACAGGAAGAGTGGCAGCACTCAACCGGTTCATTTCCAAGTCAACCGATAAATGTTTGCCCTTCTACAACCTGCTCCGCGGAAACAAGAAGTTTGAATGGACAATAGAATGCGAAAGCGCATTCCTCGACCTGAAGGCGCATCTGGCTGAACCGCCCGTGCTATCCTGGCCGTCACTAAGGACGAGGCTAGCGCCGTACTAGTATGAGAAGAGGACCAAGTTCAGAAGCCAGTCTATTACATCAGCAAGAGACTCCTCGGGGCAGAATCACGATACCCACTGATGGAAAAACTGGCATTCTGCCTAATCACGGCCTCACGAAAGCTCAGGCCGTATTTCCAATCCCACTCGATACACGTCATGACCGATCAACCTTTAAGGCAGGTTTTGCAAAAGCCTGAAGCATCGGGACGTTTGTTAAAGTGGGCGGTCGAACTCAGTCAGTTCGAGATGTTCTATACTCCACGAACTGCCATAAAAAGTCAGGCCTTGGCCGACTTCGTGGTAGAATGCGCGGGATTCCAGGAGAATCCAGCGGAGGATTCATCTCAGCTCACTTCAACCCAATCGTTATGGAAGATCTTTGTAGATGGTTCATCCAACGAAAACGGCTCCGGGACCGGAATCATCCTGATATCCCCCGTGGGACATAGGTTCCACTCGGCGCTAAGGTTCGGGTTCAAGGCCTCCAACAACGAGGCAGAATACGAAGCTTTGTTAGCCGGGTTGAGGATAGCCAATGAGTTAAAGGCGAGCTCAGTCCAGTGCTTCAGTGACTCTCAGCTCGTGGTTAACCAGGTCTTGGGCGAATATCAGGCGCGAGGACCCAAGATGGCCGCCTATCTGTCGAAGGTAAAAGCCGAGCTGTCCGTGTTTGGGCGAGGATCGATCGAACAGATACCTCGGGAACAGAATACCCATGCAGACGCTCTGGCCAAACTCGCCACCTCGGGAGAAACGGAGACCCTGGGGTTGGTACCAATAGAATTCTTGGAAAAGCCAAGTATAGAAGGATATCGGGCAGAGGTCGAGATGGTCGACGCCAGGCCGACCTGGATGACCCCTATTCTTGAATATCTCGCCGAGGGCAAGCTGCCCGAAGAACGTAACGACGCGCGGCAAGTCCTATATCAAGCTCCGAGATATACGACAATCGATGGAGTGTTGTACCGACGTGGACACTCCCTACCTCTCCTCCAGTGCGTTCTTCCAGGTGAGGCGAAGGCCATCCTGTAGGAAATTCACGAAGGATTCTGCAGAGACCACACTGGGGGGCAAAGCTTGGCCTTAAAGGTTCTCAGGCAAGGTTATTACTGGCCAACTCTGTCCAAAGACGCGATCTCATACGTGAAGAAGTGCGACAAGTGCTAGCGATTCGCTGCAGTTTCCCGAGCTCCTCCAGTCGAGCTGAGGATGATCTCGGCCCCTTGGCCGTTTGCTGTCTGGGGAATAGACCTGGTGGGCGCCCTGCCCACTAGAAAGAGCGGAGTCCGTTATGCCGTAGTAGCCGTCGACTACTTTACCAAGTGGGCCGAGGCCGAGCCGTTGGCAACCATCACGTCTAAAAAGGTGCTTGACTTCGTGATTAAAAGCATCATCTGTCGCTTCAGCCTGCCCAAGAAGATCGTCTCCGATAACGGCACTCAGTTCGATAGCGACCTGTTCAGCGAGTTTTGTGAAAGGCACGGAATTGTGAAGATCTTCTCCTCCGTGGCCTATCCTCAGGCAAATGGTCAGGTCGAGGCTGTCAACAAGACTCTAAAGACGAGCCTCAAGAAAAGATTAGATGAAGCAAAGGGAGTCTGGCCGGAACAACTCCCCCAGGTCCTGTGGGCATACCGGACCTCGCATCGGACTCCTACGGGTCATACTCCTTTCTCCCTAACCTTCGGGAGTGAAGCAGTCCTCCCCGTGGAGGTTAAGGTTCTGTCGCATAGAGTTGAGTCCTACAACCAAGATCGGAACCACGAGCTCCTATGCCATTCCCTAGACCTCGTTGATGAAAGGCGAGAGGATTCGCAACTCCAGCTCGCCCATTATCAGCAGAAGATCACTCGCTATTTCAACTCTAAAGTCAGAAAACGCGCCTTTAGCGTTGGCGACTTGGTCCTAAGGAGAGTTTTTCTGGCCAGGAAAGATCCCAAGATGGAGTCTTGGGACCAAATTGGGAAGGACCCTATCAGGTCATCGAAGTCATCAGGGAGGGAACTTATAAGTTAGCTCGACTTGATGGAGGGGCCGTCCCACGGACTTGGAACACCATCCACTTAAAGAAATATTATCAATGATCCACTTGTAAGGCCTGAAAGGCCACTTTTTATGTATTAATAAAATCAGCTTTTTGCGCATATTTGGAAGTGTAATCTTAAAGTAACCACGAAAGACCATTTCCCAGTTACTTGGGGGGCATGTGGTACCTGGATATAACCAGGTCTCCTTAACGACTTAGATGTTGATTTTTATCTATGGATCGTTGCTCTTTCTAAAGAGCTCGAGACACGGATAAGGGTTAACGCCAACTAAGTCATAAAACTTGGAAGTTAACTTAAATTTATTGATCGTGGTTCTTCTTAAAGAACTCGAGATATGGATAAAAGTTAACACGAACTAAGTTTTCAAAATAAGTTCCTGGTTTTAACTGGGTCATAAAACTTGGAAGTTGACTTAAATTTATTGATCGTGGTTCTTCTTAAAGAACTCGAGATATGGATAAAAGTTAACACGAACTAAGTTTTCAAAATAAGTTCCTGGTTTTAACTAGGTCATAAAACTTGGAAGTTGACTTAAATTTATTGATCGTGGTTCTTCTTAAAGAACTCGAGATATGGATAAAAGTTAACACGAACTAAGTTTTTTCGGAAAAAAAGTATATATATAATGTAGCCAAAAAGCATGAAAAAAGCCTAAGTTAAAAAATATAGATTAAAGGCAAAGCGTCTCGAGGTGAATACACCTCATCCAAACGTTACACAAAACACTTAAAAATATCCGAAGGTAAAGAGAAAAAGAGAAGAGCGCCCTAAGCTCCGTCATTCGGCCCTTTGGAGGTCGCCGTTTCACCTTGCTCCGCCGCACCAGAGGCTTCCCCAGTCTCCGAAGGTGGCGCCTCTTTGTCGAGGCGAGCTTGGAACTTCACCAGCAGGCGCGCCCAGAGAATCGGTGGCATGAAAGAGAAGTCTGCCTCCGGGTTGTGGGCCCAGCAATGGTAGAACAGATCGTACATGGACTGCCCCGAGGTGGTCCGTTCAGCTTCCAGGGCGGCTTGGGCCTCAGTCTTAGCTGCCTCGAGGTCTGTCCGTGAGGTGGCAAGGGAGGTCTCGAGCTCTTGAACCTTCGAGCGTGTCCTCTCCAACTCGGCCTTTGAGGTCGCCAACGCATCCTTTGCCGCCTGAGCTTCCTGGAGAGCGGCCTGGTGCTCGGTCCTCATTTCCTCGAGCTGAGCTCTGGCCCTGGTGATGCTCCGGTGGATTGCAACGACGCCCTACGAGAAATAAAGGATAAATTGGCTAAGTGGAAAAATAAAGCAATATGCAAGGGTAAAAGCTTTAAAAGAACGGGGCAGCTTACCGTTAGGGTCATGCCCATTGAAGACTCTATTACGTCAACCAGGCTCATTGTCTCAATAGCCCGAAGCTCCTTCTCCTTGAACTTGTAAAAATGGCTGACGGCGTAGTTCGCCGTTTCGTACACCGTTCCCCGGAAGGCCTCTGGGATCTTCTCCAGGTCCTGGGGATCGACCGGGATGCGTACCTCGGGGGTCACCACGGCTGGAGTCCCGATCTCCATATTCACGTCCTGGGTGGCTGATGGAGATCGCTGGTGCGGTGGGAGCATTTGTCCTGCTCCGGAAGCTGGAGGGATCGCGCCCACGACCTGGGCTGGCGGGGTTTTCTCCTTCTCCTTCACAGGAGATTTAGTGGGGACCCCGGCAGAGCTCTTGGAACCCCGGAGCCTTTTAGCTCTTGGCCCGGCTGGGGGGTTCCCCCCGAAGACTATGCCCCGCAAGCTATCCTCGGGCTGGGACATCTCTTCTGTCAAACAAAAAACATGGTTATTACAAGTTAGCAATCATACAAAGATAAGGACAAAAGTTTAAAGCAAAAAAGCATGTGAATACTGAGGGAGCCCTACCCCCCGAGCTGGAAGAACCTAAGACGACTATTTCACGAACTGGCGCAGGTTCTAGCTCCGGTTCTGACTCAGGGCTAGACTCTTCTACATATTGCCTAAGCCCCGGAGCATAGATACCCCTCTGGAGTGATGGCCATGTGCGTAGGTTGGTCCCATACTCCTCGAATAAGATCGACCTAAAAGCTATGGTATTATCTACTACTATGGTACCCCTAGGCCGGCTCTCTTGGTGATCCAGCACGAGCCGGTCAACACAATGGAGCAGGAGTGTGTTCAGGTCCGGATCCCTTCGGTGACGGTGGACGAGCTGCCTAGGATTGAACCTAACCAGCCGGGGGTCTGTAGTGGCCCTATCTACATGCTTAAACGAGTAAGGGTTACCTTGGCTGGAAGGACCCGCGGCTGCTCCGGATTGGATCCACTCCTCCAAGGCCCTCTTCCTATTCCTCACGAGCGGAACTTCGGCCGCCTCGTCTTCCTCTACCGCGACCTCCTCCACGATAATAGGTCTGTTGTTGCGGGCTGGGGGCGGCCCCCGGGGCCTCTTCAGGTTCAGGGTCTGATTTGGGAAAATAAGTTTGCAGAACACCATCGTCTCGTCCGTCACGAGCACGTGATATTCCTTCTCACTGGGGAGCAAGCCCACCAGTGTTTCATATTGGCCCCCGAGGGTCACAGACTTTTCGGTCCTCGCGTAGATGGCTGCAAGATTGGCTGGAATCAGAGTGGGGTCTAGGAGAAGCTAAGATAAAATAACACTCAAAAGGCGAGCTAAGATCGGAGGGTACTTACGAGGATGATTGAAGTAGTGGTGGTCGCAGTTCCGGAACCCAGTTGACATGAAGAACTGATCCTTGAAGTCATTTGGGTGGCTGGGAAGCTCGATGACCGCCGCCGTATTGGGAAAACAGGTTAAATAGTAAAACCCGTCACCTCGCCCTCGCTGATCCGGGCTGGCTTTGAGGCAAAAGAAATATAAAATATCAGCAGGGGTAGGGACCTCCCACTCCTGCTTCTTGAATAAATACCTCAACCCCGCCAGCAGACGGTAGGAGTTGGGGGGGAGCTGAAAAGGGGCCAACCCCACGTAGTTCAGGAAATCAGCGAAGTACTGATCTAAGGGGAGGAAGGCCCCTGCCTTGAAGTGTTCACCACTCCAGGCCGCGAACGACTCATCGATCGGCGTGCAGCTCCTCTCGCCATCCGAGGCAGGTCGGGCGATAACGGAGGCTTTCCCCAGTGGAATGTTGTGACTGAGGAAGAGTTTGTTGATCTTCGTCTGTTCGGTTATCTTTGAGACGATTCTCTCCGCCTCAAAGAATGCGTCGGGGGCCACCTCGACCTCCTTCTCCACAGCCGGGCCGAAGCGGGGGATCGGGGAGCTGGACATCACCGCCTTTCCCTTTTCCTGCCGGGAGGCCGAGCTTCCAACGTTCTTCTGGGGAAGGTTCTTTTTTGGAGCCATCTGGTCGCCTAGTGAACAAAAGAAAACACTTTAGAAAAGGCGACCCAAGCAGGAGAAAGAAGCAATTATTATTTACACGAGCTGAGGTAAGCCCAGCCCGTGGAGAGTGGAACCACGCGGTTCAGTGAACACTCGCGTATACTCCCAACAGATCCCAAATTACTCGGAATTCGCGTGTCAGGGGGTTCAGAATAGAATTTTCCTTGGGGGGGAAAGTTTCAACAGGCGAAAAATTGCAAAACCGCTTAAAGGCGTGTTCCCTAAGCTACCTGGTTTTACACCCAAAAATTCCCAAAACTCCTACCTAGAAATTTTTCCAGAAAAAGCATCCTGAAACCCATACTCTAAAGAGATTTCCTACAACAAATGTGCCCTAACCTGAAAAGGGCTGTCACCCCCCATATTCACACGGCCCAGAAAACACTTGCATGCGGCTACAGTGAAATTCCCTAAGCTACCTGGTTTTACACCCAAAAATTCCCAAAACTCCTACCCATAAATTTTTCTAGAAAAGCATCCTGAAACCCATACTCTAAAGAGATTTCCTACAACAAATGTGCCCTAACCTGAAAAGGGCTGTCACCCCCCATATTCACACGGCCCAGAAAACCCTTGCATGCGGCTACAGTGAAATTTTTTACCTAAGCTACAGTAGCATGTTGTCAAAGTGAACAGGGTCAGGAAACTTACAGTGTATGGCTGGGAGGTAGACGGGGGCGTTGCGTTGGTAGGAGCTTCGTCGATGTAGTAGCTTCCAAAGCTTCGGAGAAATCCGTGCGCCTCAGCTTCGTGAACGATGAAAATGGTAGCAACAGGGTTGAGGGTTTCGTTCTTCTGAAATATGGAGAGGGAAAAAGGAAGGAGATTTGGAAAATTTTGAATGAAAGGGTGGCCCGTGCGTAGGGTGGCCACCCCCTTTTTATATACGTGAAGGATCACGTGTAGAAAACTCTTGGATGACCCTGGTGAGGGGTCCGAGGCCTTCCACTCGAAATACGAAGCGACGGCTGGGCATAGGCTAGGCCATTAAATGTGGTTCTCGTAAGACGTACCATCGCCATTCACGACGTTCCACGTGTCAGACGCCTGCGTAAGGAGTGGAATACGAGGAATCTATAGGGAAGTCTAAAAGCCCCTACTGTGGTCTTATATGCGACGTCATGTACCACGAGCAGGAGCTGGGGGGGCAGATGTACGCCCTGATTTTCCCACGGGCTGATTAACAGGCCGAGTTACTGACTAATCACAATTAGTCCACGAACATCCCCAAGACCGAAGCTCCCGCTTCGAGGTCATACCTTCGTAGCTCGAGCAATCCCTAAGGACACGCCAAGGTTGCCCAGACCTGGGGGAAAGAACCTGAAGGCCGAAGGTCGGGTCAGGGGAGAAGCTCATGGTACGAGCTACATACGGAGCTCTGACCCTCTGTAAAGTCAACACACGCAAGATAAACGTGCATATATCTGACATCACGTGTCCGATATCTCCCTGACTTCTCGGACACGCAGCAGGAACGTGCATGTTCTGAAACCCACGCCCGGATTGGGCCGTGCGGCCCATTATCTTCTTACCTATCGATTTGACCATACTTATGTGTCAGGTTTAGGAATTAATCATGAATGTCACAGAGTTGATATGAAAAATAATAAGGTCACGGGATGACCTCCTTACCAACTTCCAGGTGCCTTCTCCTATAAATATGGAGAACCTGGGAGTTGATAAGGGTTGGGAAAAATAGTCTCTGAATAGATATATGCTTTGTAACTAGATACCCAAAATATATCAATAATATTGACTAGTGGAGTAGAAGGATTTTAACCTTCGAACCACTTAAAAAAACGTGCCTTGAGTCACCTAGTTGATTCTCTAAGATTTTATATCTGCGACGGTTCTATATTCAGCACTAATCCCTTTCTCTTCCTCTCTTAATTACCTGTTGGCGAAGAACAGCGTCAATAGTTAGTATTGATGATTAAATGTATCTAAATTCATCTTATCATCATTTAATCATTTAGTTCATTATATTCAAGATTAACATTCATATCCTGAACATGTTTATTTGATTATCAAGAATTGCCTTCATACTTTGAATTTGAATCTTGATCAACATCTAGGGTTTGGAATATTGCATTATTATCATAATTCATTGTTGATTTGCAAAGGGTAAAGCCATACATTCCCAACAATCAAAATCTCTAATTCTAATTACTTTCATTTTGTGTAACGACCCAAAATCACTAATAGGACTTAAGGGCCTTGATTAGCGTGCCAGGAGGGCATAATTGGTATATATGTGATTTAATTGTTTAATGCATGATTATGTGGCATGCATGATTAATATGATTATATGACTATGTGACATGCATGTTTGTGAGTATTAGATATGCATGTGGGCCCTTTATAGCTTATAAGGGCATATTTGTAATTTTGGCTCGTTAGGGGCATAAATGTGATTATATGTGATAAATTGTTGAGACCACATTATTATGTGGATACATTTGCAGCATATGGCTCGAGACAGTCCTAGTGGGCAAATTGGTGAAATAGTCACAGCGGGGGTTAATACCCGACTCGAGGGAGCCTGGGGGAATTTGGAAGGAAATTTAGTGGATATTTTGGGAATTATGGATATTAATTAAGTATCTAGTGAATTAATTGATTATCATCATTGATTATGTATTATTGCTATGGTTTTCTTGCTGGGCCTTGGCTCACGGGTGCTACGTGGTGCAGGTAAAGGCAAGGGTAAGCTGGACCAACCATGAGTTGGAAAGCTCTGGGGGCAAGGTGTACATTGTCAGCTGCTCGTCCACCACGGCCGAGGGAAAGTACAGGGACAGAAGCCCCAAGGTGATTAGATGGATCAGTGGTTTCATTATATGTGGGCATGGTTGACATCCTAAAGCCACCAGGATACAGAGCTACGACAATATGGGAAGTGAAAGGCTCGAGCTCCTCATCAGAATCACAACCATCAATGTTTTTTCCAGACATGAGTTTTTTCATTTGCTCCTCCATTAAGGCCAGCCGATTGAAGGTTGGATCCTTGGTCTCTAGCTTATCAGCTCCCTCCCTGTTGTACGCATTAGACGGGTTATTATCCCTCCAAGCTTGAGCTCAGTTAGGCAAGACATTCCCATTGTCACGTACAATAGACAGATCTCTCCTGGCCTGAGTATAACTCAAATCATCGTGGCGAGCTGTATGTCCTCTTTGTGAGTTTAGATGATCATGCAGTTCAGAATGCAGGTCGGAGCGAAGACTTTGTGCGAAGCTTAAATGATTCCTTAGGTCACTCTCGTGCCTAACTCAGCGCTGACTCTCTGTCCAATGGCTCCCATTTGCGAAGCTTACAACTCGTGGATGGGATCAGGGACCTGGATTATTGGCGCGAGATCGCGGTATATAAGTGTCTTCTGAGGGGGAGGATTTCTTCTGCTATCCCCTCGATCTGAAGCATTCCTCTGTGGGCGAAGTGGCGTTAGATGTCGAATCAGCGGTGGAGGATTCCTTATTGGTGAAGCTATCCTTGTTCCATCAGAACGCACTAGATTAGCTCGCCCTTGGTCTATTCCAACTTCTCGGGTTAGAGGTAGTGCATTTTTTTTCTATGTGCTGGAGCTGCTGGTCGAGGCACGGATGGATTTAATGGGATGTCTCTTCTCCTTGAATTGGTTTTAGCTCGCAGTGCCTAGCTAGGCTGATTCCTGGCAGTGTGAGTTGAATTATTATTCTTGCAAGGGTTGGCAGGTTGGGCATTTCGTGAAATCCGTTCAGAACGTAGAGAACTCGGGGTCACAGTTCAGACAGAATGGCTAACTTTGGTTGATGATTACTGTGGGGATTGGCAGGTTGAGTATTTTGTGAAGTCCGTTCAGAAGGTGCATAACTCGGAGTTGAAGTTCTGACAGAGTGATTGATATTAGGTCGATTATTCATGTGGGGTTTATGGGACCCACTTCGTCTCCTTTTGACATTAGCATCGGTTACAGGAGGGGGTAATCGAGCTAAAGTCTCCTCAATCTGCTTGTTGGCCTAGGCAAGATGGTCCCTTAACTGGGCATTTTCCATCTTGATGGTTGTCAGGTACCCAGGATGGGGATTTGGTGGGCGTGTGGCTGAGCTCCCAGCATCGTCTTGGTCCACATGCTGATTTCCAGGGCGACGTTGCGCAGATGTACCTTCTCCAGTGGGGATGGCCGTTGGTGACCCTCTTGATCATTTGGTTGCTCTGTTTCGTTGTCACGCATGGAATGAGTGACGACTATAGTGATTGTTGGGTTGAAATTTGTGTGGGAATTCAAGCCTAATCTGCTCTCAATGAAAGCACCAATCTGTTGACGCAGTCGGCAATAGGGGATTTAAAAATCCGACAATAGAGAGATTAGGCTTTTCGTAAACCGAATGTATAAGAAATGGCAAAAAACAAGAATGCCAAATGCTTACACGATTTTACGTGGTTCAGTGGTTAAAATCCACCTAGTCCACGAGTCACTCTTATTGATCTGTTCAAGTATCTTGAAGAAATAGTCGACGACAATTTTAGCAGAGTTTTTGCATACAGAAAGTCGATCCATTTTTCTGTCTATTCCCCTTGTATTTATAGGAGATTCTCATGGAAAATTTTGGATAACCGTACATTAATATGGTAACAAATAGATTTGGGTAACTTCTCATTTACATAAATATATGATTGCCTATTAAATTTATATCTCTTATATCGAGTAATAAATGCATAATAAAATCTGGGCCTTTATGAGGCGTATAAAGAATCTCTGAGTATTTTCGGATCCTTCACTGTGGGTCGTGACCAAGCTTCCGTGAGTTGAACACTTCCTTCAAGCTGGGTGCCGTAGGACTACTTTGAATTGGGTCATGTTCAGAGTTTCACGAAAGTTATCTGGGCGGTGCATATCTCGAACTGAGTTGTTGGCGCAAGAAGCAATCTGAAGACTATCTGGTTGTTGTAAGTTGTCAAGTTGACTAGAGCTGCTCACTCCAGAGTTAGCAAGATGCTTTATATGTACGCTTTCTTCATACACTTGTTTGCCCACTGTACCCCGTGCTGAGTAATTCAGCTCGTATTTTTGGGGTACAACACACACATGTATATATTAACATAATTATATCTCAATGTAATTTCACATAATTTGTCAACATATATCTATCATATTAACATGCCTTTTGAATCACATAAATTATTGTAAGTATATCACAAATATCATGCAATAATTCACATATTGATATATTCTCTTGATTCACAAAATCAATATATAGGCATGTAAATTTTAAACTAACAATTTATCATGCTTATAAATTCTCAAAACATAATTTTCATGTCAATATATGTACTACTATCTTACATATAGCATACATATAAGATTATCTCTAAATTATGTAGATTTTGCCAAAAGTTCACTTCTAAGGATTACACATAAACTTTCACAAAAAGATGTGTCAACTATGTCACAATGTATCTCATATTGTATTAACATGTTAACATCTACACAATTATTCATATATCAACATATGAAAACATGCTAATACATGAAATAAAATCTCATCACAATTATATATAAAATAGTGTATACATTTTACACTTATCTTGTCTTACCACCTTTTAAAGTTTGATCCAACAAAACTATCAAACTTCACTAGGTCTTGATTCTTGATCTTGATGATCTCTCCTTCCATTGAAACGAACAAAGGGTTAAGCTTTTGAATGTTAGAGATAATAATATTGCCTCAATGGAAAATAGTAAGACTATTACAACTCTAAGAAAAATAAAAATAAAACAAATGACAAGGTGATTGATTAAATAAGAATACAACTCAATAACAAAAATTATAAGTAAATGTGAAAACATGTAGATGAAGAGAATAATAGTAAATACAACTCTAGACAATAGATACAAATAAACTAAAAGTAGAAGAAGAAAGATGTAGAAAAGATTACAATTCTAAAAACAAAAGATACAAGCAAATATGTAAAAAGAAAATAAAGAGAAGAAATAAAATAAGTAGAAGAAACAATGTAAGAACAAGAACAAAAAGGAAATCACTCTATCACTCACACAACCAAAGTGAAGAGCATTGTGGATCACCAACTTGAACAATGTTTATAACCTTTGTCCAAAAGATTATTTCCCCTATCTCAAGCACTAAGGGATTATCACAAAATGTAAATAGCTCTTTGGAATAATCAAGCATTTTGATATATTTCTAGCCAAGTGCTCTAGTTTATAGAAAATGAAGTATCTTTCAAGTGAGCAATAGGCTCCTATTTATAGAATTTTGAGACATCCTTTGAATTTCAAATTCCACCAACCCCCATGGTTGTTACCAATGCTTAATTGAATGTTTATGGAATTAAAAAGGAGTTTGGGGAGTTACATGAGTTGTTAGAAACATTCGAGATGGAAAAGAGAAATTGGAATTGGCTGCCAGCGTCCCTGGACGCGGCCAAAGATGTTCATGGCTGCGACCATGAGTTTCGGTTCTCCAAGCCGCGACCTGGAACACTTGTGGTCGCAGCCACGAGTCCAATTTAAGCAAAACTCAATTTTTTCATCTCCAAACGGCTCTATCCTCTTCCCACATGACTTTGTAACCTCCAAACACATTATATGTGTTAAAATCATGTCTCCAACATCCATATCACTTATGGCTTTGATAAATTCAAATCAAAATATGTAACATCAAATCTACACATTATTGACTAATATTTAGGGGTTACAAATTTGTAACTCCAAATATGTTACATATTTGAATATTCACATTATCCAAAAATGTAACTTTCATTTTGTGTGTTAAAATATGTGACACAAATTGTCACATTATTTAATGTAAATATCATATTATATAAATAATATAACAGTAACAGTTTTTTCTTGTTCATATATGTTGACGCTGTTTTTTGTCAACTTAGAAATGAAGAGCACTAAACACAAAATCAAAAAAATAAAGAAGAAACACAATTTTTTACGTGGTTCAGCAGTTAAAATCTACCTAGTCCACGAGTCAGTATTATTCAACTATAGAATTCTCTCGAATCTTTTAGAAAGCAATTCAGCAGAGTATTCCCAATACCAATTTTAGTGTGTCTTCAAATGAATTTCTCCAGTCTATTTATAGACTGGTTTACAGAATATCTCCCCTCACATTTCGGGAAGTTATGGTTAAAATTTCAAAATAAATATAATTAAATGAGTATAAATATATATTACGCATATAAATCCCCTGATATTTAGGATTTATTAACAGATTACAACAAATCCCCTAGATATAGGGATTTTCAAAAAATAACCGTATTCACACTAGACTATCGATCTCGAACATTTGACTTACATATCTTCGAGATCGGCAAACCATCACGATCGCTACCTCGGCTTCCCCCAGTCTTAACAAGTAACTTAATCGAGTTCATCCTCTTCGAGATTGCAATGCCCAGGCTCGAACCTTCTTGACTGATGCTAATACAAATAGATTTGGAAATTGAGACAAGTGTTGAACCCTTGTCATCGTAGCTTCGAGCTTGATTTGTAACCTCGAAACACCTTCGAAACCACGTGGTTCCGAGCTCACCAATTCTGACGTCGTCATTTTAATATGGAGCAATACTGTCAAACTCAATTCTCATTAATAATGATGACCTCATGGCGAGTTTGCTTATTTCGAGCTTACACTTTACGAGACTGGCTTTCAAGATCAAAAATTCAAAATTTGGGTGTAACATTTGGCCCCCTCAAAAGTGTTGGTTGGAATCCTATGAGAAGGAAACTTTTGAACTGCTACTTTCAAAAATCGTGCCACCGACCACACTCGAGTGTGGACACACGTCAGTCAAGGGTTGTACACTCAGAGTACTTGAGTACCTTTTATATCTACCCACGTCTTTTCGTTTCTCCTTTTTGTCACCATTACCATATTTAAACCCCAACTGTCGAATCAGACTCCAAATCAAATCAACAGCCTAGATTTGTCCGACCCTTGATATCCCCACAGGGGTATATATATTCTCACCTTCCTCCATCTTCACCATTTTTACTTCTTAGAAAACTCGAACCAGAGAAAGAAAAAAGAAAAACTAGAGTTTCATTTGCATGTTCTATAAACTGACGAAGCAAAGTAACTCTAGCATATTCAACTTCGTGAAATCCTTCCTGCAACCAGTCCTCCAGTCGACCATTTGATCATTCCCACGAACAACTTTGTGTAAGTTCATGTTCTTGATCCTTTTCTTTGGCATGTTTTATATATTGTTTTCGTCTGTGAGAACACATTTACTGGTTTTACTAAGCTTTTACGTCGATACATATGCAAACTTCTTATCCAAATAATTTTGATGTAGTTATAATCACTGTTTCAGACCCAAAATTTCTAGTATAAACATGTAAAAATGAGGTTATTCTGATTAGGAGTAGCGTCTTGTGTAAGCCAAGAAATAGGGGTTTTGATTTAGGGTTTTAACTGCACAAATCTAAAAACTATCACCTTTTTCGGTAACCGTCAGCTTTATCCCTAATAATCCAGGGTTCATTGAAACTGATATCCACTTCCCCACTCTCTCGTGTGGGTACACACTCACAGCCCGAACTTTACAATAGCTCGCGACTCACCTTTGAATTCATCTTACCCTTTCGAGACTTCAGTCTCGATTGAGGTAATTTCAAGCTCGAATCACCAAAATTATACTCTTTGTGATTTCCCTTTTACTGGGCCCTCACCCTTTTCTTTCTTGTTAGATGTCGTAGTTTTCTGAGACTCGGTGGGGGCCCGAGCTCGCTATTCCTTACTCCCCGTCAACTCCCAGTCCTGAATCACCCTTCACACGAAACTAGCGTCTGATATGCGAGCATAGAGAAAGGTGTGAGCAAGAAGATATCAACGATCAGTTTCGACGCCAATTTGACGAGGTCGAGGAGAAAAAGAGAAAGATACTCTGAGTTGCGGTTTATCTAGATCCAGACCCAGAAATCAGACCAGTTCCACTAGATCCCAAGCTCAAAGTCACCGTCACCTTTGAGCTTGGTTTACTTTCATTCTCACTGGTGGAAGATCTTTCAAAACGTCCTTCCACCTCTCAAGCCGCTTCAATCCCCACCTCGAAAGAATAATTCTTTGAGGCTAAGCACTATTGGAGCTTAGTTACTTCTTCCAGCAAGATATCTGAGCTACTGGCTTACCATGAACTTAGACTGCCTGGCACCCTGATGTGCTGACCTACGGCTTCGAATGAATGGAACTGCTTTGCTCCGGGAGATGGAAATCCCGACTGTGAAATCAAACTCACCGCCTAGAGTCACGAGCATATGAGGGCAGGGGCTTTGCTGCCTCTGAAATCATATTTCAAGGATTTTTTGGACTTCGTTAGGCTCACCCCCTTCCAGCTCCAGACCAATTCCTTCAGAATGTTATCCGCCCTTAGGTCGCTATACCACAAGCTGACGTGGGAAGGGGCCTTCACCCCAAGAGATATTATATCTCTTTTGTCTCAAAAGCAACCCATCTTGAGCTCGTGGCGGGGATGACTTTTATTATCTATCGAGCTACCCGAAGGAAAAAAAACTCTTCGAGGATAAGCCAAATCATCCTCTGAATTTCAAGCTCGCTTTTTTCTGGATGGGCAGTCTCGCTCCTTCCAAATTTTATTCTTTTCAACGTATCCATAAGTACCTCATCACCCTTATCCCTTTTTTTTATTAAATAGGTAGGCTCGGAATATTGATACGTAGTTATTCTTGTAGCCAACTACCACCGCCCCACCCCATTAGAGTTGATGGTGGGACATAAGGCAGCCTTGCTTCAATAGTCTTATGGTCAAAGATCTTTGTCTTATCTCCTCAATGAAGACCGGCTTCAAGCCTGTGGCCTTTAGAAGAAGGCCAGTCTACGGATGACTCGGCATACCAGAAATATTTGAGGTGGGAACATGTGCTGCTTCCCAGTGACAAACTTCCCCCTAGGTGGAGGTCTTCGAGCTCGAGGGCTCGTGCCCTTGTGGTCCGCCATCACGATTGGCTTGCCTCGGGCAATGATGCCCAAGACGAAGCCTCACCAATCTTGGGCGATGAAGGTAAATTAGTGCTCAACTCCTCCATGTGGTCTCCCTCTATGCCTATGCACAAACCCGATGTATTGATCCTCTTTCTAAATCCTAGGGATAATTTTTATGTGTGGTCTTGGGTAGATTATAGAGTGTGTAGGTTTGATAGCTGGTTAGGTCAGTATCAAATTATGTATAGTCTGAACGAGGTCTGGGATGGGGTTGTCGTTCAATACAGAACCAACATATATAGAGAACTTTTAAGGCTATCTCCTACATATAGAGACGGGACTACCCCAGCGTCCTCAGAAGATAGGGGAATCTCTTGGTCGCCGAGCACAAGCTCGGCTGAGAGTGCCAGTTAGGTTTCTTTTATCCTTAGTCTTGCTTCTTTTAGTTACCTTAGCTCGATCACTAAAGTGGCGTGTTTTTTGCAGGTGATATGGACTCTGATCTCGACAATGTACTCAATTGTCCCTCGGTGGCCAAGGGAAGCAAACGCCCTAGGTCATCTCAAAGAGGGGGGCGTCCCTCCAAAATACCCAAGAGATCTGAGGCGGTCCCTCCAGTTTCACCTATTCTGGGCCCGAGCCAGGCTGCTAACCCTAATCCTGAGATCAGGGTAACTGATGAAATTGAGCCAATGGCACCCATAAACCCCCTGCCTCCTCCTTCGGTCTGAGTCACCCAAAAAACTCCTGCTGCCCCAAAGAGACAAGTCTCCACACGGGAACGACTTTGGTCGATCTCAACTCATATCCCAGAGTACGTGCTTGATAATGCAACTGGGTTGCACGGAGTCAATCTAGGCTCGAATGTCCTGTCCCGTGTTGGCCAAAGTCTCAGCAACCTCGGTGCCCCTCAATAGGAGTTCCTCACCTCCTGCCGCGATGCCAACACCATCTTCGACAAGGGTGGCGAGCTTCTTTCTTTGGAAGTCATTTGTACTATGACTTTGTCATATTGACTTACATCGCATGCTTAATAACTTGTATTCATTTTTGTGTACAGACATTCGCTACATTTGTTCAACACAACTTTAAGTTAAACAATGAGGTGGATACGAGCAGGGCACATGCTCAAGAAGCTAAGGATCTCCAGGTGTCCGAGCTTAGAGCAGCAAAGTTGGAGGTGGCGGTAGGGGAGACAGCCATTCTCAAGGTGTCCGAACTTGAACTAAAGCTGGAGGCTGCCCTGGATACTGCCTAGAAAGTGTCTGACCTTGAGTCAACGATGGCAGTGACCTTGAAAGAAGTCGAGGCCAAAAATTCTGAGATCAAGGAGAAAGACTCTGAGATTAAGGAACTTCAAGAATTAAATGCCAAGTTGGAGGAGGAAAATATGGCGGCCTTCGAGATAATCAAAGGTGAGAAAGCCCGCCTTCTTGAGGAGTTCAAGACCAAGAAAGATCACGCCAAAGACATGGTGATGTATCGGATCTGGGTGAACAATCTTGGCCTCGATACCAGCTTCTTGGTCAACTTAGAGGCTGGATTTGTTGAAAAATGGCAAGCTTGTCTTATGGAAGAGGAGGCGGCGAAGGCACCTAGCACTGCTCGTGGGGAGGCGTCTACTTCATGAAGGCGAGATCATGGGCTGCGTCCCATTAAACTTTTGTAACTATCTTTCTATATATATATTTATATATATGTGCCCTTGGGGCGAACACAATATATAGCTCGATTTAGAGCTATTTTTATTAAATAGTAACTTTAATCTTTATGCATACAATTTTCTGGCTCAAAAATCTTTTATGCATTTGATTTTATTTTCAGCTTTTTGTCTTAATATTATGCTACATTTCTGGACTGAAATATTTCGAGCATGTTATATTTAAGACTTGCTTTTATATTCATTTATTTTTACAAATACATCTATTGGATTTAAGCTTAAATTCCAATGCATTCATGCACAATTTATTCAAAGTATCCATGTTCGACTTTGTTACTGTCAAGGTCGAACCTTACTTTTCACCATGTACTTGAATGTACTTAATTGGCATGTAATTTTAGTAGTTTAGTTATATCTTGCTTTCCTAGTCCCTTTTTCTCATCCTCGAGTATATCCTCGAGGTTACGAGGTCGAGACTTTTTTGCAAAACTTTCCAACTTTGGAATCGACTTAGTTCGCAGTTGGTTTATCTTAAACTCCAACTCTTTTTTTTTTTACTGTCGATTAAGTTGGTTTGTTCCAACTAATTTTGCTCATGTTTGGTTTATAGGAAATCACACTTATAAACTTTCATGTCGGGTTAATGATCCAAAAAATTTTAGCTCGTGTGTACACTTACACATTTTCATGTCGGGTTAATGATCCAGACATTTTATTTATTTTTTCAACCCTATGGTATGACTCATATACCACTTATGCCCCCCTTAATATCCTATGAGTGTGATCATAGGTTATTAAATTAAGAGGGTTTGCAAAAAATATAACATAAAAAGAGAATATAACTTTTGAACAAAACTGAGAATTGTGATTGATAAAAAGCAGAAAAAATGAACATGCTTGGTTACAATGAAAACATCATTCCTACATTATTGATAATAAGTTTGTAGATGTTCGTCATTCCAAGCTCGTGGAACTAACTCTCCGATTAGCCTTGCCAGTTTGTACACTACAGGTCGAATGATAGACTCGATCTGGTAAGGTCCTTCCCAATTAGGTCCAAGTACCCCGGCGGACGGATCTCGTGTAGCTAAAAATACACACCTTAGCACCAGGTCTCCCAATCCAAATTTTCTGTCTCGAACCCTCTTGTTGAAATATCTAGTAGCTCATTGCTGGTATGCAGCATTTTTCAATTACGCTTCATCTCGTCTTTCATCAATAAGGTCTAGAATTTCTTTGAGCTGGGATTGGTTTGAGGCCTAATTGTATGCATGGCTTCATATTGTAGGGATTTTGACCTCAATAAGCAACATGGCCTTGCATCCATAAGCTAGGGAGAAGGGAGTATGTCCCGTTGAAGTTTGTGTTGTGGTTCTACAAGCCCACAAGACTTGAGGCAATTCTTCGGGCCACTTCCCCTTTGCCTCCTCTAACCTTTTCTTGATGGAGCTTTTTAAGGTTTTATTGACCGCTTCGACTTGGCCATTTGACTGGGGACGGGCCACGTAGGAAAAAAAAATTATTCTCCCATTTTTCTCACAGAAATGGGTAAAAGGATCACCGTCGAACTGGGTTCCATTGTCTAATACTATTTTTCTGGGCATCCCATATCGACAAACGATATTTTTTACAACAAAGTCTAAGACTTTTTTCGAGGTAATAGTGGCCAATGGTTTAGCTTCAGTCCATTTTGTGAAATAGTCGACTGTGACCACAACGTATCTTACTCCACCCTTTCTAGTTGGCAATGAACCTATGATGTCAATTCCCCATACTGCGAATGGCCATGGGTAGCTCATCATGGTGAGTTCGGTAGGTGAAGCTCGTGGAACTGAGGCAAATCGTTGACATTTATCACATCGTTTGACATATTCAAACGAGTCTACCTTGACTGTGGGCCAGAAATACCCCTATCGTATCACCTTTTTGGATAGACTATGCCCCCCAGTGTGGTCTCCACAAAATCCTTCATGGATTTCTTCCAAAATTTTCTTTGCCTCGGGTGGAGTGATACATCAGAGTAATGGCATAGAGTGCCTTCTTCTATACAATCTTCCTTCCACAATAGTGTATCTTGGGATATGATACATCAGCTTTCTAGCCTCCTTTCGGTCTGCTGGGAGACTTCCGATTTCGAGGTAGTCAACTATTGGGGTCATCCAGGTTGGTTGCAAGTCAATCATGCATATGTCTTCTTCGTCAAGCTAGCTAATACTCGGGGTCAGAAGAAACTCCATTGGGACCACATTCAGTGTATCAAGGGACCTGCTCTACAGCATAGAATTCAAACTGTCCAAGTGCAGTTTTTGCTTTCTATAGGTACACGGCCATTTTTATGCCATGAGCCTGATATTCACCCAAGACTCGATTAACCACTAGCTGTGAGTCACTATAGAAATGTATAGCCTTTGCTTTGAGCTCCCTGACTATTCGAAGTCCTGCTAGTAATGCCTCATATTCAGCCTCGTTGTTTGATGCTTCAAAGCCGAACCTTAAAGCTGAATGGAGTCGATTTCTTGCTGGGGTAATTAATATGATACCTGCCCCTAATCCGTTTTCGTTAGAAGATCCATCGACATAAATTTTCAACAACTCTCGGACTGGGGTTACAACTTCATCGTTTGAGATCCTGATACACTCGACAATGAAATATGTCAGGGCCTGTCCTTTGATAGTTGTTCTTAGGTGTTATCCCCAAAATTTGAAACACAATGACGTGGCAATAGAAGTGACAAATGGCAAGGAATGGATGAGTCAGAAGGTTTAGATTAGTCTGGCGATGTTACTGACATGGAAATTGCTTATCTGACTTGGGAGTGATCTGCCCGACCTGGTAGAGTTTCTGTTAGACCGGTGGAGATTTTTGACTGACCAGTCAGGTGTTTGTCTGACCAGTCAGGTGTTTGTCCGACCAGTCAGGTATTTGTCCGACCAGTCAAGTGCTTGGCCGACCAGTCAGGTGTTTGTCTGACCAGTCAGGTGTTTTTCCGACCAGCCAGGTGTTTGTCCGACCAATCAAGTGCTTGTCCGACTAGTTAATTGTTTGGCCGTCCAGTCAAGTGTTTGGCCGACCAGTGAGGTATTTGACCGACCAGTTTCTCTCCAAGAAGTGACGCCGACTTACTGAACAGATTTTGTTATGCAAGCGAAATTCCAGCAACGACTTAGACTAGAATCAGTCGTGCCTGCGCTGGAATCTCTCAGATTATCCCGAAGAAGTCGTGTATTGTTGTATTTTAAATATTATTATTAACTAAATATTGGGAGGGTAATAGAGAGATCCCGATTATGAGGGATGTTTCAGTTGTACGATACTGGGCCTATAAATACAAAGCTCATGGCATCATTGAGGGGATTCAGATTCTGATTTTCCTAAGAGATTTTTGGTATTTTGAGAGAAGTATTGTATTCTTTTCATCTACACTGAAGAAACTCAGTTGACTCAGGTTCATCTGATCTTGAGTGTAGATTTATAATCATAACTCTAAGTGGACTAGGCTATTACCAACACATTGGGGCTGAACCACTATAAAAATTATCTGTGTCGTATTTTTCTCTTGAAGGTTTATTGTACTTTTGACGTCTACACGTCGTTGGCCAAATCTATGGTCAACATTTTGGTGCTTTCATTGAGAGCCTGAAGAGAAAAACAGAAAATTACCGTAGCATTATGGCGCCTAAGAACACCAATGCGGCCTCCAAGAAGCCAGGTTCCTCTAAAGAGCATGCTAGATCAAAAGGTCCTAGTCCTCAAGACCATGAGACTGAGCCTAGAGTCTTTCTCGAGGACGTGACTCCAGAGATTGAACAACTCCAGGAAGCCATGGGGGATTTCCAGGAGGAAATGGCATAATTCAACGCTCGACAGGAGTCATTCGGTGAAGAGATGGCTAGACAGAAGGCTGCATTTGAGCAGCAAAGATGGGAGATGAATGCCAGGAGCGAAGAGATCAGGCGGCGGTAGGAGGAGGCCGATAGGCGACACCGTGAGGCTGCACTCACTCTAGAGGCGGATACGCAGCTGGCCCAAGCCAATGCCCAAGCTGCAACACGAGGAGCAGCCACCCAAGGAGCAAGGACCACAGAAGCTGGTCGAAAAACCACTGACAGACCCAATTCTCGAGGACCAAATAGAAGAGGTAGTAGCCCTCCTGTTCGGGAAGAAGATGGGATTCGATCGGGCACTACCTCAACCCAAAGGGGGAACTCCAGAACCCCCTCTAGGAGCCACCAATCAAAAACTTCCAGATCCGGAAGTCACAAATCAGGTAGTAAGAAGACTCCACCTGGGCAGGAGTAAAATAGAGCTCCTCGAGTAAAGAAACCTCACACTTCAAAGACAGGCATGGTCGTGATGAAGCTGATAGTCATCACACTGACCAGTCGAAGGAAAATGATGACGACAACCAGCGAGGAGGAAAGGACCGCCCAACACAGACAGGTTGGCCACCACTTCATCCTAACTAGCAGCGCAGTTGTAAGGAGCATGTCCCGCTATGCAAGCCTTTCGAAAAAACTTGAAGCACAGTGTTCGATCGGTTAGGGAGGCATACCTCTCAGAAGGATTTAAGAGATGTCATTGCCGACAGGAGAAGGACCGTCCCGGTCGAAGGGCAAAATCTGGACCGACTTACCAATCAAGTAGAAATACTTGATGATGGTGCGCCGGATAGGAGCACCCGACCAGGCGGTCCAGAAATTGAGTCCCTAGCAGTGGCCCCAGGCATCCAAGCCCAGCTTAATGTGCTAACAGCAGTAGTTCAAGGTCTGTCAAACTGACCTTCTGCAATTGATCCAGTAGACCACATGAGTGGCAGCCCATTCTGTGCTCGAATTAGAGCAGCCCAGCCGCCAGCAAAGTATAAAGCACCGGTACTGCCAGTTTATACAGAAAAGGCAGATCCGATAAGGCATGTGGGGAAATTTGAAGACCAAATGGAGCTGCTCGGAGTGAGCGATGACTATCGGTGCAGAGTTTTCCCCACTACATTATCCGACACTGCCCAGGATTGGTATTGGAAATTCAAGCCAAACTCCATTACTTCTTGGGAAAGTTTCAGGAAAGAGTTTTGTAGGCAGTTCAGTGCTGCTCGGACCCCTCCGGTTTACGCCAATCACTTGGCAGATATTAAACAAGGGAAAGATGAATCTCTCAAGAACTACATACAGAGATTCATGAGAGAAGCCAACCGAGCAACTGCAGTTGGAGATGAGGGGAAGATGGTGGCCATTTCTTCTGGAATAATCTATTGGAGTCCTTTATGGGACAGTATTCATCACAACCCAATTTCGACATTACAACAATTTCTTGACCGGGCAGACAAATATATGAAATTGGATGACGTGATTGAGAAGGGAGAGAAGGGCCAAAACAATCTGGGCGGATCAACAGATCCTCCTAAGAATGGTGGAAATGGACAAAGTGGTGGTAAGAAAGTGGACATAATGGGTCTGGCCGCCATGAGGAAAGGAAGGCTAAGTCGGGACCAAACGACAAGCCAACTAAGTATGAACCTCGGTTCACCAATTACACCACTCTTTCGGCCAGCCGAGCAGAGATATATCTCGTGAGTCATCAGGAGGTCCCCTACCGGAAACCCCCACCAATTAAGAAGGAGATGAGTAAGAGAGATTTGAATAAGTTTTTTCGTTTCCATGGAGACTATGGTCACGACACGAATGAATGCAACCATCTCAAGGACGAGAAAGAGTTTCTCCTCCGGTCGGGGAAATTGAAAAAATATCGAGGGAAGTAACAATAATCATGGGTTTAAGCGATAGCGGTCTCCACCTTTACAGCCCAAGCCTATGGACTTCACTCTAGACACCATATGTGGAGGTCCACATCTAGCTGGGGAAAGCAACAAAGCAAGGGAGAGATATGCTCGAACACTCCAACATGAGTTGGACGCAGCATCAACGTCCGAAGTCATGACTGTAGAGGAGCGGCCTCCGAAGAACCCACGGTACGAAAGTGAGTCCCTCACTTTCACTGAAGATGATGCACAACATGTGAGATATCCTCATAATGACCCCCTCATCATTACAGTCCAAATAGCAAACATGAAGGTGAAGAGATGTCTGGTCAACACGGGGAGCTCTGTGAACATCATTTACAAATCATCCTTTGAAAGGATGAAACTATCCATTAATGACTTGAAGCCATGCTCTCAAGTCATTTACGGATTTACTGGAGAAGGGCTGTCGCGAGTTGGAACAATCAAGTTACCAGTCATAACACGAGATGCTCCCAAGCATGAGACAGTTATGACAGAGTTTCTGATAGTTGACTGTTCATCAGCTTATAATGTGGTCATTGGTCGACCACTACTCACAGCCTTGCATGCGGAAGTCTCTATATGGCACCTTTCTATGAAGTTCCCGACCAGTGCAGGCGTAGGTTGTGTTCGAGGAGACCAGAGAGAAGCTAGAGAATGTTATAATGCCTCGGCGGCTAAAGCACGAGAAGGGCTAAAGAAAACAATATGATTGTATGCGCAGATAGAGAGGAGGTAGAGGAGATGGATGTTGAACAAAGGATTACAGTCGTAGCCAATCAGGAAAGAATGTTTGAAGAGTTTGGCCAAGAAAGCACTCTTGGTTTAAGTGAACAACAAGCCCCATCCGGTGATTAAGTCATCAAATAGGGTGTTGCCCAAAGCGAGAGAATGGACTTTGATCCTCGCCTTGGGGATTATGATAGTGAGGTAGGACCTACGGAAGAATTAGAGGAGGTTCCAATAGATGAGAATGACCCGACCAAAGGGGCCAAGGTTGGAAAAAAGTTGAAGTTAGAAGTAAAAGCACAGCTGGTAGAATTTTTGCAAAGGAATCAAGATGTCTTCGCCTGGTTTCACAAGGATATGATGGGTATCTCACCAACTGTGATCAGCCATGTGCTCAACATGGATGAAAGCTATCCAGCAGTGCAACAGAAGAGAAGGTTGCTTGACAAGGGTCGAGCAAAGGCCCTCAAGGAGGAGGTGGAGCGGCTAAAGGAAAACGGGTTTATAAGGGAGGCATATTACCCCGCCTGGGTTTCAAACCCAATATTAGTGCCCAAGTCCAATGGAAAGTGGAGGACTTGTGTGGACTTTACCGACCTTAATAAAGCATGTCCAAAGGACTATTTTCCTTTGCCAAGAATAGACCAGTTGGTTGACGCGACCTCTGGTCATGAAACTTTGTCCTTTATGGACGCTTACTCAGGGTATAACCAGATTAGTATGCATCCTCCCGATGAGGAGCATACCAATTTCTGAACAGACATAGGGCTGTACTGTTATAAGGTCATGCCATTCGGCTTGAAGAACACGGGAGCCACCTACCAGCGTTTGGTGAATGGCATGTTCCATGACTTAATCGGCAAGAACATGGAGGTGTACGTAGATGATATGTTGGTAAAGTCAAAGGAAGCTGAAGGACATGTACGAGATTTGGAGGAATGCTTTGCAGTATTGAGAAAATACAGCATGAAGTTGAACCCCCACTCAAGTGCTCGTTTGGAGTAAGTTTCGGAAAATTTCTTGGGTTTATTGTTAACTCGCGAGGAATAGAAGCAAATCCAGAGAAGATAAAGTCGCTCGCAGAAATGAAGTCTCCAACCAGGATTAAGGATGTGCAAAGCTTGACTGGGCGGATTGCTGCTCTAAGCAGGTTCATTTCTAAATCAACGGAAAAATGTGTCCCGTTTTTTAACTTGCTTAGAGGAAGCAAGAAATTTGAATGGATGGAAGAATGTGAGCAAGCTTTTCAAGCCATAAAGGAGAACTTGGCTCAACCTCCTGTTCTTTCAAAGCTAGTTGATGGGGAAGACCTCTTTGTTTACTTAGCAGTCACAGGGCATGCTGTCAGTGCTGCTCTAGTGCGAGAAGAAGATAAAGTGCAGCATCCGGTGTACTATGTTAGCAAGCGACTGATAGGAGCAGAGTCCAGGTATCCCGTGATCGAGAAGTTGGCCTATTGCTTGGTAATTGCATCCCGCAAACTGCGACCGTACTTCCAGGAACATCCCATTAAAGTCCTTACCGACCGGCCCCTACGCCAAGTCTTACAGAAGCCAGAATCATCTGGTCGTCTACTTAAATGGGCGGTTGAATTGGGCCAATTCGAAATCAAATATCAACCGAGGTCTGCTATTAAGGGACAAGCTTTGGCGAATTTTATTGCTGAATGTACTGGGATTACTGATATTCCCGACCAGCAAGAGCATGTGATTGGGCAGAGAGAGGATCTTCCTACTTGGAAACTTTTTGTTGATGGGTCGTCAAAGGAACATCATTCGGGAGCAGGAATTATATTAGTCACGCTGGAGAAGCACCGAATTCATTGCGCACTAAGGTTCGGATTTAACGCTTCTAATAATGAGGCGGAGTATGAAGCCCTCCTAGCAGGCTTGCGCTTGGCTAGAGATGTTCGTGCCCGGTCGGTTGAAGTAAAGAGTGATTCCTAATTGGTGGTCTACCAAGTCTTAGGGGAATATCAAGCAAGGGCCTATGCATGATGGTGTACTTGAATAAGACCAAGGATCTGCTAGCACAATTCGAAGAGTATACTATTATGCTGGTACCGCGGGAGCAGAACTCTAACGCGGACGCTCTAGCAAAATTAGCTAGTGCAAAAGATGCTGAAACTTTGAATATAGTACCAGTGGAATACTTGGTAGAGCCGAGTATTAATGAACAAGAAGCCATGCCCATCACAATAGCTGACACTTGGATGACACCCATCATTACTTACCTTGAGCAAGGAGTCCTACCAGATAATCGTAATGAAGCCAAAAAGATTATGAGGCAAGCTGCTAGGTATCTTATGATGGATGAGGTGTTGTATAGAAGAGGGTACTCTATGCCACTGCTAAGATGCATAGCACCCGACCAGTAAAAAAACTTACTGACCGAAGTGCACGAGGGGTTCTGCGGAGATCATGTTGGGGGGCAGAGTCTATCTAAGAAGGTTTTGCGACAAGGATTTTTCTGGCCTACAATGAATGAAGATTCCATGGAATATGTGAAGAAGTGTGACAAATTCCAGAGATTTTCTAAAGTACCTAGGGAACCTCCGAATGTATTGAAGCAGATGCAGAGTCCATGGCCTTTTGTAGTATGGGGCATTGATTTGGTCGGGAAATTACCCAAAGGAAAAGGAGGAGTACAGTTTGCAGTAGTTGTTGTGGATTATTTCACCAAGTGGACCGAAGCCGAACCACTAGCAATGATCACCTCAAAGAAAGTGTTAGATTTTGTAGTTAAGAATATAATATGTCACAATGGTGTACCCAAGAAGATAGTCTCTGACAATGGTACACAGTTCGATAGCGACTTGTTTACCGATTTCTGCACTAGGCATGGCATTACAAAAAAGTTTCTCCTCGGTAGCTCATCCGCAAGCTAATGGGTAGGTTGAAGCTGTAAATAAGACTTTGAAGGATACTCTAAAAAAACGTCTAAAACGATCTAAGGGTGCTTGGGCGGAAGAATTGCCAGAAGTCCTTTGGTCATATAGGACTACTGCTCGGACAGCAACTGGGCATACCCCTTTTTCCTTGGCATATGGATATGAAGCCATGTTTCCTGTCGAAGTAGACCCACCATCTCATAGGAGAACCACGTATGACCAGGAGGAGAATCACCAGTTGTTAGCTGAATCTTTAGATTTTCTTGAAGAAAGACGAGAAAAAGCAAACTTGAGAGTTGCTGCCCATCAGCAAAAAGTGGCCTGCTATTTTAATTCCAAAGTTAAAGATCGAAAGTTCTAGGTCGGAGATTTGGTCCTCAGAAAAGTGTTCATCAGAGACCCGACAGCTGGAGTGCTAGGACCAAATTGGGAGGGACCGTATCAGATTGAGCAAGTCTTACCACCCGGCACTTACAAACTTTCTCGATTAAATGGAGAGCTGATCAGGAACTATTTGAATGGCGAGCACTTGAGGAAATATTATCAATAAATACTGCTTACAGAGTAGTAGCTTAGTTTCAAGTGCTTAACTTGTTATTTAAGTTTGTTTGTGAACTGGCTATTTGCTAACCAGTCATTTTATTTTTGAACAATTTTATTTTGTTTGAGACTCGTAATTAGACACGCTTTGTCCTTTTTTTTACGAGTACTAAAAGAGATCACGCGCAGCGCGGTCGAATCTTGCTACAAATTTTGCATATGTGTTGATTATTCTTACTTTGGCAGTGTTCAACTGTCAGTGCATCTTAAAACAAAAAAGGTTTTCTGGAGGAAAGACCGGGCAGTGTTCAACTGGTCGGTATCAATCAAATGAATGACCAACGTTTAAATAGTCGCATGTTTTTGCAGTGTTTCACTGCTGAAATATCCTCTTTATATTCAATGTGTTTCACGAGTAATAACTTCTCGGAAAAATTCAGTCAAGTAGCAAGTGATCAAGGATTTTTCAACCCTCAATCACTTGGGGGGCACATAGGGTATACTGATATACAATTCAACACAAGCAATAAGAACACGAGCAAAGATATTTGTTTTCAGGCTGACTTGTAAATTTTTGAAGTCAAAAGGGCCGTTAAGCTAACTTGTTTTACAAAGCTTAAGTAACTTGGAATTTTTTCAAAATTTTAAGTTAAGAACAACTATTCGTGTGTAAACAAAACGCTATGCTCATAAAATGTTAGAGCAATAAGAATGTGAGAAAGCATGCTTAGTAGTAACTTATGAAATGTTTAGAATTTCTAAGTTAGAAAACTAAGTACTCATATGAAAATGTAAGGCATCTATGTAATAAAACTTTTAAATGACTCAAGTCTAAAAAAGTGAAGTGTTCATGCCAATAGCTCGACCATACGAGCAAAGTACAATAGCAAAATATAAAATAAATGTCTACTAGTCGGGTAAGGAGTTCTCTGGTCGAATAGAGGCTCACTAGTCGGCTATGGGGCTCCCTGGTCGGATTGTCACTCAGGTTGGTCAACACCATCCTCAGCATCAGTGACTTCTTCCGGTTAGAACGATAACGTGGGAGAAAAAGGTGTAACAACAGCAGGATTAGTTGCCTCCTCATCGGCCTTTGCCTCGCATTTGGCAAGTTCTTCTGCCTTGGCCTCCTCTGTGAGGAAGTCAAGGTTGAGAGGTTTGTTCAACTTCCATACCTGGTAGAAGAAGTTGAAACAAATCTCCTCGTAGCGAGCGAGATCAGCTTCCTTCTCTCACTTCAGCTCCTCGTTCTCGTGAGTCAGTTTTTCTACCTGATCAGTCAACGTCCTGTTAATTTGAAGTTGCTTCTGGTTTTTGTCAGCCAGCTCCCTAAGAGATCCATCCCACTCGGCAATGGTTTTCTCCACCTGCTCAACCTTGGATCTAAGATCCTTTTCAGAAGAAGTTAAATTGTCTACTTTGGTTTGGGCTTCCACCAACTGATCATTCAAGACCTTGATTAACTCCTTGTAGTCCACTGCTCGGTGCTGAGCATGGCTGATTATAATGAGCGACTGCAGTGGAAAACTGAAAGTTACTACAAGTAAAAGCAAATAATAACAAACTTGGATGTCTTATGATAAAATACTTACATTCATCAGTTGGGCCAGCCCCCTTTGCAGGACAACTTCAACACTGAGCCGAGGCAGGGATTCAAAGCTTTGAATTGTTGAAGCATCTTGAAGAGTTTGCTCAAACAATTCTTTCCCGATGTTGCCAGCGATGCGAAGGGGCTCACTTAAGCCAGTCGAGCGAGTGGGGGTTAAACTCGTAGAGGGAGAAATTGATGAGGGGGTCAGCTGAGGGATCATGATGGGCTGCTCGGGTTGTCTTCCCTGGCTGGTCGGGGTTGTCCTTAAGACTTTGTTTGTAAGAGTTGAGCCATTTCCCTCCCCAGGTTTCCTCTTTTGGGCAAGGGTAGTGTTGAATTGCTTGAACATCTCTGAATCTGCAAAAGAGTGAACACAAGATTTGTTAGTAAAAATTGGAGCAATAGTAGATAAATATTTTTATTACTACCAGTCAACTCTATAGATTCTATATAACCAAATTATTTACAACCAAACATAAAATTATGACTATTGAACCTGAGTTTAAGATTTGTTCAAGAAAGTCGTCCTCTTCATCAGATGATGAGCTGAAGTCCCGATGAAGCTCTGGTCTTTCCTTTCGCAGGCTGTGCGGGAGCAACACGTCTACGTTGATCCTCTGGCAGGGGTACCCTAATGATAAGGTCACCTGGTCTACAAGAGTAGGGAGACGGTCCGGGAGAAAACTGATCGGTCACTACTTCGGTGTCAACGTTGGACTGGTCAGTTGCATTTGCTTCCTCAGTAGTACTTTCTCCTATGATGTTCTGGTTGCTTGGTAACAACCCCACCATCTAAAGATTGTCCACGTTACCCAACTCTTTTACATTCTTCTCCTTGGTGAACATGTTAGCCAGTTCTTCTGCTCGGGAACACATTTCCTTGGTAGGCAGGGGCTAGTGAAATGGACCTGCATGTGTAAAGGCTAAGTTGTTGGCTTTGATATCTGAAGTCAGAAAATACTCTGTATAGTATTTTTCGGGATTTGATTTATGAGCAATACCATGGAGGTATTTGATCCCTTTATGCCTGTGGAATAGGTGGAAAAAACATGTATTCTTGTGGCTTGGGTTGGTCTTGAAGTCGAAGAGGTAGTGCACTTCATGAGGATTGGGTGGATCCCAACCTTGCAGGAAGTATAGAATGTATAAGGCAGATAATGCCTGAATCCCATTGGGAGCAATCTGGAAAGGAGAGACGTTGAAATAATCCGCTACTGACCGAAAGAAAGGATGCAGCGGAATGGTAGCTCTTATGAATACGTGGTATCTGGACCAGGCACAGTAAGGTCCACCAGGCTTGTTGGCTCTCTGATGAGGACGCGGGCATATCACGTTAACCCCTTTCAGGCCCGAAGCTTGAATGTGTTTGTCAAACATGCAGGGGTTAAGTTTGGAGGGTTTGGCTGTAAACCAAGAGGGTGTTTCTTCTCCGTCTTTTCTTGGTTTTTGAACGGCTCATTGTTGGATCTCGGTGGTAAATTTCTTAATGATTTTTCTCATAGGTTTACTGGGTTTTTGTGTCTGGCGAGGCGGTCTTGAAGAAGCGGCAATTCGAACTTTGCTACGTTCCACTACCTTCTATGTAGCTCTGCGAGCCACCTGAGGGTCTTGGTCCTGAGGAAGTCGATTGGATTTCTTCCCCCCCATTTCTGAATGATTAGCCTGTTGATTGAGAAACTGTTCTTTGTGAAGGAAATATAAGGCTGACCGGGGAAGGATCTTTTTGAGGTGGCGAAGGTGATCTTCGGGGGTGCGACTGCTAGGAGACTTGGATGAAGAGTCGCTACTTTGAGGAGTATTGCTTAATTGCGGAATTGAAGTGTCAGAGTTTGTATGGTTGTCACCTCCCCTGTAGTCGAAGCAATTCATCTACAAAAAATAATGTATGGGGAGGTGAGTAACCAGACAAATATAAATCAATTAGTTCAAAAGAAAATATTTATTTTTACTGCTCAGAAAATATTTATCTGGGTAGTAAAAATATAGCATGTATGAGGGAAACATAAAGTTTGATGCCCAAAATATGCATGCACATATCGGCTGGGGCCGTGTCATCCGAGCGGCTTGGCATGCATGCATCCGAAGATGCCAAGGAGTTGCTGCAGGGTGTCGAGGTATTAGGCCTGATGTCCGATCGGGTGGCGTGTGATGCCCGAGCGGCTGGGCGTGCCATTCGATCGGCTGTGTGCACATCTGGGCAGTTGAATGGCGTCCCAGCCGAGGTGTGCGTCCGAAGAGCTGCAGCAGGCGCACATGGTGTCCGAGCAGACGCGCATGGTGTCCGAGCAAGCGTGCATAGTGTCTGGGCGGATGGTGATGGCCGATTGGGTAGCGGTGTACGTGCGTGTCCGAGTAGTGATTGCCAAGGTGTTGCTGGCACGCATCTGAGGAGCTGGGCCCTTTTTCCGAGCGGTTGGTGGTACACTCGAGGAGCTGCATCAAGCATGCATCTGAGGGGCTACGCTTTGATTCCGAGGAGTAGTTGAAAGCTGGTCTGAGCGGCTAGGCGTTGCATCCGATCGGGTAGGTGGTGTCCAAGTAGGTGGGGGTGCGCATCCATTGTGTCCAATCGACATAAGTTGGTCCGAGCGGCTGGCATCGTCTCCGATCGCCTAGGTGATGCCGTCAATGATTTTCAAAAAATATGGCCGAGCGGCCATATATGTGAATCCCTAGCATGCTAATTCTGAGAGGCTAGTTATGGGACATTATCTAAATCCCAAAGGGCATTGATACAAACACCTTTTCCTCACTCAAAGTACACTACAACAAGATCAAAATATGGGATTTGAAAGGTTTATGAAGTTCTAAGGATCCTATTTGTTCATCAAATACCCATAAACCCAAATATGCAATTTGGGATGAAAAATTAATTTTTCTTCAAATTTCCATGAAATTGAAGACAAAGTTGATTTACCCATAGCCTAAACTACATCAAAACAGCCACAATATGCATCATTCATCAAAGATTCATACACAAATTCAAGGGGGAATATTAAATGGGGGTTTCGGCCTACAAGTTTTTTCTTAAGCTTTGAGAAAAAAAACACATAAATGGAAATGAGAAAGAAGAGCCTACCCAAATGTATTGACTTCTTGAGGAACCCTTTGTAACGCCTCAACTCCAGGGACCGCTACAGTGCACATTGCAAACAGTGCTAAACTCGCTAATCGAGTCGCTTGGCCATAAACGTGTAACTAAGTATGATTAGCAGTTTAGGGATTAAAATTTTTGGTTAAGATATAACGTTTCACTAGAACGTTTACTGTATACATTGGGATCCCAAAAATATAGTTTTAGAGTCTACTACAAGAGAATATTTACAACAGGCCGTTCTAAGTGGCAAAACAGGGTTTAACCCTAGTTCCTCTTTCAAACCTCGCCCAAGTATTGGTCGAGCAGCTGTATGTGTACACGTCATCACCTAAGCTCTCCAACTCAAGGATGGTCCAGCTTCCTTTTGCCTTTACCTGCACCACAAAGCACCCATGAGCCGAAGCCCAGCAAGAAAACTCATATGCTCATGAACAGTCATATCATGATATCATATCATATCTGGCATGCCTAGCAAACATAGCTTTATTCAAGCATGCAATTGAATTCAAACAATGCTGGGGTATCCAGGACAAGAAATCCTGCCCTTCTGATTGGAGGACTATCCAGTCAATCCTAATCAGATGAGTGTCTCAACACTTGAGGTTCTGGTAAACCATGCTGAGTGACCAACAAGCAAGTCACTACGGGGCTCGGCACCCAAATCCATGCATATGATGATCAAAATGATCATACAGAGCTCATAGCTCTGATCAGATGAGTGAATATCACTTAAGGTTCTGGTAAACCATACTGAGTGACTGACAAGCAGGTCACTAACTCAAATGGAAGAGTGGCTGCAGGGTAAGCCACTAGCCTTCAATAAATGAGATACTGATGGGTAAGTCTCTATTTTAACAAATGAGTGACTGATGGGTAAGCCACATAAGCGCTTATAATATTCATCGAACTTGAGGTCGGTCCGGCATTAATGCTCTTTGAGTCATCCAATGCAGAAAGTCGATTAGATCTAATCTCTGTTGGCTTGCGTGAAACACGCTAAGGCCGTCCTGACTGATGAGTCGGCGCTATGTGACCAGTGTCCAGTACCATTGCCGAACCTGACTAATGAGTCACAGCTTCACAGTTGATACTAACACCTTTGCCAATTCTGACTAATGAGTCAGTACCATGCACAAGTAAGCATTGCTACCAAACATATATCATATGTCACACATCCAAAGATGAGGCATTCAACATGCTTACTTAACAATTGCGAGCATAATAATGATCATGCACAAACACAGAGACTCAAGCTCTGACCAATCTCATATTCATCATTCATGGCATGCCCTAATCACATGTTTCTTGTGCATCACATGCATCACACTTAATCATCCAGCATGCCTCAATAATAATCATATGCAAATGAGCAAGATTGCTAAGCATTCAATATGCTATCAATGTTTACATTTAAACATCCAACATGCATCAATAATAGCCATGCATGTCACACATGGGGTGCAGTTTTCTTACCTTGGGTCCAAGCACAGGTTACCAACAAACGAGCCACAAGAATGATCCCGATTCCAAGCCTCTAGTGATAACCTAGTTACAACTATAATATAAAACCTCATCAAAATGGGTAAATAAATACTTTCAAACCCAACCCAAGCCTCCGAGACATCGAATCCCACTCAACTAAGTAGTAGGATCGATCCCAGGCCCTTAGAGCTAAGTTTCCATCACAAAAACACAATTTTGGGCAACTTTTCCCTTAAGGGCTGCGGCCCTACATGGCCATGCCATGGCTTGCCCCCCTGGCAGAGCCTCCTCCATCATCTTCAAGCTAGGGCCGCGGCGCCCAAGAACAGGGCCGCGGCCCAACCTCGCACCAGCCACTTTTCCTCATTTTTCCACTTTTAAAACCTTCCAAAAACCTATCCAAACATCTCCAAATCCCAAAATCAAAGTTCTCAAACATCCCCATGATCCAAAACCCATAAAACCCAAGCCTCAAATCAATTAACAACTCATCAAAACACAAAATCCAATTCAAGCTTAAAAACTTAAAACTTAAAACTTAAAACTTGAATTACCTCCAATTGAGTTTTTTCCAACTAAATCTTCCGGCTAATAAGCTTCTAATCTTTCCTAGGATCGCTATGCCTCGATCCTCTCCTGATTCCGAGTCCTAGAACTCAAGTTATCTTCAAAAATGCGATCGGGAGACGAAAAAGGAACTTTTAGGGAGAGAGAACATACAGAACGTTCTTTTTATTTCTTAAAAGGTTACTTCAAGCTTAAGTAGCTTCTAATAAAACCTAGTGCTCGGGGTCCTGAAAAAACCCCTGGGAATATTATAGTCAAAACTTCCAGAATTTCCCCCTGATCTTACTAACTCCCAATTTATCACCAAATATTAATTCTCATTACCCAATAACCCGGTAATGCTCTAAATACCCCTTGACTTACTCCAAGTCAAGCTTAAATCCCGTTGTGACTTTCCCACTAGCTTACCTCCTAGGATCGTCTTGTGCTGGGTAACCCTGGCATAACCAAATAATAACAAAGCACCACGCCCATTTCACACATATGCCAAAAATGCCCAAAATGGCAAAATATGAAAATCACCCAATTAATCACAAATGGGTTCACATGCATATTTAATACACCTAAACATGCATATTATCATCAAATAGCATAATAAATCAATTATGGCCCTCCCGGCCTCCTAACCAAGGTCCTAAACCTTATTAGGAAATTTGGGGCATTACACCCTTGGATTTGCTTGGAGAAAATTGAAGCCTTCCTTGGAGTTTTGGAGGTTTTCGGCCAGGAGATGGAAGGGCTTTGAGAGGTCACGGCCAAGAGAGAATGAAGAGGTTTGGGAGCCTTTTGGTTTTCCTTTTTGCTTGTGAGTTGTGAGCACACTTATGGGTCTATTTAAAGGGAAAAGTGGAAATGGTCACTTATTATTAGACTCTTGGAATTTTCTTGGGTATATTGTCTCCCCCACGTTTGGGAGTAGTTAATTATTGTGATTGTGGTCTGGTAAGACGTCGTGGTGGTTTGGTTACAAAGGCGGGAAAATGTGTACAGTCAGTTTTTCTTATCATCCGCTGTTGGAGAAGAAAGTTTATCATATGAGTATACCATATAATAAACTTGGGGGGCAAATGTTATCTCCAAAATTTGAAAATGATGATGTGGCAATATAAGTGACAAATGGCAAGGAATGGCTGAGTTAGAGGGTTTAGATTAGTGTGGCGATGTTACTGACATGGAAATTGCTTATCTGACTTAGGAGTGATCTGCCCGACCTGGTAGAGTTTCTGTCAGACCGGTGGAGATTTTTGACTGACCAGTCAGGTGTTTGTCCGACCAGTCAAGTGCTTGGCTGACCAGTCAGGTGTTTGTCCGACCAGTCAGGTGTTTGTCCGACCAATTAAGTGTTTGGCCGACCAGTCAAGTGTTTGGCCAACCGGTGAGGTGTTTGGCCGACCAGTTTCTCTCCAAGAAGTGACGCCGACTTACTGAATAGATTATTGTTATGCAAGTGAAATTCCAGCAACGACTTAGACTAGAATCAGTCGTGCCTGCGCGGGAATCTCTCAGATTATCCCGAAGAAGTCGTGTATTGTTGTATTTTAAATATTATTATTAACTAAATATTGGGAGGGTAATAGAGAGATCCCGATTATGAGGGATGTTTCAGTTGTACGATCCTGGGCCTATAAATACAAAGCTCATGGTATCATTGAGGGGATTCAGATTCTGATTTTCCTAAGAGATTTTTGGTATCTTGAGAGAAGTATTGTATTCTTTTCATCTACACTGAAGAAACTCAGTTGACTCAGGTTCATCTGATCTTGAGTGTAGATTTATAATCATAACTCTAAGTGGACTAGGCTATTACCAATACATTGGGGCTGAACCACTATAAAAATTATCTGTGTCGTATTTTTCTCTTGAAGGTTTATTGTACTTTTGACGTCTACACGTTGTTGGCCAAATCTATGGTCAACATTAGGTGATATGTGATTTGGAATTGCCCGAGTTCAACAACCCACTTCAACAATCTTCCGGATGCTTCTGGCCTGGACAAAACTTGTCACAGTGGTTGGTCAGTCAGCACGTGAATATGATGTGCTTAGAAGTAGGGTTGGAGCTTTCGAGATGAGTGTATCAGGCTCAGAGCCAGTTTTTCCATTAATGGGTATCTCGATTATGCCCCTAGTAATCTTTTGCTGACGTAATGCACATGTTTTTGTATTTTCTTCTCCTCCCACACTAGTACTGCACTAATTGCGTGCCCAATTGTAGCGAGGTATATATACAAAATCTCTCATGCGATAGGTTTGGACAAGATTGGTGGTTCGGTGAGGTGTTTCTTCAGGTTTTGAAATGTGTGCTCGCACTCTTCCAACCACTCGAATTTTTTTCCCCTCTTAAAAGATTGAAGAATGGAAGGCATCGGTCTGTACATTTCAAGATAAACCTACTTAAGGCCACCATTCGTCCAGTTAAGCTCTGAACATCCTTATGTTTTCGAGGTGAGGGTATATCTATTAATGCCTTAATCTTGTCTGGAATAACCTCTATTCCCCGTGCATTTACTATAAATCCAAGGAACTTTCCTAAAGACACTCCAAATGAGCACTTTTGTGGGTTAAGTTTCATGTTGTATTTGCGAAGTATAATAAAACACTCTGCCAGATTATCCACATGATTATCATTATGTTTAGATTTGACTAACATATCGTCCACATAAACTTCCATGTTATTTCCTATCTGTTCAACAAACATCATATTCACCAGTCTTTGGTATCTGGCTCTAGCATTTTTGAGCCCGAAAGGCATGACGTTGTAGCATTACAACCCTTTATCGGTTACGAAGCTCGTATGTTCATGGTCCGACGCATGCATGGCAATCTGGTTATATCCAGAATAAGCGTTCATGAATGACATGATGTTGTGACCTGCAGTGGCGTCTACGAGCTGATCTATCCGAGGTAAGTGGAAACAGTCTTTAAGGCACGCCTTGTTAAGATCTGAGTAGTCGATACAGGTTCGCCATTTTCCGTTGGGCTTTGGGACCAACACTGGATTGGCGATCCAATTTGGATAAAAGGCATCTCGTATGAACCAATTTGCTTTTAACTTATCGACTTTTTCTTTGAGGGCCTTCTTTCTGTCATCGTCCAAGTGCCTTCGTTTTTGCTACTTCGGGGGGAAGCTCTTATCAATGTTTAGTGCATGACTTATGAAAATTGGACTGATTGCTACCATGTCCGAGTGTGACCATGTGAACACGTCCTGTTTTTCTTTCAAGAAGAAATTTAATTGTTATCTTGCCTTTTCAGAAAGATTCTTACCCACTTTTACAACCTTTGTGGCATCCATTTCCTCGAGCGTAACTTCCTCGAGCTCTTCTAGAGGTTCAAGATTGGACTTTTCTTGGGGTCGATCTCCTCATCTATCTCGAAGACGGGTCCATCCGTCTCCTGAACAATTACAAGTGTATGTTCACTTGTTTGATTCTTTCCTCTCATGGAAATGTTGTAGCACTCCCTTCCTATGATATGGCATCCTTTGATTCGGGAACTTGATGGCCAAGTGCCTGACAGACGATACTGCCCTTAGCCCAATCAGGGCGGGTCTTCCAAGCAATATGTTGTAGGGCGACGGGGTGTCCACTACCACAAACTCCATCATCTTGGTTACCAAGCTGGATATTCTCCCAAGGTCACGGGGAGTTAATGGACCCCGTACAGGCAATCCATTCTCCTGAAAAACCATACAACGTCGTTGCGCATGCTTTCAAATCGCGAAGCGTGAATCCCATATTTTCTAGAGTGGCCTTGTAAAGGATATTGACTGAGCTCCCATTATCAATCAGGACTCGACATACCCTCCTGTTCGCGAGCTGGAGAGTAATGACCAAGGGGTCGTTGTGAGGAAATTGGACATGTGACATGTCCGCTTCAGTAAATGTGATGGGCTGAGTCTCAACCCTCTGCTGCTTTGGAGCTCGTGGTTCGGGTTCGTAGGGGGAACTGCCTCCAGTCTTGAGCTCGTTAACATATCTCTTTTGGGCATTCTTGCCTGAACCTGCAATATGAGGTCCCCCCGAGATGGTTACTACATCCTCTCCATCAATCAGAGGGGGTCGCTCATCCTCTCGAACTAGGGAGCTATTATGTTGGGCAGGTTGTGCAGCTGCTGCCCTCTGACTTGTTGAGGCTTGGTTAAAATTTCAGTTTCTAACATACTGTCCGAGATATCCTCTCGAGATCAAGCCTTCGATCTTGTCCTTCAGTTTTCAACACTCATCGGTTGTATGTATGACATCTATATGGAATCTACAGTATTTATTTGAGTCCTTTTTCGCCTTCTGATTTCGCATGGGGTCAGGTCGTCTGAACGAGACCTGATTTTCATTGGATAGGAATACATTTTCTTGAGTCTCATTGAGCTCGGTATATACTGTTTAAACGAAGAAATATTTATCTCCTTTCTTCTTTTTCCCTCCATCAGCCTCGGGGTTATTCCATTCGGTCTTCTTCCTTTTAGAAGGGTTATCCCTGGAGGGTTTCGAGGTTGATGGGGCCACCGAGGTCGAGGTAGAGTTAACGTTTGTCATTCTAGTTATGGGCTGAGAGGTCAGGTTTAATGCTAACCTCGCCTCTTCTACATTGACAAACCTCTGGGCCCTCCGATTGAACTCAGTTAGTGACCTAATGGGTTTTCTCTGTAAATCTTCCCAAAGAGGACTCCCTGGTAAAATACCAGCTCTAACAGCCATCAAGTGGCCACTATCATCGACATTTCGAGCTCGAGCCACTTCGATGATAAACCTCATAAGGTAACTCTTTAGTGACTCCCTTTGTTGTTGTCGGACATTGGTCAAGGCTGAAGCTTCGGGCGTGACGCCAACCATAGCCTTGGATTGCTTTTTAAATTCTCTTGCTAGTTGATCCCAGGACGAGATCGAATGTCTTCGAAACTTTTCAAACCAGTTTTTTGCTGGTCCCATAAGAGTAGCGAGAAACAACATACATCTGAACTCGTAGCCAACATTGTTGGTTCGCATGATGGTATTAAAGGTGCTCAGATGACTATACGGGTCCGAGTTTCCATCGAATAGTGCTACGTGAGGTATTCTGAATCCTTGTGGAAATGGGGTGTTAGAAATATGAGGGGAAAAAGGCCCGAGCTCCTCATCGGACTCTTCAGCCTTATCCCTGCTCCACTCATCTTGCAGGAACCTGAATGCCCTTTCCAACTGATCAATCCTTTCCTGGACCAGATCCACTGGGGGTCGAGCCTGAACTTGAGGGGGCTGGTTATCGTTAATAAAACTCCAACTCCTTGTCTTGGCGTAGGGTTATATGCTGACTACTTACGACCATTCAAATGGTATCGCAGATCAGGGTTCGAGGGATTATCTCGTCCCCGGTTATGGTTCAAGTGATCCTGTCGATCAGGATGATTCCCCAGATTCCCTGTATGTATTATAAATGCTTACGGACCGAGTGTAGTCTGAGCTCCTGCTTGCATAGCTTGCAGCCCTTTCTGGCTGCGAGGCTCGGTGATTACGGGGTGGGTCCCCTTACCCCAGCAGATTGTGATCTTGAAATTTGGCTTCCTGAAGGTTGAGGAGCTCTGTGCTCTCGGGTAGCCTCCTTATCATTTCCTCATCCAGGTCTGGCTTGTCGGTTCCCATCCCGACTGCCACTGTGAGACGGTCTTCGTGGTGCAGGTCGGGGGACCTCTCGGACTGGTGAGGGGTGTCTTATTGGTGACGGTGGATGCCTTATGGGCGATGGCGGCTGTCTCCCATTGTTGGGCCTAGATGGCCTAGAGTTTGCCCGGACAGGTTCCGGGTTGTTTATTACAGCTTCGGGATTCGGGTTTCGATCTACTGGAGGAGCTCGGTTATGACCCGTCCCCGTTGACAACTCTGCAGTTGGGTTGTCAGTGGCCTCAGCCCGGGTGTTTATCCGGGGCCTTGCCTAATCCTGCTACATTGCTTGTTTCGCCCTCCTGGCTGATGCGCTCCCACAAAGACGTCCTCTAGGTCTCCGGGGAGGTGCCTGGGCTCCAGCAACCTGCCTGGTTAATTCCTCATTGCGCTTTGTCGCCTTTGCCAACTATTTGTGCAGTTGGCGATTTTTAAGTTCCACGATAGGGACATACATTTCAGGATTGTAGTACAGATCCTCATCAGGCCTGGGAGCAGGTGGCCCCTGAGAATCGGATGAATCACTCCTCTCTTCAGGGCTTGGGTCGGCCATGGGTTGTTTTCCAGGTCATCGTGGATAGTCTTCAGTACGAGGAGTTTCCTCCTCTGGTATTTGGGGCAATGGTCGCCCACCAGTGCTAGGATTGTTTGCGGTGACCATTGATGATTCAGGAGGTTTTCTGATCAAACAGGCTAACATCTTGTTTAATAGCTCTCAATGAAAGCACCAAACTATTGACGCCATTTTTCGTCAACTTAGAAATGAAGAGCACTAAACAAAAAATCAGAAAAATAAAGAAGAAACACAATTTTTTACGTGGTTCAGCAGTTAAAATCTGCCTAGTCCACGAGTTGATATTATTCAACTATGAATTCTCTCGAAGCTTTTACAAAGCAATTCAGCAGAGTATTCCCAGTACAAATTTTAGTGTGTCTTCAAATGAATTTCTCCAGTCTATTTATAGACTGGTTTACAGAATATCTCCCCTCACATTTCGGGAAGTTATGATTCAAATTTCAAAATAAATACAATTAAATGAGTATAAATATATAATACGCATATAAATCCCTTGATATTCATGATTTATTAACAGATTACAACAAATCCTCTAGATATAGGGATTTTTAAACAATAATCGTATTCACACAAGACTATTGATCTCACACATTTGACTTATATATCTTCGAGATCGACAAACCATCATGATCGCTACCTCGGCTTCCCTTGGTCTTAACAAGTAACTTTATCGAGATCGTCCTCTCTGAGCTTGCAATGCCCAAGCTCGAAACTTCTTGACTGATGCTAATAAAAATAGATCTAGAAATTGAGACAAGTGTTGAACCCTTGTTATCGTAGCTTCGAGCTTGACTTGTAACCTCGAAACACCTTCGAGACCACGTGGTTCCGAGCTCACCAATTCTGACGTCGTCGTTTTAATATGGAGCAATTTGTCAAACTCAATTCTCATTAATGCTGACCTCATGGAGAGTTTGCTTATTTTGAGCTTACATTTTACGAGACAGAATTTCGAGATAAAAAATTTCTATTATCGAAATTTGGGTGTAACAATATATATTATACTAATATAAAGATTTAGTATATTTACATAAATCTACATTTATATTTAACTGTAAATGTTTACAGTGTATATATATTATATGATATTTAAAAAATTTCTATTTTTTTCATAAACTTTTCTCCATTGAGGTTCCTAACCCTACTTCCTTGGCCGGGGTAGGGTGGGGGGACAAGAGAAGTTATTAGGGGTGAAGGCAAGGATATGAAATGCATTCCATGCCTTCCCTCCACTTTTCTGTATCATTAATTGCAGTATGGTAGCCTTTAGGAGGAAATTGATATTCCCAAGAATCATAGATAATATTCCAATGCATAACCAAATATAGTAATGTAAGTTTTCAGACTATCACATTATTTTTTTTTTATTTTTTTAGTAACATAAAAACTGTGAACTTCTAATACCAAACTACCCTTAAACATTAAGATAATACATTCACATTTTTTTCATACCATTTTCTTATTTTCATGTTAGAATTTGATGTTCTTCAAGTTTATTTATTTTTGGATAGGAGGTTTTTTTTATTATTTTCTTGTGCACTTTGTTGGGACTATTGCATATGTTTACACGAGCATGTCAAAATAATTAACTCAAAATCGACCATTCTTTAGAAAAATCGTGCTTCCCAACATAATTGTTGAAGTCTTCTTTTGTAAGGAGACATTTGGTTTTTTTGTTTAGACAATTTGTGTACTCTCAACATAGAAAGGTTTGCCGTTATTTTTGTCTTTTAGCATTTTTATCTTTTCTTTTATATATTTGAGAAAGAGAACGTATAAATAGTCTTTTACTACGCACTCGATAAATAATACAATTATATTTTGTCTACATTTATATATATATATATATATAAATATATATAATTTGAATTCTGTCCGTATATAATATAATAATTAAGTATATTTCTATTTTTTTAGTATCTTTATTGTATTTTTCTTGTAATTTAATATTTTAGAAAAATTATCACTTTGGCTTCTATAGTTTAAGCCTATTACTTGGCTAATCCTAATTTTTTTTAAAAAAAAAATCTAAAAATTTAAATAATAAAAAATGGTCAGCTCTAGTTTTTTTAGTCAAAGTTACAAAAATATCATCATTTAACATGCATTAATATATTTATTTTTTATAAATATAATTTAAAAAATTAATTAGCAGAACTTAAAATTTAAAATAAATTTAAACACAAATTTTAATTTTTTTTACATTGATATATTTATAATATTTTGCAAAAAAGTTAAAAAATTGATTAAAAATTTAAAATAAAATAAATAAAATCCAAAACTAAAACTAAAACAATTATAGTTTTTATTTATTTTATTTTTTTATTTTATTTATTTTAAATTTTAAGTTTTGTTGTTCAAAAATAAATATATAATTTCTAAAATAAATAAAATATATTAATGTATTTTAAGTGATAGTATTTTTGTTTTTTAAAAGAAAATTTTAACTAAAAACAAATGGAGAATCAAAATCGTATAAATTATATGGTTCTTTCATGATAAAATTTATATTTAATAAACGTAAGAGATAAGTTTATAATTTAAATATAACGCTTAAACTTGTTAAAATTTATTTTTAATATATTAAATTATATAGATTTGATATTTTCTTCTTTGAACAGAAATACCATAAATTCATTTGCCAATGTATCTACCCTATAAATACACAATTTAATTTAAATTACTAAGACTATAACAATAAAAATTAGGGATAAATACGGTGTAATTTTTTTCTTAATAAAAATAAGATAAATAAATCTACATTTTTCTAGTGATAATATCTCATTAAAAACTGAAAAGAAAAATAAACATAATTCTGGGAAGTTAAATACTTGTTTTAAAATTCGTCAATAATAATAATAATAAGAATAAGAATAATTATCGGCGAAAATACTTAAATTTTTCGAAATTAGCACCTTAATATTTAATTTTCTTATGGCATAAATACATTTCGTCGGCATTTTTTGACAACCTAAATATCTGGCATTCAGAGACGGACTTACGTTGTAGGTAGTGCCCACCATCACTTTTATATAAATATATATATAGGTATATATATTTATAGGTATAATGAGAGAGCCACATAATAAGTTATAGTCAAATTGTCCACCCTCCCATATTTAAATATACTAGATACAAGTAAGGTGCAATGCATGTTTCCTTAGTTTTATTTATAGAATTTATTAATTATTTTTATTAGATTTATATTAATGTCATATAAATTTCAAATAAATATCATGTTTTAATTGAATAATTTATTTATTTTTGTTTAAGTTTAAGTTTATATTTGTGCTAGATTTTGAATTTGGGAGTGATAACAAGAGATTATATATTATATGTTTAATGTAATATTAAATATTATACGTGGATTTTAAATTTAAGTTTCTTGCTAGTTATTTTAAAAAAGTAATTTGTCGCTAATTAACAGTAGATTATATTATATTTTTAATATGATATTATTCTAATAAGTGAGTTTAAGTTTAATTAAATTTTATTTAAGTTATAAAATGTATGATTTTATTATTTTTAAATAATTATCATTGTAAAATAACAAAAAAACATGTTATTTTAATTTTTTTAATTATATATTATTTTTAAATAATTATTATGGTAAAATATCTAAAAAAATATCATTTTTAAATTTTTTTAATTATTTATTTTATTTTATGTAAGTTTAATTGATGTTTACAAACTATCGTTAAATATAAGAATATTATGTTAAATATAAAAATATTCAGTTAAAGTTAACATTAAAAAAATAAAAAACCGTTAAAACCAAGAATTTCCGTTATCCACACACTCTTTATATAGAAGATATATATATATATATATATATATCAAAGAAGAATATATATATATATATATTATATGTAGCTAGATGTAGTTGTTAATTCCATTTTTGGCATATTTAATATGACAAAAATATTTTGTATTTTCTTATTATATTCGGCTGTATCTAAATATATATTATTGATATATGTTTTATTTGTTTTAAATAATAAAGGTATAATTGATGACAAACTTTTCTATATTAGGAAAGTTTGCCAAAAATAGTGTGGCTTTATTATTATAAAACAAACCTTTTTGAGCTGTCTTTTTCCAGCCGATTACCTCATTATATATGACCATATAATTGAGTTTTATTGCATAATCAGGTTATCAAAGGGAAGTCTTGATTCCTACATCAAATGATGAGTTGTTACCAAATATAGCTCACGGTTCTATAGCTACAGAATCAGGCAATCTTGTCAAATTGGATAATTCTTTTAGGAAAGTTTCCTTGTGGGCTTAGGTCGGTTTTGACCGTGTATTAGTTGCCCAATATGACTATAATGACTATAAATACTCATATTGGCTGCTAGGTTTTAGTTACCTCTTTTTGTATTTCATTCTTATTTGTAAAAGAGAGTATTTGTTCTGTAAAGGTGAGTGAGTTCGACTCTACCTCTGTTTATCAGTGTCCTTGTAATTATTTTGAGTCCTTAAACAGTTCTACAAAGGAGGAGAACAAAGTGCAAACCTTCGGGAGAAGGTGGTTCAAGTCTTGCTTCGGGAGGAAGCAAGCACACTTCAAGCATATCGAAGGGAGTTCGTATTCTTGAAGGATCAGCAAGGTTCATTTGTTAAGGTGGAATACATCAAGCTTGCGACATATAATAAGAGAAAGTCCATTTATGCATAAGTCAAAAACTTTGTATTTTTGAGATCTTACTAATGAATCTTGTCTCTGGGCGTGGCCCCGTGGACTAGTAGCAATCTGCAAGGATTGCTGATACCACGTAAAAAACCTTGTGTGTTTTTATTTTCTGCACTTTAGTTCTCTTCTGGTTTTTTGGTATGTAGTTACAGCACCCTGGTCTGTAGCTACAGAATATCTGTTTCAGTACTAACTTAATTATTCCGCATTTAATTAATTGATTAATTAAGCAATAAGTTTGTAATTATAAAATATGGAATTTCAATTGGTATCAGAGCAAGTCAATAAACTCTTAGTGAGATCTTGAGGTTATATTATTCCGTTCAATTTGTTTTGTGTGAGATGTCGTTCTTTGCATAAGGAAACTCCATCACTCGGCCACCTCTATTAAATGACATTGATTATCCATACTGGAAGGTCAGGATGAGGGTATTCATCAAGTCACAAGATGAGAAGGCTTGGAGATCTATACTCTCGGGTTGGACTCCACCAATTGAAAAAGATGATGAAGGGAATTCAAAGGTAAAATCTGAACTTGAGTGGTCCATTGAAGATGAAAAATTACCTGGTTATAATAATAAAGCTTTGCATGCAATTTTTAATGGTATTGGTGAAGGCTTTATAAAATTGATATCATCTTGTGAATCTGCAAAGGAGGAGTGGAAAATCCTTCAAACCCAGTTTGAAGGTACCGCTGATGTAAAGAGATCACGTTTTACCATGTTGCAAACCAGATTTGATGAATTAAGAATGTTGGAAACTGAAACTTTATCTGAGTTTTATGAAAAGTTGTCTAATATTGCTAATGCATTTTTTTGCCTTAGGAGAAAAACTAGTTTAATCTGTGTTGGTTCGAAAAATAGTTCTTGTGACGCCCCACGTCACTATGACTGCTTTCTGGAATGACGACTAGCCCTACAAACCAAGACAAGTCTTTCCAGCGTGCTTTGTCCTCACTCACACACTTCCTGGGAAAACTTCCCAGGAGGTCACCCATCCCTAGATTACTCCAGGCCAAGCACGCTTAACCATGGAGTTCTCAAGTGATGGACTACCGAAAAGACGATGCACCTTCCTGATATAGGTAGTACCTATCAATCCATTTAAGGCCTCTTCAACTGTGTAGTCCCATACCTACACAGTCTTAGAATCATTACACTTGACCTTCCCCAGGCGGTGTGGGATTGCACAGCTTACCCGGTCTTTCCCTTTACGGATCACGGGATTTTGACTGTCACAGTTCTTGTGCTTCCAGACAGGTTTGACACGAAATTGCTAGCAATGGAGGATGCTAAGGATTTTGGAAAAATGAAGGTTGATGAGCTTATGGGTTCGTTAAGAACATTTGAGCTAAATCAAAAAATAAAGCAAAAGGGTAAGCCGAATCCTTCAATTGAAAAAAAGAAAGGTATTGCATTTAAAGTTTCTGAAAAAGATGTTTCTGATGATGAAATGACCTTGTTAACAAGAAATTTTCAAAAGTTCATGAAAAGGTTGGAAATAAAAAGAATTTTTCAAAAACTTCAAAAGGTAACACCTCTTCTAAACCTTTTGTTTCTAACAATAAAAAGGGTATTCAATGTCAGGAATGTGAAGGACATGGTCATATTCAATCTGAATGTGTCAACACATTGGAAAAGAATAAAAAAGGTTTTAATGTTACTTGGAGTGATGATGATTCTGAAAGTAGTGAAGAGGATAATGAGAAAGTTGCTTTAACCAGTGTTTTGTCAAGTGCTTTTCAGGAAAGAGGAAAAAATTTGTGTTTAAACAATACCTTGACTGATGTCGATAAAAAGGAAATTAACTCGGATTCAGACGAGTCAGAACTCAATGAGGAATCATTGGCTGAATCATACAAGGTAATGTATGGTAAGTGGTTACAGGTTTATACTGAAAATCATTCATTGGTTAAAATGAATAAAAAATTGTCTCACAACATCAATGATCTTGAAGAAAAGAATAAATGTTGTGAATTTGAGTTGTGTTCAAAAAATTCTGAAATTGTATTTTTGACAAAAGAACTTGACAAATTGAAAAGAAATGTTAAAATGCTAAATCCAAGTTCTAACATTTTTGAGGAGGTTCAGAATTTAGGTCAACTGAGTCATGCTAGATTGGGTTTTGTTAAAACTCAATCGAAAATTAATACTAAATTTGTTAAATCTGAAAACATGTCTTCTGGATATTCTGATTCAACTTTGCAGGGTTTTTTTTTTTACAGCTGAACGTTCTGTTTCTACAGAAATGAAGGAGTCAGGTAAACCTGAAAATTCTCATGGGAAAAAGAAATGTTTCATTCCCTCTTGTCATTTTTGTGGAGTAAAAGGTCACATTCGACCAATATGTCTTACTTTACAGAATATGTTTAGTTCTAAATTTTTTGGAAATTTTAAAGTGTTTCAAAATAAACATGTTTTTCAAAAACAAAAATGGGTTGTCAAAAATAAATGTCTTGCTGGTATCTCTTGTTTTAAAACTGCCGCTTCTCAAATGTGGTATTTTGACAGTGGTTGTTCCAGGCACATGACAGGTGATAAAGACTTTCTTGTCAACATTAGACCAATGCAATGTGGAGAAGTTACTTTTGTTAATGGTCTAGCTGGAAATGTCATAGGGATGAGAACTCTTAATTTTGAAGGTCTACCTAGGCTTAAGAATGTAATGTTGGTTGAAGGACTACGAGCTAATCTTCTTAGCGTTAGTCAAATTTGTGATCAGGGTTACACTGTTAATTTTGATAGTAATCGTTGCTATGTTTTTAATGACCAAGATGAAATTATTTTGCAAGGGTTTAGATCTAATGATAATTGTTACACTTTCACTACCTATGCTACTTGTCACCCTGCCATAGATAACTCTACTAATTTATGGCATGAAAAGCTTGGACACATTCATTTAAAAAATTTGAAAGAACTGTCAAATGCAGGAATTGTTCGAGGAATACCCAAACTGGGTAAAGAATCTGTGGGAAAATGCGAACCATGTCAACTTGGTAAGCAACTAAAAATTTCTCACAAAAGTATTACTGATGTGAATACTTCCAAAGTTCTTGAACTTCTTCATATGGATCTAATGGGTCCAATTCAGGTTGAAAGTTTGAATGGTAAGAGATACATTTTTGTGTGTGTTGATGATTCCTCTCGGTTTTCATGGGTAGATTTGTTTAGAGAAAAATCGGATACATTTGATGTTCTTAAATCTCTTTGTTTGAAATTGTGTGTGGAAAAAGATTGTAATATTGGAAAGATTCTTCGGATTAGGAGTGATCATGGAAAAGAATTTGAAAATACTGTTTATGATGAGTTTTGTAAATCTAAAGGTATTTCTCATGAATTTTCTGCTCCTAAAACTCCTCAACAAAATGGAGTCATTGAAAGAAAGAACCGAACTCTGACAGAGATGGCTAGGGTAATGTTAAACAGCAAGAAACTTACCAAGCGTCTATGGGCTGAAGCAATTAACACTGCTGGCTACACCATCAATAGGGTGTTTTTATGACCAGGTACTCATAAGACTCCTTATGAGATCTGGAAAGGTAAGAAACCAAATGTGAGTCATTTTCATGTTTTTGGCAGTGCTTGCTATATTTTAAGGGATCGTGATCATACTGGTAAATTTGATGCAAAAAGTGATGTTGGTGTATTTATAGGATATTTTATTAACAGTAGGGCTTATCGTGTTTATAATATGAGAACCCAAACTGTGATGGAATCTGCTAATGTTGTTATTGATGATCTAAGAGATTTCTCTGAGTTTTCCACAGAAGAACAGATTGAAAGTTTGCTGGAAAAGTCTCCTGAACTGGCAGACGATTTGGCTGCGATCACAGAATCTTCATCTGAGGCTACAGTTCAAGATTCTGTAGCTACAACTGATGATTTTCCAGAAACTTCAACGGAGAAAGAAACTGAGCAACCACCAAACATAATCACTGATCCAATTCAAAGAGAACCATCCTCCAGAGTCAAGAAGAATCATCCTACCGATCTCATGCTTGGGAACATGGATGAGAGCACAGTTACTAGAAGAATGTATGCTAATTTGATTCAATTTGTATGTTTTGTCTCTTCTTTAGAACCTAAAAATGTGAAGGAAGCCTTGATGGATGAAGCATGGATTTGGGCAATGCAAGAAGAGCTGGATCAATTCATTCGCAATAAAGTATGGACACTTGTTCCTAGACCAACTTGTGCCAATGTCATAGGAACAAAGTGGATTTTCAAAAACAAAAGTGATGAATTTGGTACCATCATTCGAAACAAGGCAAGATTGGTTGCTCAAGGTTATACTCAAGTTGAGGGTATTGATTTTGATGAAACTTTTGCTCCAGTAGCAAGACTTGAGTCCATCAGGTTACTTCTTTCTATTGCTTGTATTATTGGTTTTAAATTGTACTAAATGGATGTTAAATCTACTTTTTTGAATGGTTTTTTGAAAGAATAAGCTTTTGTTGAGCAACCCAAAGGATTTGAGGATCCACATTTTCCTGATCATGTTTATAGGTTAGACAAGGCGTTATATGGTTTGAAACAAGCCCCTCGTGCTTGGTATGAACGTCTAACTGAATTTTTAATCTCTCATGGTTATAGAAGAGAAAATGTAGATAAAACACTGTTTATCAAAAATATTAAATCTAATGTTATTGTTGCTCAAATATATGTTGATGATATTGTGTTTGGATCTACTTCTAACTCTGAAGTGCAGGTATTTGTCCAACAAATGCAACAGGAATTTGAAGTGAGCATGGTAGGTGAACTCACCTATTTTTTGGGTCTTCAGGTGAAACAATCTGATGATATCATATTTGTTTCACAAAGTAAGTATGCAAAAAACTTGGTGAAGAAGTTTGGGCTTGAAAACGCCAAACATACTAATACTCCTATGAGCACAACTTTGAAATTATCCAAAGATGAACAAGGAGTGAAGGTAGATCCTACTTTGTACCGAAGCATGATTGGTAGCTTACTTTATCTTACTGCTAGTCGTCCTGATATCTGTTATAGTGTTGGTGTTTGTGCTCGTTATCAGGGAAATCCCATGGAATCTCATATTTCTGCTGTGAAAAGAATCATTCGCTATGTCAATAGCACTGTTGATTTTGGGATTTGGTTTTCAAAAGACACTAACTCTAATTTGGTGTGCTTTAGTGATGTTGATTGGGTGAGAAATGCAGATGATAGAAAAATTACTAGTGGTGGATGTTTCTATCTTGGAAACAATCTCGTTTCATGGCACAGTAAGAAGCAAAAATGTATCTCTCTGTCAACTACAGAGGCTGAATGCATTGCTGTGGGTAGCTGTTGTACCCAATTATTATGGATGAAACAAATGATGGAAGATTATGGGTTTGATTTGAAAACTTTAACAATTTTCTGTGATAACACTAGTGCTATAAATATTTCAAAAAATCATGTTCAACACTCGCGCACTAAGCACATAGACATTCGTCATCACTTTATTAGAGAGCTTGTAGAAAATAAAATTCTTGTCTTGGAATATGTTGAAAAAAGCAAACAAATAGCAGATATTTTTACTAAAGCTCTTGAGTCGGTCCGCTTTAATTATCTAAGGAAATCCTTAGGGGTTTGTACCATTTAATTTTGTGTTCTTTATGGTTCTTGATATTTTTGCTTTGACTTGATGGACATAATGTTGTTGTTTTTTTTTTGTTCCAGAAGAAAGTTTCAAACTCAAGAGAATTGCTGATTATTATTTTTATTGCTAATTTTTTGGTGCAATGCTTTCATACAGGTTTAGTTCAGGAAAAGATTTTCACTCCTCGTAGAAATATTTTGGTCATTCAATCAGTGTTATATGTGTGCTACCATTTTAAAAAAAAAATGTGTGTACAAGCTCCATTGGAAGAATAGAGCTACATATCTCAATGTGTGAAAGCTGTCACTGAGTAAGTTGGTACTATGTAATTAGGAGTTATGTAGAGGATACACTACCATTGAAAAGGCTACCACTGAGGTAGTGTGACAGCGTCTCCTTTGGTTACAAACACTCAGAAAAAGTCTATTTGACAAATTGGGCAATGTTCCCTGCTTACACTTTCACACACAAATGCTTGACACATTTTTTCGAAAAAAAAACAATTGCATTAAAATAAAATAAAAAATTGGTTTTAAAAAGCTGTTACATACTGATTGAATTTCTTAAAATATTTTTTTGGTGACTGAGTAAATTCCTTTCCTGTGTAACTTGTATGGTCTTATTGCAATAAGAAATTAGCTTGGTAAAATAATATCTATGCATTCTTTCGAGTTTGATTTTTTCATCAGGAACACAGGCAAAGCAGACATGGTGTTTCATACTCTTGACAAAAATATCAAGGTTTGATTTATTTAAAAAAAATAAATAAATAATTCACTAAAAATATTTGTTTCTTTGTCTTGTTTTAATTATATTATTAGACAAAAAATTTTGCCCTAAAAGTGTTAGTTGTTTGTCTTGTGTTTCTTAGTGTTTTGTATTTAATTTTTCTTGTTTTGTTTTTTTTCTTAATTAAAAAAATATATGCATAAATTGAAAAAAAAACATTAAAAATGGGGTAGGGGGGGCATTATTTTTCGGCTGGTCATTTATTTTTAATTATTTTTTTTATTTTATTTGATTTGGGGTGTCCTATTTTCATGGGATTGGTTTTTTTTTTTTTAAACTATTGATTTAATTGCATAATTATAGTGTTTGTTTCCTTTTTATTCTTTTCGGGTAAGTCAATGTTATTTTTTATTTTATGATATTGTGGGAGTTATTGCATTAATTGAAAATCTGGTTTAGGTAACTTCCCACTTTCCCTTTCTATTCCTTCTCTTTATATTTACCCTAACCCACGATCTAATCCTCTCACTCACACTCTTTTCAGTTTTTTTCCCTGTTAATTTTCTCTCTGCGTGTGTGAGTTCCTCTCTAGGGTTTTCAAAGTTTCAAGCTTTTCAATGGAAAACACTAAGAATGCCCGAGGTGGTTCGAAGAAGCATGTTCGTGGTTCCCCGTCTGTCCCAGCTTCTCCTCCGACTACTCCTCCTGCTCTAGCAACCGATGCTCCAGCGCAGGCTTCTGCTCCTGCAAAACATTCTGGGAAATAAAAAACACAGGCGAGAAAAAAGACATTCACTCTGAATTCCCCACCTGTGATAGCTTCTCCAATCGCCTTGACCACCCATGGTCTCAATGGTCATGATGAAATTCTTTCATCTGAAAAATCTTTGTCCAAGTCATCTTCTTCTCAAAAGGGAGGTTCCTCTAGAACAATCTCTAAAAGGGCCATTGTTCCTGTGCCAATGGTGAGTTCTCGAACACGTTCTCAGACCTCCACTCAGAAGCAAACTGAGGTGCTTCGTCCCCATGGTGTTCCCAAAGTCAAGGAAGTTGTTTCTTCATCTCTGGTGAAAATTTTCAAAAATCACCCCCTTCTGCATCTTCTTTAGAATTTGACTCAGAAGAAGAAACTGAGAATTTGGAACAAGAATGAGAGGTTGAATATGATCCTAGTGCAGAATTTCAAGAAAAAGAAAAATCTTTGGGAGATTCTAGTTCTGAAAGTGCTGCATCAAAAGAGGAACCTGCTGTTACAGAACCTGTTGGTGCTGTTACAAAACCTGCTGCTCAAGACAAAAGCAAAGGAAAACGTCCCTTGGTTCCTCCAAAGTCTACTCCTCCTTTGAAAAGGAAAAGACCATCTGGTATCTCTCTTGAAAACTTCAAACCTCATTCACATTATTTTTGCTATAATGATCATGAGAGAGATATGAAATTTTATGAGGCAAGAAACTTTATTGTTGAAAACAATTATAATGTGATTGCTCATAAGCCATTTGGAGTTGTTAGTTTGTTAAAATAAAGGCAGTGGATGGACTCTTTGATTGGCTTTACTGGCTATGTGGATCGAGTTGTGAAGGAATTCTATGCCAACATCACTGATGAGTGCCTAGATGAAAACTCCTTCATGTTTGGCAAAGTGTATGTGCGTGGTTACTGGTATTCCTTTACAGTGAATGATGTGGCTGAAGTTCTTCAATTGCCAATCGGGGTGGAACCATCTGATGTCATGTTTGATCGTCATGAAGTATTTTCTGAACTCACTGGAGACAAGGATGTCGAGCTCACCGATGCTATGCACATCTCTCGACTCACTTATCAACATGCAGTGCTTATGAGGTTTGCCTTGTCCAATTGGTTTCCTTGCTCCAATTTGGTAGATGTTTCTAATGACCTAGTCTTTCTATTATACAAAATCACTACTGGAGCTCAAGTTGATTTGGCTGATCTTATTTGGGAACAAATTATGTCTTTTAGAAAGGGTAAAAAACCCAAACTTAACCTTGTGTTTCCCAATTTGATTTATAAAATCTTATATGCTCAAAGGGAATTGATTCTTGAAAATGAATCAATTAAGCCTCCCACTGTTGGTCAGACATTCAAAATCTCAGAAAAACCCCTCAAGGAAAGTCTTCCAAGAAATCGGGTCGTTCTGCTTTTCCTGGAGTACCAGATGCTTCACCTGCTGCCACAGCTTCAACTTCTGCACCTGCAGAACTGGCAGAAATCAATACTTGTTTGGCTAGGATGGAGAATAGTCAAGGACAGCTTCTCAGGAAGATGGACAACATCATGAATTACGTTCAAAGTGGCTAGGATGGCTGGTAGAATTAATGTTATGTTTTTATTGTTTTTGTTGAACTTTAATGTCTTTTTTTTTTTTTGTCTTTTGTGGTTTTTGGTTCATTTGATAGACAAAAAGGGGGAGTAGTATTATTTTTTTTATTTTTTGGTTTACAACTCTAGACCCTATTTTCAGGGGGAGCTGTTAGTTTGTGGTTTCGTTAAACTTTTTCTATTTAAAAAGTTATCATGTTTTTTGTTATATGTATTAGTAAGCTTTCATGAAGGGGGAGTATTTTTATACTATCATTTTGGATCTAACACTTTTTTTTACAGATTCATCCTTGTTGGTTTTCTCCAAAATATTTTGTCAATCAAAGTGCCAAAGGGGGAGATTGTTAATTCCATTTTTGGCATATTTAATTTGACAATTTATTTTCTTATTATATTCGGCTGTATCTAAATATATATTATTGATATATGTTTTATTTGTTTTAAATAATAAAAGTATAATTGATGACAAACTTTTCTATATTAGGAAAGTTTGCCAAAAATAATGTGGCTTTATTATTATAAAAGCAAATCTTTTTGAGATGTTTTTTTCCAGCTGATTACCTCATTATATCTGACCATATAATTGAGTTTTATTGCATGATCAGGTTATAAAAGGGAAGTCTTGATTCCTACATCAAAGGATGGGTAGTTACCAAATATAGCTCACGATTTTGTAGCTACAGAATCAGGAAATCTTGTCAAATTGGAGAATTCTTTTAGGAAAGTTTCCTTGTGGGCTTAGGTCGGTTTTGACCGTGTATTAGTTGCCCAATATGACTATAATGACTATAAATACTCATATTGGCTGGTAGGTTTTAGTTACCTCTTTTTGTATTTTATTCTTATTTGTAAAAGAGAGTCTTTGTTATGTAGAGGTGAGTGAGTTCGACTCTTCCTTTGTTTATTAGTGTCTTTGTAATTGTTTTGAGTCCTCAAACAGTTCTACAAAGGAGGAGAACAAAGTGCAAACCTTCAGGAGAAGGTTCTTCAAGCCTTCGAGAGAAGGTGGTTCAAGTCTTGCTTCGGGAGGAAGCAAGCACACTTCAAGCAGATCGAAGGGAGTTCATATTCTTGAAGGGTTAGCAAGGTTCATTTGCTAATGTGGAATACATCAAGCTTGCGGCATATAATAAGAGGGAGTCTATTTATGCATAAGTAAAAAACTTTATATTTTTGAGATATTACTAATGAATCTTATCTCTAGGCATGACCTCGTGGACTAGTAGCAATATGCAAGGATTGCTGATACCACGTAAAAAACCTTGTGTGTTTTTATTTTATGCACTTTAGTTCTCTTCTGGTTTTCTGGTATGTAGTTACAACACCTGGTCTATAGCTACAGAATATCTGTTTCAGTACCAACTTAATTATTCCGTATTTAATTAATTGATTAATTAAGTAATAAGTTGATAATTATAAAATACGGAATTTCAGTAGTAACTAGTAAGTTTATATAATATACATATAATTGATGTTTTTTTTGTAATAATATTATTACGAAAATTTGTTAAAAAAATTATTATTACGAAATTATGTAAAAATATATTGTTCATATTAATTTTGAGTTGTATAAAAATTTATATGTTGTTCACTCTGGATTTTTATTCTAGGTTTGTCCCGGGTTATGTTAAATTTTCTATATGAACACTTAACGTGACAATATATGATTGGTCACGTTTAATTATTTTTAAAAATTTATTTAAAAATTAAATAAATATCATTTAAAATCTAATAAAAAATTGTTTAAAATGATTATTTTAACTAAATTAAAAGTCAAAATTAAATAAAGTAAAATTTAAATAAAAAATTATCCTAAAATCAAAATTTAATTCAAGAAATTTACAAATCTAGATTATCCCCAAGAACTTTTCATTCAATCTCACGGATAGAACAACAAATCAATCCCAGTTGCAAGATATTGACACAAAGCATTCTAAAATAGACTTTCTTTTCAAATTCTCACACAACTAAACTCACAGATTTTCCTTTCAAAATTTACAAACAAAAAATTTCAAATCAATCCCAGATCTGTTCATCCCCATCCAACATCCACCTAGCAACCCAACCCTTCCCGTCGTCGACGATCTTGCAACCCCAACCCTTCCCGTGTGGCGTCACAATCGAAGGTCACAGTCAGAGCACCCCACTCTCTCCCGCCCGTTCTTTCCCATCCTGAACCCAGAAGCTCACCTGCGAAAAAAAAAGAACAAGAAGAAGAGGGGAAGCAAATTTCACTAATGTTGTTTTAATTCAAAGATTCAAAACCCAACAATTTTCACAAACCCAAAACTGCCGTTACCACATTCAACAACAGAATTTAAAAAAAAAAAAAAGACCTGAAATTAAACTAGTTCTAACCCAAAATAAGCCCCATCCCTTGTCGGAGCTAAAACCCCAGCAATGCAGTCACCTCGCCACAACACAAAACTGATGTCTTCTTCGTGTAACACACAGAATGAAGCTTGGAGGGAGATAACTTTTAAGCGGAGCTGGGACTCGAAGAGGCCATGGCTTGGTGAAGCTTCTCAGCGGTGGAGACTGGTGAGTCGAAAGAGTGATGCGGCAGTGACGATAATAGTAGTGGTTGTACGAGTGGCTGCATTTTTTTAGGTTGAGAGACGTTGAAGAGGGTAAGAAAAAGCTGAAGAACATATTTTAGTAGGGATTTCGATTTTTTTTAAATGTTTAATCAGATTTATGCTTCATTTTTAATTAGGTTTTAAGGTTTCACTTTTATGTTTCAAAATAGTTTTTTAATTAATTTAATTTAATACTTTTTATGTATATTTAATAAATTATTATTTTTTAATTTAAAAAAATTTAAATAGAATTTTTAAATATGAATTTTTAAAATTTAAAAAAATTAAATCATTTTTTTAATAGCTAAATGATTTTTTAAATAAAAAATTAAAAAAAATATTGATTTGGATCAATCAGAGACTAGAGTTGTAAATACGGGCCGGGCTTTTGAGCACGGCACGAAACCGGCATGAGCCCGGGAGGCACGAGCACGACACGGCACGAAAAAATATGGGCTTGGGCCGGCACGGCACGAAAAAATATGGGCTTGGGCCAGGCACGGCACGACATGGGCTTAGCACGGCACGACACGACAAGTCCGAAGGCACGACACGAAAGCACGAACAAACTAGCACGAAAGCACGACACGATAAAAAACCCGATATTTTGACATTAATAATCATAATAAATTTTTATTTGTCAATAATTAATAAATTAAAATGATAATATATGTCTTATTTTTCTCAATATTTATATTTTTATAATTATATTAATTTATTTTAAGATTTGTTAGTTAAATTTTTAGCATTTATTAGTAGGTATTAAAATTCTAATAATTATCTTTGATATAATTTTGTGTAAAATATTATTAAAAAGAATATAAAAATATCTAAAATTATAATTTAAACAAAGAAATGTATTTGGTTTGGTGGTAAGTCCATTGATGGTTAAAGTGGAGGTGGAGGGTTCAATTCTCCATCCTCACATTTTTTAGCAAAAAAAAAGTGGGTCGGCTCGACTTGGGCCCGACACGGCACGACATGGGCCGGGCCCATGGGCCGTGCTGGGCCTACTCTTTCAAAAATGGGCTGGCCCCGCCCGGCCCGAATTTATTGGAGGCATGAAAATGTGGGCCTGGCCGGGCCGGCCCACATTTACAGCTCTATCAGAGACTGTCGTGTATGCATTTTGTTTAACCCAAATTTGGACGTGGTGACGTGACATTTGAAGAGGACATGTGATAGTAAACGACATCAAATTATGAGAGCTAGTCGATATAAGATAGCTGCTCGAGTAGACATCATTAGTGCGAAGAGTTGCAGTCAGCTTTGTCCTAGGTTGAAAACTGATTGAAGTGTTATGCTCGAAGAGAAGATAAATGGTAACGTCTCATGATGCTGCTCGAAGATGGACCTGCTCAAAGGGCAACTTATTTAAACCCAGAGATCCAGATTTCGCGAGATATTACAAAATATCCTAAGATATTTATGTAATTGATATCTGAATGTATTTTCCTAGAAATATTTAAATTTGTAATCAATTTTAACAATCCCACACTAAACGTGTAGAGCCTAGGTTATTTTGTAAGGGCACATAGCTCACTAAGAGACTCTATAAATAGAGATCTCTCACAGTCATTATCTCGAAGTTAAAATCATAAGTTCTAAAGCGCACTTTGTTAGGGTTTTTTTCCCTAAAAGTATGTAGAAATACATTTTGATTTATTTAAATAAAATTACATTTTTATTATATTTGAATGTTATAATTATTATTTGAATAATTTATATAAATATCAAGAAAATTTCATATTCATTTATAAGGATATGATCTTATATTAGTACAATAGAATTAAGATCGTATACAATGGATAAAATAGTTAGTAACATATTAAAGTTAGGAATCTTTAATGAACGGTTACCATTATGGTTTACCAAGCATACAAGATGCAAGTAGTCTAGATTTAGATTACTGACGTGGATAGATTTATTATGCAATTAAATGATTATATGCATGATTATGTGAGTTATATTATTATATGATGATAAATGCATGCATGTGAGTCCACTTTTCATTGTAAAGGGTATCTTGGTAATTTGGCTCGTTGAGGGCATATTTGTATATTTTCATGCATGTTAGGGATTTACGAATGAGGCCTCATTATTATGTGGATATGTTCGAGCTATTCGGCATGAGACGATCTTAGAATGCAAGTTAGCGGTTTGGTCATAACGGGGTTATTTATCGGGCTCGTGGTGAGTCTCAGGGTAATTTGATGATTAGTACATTACCAGGAATTAAAAGGTAATGGGAATTGATTTATTTATTATTGGCGAATATTGGGAATAACGAGAATTTCAGGATGTTAATTATGATTAACGGGACAGACGGGAAATTACGATTTTGCCCTGGGTGGCTGTTAAGGAAATAAATTAGACATGGGGGCATTTTGGTCATTTGACCTTATTAAATTGGAAGGTTGTAGAGAATAAGGCAGCAAAAACAGAGTTCTTCTTCCTCTTCTCTCGATCATCTTCTTCCCTCTTTTCCTTTGAATTTTTGAAGCTTAGTTTGAGGGTTCAAGCTAGGAGATCAAGGCTTGAAGTTCTAGGCTAATGTTCAGCCATTGAAGGGAATGCAAACCTGAGATTTAGGTAAGAATTCAGCCATGAATTTTCTGGTTTTTGCTTTGTTTTGAAGTTAGTTTGTGAGCTAGAACTTTTGATTATATAAGTGGTTATTTGATGAGGTTTTAAATGGTTTAAAGCTTAGGTTTTGTTGGTTGAATGTTGGGTAAGTTGTGGTAATGTTTGGATGCGATTTCTGGGTTGATTTGATAAAGGTTTGTGGCTGGTTTTAAGGGAGAAATGGCAGGGGTGCTGTGTTCGTGGGGTCAAGCCGCGACCCGCCCCTAGTACCCAGCCAGAGTGCTCTCTGACTTGGGGGCATGCCGCGACTCACTAGGCCAAGTCGCAGCCCGCCCCTTCCTTGAGGAGTTTTCAAGGGCTTAGGCCCGGGGGTTCAATTCCTAAGGCTCGAGATCGAATCTACTAACCATTTTAGTACGATGCGAGGTACCGAGATCGAGGTTTAGACCATGAACCTTTTATGATTTATTTTATTAATGGAATTCCATATTTGGTTATGACTAGGTGACCAATAAGGGACCAAATGATTGATTTTTCTCAATGGGTCATTCTTTTATTATTTCACGCTCGAACCAGAGGTAAGAAAACTACACCCAGTATGTGACATGCATGGTTATTGATGAGGCATGTTGAGTAATCTATATATGGACATTGATTGCATATTAAAAGCTTAGCAGTCTTGCTTACTTGTGAGTGGTATTGAATTATTAGTTAGAACCAACAATGGTGTCAGTATTGACTGTGAAGCTGTGACTTATTAGTCAAGTTCGGTAGTGGTATTGAGCACTGGTCATATGGAATTGACCTATGAGTCAAGAACAGTATTAGCGTGTTTAACGCAAGCCAAAAAGGTTAGATCTAATCGACATAAGCATGAAATGCTTGACCGACCTTAAGTTCGATGAAAACAAAAGTGCTTGTCTAGTCTAAAGGCTAGTTACTTAGAGCCAGAGCCAAAAGGCTAAGGTGACTGATACGTCACATAGCTTAGGGAGCGGATCCCCAGAAATGGACTTATTATCCATCTATTTAAGGAGCAAAACCCTAGAGATGGATTTACTAGTCATCTATACAGGGAATAAATCCTTAGAGGTTGACTTATTAGTCACCTGCACAGCGTGTGACTTGATAGTCACTTATCTGATTAGGGCTACAAGCCCCAACATGATTGCTAGAATCATTATTAATAATCACTTGTCTGATTGGGCTGCAAGCCCCAGAATGATTACCATAATCATTTATTGATTAGCAAGGCATGGCGCAACCATCAACTGCAAACGTAAGAAAGTGACGTTCGAGACTTCTGACGGTTAGAGACTATGTTTTATGGGAAAGGTTTCAGGTCTACGTACACTGCTTATTTCGTCACTCAAAGCTCAGAAGATGATAGAAAAAGGATGTCAAGCATTCTTAGGTAGCGTCACGGATATGGTCAAGGAAACACCACTAAAGGTTGGAGACGTGCACATTGTAAAGGAATTTCCAGAGGTATTTCCTGACGACTTACCAAGGTTGCCACCGACTCGGGAAATTGACTTCACAAACGAACTAGTACTGGGCACCGAGCCTATCTCTAAGGCACCATATCGGATGGCACCTACCGAACTCAAGGAGTTAAAGACGTAGTTACAAGAACTCCTAGACTTGAGTTTCATTAGACCGAGCCATTCGCAATGGGGGGCACCGGTTCTATTTGTGAAGAAGAAGGACGGGAGTATGCGGATATGCATAGATTACCGCGAGCTGAATAAGATGACAATTAAGAACAAGTACCCGCTACCCCGGATTGATGACTTGTTTGATCAATTCCAAGGAGCGACAGTGTTCTCAAAGATTGACTTACGGTCCGGGTATCATCAGCTCAAGGTACGGGAAGAAGACATTCCTAAGAGAGTTTTTTAGAACTCGTTATGGGCATTACGAGTTTCTAGTCATGTCTTTCGGTCTTACCAACACTCCAGCCGCATTTATGGACTTAATGAATAGGGTATTTAAGGACTACTTGGACAAATTTGTCATAGTATTCATCAACGATATCTTGGTGTACTCAAAGGATAAAGTCGAGCATGAGGAACATTTAAGATTGATCTTGTTACGACTAAAGGAGCATCATCTATACACTAAATTCAAGAAGTGCAAATTTTGGCTTTCACAGGTAGCATTTCTCAGCCACATAGTATCCAAGGACGGAATTATTGTAGACCCATCTAAAGTAGAGGCTGTGAAGAATTGGCCAAGACCAAAGAATGCGTTAGAGTAAGAAGTTTTCTGGGACTAGCAGGTTATTATCGGAGGTTTGTAGAGGGTTTTTCTAAGATAGCCACTCCACTTACCAACCTGACCCGGAAGCAGCAAAGGTTCAACTGGACGGATAAGTGTGAAGAGAGTTTCCAGTTGCTTAAGGATAAGCTATGCTCAGCACCAATACTTTGTGTACTGGCACCCAACGACAAGTTTGTAGTCTACTGTGATGCGTCGAAGCAAGGATTGGGTTGTGTGCTGATGCAGAATAACAAGGTGATAGCCTACGCCTCAAGGAAATTGAAGGAGTACGAGCAACGCTATCCAACTCACGATATGGAGTTGGCAGCGGTGGTCTTTACATTAAAAATCTGGCGCCATTATCTTTATGGAGAACGATGTAAGATTTATACGGACCATAAAAGTTTAAAGTATTTCTTCACGCAAAAAGAGCTCAACATGAGGCAGTGCAGGTGGTTAGAACTAGTAAAAGATTATGACTGCGAAATTTTATACCACCCTGGAAAGGAAAACTTAGTTGTTGATGCGCTAAGTAGGAAGAATTATGGAAATCTAGCAGCGTTAGCTGGAATAGAAAAGTCGCTACAGCAAGAGCTGATCAATGCTGGAATAGAAGTAGTCATTGGTAAATTAGCTAACTTGTCCATCCAGACAAATCTGTTAGAAGATATACGGATTGGGCAAGGGCATGATGACACGTTAGTAGCACATATGGATGCAGATAGAGAAGGGAAGGCCACAGATTTCTCAATATCAGGTCAAGGTTTATTGAGATATAAGGATTGGGTATGCGTGCCAAATAATCAAGGGATTAAGGTGAAGATTTTAGAAGAAGCACACAATACCCCATACTCAGTTCACCCAGGGTCGACCAAGATGACTCAGATCTTAAGTTAATGTATTGGTGGCCAGGAATGATGAAGGATATAGCGGAGTACGTGTCTAAATGTTTGGTATGCCAACAAGTGAAAGCAAAACATCAGCGGCCTGCAGGCTTATTACAACCACTTCGCATTCCATAATGGAAATGGGACGACATAGCCATGGATTTTGTGACGGGTTTGCCTTGAACGAATAAGCAACACAACTCGACTTGGATAGTAATAGATAGATTAACCAAGTCAGCTCATTTCCTGCCTATCAAGACTTCCTATACAACAGAACAATACCCAGACATTTATGTCCAAGAAATAGTAAGACTGCATGGAATCCCTAAGACAATAGTGTCCGATAGAGGATCGGTGTTTACATCGAGATTTTGGGGAAGCTTGCAGCAAGCCATGGGTATCAAGTTAAGTCTTAGTACAACATTTCATCCACAGACCGATGGTCAGTCCGAGCGTACCATACAAATTTTAGAAGATATGTTGCGCGCTTGTGTACTTGATTTCAGAGGATCATGGAGTAAGTATTTGCCACTGATAGAATTCTCCTACAACAATAGCTACCAGTCAACAATCGGGATGGCGCCTTATGAATTGCTTTATGGAAGAAGGTGTCGATCGCCGCTACATTGGGATGAGGTAGGAGAAAAGCAACTACTTGGACCCGAAGTTGTTAGAGAAGCTCAGAATGCAGTAGTGCTGATTAAAAAACATATGCTCGCTGCTCAGAGTCGTCAGAAAAGTTATGTGGATGCCAAGCGGCGTGATGTGGAATTCAAAGTCGGAGATCAAGTCTTCTTAAGGATATCTCCTATGAAAGGTGTGAAGCGGTTCAGGAAGAAAGATAAGCTTAGTCCTAGGTTTATAGGTCCTTTTGAGATATTGGACAAAGTGGGAGCAGTTGCATATAGATTAGCCCTACCGCCAGCTCTAGCAGATAGTCACAATGTGTTCCACATCTCGATGCTGCGTAGATATGTGTCAAACCCATCTCACATCCTCAAGTATGAGACGATAGCACTCCAGAATTACTTGAGTTACGAGGAACAGCCGGTTAGCATCCTAGATAGAGGGATGAAGGAATTCCGGTCTAAGAGTATTCCGATAGTCAAATTCCTATGGAGAAATAGTTCTGAACGAGAGGCAACGTGGGAGTTGGAGGAGGACATGCAAGCTCGGTATCCGAAATTGTTTGGTAAGTAAATTTCAGGGACAAAATTCTTTGTAGTAGGGGAGAATTATAGAGTCCCAGAATGTTTACTTAGTTAGCTAGTTACTGGTAGTTGTAGTATTTTAGATTTCGTGGATTTTGGTTCAAACAGGGACTTAGTTGGAAACTCATATCAACAATTATGGATTTTATAAGTTTAACCTATAGTTTAAGAATATTAATTATAACATAAGGTTTGATTAATATTGCTGGTCCTAGATATATTATTTATTATAACCTAAGGTTTAGATAGAGCCAATAAGAACATGAAACTTGTCATGTGCATGATTATTAAGGAATTAAGTATTTTAATGATAAAAAAAGAAATAGAAGCCTTAGCACCTACCAAAAACTGTTAGGGTCGTATTTTGACCCAGTCAAAGTAGTTATCCAACTTAAATTATGCTGAAAAAGTGCAATTAGGTGTTTAAAATATTCACGTATGCCGATATATCGCAGATAGGAGCTGATATATCGCTTGAGGAAGGATACAGAAACACGTTGATGATGCTAGAACGAACGAACGGAGGCTCGAGATTAGGGCAGAGCCGATATATCGCCCTTAGTAATATTTTTTTTTAATTTTTGTTTTTAATTTTAAAATTAAGCCTTAACTACTTAGACCTACCTCTGAACGATTTGACCGAGTCTTAAGCCTCTGATTGACGAATATTCAAATATTTTTCAATTATATTCATTATTTTTATTCAAATCAAAATGAGGTTAGTTTCACTTCTTACTTCTATAAATAGGACCTAACCCAGCCCTTCCTCTCACTCTTCAAGCTGTGATCAGAGACTCCAAGGTGCTAGTGCTACCATAGAGTGATAAACACTTGGGTTGGGAAAAAGCTTTTCAATTCTTAAGCTTTATAAAATACTTCGGAAGTGAGGATTAGGGTATTTCAGTATTGAAGTTAGACCAATCCTTAAGGTCAACTAAGGTACTCTTATTCTTTAAGTCCAGTTCTTTAAAACTCTTTAGTTTTCTTTAGTTCCTTTTATTTAGATCCTAACTTTTGATATTAGTTTTTGATTAGGTTCTTGAAACTTAAAGATCATTCTTGGTAAGTTTCTTTTGAAGGTTTAGTTTACACATTTATTCTTTACTCTTTAGGAATACTCACCATTCTTATTGTTGGTTTTAGGAGTGTTCCAAGTCCCGCATTTGTTCTCAAATAACCCGGTTTTGGTAAGGAAAATAGGATAGTTATTATATGCTTATATGTTATGATTATGCTATAATATGTTATGTTATGATATGTTGTTATATGTTATGATATATATGTTTTTGGGGTTTATAGTTGCTTCAATAGCAAACCCTATTACTTTTATGTTTCTCGGGGCATATAGTTGCTTAGCTAGCAAACCTCAATGTATTTTGAGGCTTATAGTTGCCTAGCTAGTAAACCCCAATGTTTACCATGTACATTGGTTAGAATTATGATATATGTTTTATAGTATATGTTTTTATAGTCGTATGTTTATGTGTTTATGTGTTTATGTTATATGTGTTAGTAGATTTTCCTTGCTGGGCATTAGGCTCATTCCTTTTTCTTTTAGTGTGATGCAGGAAACTAGATACGGAGGCGAAATGATTCTTGGGGGCTTGACTTGTGTATCGAGGACGAATGAAATGAATGGGCTGCGAGTCGATTGAGGATGACGTTATCTTTAGTTTTTTTTTTTAAATTATGTTTCTATGTATTTTTCGCATTTAGTTTTGTAAACAATTTTATTTAGTTTTAAAATTATGTTTTATGTTTTAAACAATGGGTACCCATACCCAAATTCTATTTTACTTTGTAATTTCCACAATCTTATGTTGAAGTTTTAATAAAGTTGTCATTATTTATTATGTATATGTTCTTCAAAGTAATAGCTATATTTAGTAGTTCTAATGGTTCAATGTCTTAGAATAGTTGGGTCATTACACATATATAGAACGTTTACTCACAGTATCCATGAGAAACCTTAAACACCTATCAAACTTGAATTGGACTTCATCTGCAATGAAGAAGTAATCAAATCCACTCGCATAGGGGGTTGCAATGATCAAAACTCCCCTGTGATGTGATAATGAAAGTGAAAAGAAGGAAGTTAGAGTAGTTAGACAGAAAGTAGAAATGAAAATGGATGAATTAGATTAGGGACTGACTTCTCACTTCTCAGATAGGCGTTCAAGAAACAAATGGTAGGCGAGCTGAGGTGCAACACCAACAAATATACCCCCCACAAAATGAACAATGCACTTGGTGGTATGAATTTAGGTTTCAGAACCCATGCTCCTTGCTTGGTGAAGCACTTGTATAAATAATTATATGATTAAAATTTAAATAAAATTACCACCTAATATAAAAATACTATGTCGTCCGAGTACGAGCTCATGACGAGCCAAATATCAAACACTAATTAGATGCCTATGCCAATGCTTTCTTCTACCCCGTGATGAGCTCATCTTCAGACTATATTGTCTCTTATCATAAGAAAATGATATGCAAGTAATTCAAGAACAAGCTCATCATAGACTAAATGTCAAGCATCCATTGGATATGCCAATTCCTTCAGCCTGGGGAAATTGGCAAGAATAACTTAATGCAAAACTAAAATTTGCAGAATGACTTTTTCTTTTTTAATAAATTTTGAAAACAAAGCTGATGTGGCACTTATAATATGAAATTAACATAGTTTATATAACTTAAAATTTCTTCTTTGTTGCTTCACTAAAGCACAGTAAAACCATTTTTGCTTAACTTAAAAATGAGCACTAACTTTATATATATATTTTGGTTTAATTTTGCAGCAGAGCTTAACTTAAAGAACTACGTACTAAGCTTTGAGCTTGTATTGATGTTGGTTGTTCCCCACTGGTATGATATGATCCTTCAATACTACTGGTCATATACTTTATATATATATATATTTAATTTTTATTACTTGTTTTCTTATAATAATTTATGTGAGTTTTTATCCTGTGGGTAAGCTACCATTTATAATGATGATATTCTCTGCTCTTTTCAACAAAAACTTGTATTAAAATGGTATTTTGCTCATTTGTAATACCCAATTTGAGTGCTGAGAGTTTTGTGGAAGGTATTATCGGATATGCAGATCAAATATTTTCTCCTTTTGTTTCAGAAAAATTTGGGACTACTTGGTTAACAATCTAAGGCCTACATTTTGCAATACTTAAAAGAATCAAGGTATTATTGTTGAGACAAGCTAATGGTCTTATGCTCTTTATTGTTTTCTTTTTTATTTAAAAAGGCTTTTGTGTATGCTGACAAAGAACACATTCTGAATGATGATTCTTCATTTTTATTCAACACTGTTAGTTTCGACTATTCTTTTCCTTAGTCCCTATAACAATATGATAACCATATATACCTGAAAATTAATATATAAAAGCTTTTTTTTTTTTACTTATTGTATCATTTAATTTTAATTTTGTATTAATCTTTTAGGCATTGATTAAATTCTTTAGGTTGTGGATCGAATTGGCAAGGAGCATTGCAAAGTTAATTAACTTGATTACTAATTGCATGAGGTACGGAAGTATGTTCTCTTAACTTTTTTTTATTCATATCATACAAATGTTAGAGGAGTTTGAATATCTTAAATATTCATTCGTAGAGAAGTAGGTTCTGAGATTAAAATTGTGTGTTGCGATAATAACGGAAGGTTGAAAAATTGTGTATCTTAGAGAAGTAGGTTCTGGAAAAATTGTGTGTGTGTTGTAGTGGTATAAGGAAGAAAACTTATTGTGTGTTGTATGAATTTTTTTACTTGGTATTGATAGATGGTTAGGTAACTTTTATATGGGAAAAGATGTCAGCTTTTATCTAGAATTATGTATTATCTTCTTACAAATAAATTGTGTTTGCTTGAATTGGTTTGATTATATTGATAGATATCTCGCCTGGGGTGTGAATAAGGGTAGTTTTCATGTCCCCAACCTTAGGGTTTGAATAATAAAATATCATACATATGAGTTGTGATTAGCTTTTTTATATCTATGCTTATGATATGCAGATGGATAAAACTTGGATCCCTCTTAACAGGTTAGCAAATAAAATTATATAGTTTAAGTTTAAGTTTACGTTTTGGTATTTTATTATTGAAGTATCCTTCAAAATTTTAGAGCTACAAAGGAATATGAGAGAAAAGCTAGGGAGTTTGTGAAGACTGCAGTAATGAATGCCGGTTTTCTGAGTAAGATTCTTTGTCCATGCAACAAATGTCAGAATCTAAGACATCAACTTTCAGATGAAGTTGTAGAACACTTAGTTTTGTACGGCATGGACAAATCATACAAAATATGGTTTCATCACGAGGAAGATCTAGTTCAAAGTAGCACGACAAAGACAAGTTCTACATATAATTTATTTCGGGTTGTTGGAGTATGTTCAAGTAATGTCAATGATTTGGATGATGATAACAATGATGATGATTTTGATAGTCTATTAGGAGATGCTGAATCTCCATTGTATGAAGGTTGTTTGAAATACACCAAAATTTCATCCATCGTTGAGCTATACAATCTAAAAAAAAAGCATGGATTCTCAGATGTTGGCTTTTGTGAGATGTTGGAGATGATCAAAGCAATGTTGCCAAAAGATAATCTCCTACTAACATCTATGTATGCAATTAATAAGTTTCTTAAGATGTTTGATCTGAACTATAAGCATATACATGCTTGTGTGAATGATTATTGCTTGTTTACAAAAGAAAATGCTAATGCCCAAGTGTGTCCCACCTGTCAATATCAAAGATGGAAGCAAAATGAACACACAGGAGATTCTACAAGGGCAACCTGCAAAATTGTTAAGATATTTTCCTATTACACCAAGGTTTCAAAGGATGTTCAGAAATGAAGAGACAATTTCATGCTTAAAGTGGCATTCAACTAATAAAAGAATGGATGGGAAAATGAGCCACTCGGTAGATTTAGAGGCTTTGGATGCAATTAATGAGAGATGGCCAGATTTTTCAATTGAGTCGTACAACCTTTGACTAGGACTTGCTGCTGATGGGATCAACCCTTACAAAAATATGAGTTCTACATATAGGTGTTGGCCAATAATGCTTGTTGTATACAATTTTCCACCTTCATTGTGCATGAAGAATGAATTCACATTTCTATCTATGTTGATTCTTGGACCACAACAACCTGGGAATGACATAGATGTTTATTTGGAGCCCTTAATAGATGAGTTACTAGAATTATTGAAAGGTGTTTATACATATGATGCTTATACAAGGAAGTTTTTTAATTTAAAGGCCATGCTGTTATGGACCATAAATGATTTTCCAGCTTATGGAAACTTAGCTGGATGTGCGACTAAAGGGAAGTATGGTTGTCCTATATGTGGAGAGAATTTAAATGTTGTTTGGTTGAAGCATAGTAAGAAGATGTCTTTTTGCAATCATATTCGATTTCTTCCACAACATCACCCATATTGAAAGATGAAATTTACAACTGCTAGGGCAAGGGAAATAGCACCACAATGTCCAACTATATTAACAGGTGTTGAAGTAGCTGAGCAGTTAAGTGAATTCACTAATGATTTTGGAAAAGGTAGAAAGAGGGGTCGTGATTCAAAGTTTGATAAAGGATGGAAGAAAAAGTCAATTTATTTTAGGCTCCCTTATTGGGAGAACTTGGTTGTTCGTCACAACTTAGATGTTATGCATGTTGAAAAAAATGTTTGTGAAAGCATTCTTAACACATTGTTGGATTGCAAAGGAAAATCTAAAGATCATTACAACTCGAGATTAGATTTGATAGAGATGGGCATTATGACTCATCTCCACCCATGTGAAGAAGAAGGAATTACTCGTCTTCCTGCTGCAGCTTACACTTTGTCAAAATCATATAAGAAGTTTTTTTGTAGGCAAAATATGATTTACATAAAGATTGGCAAAAGAAGATGTGCTTTGAAATGATGGCAGACCTATGGAGATCTGCAAAATCTAGACTAGTCAAGGATATTATTGATGCTAAAACTGAGAATGAACAACTAGCATTAAAGCGAGATTGCATAAAAAGTGATGTAGAATGGAGGGTGTTTGTTAATCAAAAAACGAGTAAAGAACATATGGTAAGATTTGAAATAAGTGATTGAATATTTAAGTAGAGATCAAATTATTTTTTTTTCCTAATGTTGGTTTCTTATTAAATAGGCTATAAGGGCCAAATTTCAAGAGAGGAGAAAGAAAAGTGTTCCACACACCTTAAGTCGAAGAGCATATGCTCAAACAATCAATGATAAGGTTACAATTAATATTTTTAGTGAATATATTTTGGTTCTTATTTTTAGTCTTTATTTTATATTCTATATTTTTGTATTGTGTAGACAAAACAAACTGAAGGGGGAAAAGTAACTAGGATCGATGCTTTTCGGAGAGTCCATACCAAGAAGAATGGTGAACCAATCAACCAAACAACATCTGACGTTATTTTGAGTATTTATTATCTAATTTTGGATATTTATACTTGTTCACTATTATTGTACATTAGTTGTACTAATTTATATGTAGGAAGAATTGGCTAAAATTATATGCGAATACCCAAAATCTAGAACTACAAACAATACCGATGAGGATGCATTAAACAAATTATTTGGTAATCCAAAATCTGGGCACTTAATCAGACAAGGAAGGGGGGTAACAAGGTCAAAATTAATTGTTGTTAATATGTGGAAAGACAAGATGACATTGTTGGAAGAAGAGCGGCTAAATATGAAGATTCAAATTGCTGAAATGTTGAATCTACTTAAAGGACACTTGGTAACAATTCTTTCTCGCACTTATATAACTAAAAATTAGTATTTTTGAAATGAAACTTATCTTGTTGTTTATATTTAGGGCGGTAGAGCAACAACAAGTGAGGGGTAGTCCTACAATATTCCACAATCCAACAATATTCCCTTCTCCTAAGGTAAATCTTCAAATTATTTTCTTTCTTTTTAAGGAAACAAATACAACAACTAATATACTATCTTCAAAATTAATTTTGCAGAGTGTTGGAGTTAAAAATGGCCATAACTTTACAGAATCAAGGAATGCTTGCTACTTGCTCGATTGGTCAGATGCAATTATTGCTGAAGGTCGTTGGGCTTCTAGTGATCCTAACTTAGAGGTGCACGAAATTCCTCTTGGAGAAGATTTTATGCGTGTATGGGTTGATGTTGCTATTGTGCCTGGTGCTTATTTATTTCGTCCTAACTATGCGATGCTTACTATACGAGAAGCTGTTGGTTCAACAGTTGCATGGCCTTCTCAAAAGGTTATTCCAAGAGGTATTTATTTGGTTATTTGATTATATAAATGCTTGTTCAACATTAACCGATAGGCAATCCAAGATTATGATAGTATTATTTGATTGATTTGATAGGGAAGAAGAGAAAGACAAAATGATAATGGGGCCAATTTGAACTAATATTATGCACCATTTAATTAAAGTTATAAGGTCACTTGAGTATAGATAGTTGTAGTAATGTGTGTAATATAATAACTTGTTTATTATTCAAACTCAATTATTGTAAATTTGGTTATGCATCATGATATTATTGAGTATTTTAGATGAATGATATGATATTTCATGACCTCATTAGATTTTCTTTTATGTTTTATTTACCAGACTCAATAAGTGAAGTGCAAAAGAAAATCTAATTTGGAAGGCTTTTTTGTGCTGACATTTGGAAGATCTTGAATTCCCACCTTTACTTTTGAAAATGCAACTGTTTACGACTATTTTGTTGACTATTGTGAGACTGTTTTGTTTATGTTAATTAGGTAGTGTTGAATATCTTAAGACTTTTGGATTGTTTTTTAGATAATCTTGAATGTATTTTGACACTATTATTTAGTTATATGTGTTATGAACCATATAATTGGTACTCAAAAATATATTTGTACAATGTTAAGGGTGTCTTAAGTATATTAAATGAAGCGGGTTTGAATTAAAGCAATACAAAATAATTATAATGTATAGGTTTATATAATAATAATTCAAGTTTATCCAAATATTAGAATAATACAAAAAATGAGTTATTGTATCTTTTACAATAACACTGGTTTATAAGCATAAAATTATGTTATGCAAACTATTTTGTATAATGTAGAAAGTGTGTTATTATAAAGTGTATCATAACACTACTTTATAAGTACAAAAAAGTGTTATATAATCTATTTATAAATAGCATAATGAAATACTTATCTAACTATTAAAATAACACAAAAAAAGTGTTATCGTAAGCTATACCATAACACATGTCTATAACTATGGAAAAGTGTCATGCAAAGTGCTCCGACCTACTATAACATCGCTTTCCTTAACACATCAAAAAGTGTTATGGTATATATTTGATAATACTTTTTTGGTCTTATTAAAAGTATTTTTTCTTGTAGTGAACGGTCTTGGACTAACCAAGGCGTTACAATATATATCTTGGTAAATGTGCTATATATAATAGTAATTATATATGATGGGACCGATATGAATTAACTATCTTTATAAACTTACCGTTTGCTATAAAGATTTAATTCTTATCATAATAGATGATCATTTGTAGACCTGTCTAAATCCTGAGTAGTCATGAACTCCTATTGTGTTTATTGGATCTTTTGATTAATTTGTTAAGGTCTCTTGATATAATGAGGCTAGTGACTTTTGTTTTGGAGATTCAATATCATGAATGGTTGGGAACATGATTTACAATAATGGAATTCATGCTTTCATAACAGATCGAATATTGGTTCTTTTAAGGGTTAATTCTAAAATTGAAAAGTTATTGAGCTCATATCTATAATTGGATTATAGATTAATTATTCGCTAGTGAATTAATGGCACTTTAGGAACAATAGGTAATTAGAAGGGTAAAACGGTAATTTTGACCAGCTCTAATTAACGAACCAATAAATGGAGGACATACCTACATTTATTGATTATATCAATGAACTACAAGAGAAAAATCTATAAATATAATTCTATAAATACTTAGAGTTCAATTCCATATTTATAGTGGAGTAATCATGGAATTAATAAATAAGATTATTATATTAAAGAGTTTAATTAATAATCTGGTTTATTGGAGCTTCGTATTATAGGTCCATGGTCCCTAGGTGACCTCTGTCCTACATTGTCAAGGGTATGGATGTCATAAGGAAGATTTATAGAGAGAATGACTAATAAGTCAATGCCAGGATATGGGACTGATAAGTCATCTCGGTCCCTTAGACTTATCCTCTGTATAAGCGTACCTGACACTGACCAGCACTTCACGTGTTAAGGCCGTTCTTGACTAATAAGTCAATGCTAGGATGTGGGACTAATAAGTCACCCCAGACCCCTTACTCCTATCCTCTGTTTAAGCATATAATGCGCTGACCAGCACTCAACGTGCTAAGGCCGTTCTTGACTAATAAATCAATGCTAGGATATGAGACTAAAAAGTCACCCCAGATCCCTTAGTCATATCCTTCGTTTGAGCGTACTTGGTGCTTCTGGTTAGCCTAACCAAAACGACCAGCGCTCAACGCTATTGTCATCCTTGACTGATAAGTCAAGCCATCTCAATAAGATAATGCAAACAGGCATATATCATATGTCAAATATCTAGATACAAAGCATTCAGTGTACTTAATCAATAATCACAAGCATAATCATAATCATGCATCACATGTACAACATACTGGGTGGAGTTTTCTTACCTTTGGTCCAAGCACAGGTTACCAATAAATAACCCTCGAGCACGATCCCATTTCCAAGACCCTAGTAATAACCTAGTCCTTACCATAATATATAATCCCATTAATAATGAGCGAATAAAGGCTTCCGGACCGAGTCCTAGCCTCCGGGACGTCGAACTCTACTAAACCGGGTAGTAGGATCGATCCCAAGCCCTTAGGTTTAAATTCCCAGGACTAAAACCCACTTTTGGCTAAAGCTGCCTAGGCATGCCGTGACATGCCCTTAAGGGTCGCGGAATGGACCCCAGAAAAAAACTCCCTTGTTTGAATTTCAGGACACGGGCCGCGGCATGCTCGTAAGGGTCGCGGCATGCCCCCCTGTCAGAACTGCCTCAGTGCCTCGGGTTCACACAAGCCGTGACGCCCAAGAACAAGGCTGCGACATGACCCCGTGAACTCAGAAATCCCTGTTTTTCCTCAGCCAAAACCTTACAAAAATCATCCCAATCAATACCCAAAACCATAATTCAAACCCCCAAACATTAACACCCTCAAAACCCAAGCTTAACTTCAATCAAAACCTCTACCAAAACTCAAATCCAAGACCTGGAGCCTCAAAGCTCAAGAACACAAAAACTAAAACAAAACTCAATCAAGAACATAGTTTGAAGCCTACCTCAGTTGTGAATTCAAACCTTCTAGCCTCGAGAACTTCAACCACACCAATTTCAAGCTTGAATTCTCTTAGTTCTTTCTCAAAAATCAAACACCAACCTTAGAGAGAAAGTAAGAGAATAATCGAGAGAAAGATAAAGTGAGAGACGGATGATGCTCTATTTTTGGGGTTTCCTTTTGCTGAAGGAAATAGTGACTAATTCACTGATTTTGGATCAAAAAGACCACTATGCCCTTTAGCTTAAGCCTTACCCTCTTATGCCCTCAAGGGTACTTTGGTCTTTTGCCATCTATCCCGTTTATCATAATTATAATCTCACAATTCTTGTTACTCTCAATATCCTCAAATAATTACCAAATAATTTCCCCATTACCCGATCCCGGTAATGTACTAAATACCCAAAATACCCTCTGACTCTCACTGAGTCAAGTATTGGTCCTGTTGTGACTTTCCCACTAGATTGCTCCCTAGGATCGCCTCATGCCGAGTAACCCAAATATATCCACATAATAATGTGGTCCCACACATATATCACATATATGCCAAATATACCCATAACGGACCAAATTACGACAATTGCCTTTTTAATCAGAAATGGGTCCACATGCACATTTAATACATCTAAACATGCATATAAAGTCATATTATAATGTAACTCATATAATCATATAATGATACACACACACACACACACACACACACACACACATATATATATATATATCACATAATCACATAATTTCCATAATTTGCCATCCTGGCCTCCTAATCGAGGCCTTAAGCCTTATTAGGTAATTTGGGACGTTATAACTATCCCATCCTTACAGAAATTTCATCCTCAAAATTTTATCTGAATAGCCTGGGATATAGGTAACCCTGACTAATCCCTGGAAACACATCCAGAAACTCACAAACTAATCCAGTCTGTGCTTGTCCCACTAACATGACCTAAGTGGTATCCATCACACTAGCTAAGAGTCTGATGCATCCTCTTGCGATGGGTTTCTAGCTCTAAGTACAGATGTCATAAGTATATGGGGTCCATGCACAGTGCCAACAAATACAAGGGTTTCTCACCCTCAAGACCAAGGGTTACTATCATTTCCTTACAATCTACCATTGCCCCATACTCGGCTAACCAATCCATATCTAGGATCAAATCGAAGTCGGTCATAACTAACTTTATCAAGTCCAATGATGACTCTTTTCCCACAATAACCTAACCCATCTCTTTAAATTACCAATAGAGTACCAAATTCTCATCATAACATAAACATGTAATCTACATATCAAGTATATATCTCTCTCAAATGCAAAAAAAAAAAAAAGCAATATGGCACCAAAACCAATCAACATAATACAGAAATCAGAACTAGGAAGCTGACCTGCCACTACTGAGGAACCAACCTCAGTCTCAGCCTCAGTCTCTGACCCTGACTGCGTCAGAGCAAACACTTGAGCTAGAGTCGAGTTGTCCGCCCTCCTTTGGTTCATCCTTCCTTAGCTCTGGGAAATCTCTCTTGAGGTGCAAAGTCATCCTACATAAGAAACATGCCTTTGCTTGGCATTCTCCCAAACGACGCTCTTACACTGAGTGCATTCTGGGTAGAGTTTCCAATCCTCATCCTCACCTTGATAGCTTGTCGAAGCACTTTGAAACCCCTTTTCTAATCCAGAGGTATCGAATACATTGGTAACTTTTCTTTCTTGATCAATGGGACCTCTGTCCCTGCCTGATCTAATAAATGAAGGTATCACTGCCTAAGCTCTGCGCTCTCTGACACTCTCCTTCCAAATCTCATTTCTTGTGTCCTTAACAACAAGAGCGATCCCTACCACCTGAGCATAGGTAAACATTTCATGCACTGGGGTGATTCTAATGCCCTAAACTATCCCGGAATTCAATCCCTGGATAAATCACTCATTCCGAGCTACATACGTGGGCACCATATCAAAAGAAAACTTGGCTAACTCATCAAATTTGTTAACATACTCTGTTACTGTTGTATTTCCCTGAACCAAGTTCAAAAATTCATTTGTCTTAGAAGTCTTAACTACATCACAATAATACCTCTCATTAAACAAATGCCTAATTTCTTCCCAATTCATTGCAGTTGTATCTCGTGTCTGGGATGCCACTTCCCACCATGTCCGAGCATCTTCCCGTAACACATATGTAGCACAGATCACTCTATCATGACCTACCACCCCCATACTGTCGAGGATGGAACTGATCATGCCCATCCATTGCTCAGCTCTGAATGGATCTAGGCCTCCCTAAAAAACTGGAGGGTAATATTCCTGAAATCTCTCACATAGAAATCCCATATGTTCTCAACCCTGGGCTGAGCCAGTACTGGTGCCACTCCTAGCATAACAAAGGAATATGTGTTCCTTGACAGAACCTGCTGTTTTAAACACCTGATCTCTTCCTCTTGCATTTGCAATCTTAATTGCATATCTGTAAACACATGTTGCCAATTCTGAGGGTCAGGCGGAGGACTCAGGCCCTGGCTGTAATTCCCAGCCTCGGTATAACTACCATTGGGTCCCATTAACTGCCTTGGGTACATAACCTCTGATTTAGACTGCAGTCAATAACTTAACCCATTAAGCACGATGAGCACATTCACAAGCCTACCCCCACGGGAACATAGCACCACATTTATACCACTACGGCACTAAAATACATGCCCACAACATTCTTGCATAATCAATAACCCCTGCTCTTTCCAACATACACACCATGCTTACAACTCTAGAATGCAGACAACACATTCATATATTCACTGAGCAGGTAATCACATAATCATATCAAAAGTCAAGAGCCAGGCCCTATCAGAATCTCATGCTTCCTACTAAGGCATGCAGGTAAAGCATTTATATCTTATTTAAGCAGTTAAACACATAACCACATACATAGTCACCATACCCTGAGTAGAGCTTGTCCTTAGTGATGAGTGTACATGCCCAACTTGTCTTCAGGAACCCTTAACCTTGGCATGCTCTGATACCAAGTTGTAATGCCCTACTACCCAGGTACCTTTACACTGTGTATTTTAAATAGTGCTAAACTCGCTAAACGAGTCATTTGGCCATAATCATGTAACTAAACGTGATTAACAGTTTAGGGTTAAAGTTTTTTGTCAAAGATAAAAATGTTTCACTATAACGTATACTGTATACATGGAATCCCAAAATACATTTAAAAGGTTAATTACAACAAAAGGGTTACACCTACCGACCTAAGAAGCAAAATAGGGTTTGACCCTAGTTCCTCTTTAAACCCTCGGCCGTGGTGGTCGAGCAGCTGCATATGTACACATCGTCACCTAAGCTCTCCAATTCAAGGATAGTCCAGCTTTTTGTTACCTTTACATGCACCACATAGCACCCATGAGCCAAGGCTCAGCAAGAAAACTTAAATATGCTCATAAGCAGTTAATAACATGTTACCAAATCATAATAAGCATGCCTAGCAGTAATAACCCTAATCATGCATGCATACAGGTACAAATAAATGATTATGGAATCATTCTGGCTTAACGCCCTAGGATATGGGACTAAAGAGTCACCCTGGGGTCCTTTTCCATGTCCTTTGTATAACCAGCTTTGGAGCTGATCTAGCATACTCGGTACTAAGTGTTCTCCTACCAATAGATCGATCAAGCGTATGATGCACTCCTAGTTAGGCTAGATCATATGGACCAGCGCTTAGTGCGCTATCGCCATGCTTGACTAATAAGACAATGCCTTACGACCATCATTCAGTGTGTTAATGTCATCCTTGACTAATAAGTTAATGCTTTACGACCAGCACTCGTCGTGCTAATGTTGTCCTTGACTAATAAGTCAATGCTTTATGATCAACACTCACTATGCTATTGTTGTCCTTGACTAATAAGTCAATGCCAGGATATGGGACTAATAAGTCACCCCGGTCCCTTAACCCTATCCTCTGTATAAGCGTACCTGACACTGACCAGCACTTCACGTGCTAAGGTCGTTCATGACTAATAAGTCAATCCTAGGATGTGGGACTAATAAGTTACCCCAGATCCCTTAGTCCTATCCTCTATTTAAGCGTATAACGCGCTGACCAGCACTCAACGTGCTAAGGTCGTTATTGACTAATAAGTCAATGCTAGGATATGGGACTAATAAGTCACCCCGGATCCATTAGTCATATCCTCTTTTTGAGCGTACTTGGCGCTTCTGGTTAGCCTAACCAAAAAGACCAGCGCTCAACGCTATTGTCATCCTTGACTGATAAGTCAAGCCTTCTCAATAAGATAATGCAAACAGGCATATATCATGTGTCAAATATCTAGATACAAAGCTTTCAACAAGCTTAATCAATAATCACAAGCATAATCATAATCATGCATTACATGTACCACATACTGGGTGTAGTTTTCTTACCTTTGGTCAAAGCATAGGTTACCAATAAATGACCCTCGATCATGATCCAATTTCCAAGCCCCTAGCGATAACCTAGTCACAACCATAATATAGAATCCCATCAATAATGAGCGAATAAATGCTTTCGGACCGAGTCCTAGCCTCCAGGATGTCAAATTCTACTAAACTAGGTAGTAGGATCGATCACGAACCCTTAGGTTTAAGTTCCCATGACTAAAACCCACTTTTGGCTAAAGCTTCCCAGGCATGCCACGACTTGCCCTTAAGGGCCGCAACGTGCTCCCCAGACAGAAACTCCCCTGTCTGAATTTTAGGACACGGGTCACAGCATGACCCCTAGTCAGAATCGCCTCAGTGCCCTGGGTTCACACAGACCGCGTTGCCTAAGAACAAGGCCGCGACATGACCCCGCAAACCCAGAAATCCCTGTTTTTCCTCAACAAAAACCTTACCAAAATCATCCCAATCAATACCCAAAACCATTATTCAAACCCCCAAACATTAACAGCACATTAACACCCTCAAAACCCAAGCTTAACTTCAATCAAAACCTCAACCAAAACTCAAATCCAAGACCTTGAGCCTCAAAGCTCAAGAACACAAAAAATAAAATAGAACTCAATCAAGAACATAGTTTGAAGCCTACCTCAGTTGTGAATTCAAACCTTCTAGCCTCAAGAACTTCAACCACACCAATTTCAAGCTTGAATTCTCTTAGTTCTTTCTCAAAAATCAAACACCAAACTTAGAGAGAAAGGAAGAGAATAATCGAGAGAAAGAGAGGGGGATGATGCTCTATATTTGGGGTTTCCTTTTGCTGAAGGAAATAGTGACCAAGTCACTATTTTGGCTCAAAAAGACCACTATGCCTTTTAACTTAAGCCTTACCCTCTTATGCCCTCAAGGGTACTTTGGTCTTTTGCCACCTATCCCGTTAATCATAATTAACATCTCACAATTATTATCTGATCCTGGTAATGTACTAAATACCCAAAATACCCATCGACTCTCACCGAGTCAAGTATTGGTCCCGTTGTGACTTTCCGACTAGCTTTGTAACGACCCAAATTTCCTAATAAGGCTTAGGTAGGGCCTTGATTAGGGAGCTAGGATGACAAATTATGGAATTATGTGTATTATTATGTGAATATGTGAATAATATCATAATATGACTTGATATGCATGTGTTAGGTGTATTAAATATGCATGTGGATCCATTTCTGTTTAATTGGTCCATTTTCATAATTTGGCTCGTTTTGGGTATATTTGGCATATATGTGGTATGTGTGTGGTGCTTCATTATTATCTAGTTATGCTTGGGTTACTCAGCACAAGACGATCCTATGAAGCAAGCTAGTGGGAAAGTCACAACGGGATCCATACTTGACTTAGAGTGAGTCAAGGGGTATTTTGGGTATTTAGCACATTTCTGGGATATTGGGTAATGGGAATAAATATTTGGTGATAAATTGGGAGTTAGTGAAATCAAGGGGAAATTATGGGAATTTTGACTATTTTACATCGGGGGGCATTTTTGGGACCCCGAGCATTAGGATTTGCTTGAGGTTACTTAAGCTCGAAGTAACCTGTTAGAATCATAAAAATAACGTTCTCTCTCTCTCTCTCTCTCTCTTGTCCCTTTTTGACACCGATCGTATTTTCGAAGGAAACTTGAGTTTTAGGACTCAGATTCAAGCAAGGATTGAGGCATAGCGATTTTAGGAAAGATTAGAAACTTATTAGCTAGATGATTTAGTTGGGAAACGACTCAATCAGAGGTAATCCAAGTTTTAAGTTTTATGTTTTTAAGCTTTAATTGGATTTTATGTCTTGACGAGTTTTTGATTTGGTTGAGGCTTAGGTTTTGTTGATTTTGGGCCATTGGGATGTTTGGAAACTTTGTTTTTGGGATTTGGAGATGTTTGGATAGGTTTATGGAGGATTTAAAATGAGAAAATGGAGGTTTTCTGGCTGGGTTCGAGGTCAAGCCGCGGCACTGTTCTTAGGCGCCGCGGCTCAAGCTTGATGAAGCAGATGAATGGGGCTGCTGGGCTATTTGAGTTGCGGCTCCTGTGGGGAGCGCCGCGGTGCTAATGCAGTCAGAGAAGGCCCTTGGGCACTGACTTGAGCGGGGCTGCGACTCTAGTGTTTGGGGTCGTGGCTCAAATGGGGAAAAGTGGCCAAAGTGGGTTTTTAGTCATGGTAACTTAAACCTAAGGGCTTGTGATCGATCTTACTACCCAGTTTGGTAGGATTTGACGTCCCGGGGGCTAGGATTTTGTCCGAAAGTATTTATTCACTCATGTTGATGGGGTTTTATATTATGGTTGTGACTAGGTTATTGCAAGGGGCTTGGAAACAGGATCGTGCTTGTGGCTCATATATTAGTAACATGTGCTTGGACCAAAGGTAAGAAAACTGCACCCAGTATGTGATGCATGTGATGCATAAGATACATGTGATTATGCCATGACATGAATGTTGAATATGAGATTGATCAGAGCTTGAGTCTCTGTAAATGTGCATGATCATAATTATGCTAGCGAATGTTGAGTAAGCATGTTGAATGTCTTATATTTGGAGATTTGACATATGATATATGCATGGGTGCATTGTTTACTTGTGAGTGGTACTGACTTATTAGTAAGAAACGGCACGATTCCTATGGAATTGACCTATGAGTCAAGAGCGGCATAAGCGTATTGAACGCAGAACCGAAATGATTAGATCTAATCAACATAAGCATTAAATGCTTGACTGACCCCAAGTTCGATGAAAACTAAAAGCACTTGTCTAGTCTAAAGGCTAGTTACTTAGAGCCAGGGCCAAAAGGCTCAGGTGACTGTAACGTCACGTGGCTTAGGGTGTGGAGCCCAATTCCGTGACTCATTAGTCACTTATCTGATTAGGGTGCGGAGCCCAAGTGTGTGACTCGTTAGTCACTTATCTGATTAGGGTGCGGAGCCCAAGTGTGTGACTCATTAGTCACTTATCTGATCAGGGTGCGAAGCCCAAGTGCGTGACTTATTAGTCACTTATCTAATTAGGGTGTGGAGCCCAAGTGCGTGACTCATTTGTCACTTATCTTATTAGGGTGCAGAGCCCAAGTGTGTGACTCATTAGTCACTTATTCTAAGATAGACTCAATAGTCATCTATTCAGGGAACAAATTCCCAGATTGACTTGATAGTTATCTATACAGGGGGCAGGGCCCATAATCATTTATTTGGACTTACTTGCATGCATGAATAGGGCTATTATTTCTAGGCATGCCTATTATGATTCAGTGACATGTTATTACCTATTCATGAGCATATTGAGTTTTCTTGTTGCGCTTCGTCTCACGGGTGTTATGTGGTGCAGGTAAAGGCAAAAGAAATCTGGACCATCCTTGAGTTGGAGAGCTTAGGTGACGATGTATACATATGCGGCTGCTCGACCACCACGGATGAAGGTTTAAAGAGGAACTAGGGTTAAACCCATTTTTTCGCTTAGGTCAGCTGGTTGTAAATCTTTTGTTGTAATTAACCTTTAAAAATATATTTTGGGATCCCAATGTATACAGTAAAGGTTTTAGTGAAACTTTGTTTCTTCAACCAAAATTTTTAACCCTAAATCGTTAAGCATACTTAGTTACATAATTATGGCCAAATAACTCGGTTAGCGAGTTTAGCACTGTTTAAAATGAACAACGTAACGGTCACTGGGTAGTAGGGCGTTACAATCTTGCTCCCTAGGATCGCCTTGTGCCAAGTAACCCAAATATATCCACATAATGATGTGGTCACACACATAAATCACATATATGCCAAATATACTCATAACTGGCCAAATTACGACAATTTCCCTTTTAATCAGAAATGGGCCCACATGCATATTTAATACATCTAAACATGCATATCAAGTCATATTATAATATAACTCACATAATCATATAATGATACATATATATATCACATAATCACGTAATTTCCATAATTTGCCATCCTGACCCCCTAATCAAGGCCCTAAGCCTTATTCGGTAATTTGGGACGTTACAAGGTCAGTCATCAAGCACTCTCTTAAATATGCACCCACATTGCTCCCAAATGTAGGCTCAGTGAGGAACACCCTGGTCGTGTCCCTATGGAAAAAATAAAAGAACCCAGTGCCTTGATGGCCTGGGTTTGACTTAATGTAACAAAGGTAGTGGAGCTCGTGGGGAGTAGGAGGTTTCCACTTTAGAGAATGGTAAATGATATATAATGTTGAGAGCATTAAATATCCGTTGGGTGTTATTTGAAATGGGGCAACACCAAAATACTTAACAATGCCCCTAAAATAGTCATGGATGGGGAGAGTGGCACCGGCTACGATGTGGAAGTGTGACCAGGCGCTGAAGGCGCCACCAGGAAGGTTTGCGCGCTAGTTGGATCGATAAGTGATCATGTTTATTCCCTCGATTCCGTACTTTTTCAGGGTGCTCGTTGAGGAGACTGCTCGAGAGGGTGCTGGAATGGAAAATATGCCAAGTTAGATTTCTCCTCTTGCGAGGTCCCTGTTTTGCGTAGAGTCTTATGGTGTTAGTCACCTGCTCTTGCTCTTGCTCTTGTTCTTGCTATTGTTGTTAGGGTTGTTGTTGTTGTTGCTGCCCATTAGTCGGGTATCTCGCGACTTGTGGGTCAGTTGTTGTTTGTTTAATTCTGGCCATATCTTGGGAACATAAAGCAACAGTTACGACCTCTTCAACAAACGAAGACCTGCTCGTTGACCTCCCTTTGGTAGGAACTCCGACTTGGAGTGAGTCAACAGAGCTAGGGTGGATAATAAAAGTCCAATCATTTGGAAGGAATCTCATTATTCCTTGGTGTAGTTCCTCAACCGTACGATGATATTATTGCTCGGGAACAAATTGGAAATCATAATGGAGTGTTCACTAGATTGATAAGGAGGTTTCAAAATATCGCGATAGAGATCAATGTTTGGTCAAGTCCGTTCCACTTCGTCGACCAACGTTTATAGTAAATCTGGGTCTATGGAATAATCACTTCCCCAGCGATCGTGTGCATACATCTGGTAACAAGTAAAGGGTAAGTGAGTCATTCAACCAGCTTATGTGTGCCTAAGAAGTGTGTGCTGCTCGAATAACACGATTCTAAATTTGGGCAGAAGCTAAAGTGATTCCAAAAGGCAGTTAAAAAGTTTTTCACAAAAAAATTTCACTTATCTTTTGGGCGGAAAATTCCCACAATTTTTTCCATAAATTAATAGTCAAATTCTCTTTGATTTTATTAGCACATACACACGATCAAGTGTAATCTGAAGTCTAGAAGTCATTTTCCTACTTCCCAAACATACATTTCCCCAAAAAATCACTGATTTTGGCAAAGAAAAGCGAAAATTTCCATAGAGTGCTCAAGAACATAGAAAGTTTAAAAGTTCAAAATCATGAAGAAATTAGTTAAATCAAAGCAAGAAGTTACAAAAGTAAAGCAAATGTGATTGCAAGATTAAGAAACTTACTGTATTGAAGATTGAGCGAAGGGTCTTGAGTAAAAATCGAACTTGTGGTTTGGAGAGTGAAGAACAAAGCTTCGGTTTGAGAGGATTTCAGAGAGCGAAGGCCTGAGAATTTTTTGAAAGCATAAAGAATGAAAAGAGAAAAGGGAGGGCTATTTATAGGCCATGGCTCGCACACGAGCAACTGACGTCATAGCAAAAGCTTTTCATCATGAGTTTCTAGTTGATATGAAGTCAGACGCGTGGGAGAGTGAAAAAGTTGCCTCCTTTTCCCAGAAAGTACAATCATTGATGTATTGGGAAGAGGTGTCTGGTTGCATAGGGAGCCCAAAAATCGTCAGTTACGTAACCAAGGAGGTGTGATTATTACCTATAAAAGTGATGCTACGAATTTTAAATGTGTTAGAATTTGAAGAAGCGTCAACTTGGGGGGCAAATGTTTAACCCAAATTTGGACGTAGTGATGTGGCATTTGAAGAGGACACGTGACAGTAAACGACATCAAATTATGAGAGCTGGTCGAGATAAGATAGTTGCTCGAGTAGACATCATTAGTGTGAAGAGGTGCAGTCTGCTTTGTCCTAGGTTGAAAACTGATCAAAGTGTTATGCTCGAAGAGAAGATAGCTGGTAACGTCTTATGAAGTTGTTCGAATATGGACCTGCTCGAAGTGTAACTTATTTAAACCCGAAGATTCGAATTTCGCGAGATATTGCGAAATATCTCAAAATATTTATGTAACTGATAATTATAAACTATTTGATTTCACTTCATTAAACTATTTTTTGTCGTTTATATTGACTCAGTGTCGTTGGCCAAAACGCTGGTCAACACATTCATTTGACACTTAACGACCGGGTTACAGTTGTCAAAAAAATATTGACGGAAGGTATTTATGTATGTTGTAAAAAAAAAAGTTAAGTATTATTGTCAGGAATTAATCTAATAAAAATAAAAATTGTTTTGAAACTTCAAGAAATTCAGTAGACAAAAACGTATTCGAAGACTTAAATGTAGCATTTAAAAATGTAGGTGCAAAATCGAAGCAATTCTACACTATCCAATTTAATTCTTAGTGAAAATGATAGTCGTTGGTTGGCATACAGCTCTAAAGGAAAATATAGATATTTATACATGTAAATAATTGCAGAGAAAATGGCTAAATTCCAATAATGCTTTCATCAATTGCCCAGGAATTTCTATTTGTTAAGTCAAAAAACTTTCCCATTCTTTTATTTTTTGGGATTCATTGATTGACACGATAACTTCAAGTTGAACCACTAACTGAGCCCACATTCATGCTGAATTTGAGCACTACTTCCTTCCCATCCTACCCCTGCCAATGACATGGTCCTATCATATTATATCATATCTTCAGAGTCTTCAGTCCTCTTCATGGTCTGTGACACCTTCCCCTGCCATGGATCCACCAGCAAATGGATTTGAATCTTCCGAAGAATCTCCAAACTCTTCTTTGTACATTTCTTCTATCATTGGCTTCCAAAGCCTCACTCGTGCGTTTATGAACCAATTTGAAACCTGGTATTAGAAAAGGACACTTGATTAAACCTTTGACAGCAATAGTATAACAAAATAAAGACATATTTATATTTTAGAGGGCATTCATTACTTGGTTTTTGGAGAGGCCTGTTTGTGATGCCAACATTAGTTTTTCAGAGTCATTTGGATAACTGTCACAACCAACCAACCAACCGCCACAGAGTGAGAGGGAAAAAAAAAAAACTTAATACCAAACCAGAGAAAGAAAGAAAGAAATAACATTAAAATGATGGGTTTTGGCCATTAAAATAAAGTTGTTAACTTTGAAGGTCCTTACGGGTTAAGAAAGTGTTCAAATAGCCAAGCTCGAAGGATTGCCACAGAGGTCTCTGGCAGACCTCTGATGGGTCTCCATGCTTGGCGTTGGTTTTGAATCATTCCAAGATGTTGAAGAGGGATTCGATTATTTCTCGACTCTCTGTCGAAGAGACTGAGCTGAGATAGGCCGGTGCTGATTTTCGGCAAATCTTGCGACAATTTTCGTTTCTCAACATTAATGCGTGAAACAACGGCGTCCCTTAAGCTACAAAAATGCCTAGACATGGCTTGAAGTGCTAAAGCTGTATAAGACTTGGCTGCTTCTGAACCTGCAATCATCTCAAATGCAGCCATGATTTCCGCCATTTGATGGTAGTATTTCTCATATCTTCCCTCGACCTGAAAATGAAGAGAAACAAATATCAACAGCTACAAGGTTTAATTAAAAGAAGGTAAAGAAATGATGGTTTTAGAAATCATTAAGCCTAACATCTTCCAACAATGAAATGAGCTTTGTCATTTTGACTTGGGATTCTTGCTTCTCGGCGGATACGACACCACTATTGCAGAACTCAGCTCTTAGTTCAGAAGAAAGGCTTAAACCTCTCCCTCCTCCTCCTCCTCCTCTTCGATGCCCACGAAGTAACTTGTCAACATATTTTTCATTGCTTATTTCGACTGCTTTCCCACCAACGCTGACAATCTCATCCAAAAGGGACTGGGTAGGTTTTAAATATCTAGACTGGGAAATAACAGTGGCTAAAGACTCAGCCCCATACAACGTCGAATAAGATCGATTCAACGAGGCTGAAGAGGAAGCTAATGAGCTTCCTGAAAAAGGGTAGCTGTCGTTTACATGTTCCAAGCCTGGAGGATTACACGCTTCACGAGCTTCTTCTTCTCCGGAAACCAAGTAACTTGAGGTTAAGAGATCTGAGTTAAACGATCTCTGCCTGTATTCCACAGAAGGAACAAGCATGTGAGAACCGAGAGACAGAGAAAGCCTCTGGGCTTGGTAGTTGGTGTCGTTTGATGCTCCAAGAAGATCCATCAAACGCCTTGTGTGGCTGAGCTGAGAATCCTCTGCTGTGGTTGGAGCTTGGACGAGGTCTATTGATCTAGACATTCTTTCTCCAAGTGATTGAATACCGGGTATAATTCCAAGATGAGGAGGATGAGGAGGTGGGTATGTTATGTTGTGACCTCTATAGTTGGAACCATAAGCATTAAAATGTTGGTTCTGGAATTGGGTTTGAGTGGTGATGGGGTCAGAGATGAGAAATTGGTGTACAGTATTATTTGTGTCTGGCTGTGGATGTGGATGCGGGGGTGAGTCTTGTGAGACCATCGCTGTAACCAGAAACCTGAAGATTATTGCTTTGAATTAAAAAGAGTTGTCTATATCAAGCTCTGGAGGAAAGTAAATGTAACTTTGATTCGAAAACCGAGTTCGAGAATCTAATGGTACACTCGTATCTAAGGACCAGAGGCAGAGAATGAAAAACCCAAGTACTAAAAACCAGACACTACTGTAATGAAAAGGCTCGCAATTTTCACATGTTTTCTGGGTTTCGAAGCAATAATTGGGCAGAACCACGCTTTAAAAGAAGCTAATAAAAGGTCTGGGTTTACATTTACTGGTAGTAGAGACGTAAGTGGTACTTGTGTGACCAAATACAAGGCCATGACAAGATAAACTTGGTCCAAAAGGGAGAGAAATTAAAAGCCAGAAACTAAAGGAGTATTTGTGATGAGACGTAGTTAGAATCCAGAGCTGAGTGCTGATTCAATATGGGGAAAAAAACGAATTCTCATAATTTAGAGTTTTTCTTTCTTTCTTTCTTTCTCGAACTAAGAATATAAAGTGTAAGAACTGAGAATAGAGCGAACCCCGTTAAATATTCCATTCATTGGAGAGAGAGAGAGACCTTCAATTTGTCAAAATACAAAAAATTAAAAAAAAAAAAAGTTAACAAGGACAGGGCCAAAAGAGCAGAAAACAAGACAAACTGATGTGTTTAAAATTAATTAGACTAAGCTTACTTACTCTAATCCCTGATTGGTTGTGTAGAAGAATTACCAAAGTCCAAGAGCGACTAAAGAGAGATTTTCTTATCGTGAAGAGAGAGACCTACCAAAAGCAATAGTTCTTCTTCTTCTTTTTTTTTACAAAAAGAAAATAAAAACTTTAAATTCTTTTTCTTTTGGAGCATGGCTACAGTGTATGCACATTTATACAATAATAAAATAAGAAAAATTTGATATAGAGTGCAATTTATGTATGAATTTAATGTGGTGTGACCGTGTGAGTTAATAACTTTAGTCTTCATATTTATAAAGGCATTGACCACTAAAGAATTCTATGCACTACAATTGCTTAAAATTCAAAGTTAATGGCAATAAAAGCTCTCATTATTTACTCAATTCTAAAGTCACTAAATCATTAAAGTAAATGACAAAAGAAACAGCAAGACGCCAATTTTTTTTTTTTTTAGTGCAAATAAAACCTATAATTATGCAAAAAAAAACCTATAATTATGCAAAAAGATATAGTCCCCCCTCCCCACTTTTATATATCTTATCTCATTAGGTCTAAATCTAAGCTGTCCAAAGCTGCAAATCCTAAGGACATAGACTTCTGCTAGTTCTTTAAAGAAGCAATGCTAATTGGGCAATAGAAAACGCAAAATAAATTTGTCCTTTTTTTTTTTAATCTTCACCCAAAAAAAAAAAAGGAATGGTCCTGGAGTTGTCTGAGCGCTGTAAAATTGCAACAAGCAAACGCATCAACCCCCTCCAGTTTATAGTGCCAGCAGTTACATTTCTTTGGGATACTAAAAAAGTACTAATAAGCTCAAAACAGTGAAAATGTTGTTTATCACACACAGGGTGAGAGGTGAAAGAGAAAGCCCTTTTCAACATGTTAAAATGTCCTTTTGTTCAACTGTATATAGTCTATAAAAAGTTGGCCATCTTATTATACACACTCCCAGTCCAGTTCTAGGACTGTCAGCTTGATAAACTGTACACACATATTAAGAACATTAACCTTTTTTCCCCTAAGGCTCTGTGGTAATAATAGATAATAGATAGATAGATATAATAAATATATATATATATATATAATATACAGAGATGGTGAGAAGACACTGAATTCAGTTCATAAATCTTATTTGAAATAAAAATGGGTTCTTGTGCTGAGAGAGAGAGGTGGTGTTTGGTGTGCTGAAGAGACTGATTCTGGGTTGGTCTTTTTGGATGCTTTAGTAATCATTGCCATCTTTGTTCCTTTGGCCTCCTACAGTTGTCACTCTCTGTTCCGTAACTTTGTTATTTAATAAGACCAAAAAGGCCCACCTCCTTGATAGATTAAAGCTGTCTGCCGTTTTCTGAAACGATCTCAGTAATTTCAATTGGAAACTTTCTGCCAGAATTTGGTCTCGTGAATATAGAGATATTAGATAGTGCTTTGGGATAACCGCTCTATTCTTTCCCACTTTCCCATCCCATCCCATCCCATCCCAATCCAATAATATTTCTTTTTTGTTTATTTATATTTTGTGGTTAATTCATTAGTACTTAGATCTGTGGACTATATAGACAGAAAAAAAAGGTCGATTGCTTTTAAGAACCCCTCCTCCTCATATGGTCCAGATATCTTCGATCGCTGCAACTTAACAAGAGTTCCTTACTGAACCGTGGTACAATTCTGAAGCCAGGGATAATAAAAAGAAAACCTTGAGAACAGAAAGTGTATGGAATCTGGTGTGTACAATATATTATTGTTATAAATTATTGGATTCAGCTAATGAATAAGAAGAACCCATCAAAGATAACGGTCCCTCCAAGCATGTACATATAGTTGAACTATTCTCTTACTAAAGTATGGAGTTGGAAGTGAACAGATTATATATAATGTGTGAAAGAAGTTTACAACTATTCTTAAAGTAAATGTATATAGTGACAACTGAGTAGCATGCTATGCCATAGTGACTATTGCCAAACAGCGACCAAACAAGAAACTGGCCAAAAAGAAAATATGGCTACTGAGGGACGCCTTATAAGATACTAATAACTTAGTATTATTTAATGGGTTTCCAAGCAAAAAAGATGACACAGAACAAGCTAGCCAATAAGATGAAGTAAATACAGAAGAATTGGAATCTGGTTGATCACGTTTAGGGACAAAAGAAAAATATAAGGCTAAAGTTTGAATCTTCATTCTCGTGACCAAAATAAAAAAAAAAGAAAGAAAAAGAAGAAGATGAATGATGCCAAAAAAGTTGAAGAAATTAAAAATAATTCATAATAAGTAAGTATGGTACTCTTTGTTTCACATACATTTCAAAATATGATATACATTATGTCATACTTGAAAGTACAAAGTATTGCTATACACAATTACTATTTCAATGAACAGATACGTTTGTTTATTCATGGTACCATTACAAATCACTCTACATTAATGTTGTATGTATGTATCTACATGATATCTCCTAACTGTACTGCCCAATATATATTTTTTTTGGTAATTTAAGCTCTCTAACCAATGAAACAGGGTAACAAAAGAAAAAAAAAAAAAAAAGACAAAGACCGAAAGTAACAGCACATGAAATATTTTCTTGCTTTTATTATTATTTTTTTTTTATGGGGTTTCCAACTTTCCACAATCTGAACGTTAGAAGCTAAATTATCATTCTTTATTTATTTTAATTTTTTAAATGACACACTACAAAATCATGCAACAGGTGAGGGTTGCTGCTGAACCTGCGTCGTTCCTGCTGCTCTGTTTCCAGGCAATGATAATCCAGAGAAGCTTGCGAAGCTGACTCGTCATCACCCCTCATATGGGACCCGCCCAACGTGGAAAATCCATCACTTTCGCAGTGGCGCAACTCCAACGCCAGCGACACGTGGCGCTCGTTACGAACTACGATGCTGCTCAACTCTGATATATCATCATACGACGCCTGGTTCTGGTTCTGGTTCTGGTTGGTGCTGGTATTAGTAGTAGTACTAGTACGGACAGTGTCGTCGTCCAGATAAACGCCAGCGTTATGGACTGGTGACTTTGTCGTTTCGGAGTCCGTGACGTTAGTTTCGTCACGCAAACGACGATTCTGAGTTTGAAGAGGATTCATCTCTTCCCTCCTATTCTCCTCAAACGAAGAATCAACTGCTGCTCCTCCTCCTCCTCCTGCTTCTTTGGAGTTCATCTCCAAATCGTTGAACTCTTCCTTGTACATCTCTTCAACCATGGGCTTCCAAAGCCGTACTCTGGCATTGATAAACCAGTTCGCCACCTAATATCATAACACATATATAACTCTCTAATCAGTAACCCCTTTACCCAAAAGAAGAAAGGGACTTCTTTGTATAATTATAAAAAGAGTTCTTACTTGCTTTGTGGTCAACCCTGTTTGCTTTGCTAGGACAACTTTCTCTGATTCTTTTGGATAACTGTCAAAACACCAAAAGTGAAGGGAAAAGACTCAAAAGGGTTAGACGTGAATCGAAATGGTTTTTTTTTTTTAAAAAAAAGTAGCTGCTAGTAGGGAGCAGGGGCGTACGGATGAAGGAAATGCTCGAAAAGCCAGGCACGGAGGATCGAAACAGAGGTTTCTGGGAGACCCCTCTGAGGTCTCCAAGCATGTCGCATGGCGGCAAGCTGATTAAGCCCCCTCTGTTGTCTGAGCTTTAAGTCAACATAGCGGAGACGAGGTATAGCTGAGTTTTGACCATTGTCTTGTTCCCCAAGTCTTCTTTGGATGGCTTGGATTTGACTACTGATCCCATCTCGCAAGCACCGGAAATGGCGTGAGATTGTTTTCTGGGCTAGTGAAGTGTATGGCTCCGCGGCCCCACGCCCGGCCACATTGTCCAAAAACGACACCACGGTTTGCATTTGGTTATAATATTGCTTGTATTTTATGTCTATCTACAAAATTAGCACAATAACAAGATGAAGAGACCAAAAAAAAAAAAAACAGAAAAATAAAGTCTTAAAAGCTTTTTAACAATACCACATTTTATATATTTTTATTCATTATTTTTTTCCTACTTTTCCCCCCAAGTTACAGTATCTGTTTGATCCAATGCTGCATCCACTTTTTAGTGGTAATTATTGGATATGAAACCACAATTCAACATGCAACAAATGAAAACAGTGTATTGTCTACTACTGTTGAACACGTTATTGCAAAAATCACACAAGAAAAAACAAACATGAATAATTGTTTGTACGATAAATAAACTTAAACGTTGTACTTACATCGTCCAACATGGACATGAGTTTGGTCTTCGTGTTTTGCAAGTCCTGTTGTTCGGTTGAAGATAGCTCACAAGAGGAGTTAGCGGTTGATTCACTAGGATCCGCAGAAGGACCGTTTGATTTCAAATCGCTTTCTTTAAAACCATCTGATCCATTCCCCTGAAACTTATGATTCTGGTGTTTGTTCAAAGCCTTTCGAACATTCACCACTTCAGCAAGCAATTCCTGGACAGCCTTGAGGTACTTGAAGTTATTGAAACCACATGATGGTTGATCATATTGATCATGATATCTTTCACCCTGCTGCATTATTTGATTTCCAAAACACTCCGTTTTGATTGAATTGTTGTTGTTGTTGATTCCCAAGAACCCAGATGCCATAAAATTGAAGCTCTCAACGTTTTGTTGGTTGCTTCCCAATCCCATTCCCATATTATTACTTGGTAGACAAGTACCCATATCAGAAGAAAGACTAGGGTTCGATGAATAATGGTACTGGTTATCATGATGAAAAGAAGTCAAAGAAACTGGAGACTCATGAATCTGTTTGCCTAAGCTGAGAGATAAGCCCTGACCTTGGTAATGAACATTATTCTGATGATTAACCAAAGAATCATCACCATTCATGGAGCTACCAACTGGGTCGGTGGCTATCGTTGGAATAAACATCATTTCGTTTCTCCCTTGAGATGAGTCAACGCAGTAATTTGAAGAGCCATGAAAACTCATCGAGAATGGTTCAGTGGGTGAAGCTTGGTTCAAAGATGGTTGAGGACATGTAACAAATGCTTCGTGACCATCCTCATAGGCTGCTGTGGTAGTACTCGCCAAGTCACATTTTTTTAAGCTTTGGTTTGGGACATAAGTAGCCATACTTTGGATTCTAATATCGATCTGTATGTATCAAAACGAAGAAACTCCTCAAAAAGTTTGATGTAGTGCTCTTCACGATTAAATGGCATATCCATATCTATATCATATACCAATAATTATTCCTATCGACTTATAATAAGTAAAATAATAATAATAATAATAACTAGAAAATTATAATATTATCCCAGAACAGCAACAACCTTGACCTTAGAAGGCAAACAAAGAAATTTTTTCAAAGATAAAGTAATCTACTTGCCCAGATTGTCAACATAGAGTTATTGCCAAGACAATAGTGAAAGCAGCAGTTAATAATTGAAGCAACAGACAATAGAAAATTCAAAATCCATAATCCCAAGAACCCAGATATTTCTTATTATTAATACTGATGATCATAGTTATATTATTGATCAAATATCATAATCAGTTTTAACATAAAATGAAACTTAATAATTAAAGAGTAGAAAATTACTAAAAAACTCAATTAAAGTACCTGAAAGCTCCAAGAACAATCAAATGATGCTTCTTTAGTGGGAAGAAGAAACCTTTGCCCAAAAAAAGTGTTGTAATTCCAAAGTCGGCCAATACAAACTCCCTTATGCCTTACCTAAAATGGAGACAGAGAAAGAAAGAAAAGAAAAAAAAACTAATAATCCCAAAGACCAAAAAGATATACAGATACAGCCCCAAACAAAAATCAACCTCCTTATCATTGGAACAACGGCACCAACTCACACAACAATAATAATATATAATTATCAATAATTTGACAATTTTAATAGCTACAGCAGTACCAACCACAATATAATATTAAAATTATTCGGGTTTGTTTAACTTTTTTTAAAAATAAAAATAAATTGTTAGCAGAATATTTCTTTGGCAATGCTTGTAAGTTTTACACGTGTGACAAACCCAAACACACGCTAAAAACGCGCTAGAATGTTCTCTTCTTCTTCTTCTTCTCCTACTTAAATTAATCAAGACAATTTAAAGGAAATAATAAAAGAAGCAAAAAAAAAAAAAAAAAAAAAGAAAGGGTTCAACGAATATTGTCTGGTGGTGGTGGTGGTTGTTTGCTTAAGAGGGCTCAAACCCTAACCACCAGTTGGTGGACCTATAACTCTCCCGTTAAGCCTTCTTTTAACGCATAATATTTGAGACGCTCTGAAGCATCTCCAAACTTTCTCTATTCATTATTTTTATATTCAATTAAATCCCCAAAATTATTATTATTAATATGTTATTGTTGGGACTTATTAAATATACATATATGCTTGGTGTGAGTAGATGTGAGTGACGAAACTCACGAGTTGATTATTATTGTACATACATTAATTATCATTATCATTAAGTATGTAATTTAATTTAACTCATCATCATTCATGATGATGAAGTCATATATGACGGCTCTGCCTATGTTTTTAGTGTGGAATGGAATTTAATAAATCCAAGAAAACTAGAAAATTATATATCATATAAATATAATATATATTTATATTTATTTTTGCTTAGCCTCTCAAGCCACACCGACGACTTTGAAGTTACGAAGTTAAATTATCAATAATAAGTATTTATTATATATATATACACACACAAATAGCATTAAGTATATTTTAAAATGAAAGAAAGGAAATTCATTTGCTTTAAATAATATTATTTTGAGTATAAAGGTTGATAATTCACTCGGTTTGGGTCCCATTATTGGTCCAAACTAATTAATTAATAATAGTGTGATTTTTTATGTATAGTATGAACTCGTGTTTCTTTGTTTATCGTTATACGTCACATTAGCGTAACTCCCTCTTGTGTTAACTACCTGCTCTGTAAAATTAATTAAAAATGCATGATTATGTTTTTTTTCTTTGTTTTAATTTTTTAATTTTATTTTTAATGGACCGTGCCAAAGAACTACGCATTAAAGAAAAAGTTATACCAACCATTACACCATCCACAGTGCAGACATACTAAAAAGGAGAGCTATACTAGATTTAGCATGACAGGACGTGGTTCTATTTTATATACACTTTTTTTTCTTCATAAATTTTTAGTATAAATTACTTATTAGTAAATTTTCTTTTTAAAAATAACTTTTTCCACGCCTATAATTTATTGGTTTAAAAAATTATAATATCTTTGGCATTCTCAATTAGAGGTGTAAATGTGGGCCGGGCCGGCCCACATTTTCGTGCCTATGTTAAATTCGGGCCGGGCCTGGCCCATATTATTTTCGTACCGGGCTGGGCCGGCCCATTTTTTAAAGAGGAGGCCCAGCATGGCCCATGGGACCGGCCCATGTCGGGCTGGCCCACTTTTCTTATTCGAGCCCATTTTATTTTTGCCAAAAAATGTGAGGATGGAGAATTGAACCGTCCATCTCATCTTTAACCATCAATGAACTTACCACCAAACTAAATACATTTTTTTGTTTAAATTATAATTTTAGATATTTTTATATACTTTTTAACAATATTTTACACAAAATTATATCAAAGATAATTATTAGAATTTTAATATTACTAATAAATGCTAAAAAATTTAAATCACAAATCTTAAAAAAAATTAATATAATTATAAAAATATAAACATTGAGAAAATAAGACTTCTATTATCATTTTAATTTATTAATAATTGACAAATAAAAATTTATTATGATTATTAATATCAAAATATCGGGCTTTTTATCGTGTCGTGCTTTCGGGCTAGTTTGTTCGTGCTTTCGTGTCATGCCTTCGGGCTTGTCGTGCCGTGCTGTGCTCAGGCCCATGTCGTGCCGTGCCAATTTTCAATTCGTCTCGTGCCTGGCCCAGGCCCATATTTTTTCGTGCCGTGTCGTGCTCGTGTCGGTTTCGTGCCGTGCTAGAAAGCCCGACCCGTATTTACAGCTCTATTCTCAATTAATATTTTAAAAAAAAAATTAATGGCACATACTCAAAATAAAAATAAATACTTTAAAATTAAAAAATATATATCATTGTAATAAAAATTCAAAATCATTAGGAAAATTCGAGTTTATATGCTTAAAATTTCTGATATTTAAAAATTATGTTATGTTGCAAAAAATTGCAAAAATATGCTCTAATAATAGGACAAAAATACCCTCTCATAATTCCCTCAATCTTGGTTTCTCATCTCTAAAAAGAAATTCTAAATGTAAAAATTAGTGCTTTAAGTGACAGATTTTGTGGGTTTAAGTTTCAGATTTTGAACTATTAAAATCATAAATATATAATGAATTCATAGTTAATGGTGCTAGTTCATGATTTATCACCATCGACAGTGAGTTGAGTTTGGTGGACGGGGTTCACAGTCGCCGTAGGGAGGTATTGTGCCCGGGTGAGACAGAGGGAGAGAATTATGAGAGAGATATTTTGGTCATATTCTCATTTTTGGAGCATAGTTTTGCAATGTTTTGTAACTTGAGTATAATTTTTAAATATGAGATATTTTGAAGCATATAAACTTAATTTTCCCTTAATAAAATCACAATATTCAACTTTTGTATTTTTTTTTTAAAAAAAGAAAATTTATTAGAAGTAATATTATTGATCCAATTTTGTAATATCATGAGATATATTTGCATATATATAGTCACTGGGTAGAACTTATACACTTAATTAGTTAAAACTTGGGACAGCGTTTTGGTAATTTTCTAAAAACAAATTTAGCAAATATCAGGTCCTCTTTGATTGGCCGAGTAATACACATATGTAACTTGTGCTCTTAAAAAATATTATAATAGAGTGGTGACACATATAGTAATAAACATGAAACTCGTAATAATATTGGTGTGCATAGTACACCATGTTGCATCTCATTATTACCCTTGATTTGTTTTAGTAAAACTTTTGCTTTATATGTTAGCTCTTTAGTTATATATTTCTACTTATATGTCCTAACAAATTTTTTTAAAGAAATTTGCTGGTATTCTTTGTTTTATCGAGGTGTATATACCCTAAATTTGTAAATTTGGAATCAAATAGTACATTGAGCTCAAATTTGGTCACAAATGAGATACCAAATGGGTATAATTCTATAAATAATATGATATTATTTTATACCAATTTTCAAATTACAAGGTACCCAATGATTATTATCAAGAACACATAGTACTATTTTATACTGATTTTCAAATTATAGGATACTTGATGACCATTATATAAAAACACAAAAGGTATCAAAACTATACTTTGTTAAAACACAAGATACTGAATTAGTGCCTACATTTTTTTTATATATAAATATTTCCCCCCGCTTAGAGTATCTCCAATGGTAGCAACACCATTAGTTGCCAAAAGTACATTACTTATCCTAAAATATTTTTTTTATTTCCTCTCTCATTTACGTTACATTTAGCATTGTGAGGCAACGTTGGCATTGCCAGGCTACGTCTTTGGCATCAAAATCCTATTTAGCAGACTTGGCAATGCCACGTTGGCATGTGGTCTCACAAAATGTGTTCAAGCCACTTTTGTGGCTAAAGCAATAGGGATGCTCTTATATAACTGGCACTAGCTCAATATTTTATTTGCACTTAATTTTTTTATAATTATTTAATTTATACCTTTATGACTAAGAGCACTCACAATGGATGCTCTACTCCATCTTTTAAAATATCTCCCCAAAACACACATTTTTCCATTTTACCTCTAAGTTTTACATTATATCATACATCATTTTCTCTATATATTTCTCTACATCATTTAAATATTATATCTTTAAACATATTTTATTAATTAAAGTAAAATAAAATAATTGAAAAAGAAAAAAGAAATAATAAATATACATTAAATGGGAGAGAGAAAGCTTATAAAGAAAAATAATAATATTAAAATATTATATAAATGATATGTAAATGTAGATATAGATTAATTGGAGTTTGTGCTTATCTATTATAAATATATGTATAAAGAAGTTGATGGGAGATGTTTTTGTGAGTTTTAACTAAATATTATAGAGAAAGTGTATTACAAAATACATCACCAAAACATATTTTTTTATAATTTATCTTAAACTTTTACATTATACCATACATCAACTTCTCTATTTTTTCTCTACATCATTTAAATATTATATTTTAAAAAATATATTTGATTCATTGTAAGAAATAAAATAATTAAATATAATAGTATCACACTCATATATATACAAAAGTTTATAAAAAAATAATAAAATAGTTATAGCTTGATGAATAATATTTCACTACATATAAATAAATATTATTTATTTAGATAAAAAAATATAAATTTACATCACTATTTAACTATTTTTTTTCTATATTATAAAGAATTTCACATTTTAACTCTTTTATTGGAGTGCAGTACCAATTACAAAAGCAAGGGTTTCTATGACAACGCCTGTTTATTTGGGGAGAGCTTTTTGGTGTATATTTTCATTTTACTTAAAAATAAAAAATAAAAAACTAAATATGAGCATGTGTTGCTTGATTGGCATAGTTATAGTGGATAGTTGGTCCGGAAGTGAGCTTTATGGGCCTAAGTCCATTGCAAACCAATTTGGGTGCTGATGTTATCAGACTGTCTTTGGCCCATCATTACGGATCAACCCCGCCAAGCCTTGTATAGATTTGGGGAAAAATTAAGGTGAAAATTACATATTATATTATATGGGAATTTTAATATTTTTTGCAAAAATATGGCTTTTTTTCAAGAAAAATTAATCTATGGCTTTTTTTTTGTTTTAATTTCACTTTTATGGGTTTAGTTTCCCATATTTTTGTAATAAAAGTTTGTTTATGCCATATTTTCACTCTTAATCAAGTTTTATGAATTTGGAAGGGTATGTTTGTAATTTGATTATTTTTTTTAGCTTATTTGATTATTTTTTTATATTAATTTTATATAACTATTTTTATATTAAATTTTTCCATGGTTGTTTTGCAAATTTTTTTTTTTTTTTTGTAATATGAATTGTGTTTATTATTTTTTTTATTTATTGTAAACATTTTTTTTCCGTTTTTTTAGGTTGTACGTTTTTTTTAAAACCTGGGTAAGGTAACCAGTTACTTAATTAATTTTTTAAAGTTATGTAAAAAAAAATTCTACAGCTAGCTTAAATAACATTTATCTAGAGGGGTAACCAGTTACTTGTTTGTGTTTTTTCACATTTATGTAAAAAATAATCTTAGAGGCTAAATAACATGTATCAGGAGGGGTAACCAGTTACAGCGCAATCAGTAAATTACTGCCATAAGAGGGGTAACAGGTTATCATAAGAGGTTGACGAGTCACTCATATTAGAAATGAAAAAAAAAACATCACATTTGAAGGAAAAAAAAGAAGAGAGTAAGTATGATTTAGTAACCTAGATAACCAGTTACCATATAGAACCCAGAAATATACACACACATCAGAATGTGAAGGTAACCAGTTACCTCCTAAAATATACAAACAAACAACGTGAAGGTAACCAGTTACCTCAGATCTCAAGACAGAAAAGAAAAAAAAAACCAGATCTGATCACGAACCAACCTCCTCCCTCACCTCCGACCACCACCAGAAACCCCCATCCCCTACGCACAAAACCCCATCGCAAACCCAGCCATCCCCGTTGTTTTGCACAGATCCGAGCACCACAAATCGCACACAGCCCAAGCGCCACCCTTCTTCCTCGCCTCCGACCACCACTAGAACATCCCTCACCTCAGCCTATCCTCGTCGTTTTGGATTTTGGGGCTCGCGAATGGAATCGCGCAGAGATGCGCGGATTGAGTTTGTGTTCGTCGATGGTGTGGCTGGGGTGTTCTTTGTTGAGTTTCATGGAGGTGCGCGCCTAAGGTGGTGAAGGTGGCTGGGTTTCACGGAGGTGCACCTGGGGTGTTCTTCTTGGCAGGTGGTAAGGGGGTGGTCGGAGATGATGGTGGAGATGGTGAGGCAGCCGAGTGGAGGAGTGGCTTGGTTTCACGGAGGTGTGGCTGGAGTGTTCTTGGTAGGTAGTGAGGGTGGGTGGCCGGAGATGATGGTGGAGATGGTGAGGCAGTCGAGTGGAGGAGTTTTGGCTATGGTGGAGATGGTGAGGCGGCTAGGGCAAAATGAAAGAGAAGATGGACTTGGCTGAAGGAGTTTTGGCTATGTTAATTACTATAGTACCCCTCCTTTTGCTCATTTGTTTTGATTAATTTTGATTTCCAATATGGGATTAGTTTTCCCATAAACTAAGTTTTCTTAATTAAATTTTCCCATACAAATTAAAGAAAGTTGAACTCCCATATTTTTGCACATTGATGGCTAAAAAGCCATATTTTTTAAAAATCCCCAAAATTAAATTAGATTTTTATGTTCTTGTTTATCTTTGTAAACATTTTTTATTTGTTATATTGATTTTTTTTGAATTTTTTATTTTGAAGGTCTTCATATTTTGTTTTGGCTTGATTTGCTATGTTTTTTTTTAATTATTGGGGGTTTAGGATTTTTCTTTGCATGTTGAATGAATGCGGTCTGTGGGTTTGAGTTTGGTCATGGTTTTGGGATTATTGTCTGATTTATATATTAAACTACATCGTTTATTAATAGATCAATGTTTCTTCAACTACTTGTAATCTATTATTTTTAATTGATGCAAATATTAAAAATGTGTTATGTTTAATATAGTTATTCAGAAATTTTTGTTCTTCCTAATTTATGAAGGGAAATTTTATTATTCATACTTAATAGTCCCTGATATTACTAAAAAATCCTAGCACTATTAATCTTTTCAATTTGATGCTAAACATTCATCTCATACCCAAAATACCCCTCCCATTATATCAAGAATCATAAAACATTCTCTTCCTCTCTCTCTTCTCTCTCTCTCTCTCTCACAAAATCATCCCTAAAACCCATGGATTTGTATGATTTTCTTGCCGAAATCGTTGTTAGCTATCTTCATTGTCTCTGTGAAGTCGCCAATATCAAATGCAACATCCATTTTGAGGGTTTTTGGAGGAGAAAAACCATGGGTAAGAAGATTGTTCATTTTATGTGTTGGGTATTGTTTGTTTACATTTTTTGGCTATTTCAAATAGATATGAGCCTATATTGGTGTGTTTTTTGGGTATTTTAGAGAGATTTTGCGATCTGCGTTTTTTTGCAACTTTTTTGCTCGATAAGAGCTCGATAGGGGCTCGATGCTATGTAGACGAAGGTTCTTTTATGAGCTCGATGCTGCTCGATATAGTTCGATTATTGCTCGATAGTTTTAGGCTTTGTTGCTCGATTGCGCTCGTTGGCAACTCAATAAGGGTTCAATTGTACCCTAGAATATTTGGTGTAATTGTTTTCTCAATATGTCCTCGATATGGGTTCAATGAAGGTTTTGGTTAGGTTTATGTTCGGTTTAAGAACTTTTAGCTCAACAAGAACTCGATATGCTCTCGATGAGAGCTCGATAATATTCTTTATTCATGACTTTGTGAAAAATTGACTGTTTTTTTTTTTTTAACAATTTCTATGTTTTTTTTTTCCAACACAGGTTCCATTATCTACATTTTTGTATCCTACAATGGTGTTTGGGAATTACAGGGGAATAAGTGAATTTTCAAGGACCCTCAATGCATGGTGATACTGATGGAGGATACTGTAACGTACTTGCAACTTCTTGACATATTGCACAGGGAACTTAAAGTTGATAAATAGATGTATGGGTTGAAATTGGAGATTCCTTATACATGTGGCGACTAATCGTTTACACCCGTTCATGTTGAAAGTGATCTTGGTGTCTGTGCATTCTTAGGAGTAACATCTAAAGAAAGGTTAGCCGTGTGTGTCACTCTTGTTAAGAAGATTGTCATTGTAGATCTATATTCCACTCCGGGACGTGAGGGAGCAACCAGCACTTTAGGAGGTTCTATTGGTAACCTATGTGACAAGCAGTATGAGTACGACCCCTATGTGAATGACGATCCAGTAGCTAAACATAATGAGGACTTAGGATACGATTCAAATGCATATTATAGTGTAGAAGTGCTGATTGACATGTCTGATGGTCTGCAAGTCGAACACGTACAAGAATAGCCAGTACGTCCTATTGCACAAGTAAACCCACCAAATCAAGGACGTCGAACATCTAGCACTAGCTCTAGTTTTCCTAGTGAAACATTATATAACAATATAGGGAACGTTCCAATATGTTCAACAGAAGATCACAGAAGATGGAGTGCTCCCATGTTTACAAAAGAAGATATCATGACTTCCAGTCGATCTAAAACACCCTCATCCGGTGTACCGTTGGGAGGACTACACCTTGGGAAGACTTTTGAGAACAAGATGGATTTGAAAACCAAAGCGGCTCTCTTCACAATGAAGAATAATTTTGATTTTATGGTTAAGAAGTCTGGTACTGGTGTGTTGTATATCACCTGCAAGGATCCTAATTGTGGTTGGAGAATAAGGGGGAAAAAGTAACGCGATCGGAGATGTTTGAGATCACTGTTTATAATAGTGTACATACTTTCTCCCTAGAATTGCAATAGAAAGATCACCGTCAAGTAGCACCTTGGGTCATTGGGCACCTTATCAAGAAAAAATATGCTACTGATGGCACTAGCTACCCTACAAACAACATAGAGGAGGACATGAAGAATAATTTTGGGATCGATATGAGTTATATGAAGGCTTGCAGATGGAGAGAGAAGACACTCGGTTATGTCAGGGGGGCACCTGAAGAATCGTACTCCAAGTTACCTTCTTACTTGTACATGCTGCAGCAAAAGAATCCAGATACAGTAACAGATTTTGTCACAGAGGATGGTCACTTTCTTTGTTGTTTCTTCTCATGTGGAGTTTGTAGAAGGGGATTTACATCATGTCGTTCTATGATATGTGTGGACGGAACTTTTTTGAAGTCAAGGTATGGTAGCCACATGTGGTGTGCTGTTGCATTGGATGCGAATAACCACATTTATCCAATTGCGTTTGCGATTATGGATGGTGAGAATCATAATTCTTAGAAGTATTTCATGATGAAATTGAAGGAAGCCATTGGAGATGTTGATAATCTGCCTTTTGTATCAGACAGGCATGCTAGCTTTATTCATGCTCTTGAGTTACTCTTCCCTGATGCCTACCACAGTGCATGCTACCATCACATAAGTATGAATGTAATCACTAAGTTCAAGACTGATCACTATCACAAGGAGATGTGGAATGCGACATATGCATTTCGGCAGTCAAAATTTCACCGGCTCTTCAACAATATAAAGCAAATGGATCCTGCCATAGCTCAATATCTCGAGGGTATTTGCTTCGATAAGTGGACTCATGCTTACTTTCCTAGGAATCTATACAATGTAATGACAAGCAACTACGTGAAAGCTTCAACAACAAAACCAGAGACGCAAGAACCTTTCCAGTCACTACTTTTGTGGAAATCATTCTGTTGACTGCGTTTTTAGCCAACGACGTGAGAACGTCAAATACGACAAACCTTCAAGAGAATTTAAACGACACAGACGGTATAATAAAGAAAATAAAGAACACACAAGAGATTTTTATAGTGGTTCAGCCCCGATTGTCGGTAATAGCCTAATCCACTTAGAGTTGTGATTTATATATCTGTACTCAAGATCAGATGGACTGAGCTAACTGAGTTTCTTCAGTACTGATGGCAAAAATACAAGAATTCTCTCTCTAGAATACTCAGACCCAATTTTCTCTCTCTAGAAAGAAGAAGCAGAAGGAACCCCCCTCTCATCCCATCAGCTCTCTATTTATAGGCTTAGGGTCATACATACGGTATCCCTTAAAACCGGGATATTTTATTATATTTATTACATTTAAATTACAAAGAAACATTCAAAATTCAAAATGTAACAAACCCCCCATTTGTGGGAAGAATGAGAGATTCCCGCATATGTTGTTGAAGTTGTTTCTGGGGACCTTGACTTAGTCTCCTTTAGCTAGTTGATCCACCTCTTACTGACCACTCATGCAAGTGTTGGTCGGACGTGCATGGTGGTAGGACATGCATGGTGGTAGGACATGTTTTTGTGGGTTGAACGTGCATGGTGGTAGGACATGCACTTTTCTCCTCTAACATAACACTCTCCTCTAGCATGCCATGTTCCTCCTTGAACCAATCCCCTTGGTTTCTCCTCGGACCAAGGTGGTCCGAGGCATCCTCCTTGACATCTTACCTTGGACAAGTTCAAGGCATTCTCCTTTAGCATCTCCCAAGCATGTCCGATCGGACATTGTGTAGGCTCTTCTTGTCAAAATCTAAGCCCCCATTCTTGACCTGCATGGGACTCCTCCTCCTTAGCTACTTACCTTGGACACGTTCGAGCCAACACTTAGGAAACATTGGGAGGTTTACCTTAAACACACCCTTGGAGTCTCTTAGGACCACATCCTCCTTGGGGTCTCCTAGGACCACTTTCTCCTTGGGTCTCCTAAGACCACCTTCTTGAGTTCTCCTCGGACCTCATCCTTGGGCTCTCCTAGGATCACTCTCTTGGGGTCTCCTAGGACCACTCTCTTGGGGTCTCCTAGGACCACATCCTCCTTGGGGTCTCCTAGGACCACTCCCCTTAGTTCTCCTAGAATGCATTCTCCTTAGCCTAGGATGCATTCTCCTATTTTTTGGGTATAACACATTCGTTTCACAATTCAGTCATGGTTTGTTGCGCGTTGTGAAGAGGTAGAGAAGTGCACATCTAAATTAGCAACAATATATGAGAAAGATGTCTTAGGCATTGCAGATGATGCAAGGTACTTGAAAGTCCACCCTCTTGGACAGTTCGAATTTCATGTGGTAGACCAAGAATGTGATGGTGAGTTGAATTTGATGACCAAATCATGCATGTTTCAAATAATGGGTTACCCTTGTGTTCATAGTGTGGCTGCAGCCATCCTGCGCGGTGTCAACATTTACTCACTGTGTTCCCCATATTACACTATTGAGATGTGGAGGGATTCTTACAAAGAAACAATTTACCCAACTGGCAATAAGGACGATTGGAAAGTTCCCGAGAACATAGAGAAAATGCAAGTTGGGGTTCCCGTTGAGAAACAACCAGTTGGTCGACCGAAGAAGCAAAAGGTGGGAAAAAGGAAGACAAACCGCACTCCATCGAATGGAAAAATCATTCGCAAAGAGCGCAAGTGTATTATGTGTGGTGGTCTTGGCCACAACAGGGCTACATGCAAAGCTAGGCTATAAACTTTTTTTTTCCCATTTGGACTTGTTGTATTAATAACTTAGCTTGTTTTCCCTTCTTTTTCTTTTATTTTTCTTACAAGTTATGTTAAGCTCGATGTATACTCGATGAGCTCGATTGTAGATCGGCATGAACTCGATGTGAACTCATTAGTAGCTCGATCTGAACTCGATAATATGGTTTTTAACTTAGCTTCTAAACTGACTTCAAATCTTAGCTCGATATTAGTTCGATAATGTTTTGATATAGCTCGATATTAGTTCGATAATGGTTCGATATGGCTCGATAACAACTAGTAAATGGATATGAAAATGATATGTGATTGATATTAGTTCGATATAACTCGATAATAGCCATATGAAAGTTACAAAAAAATGTGAACAACCGAACCCAAAAACAAAAAACTGCATATGTAAAGACCCTGTATATATATACAATCATCAAGGCAACAAATTTTGATACCACAAGTCTGTCGTCCACTTGTTCCTGAACACCTCTATATTTTCATCACAGATGGTTTCCAATGGAAGGTTGGCGATAAGATGCTCAATCTCCACTATAAAAAAATAAACATTAAGAGTACAATACTATAATTTTACTTAGAAACAAATATAGTATGAAGATGATGTTTTTTACCTTCTCTTTGACTGAGTGAGCTCGTGTTTCTGTTTGCGACACCATGTGAACTGATGCGGCCTGATTCCTACTATAGGAATCTTCAACATCAAGCTACCAGTGAACAATTTACTCTGCATCAACAAAGAAGGAAATGACAAGCGCCATGGATTCATAATTTCCTCCATCTTTGCGTCACTAATCACCGAGATGTCTGAATCATAAACAGTGAGAGTCCAACTAGAAATAGAAGCTTCAATGGCAAACCAATGTTGTTGTTCATAGTTCTGGCACCAATATACATTCTCAACTCCACCCCAAGATGCCAGAAACTGCTGCTTGATGCCGGTCAACATGGACATAACGCCAAAATCTCACGTGTACTTTTTTTGTCGGCAATTTTCTTATACTGATCATATCGGGCAGGTATCACTTGTGAGAAATAAATTTTCATTACAACAACATTCTGGTGATATGTCGTGGGAAAATACTTGTGACACATACGAAGCATGTGTTGTGCCGCATCAATATGCTACAAAGAGAGTACGGTATACAAAGTTAGCAAAGACCAACATAGGTGGGTGAAAAATAGTGCATAAATGAATAAGTCGAGTTATAATCGAGCCCTATCTAGCTTATGTCGAACTAAAAATCAAGCTAATCGAGTCCATATCGAGCTCATCTCAAACAGTAAACAACAGCTAAAGCATGTAACTATTGAGCCATATTGAGCTACTATCGAGCCATATCGAGCCCCTATACCCCTCATCAAGCTCTTATCGATCTCCAATCGAGCTAACCTCAAGCAATAAACAACACATAGTCAATACCCTTCAAATTGAGCTTCTATCGAGCTCCCATCGAGCCCTATCGATCCAAAAACAGAACTTGTAAAATTGAAAAAAAAATAAAAATTCTTAACATTAGGTATAAATGGCTTACCCCATCATTGAGCCACGAGTGGGGTGTCTTCCATGCCGGAAACCACGCTGGACCGTGATTCTCAGTCTTTACATCCCTTGGGGTCTTGTTGGGGATGTCTCCAAGCAGCCACTTGGACACTATTCTATACTGTTTATGATATGGCTTCTTGAGAGGGTCCAAAACCTGTGTAGCCTCATCTTCTGGTGCAGCTGCATCAGTGCAAGGTCTTTTCCTCATGGGATCAGTGTAGTCCTCAAACCAATTTGGCTTGCGTCTTTGGCGTCTATACCTCTGAAACTGAACCCCAACAACTTCCTCAGGGTTGACAATAGTGACTCCCGGAGTCGTAGCATCAGGTGTCACATTGATGGTGGGAGGCGTGGTTGGATCATCAACATAGTCCAGAGGAATATCCAGTGACTAAGTCTGAAAATTCCTTGGAGCCCCTCGGTCTCCCCTTGATAAACATCAGGATCTGACTAACTGCGTCCAGGATCACTGACTGGTTCTTTAGGAGGGTCTCTTGTCGACCCTCGACTCTGTCCAACTTCTCGATCAACTCGACTAGCACAAGGGCTGAGGCTGGGGCTGTAGCTGGGGCAACAGAAGGGGTGGGACCTGGAACCTCCTCCTCCTCCGGGACAACATCATCAAATATCTTCGCTGCCTGAGAAACTATCTCGGTGACTTTCTCAAAAGTCGCATCCTCCTCCTCATCAGCCTCCTCGAGATCCTGGCCAAGCCCGGGATAAAGGGGAATATCTCCCTCTGCCAACGATAAATAAAAGTCGTTTTCTATTGATCGAGGCTTCAACATCAGAAGGACGATGAACTGCAAACAACATAAAACATTTGGTTACTCAAATAATCATAAAAGATAAGCATATAGATAAAAATAATTGTTTAATGTCAATAAAATATAACTTACATTCTTCTTTGATAACGTCGGTGAGAGGACAGACTTGGTGAAATCCTTGTTCTTCCGATGCGACCAACTAAGCATCCTCGAGACCATGTTTCCCGAGCTCACAACAAACTGTGTCACAAGCTGCTGAATAGCCTTATATGCCCAATATTGTAAGGTCGGGGCATAACCATACATATTGTACTTGGACTCTTGCTGCACCTTGACATCCTTCTTGTTCTCACAGTTTGCCTTTTGCTTCCAGCATATCCTTCTTACAAGACTGTAAAAGCCTCCCATAAGAGTACTTCCCCCATGGATAGCTGAAGAAGTAGTCTACGTCCTCAACCATCTTCAAAATATCTCACCATATATGCAACTTGCCCTCTATGGCATTCAGAACCCCCTCAAACAACAAACAAAGACCAAGCTTGTACACATCTTCCACAATAGTACAAGTCTTGAAAGCATTGTTCACCTGTGAGAGTTGTACTTTCTCAGCATCATTGAAATACTCTTTAATCAAGCGATCACTGAGATTACGCTCCTCCAACTCTTCTGGTGACGGGAAGTGACTGAAATTCAACCCCGTCACCAGGGAAAACTCTCCTATACCGAATCTATAAGACTTCGACCCCAGAAAGAAATGCACCTCATTTTCTTTATTACTGGAAAATTTCCTCAAAATCAGCTGATGCACCAAAACTCCAGAGAAATTTAACTTCGAAGCCAAAAAAAAAAACTGCTTCAAAGGGGATTCCTTAGCCCTTTCTATCAGCCCAAGCTGCACAAACCTACTCTTAATATCCTTTAAAGTGCTACTACCCCAATATGTGACTTGACCAGGAAATTAATCACTAAACGGAACAAGCAACTTAGGCATCTACAACAACACATGAAAAAAATTGGTAAGAAAACAGAATGAAACAGAATCTAGAAAAAATTCAAAAAAAATTCATCAAGCATCTGTAATAAACAAGGTTATCGAGCTTCTGTAGGTTTTTATCGAGCTTATCGAGTACTAGTATCGAGTCACTATCAAGCTCATATCGAGCTAACTTATATAACAAATTCTAATATGCCTTAATAAGAACAATCGAGCTTATATAAAGCCTAACCAATTACTTTCCTGTCGAGCTTATATCGAGCTCCTAACTGTAGACCTCATCGAGCCTCCTATCGAGCCTAACCACATACCCATCGATCTTCCATAGAACTACAAGCGATAGTGACCATTCAGCTATTATCGTGCCCAACCATACCCCATCGAGAATTCATCAATGGCACCTATCGAGCTTATCTCGAACTTCTATCAATTCCTATCGAGCTCAAGTCGATCCCTATCGATCTCTATCGAGCTCTAATATAACCGAATGTTAGGCTAATGTTTTCATCCCATCGAGCTCATATTGAGGTTGCATCGAACCCATCGAGCCCCGTCGATAATTGTTGCGATCTTTTATGCTGTGCAAGTGCACACAGTCGCAGTTCGTAATAAAATGGTAAAAACCAAGTATCGTCCTCAAGGACTGATTTATCAATTACCAATCAATTAATCCTTTAATTCTATTTGATTAAACAATTATCAGAGATTTAAAACTAAGAAAAATACTAACGAAGCACAATGAAAAATTAAACGAATTAACAAAGAAACTACAATTAGGACAATTATGATCCTCTATTTTTCCACCCTGTTATTTCCTTATGCAAGCATCTATATCCCCTTCTCTCTATTCAAGAATAAGTTGCAACAACAATTCAGAATCTGGTCAAGACTTATGAAATTCAATCTAAATGACAACTTCCTATATTTCTATGGTAAGTTGAATCATGTAGAGGGCATTAGCCACACAACTCAGAAAATAAGCAAATAATCTAGATACTTTCGTTCTAAATTAAATTTGCATCCAAACAATCAAAGCATATCAAATTTCACTTTTCAGATTTCAATTTGATTCATAAAATAGCAATTAGAGGTGATCAATCAATAATCGCACAATTAACATAGATTGCAAGGAATTGAAAGAGATGAAGAAGAATATCAATTTTGCATTAAACCATAACAAGGGTTTCCAAAAGATTCACATAAAAGCCCTCAAAGAAAATTTACCCTATGATATTCATTCTAGCCATATACTAGTTCAATTACAAACATGAAAATTGACAGAAAAAGATGAAGAAAACTCAGGGACGAATCCTCCAATATGGTGTTCTTACTCCAGCCGTCGTTGTACCTTCAGCCCTCTTTCAGTCGCCTATATGATTCCAAAAAAACCTACTAAAAGTTCTCTCTGGAAAAGACTGAATTGCCCATAAAAAATAGCCAGGTATATCAGAAATCGCGACCTCAGCGCTGTAGCGCTAAACTCAGAGCCAAAATGGGGGAAAATCTGGGCACCAGCGCTGTAGCGCTGTAGCGCTAAAGTCAGTGCCGAGCCTCTTCAAGATTTCTTCCTAGCGCTACGGCGCTCCCAAGGTAGCGCTGTAGCGCTTCTTACAGAACCACCAAAAGTCACAAATCCGTCTCGATTTCATTCCATTTTCGCTCCTTTCCAATATTTGCATCACTTAACATCAATAACCCTGAAACAAGAACAAACGAGCATAAATCTGAAATAAAACAATCCTAACTAATGAAAAATAGCCTAAAAACTAGGACCATAAACGAGTTTTAAACTCGTTTATCAAAAATACTAGAGAAAAACCCAACCCTAAAAACTGTCATACCCATTCCACAGAACCAGATTCAAAGTAATTAAAACAACAATAATCATTACGATGGTTTAAGAATTTACCTTAAAATTGATGGGAATGTGGGTTTGACACCGTGGGTTTGACGCCATGGGTTTCGAGCTTGGTGGCCGCTGTTGGTTCGACGGGTTCCCTCTACAATGTCGACGGTGGCCAACGTGGGAGAAGCAAAAGAGAGAGGGTGAGATCGATTCTTTGTTTTGGTTTTCGGGGTTAGGGGTCTTCTTCGGGTCCGAGAAAGAGAGAAGCAACATAAAGATAGAGAGAGTGTGATAGAGTTTGTGGGAAAAAAATTTTGGGAGGGGAAAAAATGAGATGAGTATTTTTGGTACTTAGTGAAAGTTTAGCACCAATTTAAAAAAGTGAATAGTGTTAGTATTATTTAGTAATTAGACACACTATTATGCCTAAATAGTGAAATTTCCCTTTATGAATTTATGTCTATGTTAAATTTGTTAATTGTTTGGTTTATTTTTTATTTCTTTCGTATACTTATTAACAACTTTATTTAGTTAATCTGTAAATTTAGTTCATGCGTTTGTGTGGTTTGAAAATATATTGGTATAATGTAACTCCTTTGAAATTTATGAACTCTATGTTTTAGTAACTTTTATTTTAATTTTGTTAAAAATTTGAACTTATTAGTTTATACATGTATAAACTATTTTGTTTAGTATTGTATATCTCCTACATAAAAATATATAAATAATGGAAAATAGTTTGTTTTGTTAACTTTAACAGAATATTTTAAATATTTAACATAATATTTTAAAAATTTAGCGGAATATATACCATTAAAACTAATTAAAAATAAAAATTTATTAATTATATTAATAAATTTAAATTTAAATTTAAATTCAAATGTTATAAATTATCATTATTATAATAATATTTAATATAAAAGTACAAATATAATAATTATATTAATATAAATTCAAATTCAAATGTTATAAAATATTATTATTATAATAATATATAATACAAGACTAGATATTTAATAATTATATTAATATAAATTCAAATAATATAAAATATTATAATAATATATAATACAAGGCTAGATATTTAATATAAATTTAAATGTTATAAAATATCATTATAATAATAATACATAATCTTAATTTTTATTAAAAAAATTATCATTTATTTAAAAAGGTTACCATATTATATATATTTAAAAAAAAATCATAAACAATGTTTTGGTTTAATTTTTCTTTTAATATATTTATGTCATTCTTTTATATATAATATTGTTTATTTATTTGAAATTTATATAACAATGATACAAATTTACTAAAAATAATTAATAGATTCTATAAATAAAATTAAGTAAATGTACATTACACGTTACTTGTATCTAGTAAATATATATATATATTATTTTTTTAATGATTACTACCTATGGATAGTTACCTAAAAAAATATGTAACCATCACAAAATAGTAACTTGGTAGTATAATTTACCAAAAATTGAAGATTTTTTTTTGCCAATATTCTTTTTTCTTTTTGCATTAAATTCAGATTGATTTTTTTTTTATTCCAACCATTGAAAGATAAGATATATTTGAAAATTGACTTGCTTTTGAAGAGGGTGAAGTTTAAAAAATTAGAGTTTTATAATAAATACACATCTTTTACTCAACTCCTCCATTGTTGATATTGGCTCCATTTGGCAATGCTTTTGCTTTTCTGCTTTTACGAATAAATTGGGAATAATAAAATTATTCTAATTTAAAAATAGCTTTTCAAAAAGGTTTTTTGATTAAAAGCTACTGTTGACCACGATTTTGGCCAACAACGAATAGACGTCAAAACTACAGTAAGCATTGAATAGAAAATATGACACCAATAATTTTATAGTGGTTCAACCCCAATTTGTTGGTAATAGCCTAATCCACTTGGAGTTGTGATATATGTGGCCTACACTTAAGATCAGATGGACTTGAGCCAATTGAGTTTCTCAAGTGTAAGTAGAAATATACAGAATTTCTCTCTCTAAAGAATACAAGTTTTCTCTCTCTAAGCTCTCTTAGAAAATGCCCCAAGGATCCTCCAAGTAACAGTCCCAAGTTCTCAAAATTAGAAAGACTAAAAGTCTCCAAAAGATCAGCCCCTTAAAATGATGCCATGAGCTCTTTATTTATAGGCTCATGGATCGTACATGAAAAATATTCCGTTTTTACAGGGTCCTTGGTTGTTTCAATCAATTTTAATTAATAAAATAAATTTAAAATACAATGATAAGCGATTTCTTCAAGATATCTGAGAGATTCTCGCTGTAGCTACAGATGGCTCTAATTGAAGTCGTTACCGAAACTTTGTTGAAGAGTCACTGGGCTGAATTTCTGATCTGTCCGGTCGGCCAACTCCACTCCCTGAAGTGAGACTGGTCAGCTATATCACTCTTCTGGTTAGGCAAAACATCTTCATAAGCTGAGTGGCCAGATAAACCTGATTCCCAAAGTGATTGGTCGGCCAAAACACTTTACTGGTCGCCAAAAACATTTTACTAGTCGGATAATACTATTTTTTGAAGTGACTGGTTGAACATAACTTTTTACTGGTCGGTCAAGAACCTTACTCGCCGGACAAAAATTTTACATGGTCGGTCAAATTACTTTTTGACCAGATAAATCAATTTGTTGACCATTAATATCACAACTCTGAAGATTAATTTCAAACCTTTGCACTTCTTGGTCAGCCCATTTATTGACTATTAATGTGTCATTCACTACCATACATTGCCACTTGTCACTTTTGATTGCCACGTCATTGAACGAAATTTTGGGGATAACATTTGCCCCCAAGTTTATTATATGATTTTCTCATATGATAAACTTTTTCTCTAGCAGATAATTATTCACATCGTCCAAAAGCTTCCACACGGTCAGTAACTTTCGCTTTTGAAGTAAACCCACGATTGAACTTTTCTGTCCATAAAAACGGTAGTTATCAGTTTCCCATTTCCATTTTTCTTTCGGGTTCATGGGTTTGTATGAACTTTGAAGTTTTCTTGAAACTTTTTAAAAACCTAGAAGTTCCTTCTTTGATCTTGTTGTTGTACTCCATAAATAGGAAAATGTGTTTGCTCAACGTTTTTTAGTAAACTTGTGCTTGCTTAGCTGATTGGAAATGCCTATTTGGTCCTCGGGATCCAAATAATTTCTTAACTGCTGAACCTTGGGTGCTTTATTTCCTGCTGCTCGGACACCTGCCGTGCTCCTCGGGCATGCTATATCCACTCAAACGCACCAAACCAGCAGCTCCTCGGACACCACACCTCATATATGCCCAACCTCTAGGACATGCAACATCGGATGTGCCAAGCTTCTCGGGAATGCCCCATCCACTCGGCATGCCTGGCCCCTCGGCACGCGACTCCTTGGATGCTTAGACACATGAAGCCCCTCGGATGCACACACCCTCGGCGTGCCTGTCTCCTCGGATGCACACCTGTTGCAGCTCCTCGGACACCTCTCGATGCCTGGCTCCTCGGATGGCCAGCCATCTGCTCCTCGGACGCCTAGATCCTTGGACACACGGCTCTCCTAGCCTCTCGGACATGGCGCACAGTCGCTTGGGAACATGGCACATTCGCTCGGGTAGAGAACATGGCCACTCGGACATCATAGCCACTCGGCCGCGCGCCTGGCTGCTCGGACACCACAGCTTAGCCGCTCGGGAACATGGCGCATCCGCTCGGGTAGACAGCACGGCCACTCGGACACCATAGCCGCTCAGCCGCACGCCTGGTTGCTCGGACACCACAATTGCTCGGCCGCGCGCCTGGCTGCTCGGACACCACAGCATAACCGCTTGGACACGCCCCCCAAGCCGCTCGGACATGCCCCCAAGCTGCTCGGATACCCTCCCTTGCCGCTCGGATATGCCCCATAGCTGCTCAGTTTTGCATGCTTTTAAGCTCTCGGGCTTGTACAAAAACTTTAAGGTTCATGAATTTGGGCACCAAAAATTTCTGATTATTATTGTTGCTCTCATACTTTTTATCTGGGCAGTAAAATATTTTTACTGCTCAGAGAAAATATTTTACAGGGTAGTAAATATTTTTACTGCTTAGAGAAAATATTTTACTAGGTAGTAAATATTTTTTCTTTGCATTCATTTGTTCATGTTTGTTTGGTTCCAGGGACTCATCACTGTTAGTCATGCTCAACACCGAGTAGTAGACTATAAGGAGCTGGTCAAGGTCTTGAATGATCAATTGATGGAAGCCCAGGCCAAGATTGAAAGTCTGACTAAGTCTGAGAAAAATCTCCAAGGAAAGACTGAGCAGGCTGAGAAAACAATTGTTGACTGAGTTAGATCGTTGAAGGAGTTGGTTCATGAGAACAACAAGCAATTCTAGGCCAATAAGACATTGACCGACCAGTAGATACAGAAGCTGAACAAGCCCCTCAACCTCGACTTTCTCTTAGAAGAGGCAAGGGCGGAAGAGCTTGCCAAATGCGAGGCAAAAGCCGTCGAGGACGCAGCTAATCCAGCTGACACTGTGCCTGCCTCTCCTGCTTTATCATTCTGACCAGAGGAGGTTCTGGATAATGACGATGGTGTTGACCAGCCAGGGACTAGTTTACCCGACCAGTAGACACTTATAGTCAACCTGAGAGCTTCCTGTCCAACAACAGAGTTTTCTACTCGACCAGTGATACATGCTCAGCCGACCAGGGAAGTTGTATCTACTCTCCCGACCAGGAAAACTTTACACCTGACCAGCTGAACTTTGTATCTGGCTAGTAGTGCACTTTTTTTTCTTATACTTTTGTGAAGACAATTGATGCTTAGTAGCTTTGATATTTTTCTCGTAACGCCGAGTTGTTGGAATTTATACTTTACTTTTCTTTACTAACTTGAAACATTCTAAGTATTTCTAGATTTAAAACATTATAAGTTTTTTGTGAATAGTAAAGTCACTATGATGTATGTCTTATATTTTCGCATGCGTACTTAGTTTTCTAACTTAGAAATTCTAGACATTTCATAAGTCCATACTAAGTATACTTTCTCACACTCTTATTGCTCTAACATTTTATGAGCATAATGTTTATTGTGACACAAATATCTACTTCTAACTTGAAATTTTTAAAAATTCCAAGTTACTTAAGCTTTGTCAAACAAGTTAGCTTAATGGTCATTTTTGACTTCAAAATTTTACAAGTCATCCTAAAAACAAATATCTTAACTCATGCTTTTATTGCCTGTGTTAAATTATATACCAATATACCCTATGTGCCCCCCAAGTGATCGAGGGTTGAAAGATCCTTGGTCACTTGCTACTTGACCGAATTTGTTCGAGCAGTTAATTACTCGTGAAACACATAGAATATATGGAAAATATTCGAGCAGTTGAACATTGCTTGAACATATTGACCATTTGAACATTGTTTGATTTTACCGACCAGTTGAACATTGTTCAGATAATTAACATACATGCACATTTGTAGCAAGAATCGACCACGCTGCACGTAGTCTCTTTTATTACTCGTAAATTAAAAAGGACAAAGCGTGTCTAATAAAGAGTGTTAAACAACAAAAATTGTTTAAAAATAAATAAATGACTGGTTAGAAAATAACCAGCTCATAAACCAAACTCAAATAACAAGTTAAACAACTTGAAATTAAGCTACCACTCTGAAAGCGGTATTTTAGTGATAATATATCCTCAGATGCTCGCCATTCCAGTGGTTTCTGATCGTACTCCTCTCCCAATCTGATCTTAGCACTCCAGCTCATGTCGAAGTGTTCGGGCATACCTCTCCATTTGTGAGTAGACCTCCACATATAGTGTCTAAGGTAAAGTCCACTGGCTCGGGTTGCAAGGGTGGAGATCTCTGTCGTTTGAACCCAGGATTGCTGCTGCCTCCTTCTCCTTGGGGTGTCTCTGCCCGGTAGTTTTTCAACTGGCCCGACCGGAGAAGAAATTCGGTCTCGTCTTTGAGGTGATTACATTCATTCGTGTCGTGACCATAATCTCCATGGAAATGACAAAACTTATTCATGTTTCTCTTACTCACCTCTTTCCTGATGGGTGGAGGTTTCTTGTAGGGAACCTCTTCATGACTAGCAAGATATATTTCTGCCCGGCTGGACGAGAGAGTGGTGTAATTAGTGAACTGAGGCTTATACTTGGTTGGATTTTCATTTGAACTCAACTTAGCCTTCTTTTCTTCATGGCGGTCAGACCCGTTATTCCCACGTTTCTTTTCACCATTCTGACCGTTTCCACCATTCTTAGGAGGGTCAGTCGATCTGCTCGGATTTTTTATGCCATTCTCCTCTTTCTTGATTGCATCATCCAATTTCATATACTTGTCTGCTTGGTCAAGAAATTGTTGAAGTGTTGAAATTGGATTTCTATTTATACTATCCCACAAAGGGCTCCGATAAGTGATTCCAAAGGATATGGCAACCATCTTCCCCTCGTCTCCGACAGCAGTTGCTCTATTGGCTTCTCTCATGAACCTCTGTATATAATTCTTTAGAGACTCATCCTTTCCTTGTTTGATATTTGCCAAGTGGTTGGCATAAACTGGTGGAGTCCGAGCAGCGCTGAACCGTCTACAAAACTCCTTCCTGAAAGTTTCCCAAGAGGTAATGGAATTCAGCTTGAATTTCAAATACCATTCCTGGGTAGTATCAGATAATGTAGTCAGAAAGACCCTACACTGATAATCATCACTTACTCTGAGCAGCTCCATTTGGTCTTCAAATTTCCCAACATGTCTAATGGGATCTGCCTTTTCCGTATAAATTGTTATATTATTTTATAATATAATGTAATATTATATTATATTATAATATAATGTTTTAGATTAAATAAATGTGACAAAGAGTGTCACATATTGTAACATATAATAGAGAGTTACAATATTTAAATATATGTGATATATCCAAATATGTAACATATTTGGTGTTACAAATTTGTAACTTCCAAATATTACCTTTTATTGTGTAACTTTGGTGTTACACAATATTGAGATGAATTTCATAAAGCCATGTGTGAAATGGCTGTTAGAGATATGATTTTAACCCCAATAATGTGTTTTGGGGGTTACAAAATCAATTGGGATGGTTTAGAACCGTTTGGAAAAACAACACAAAAATGTGTGTTGAAAATGGTCAGTGGCCGTGGCCTGTGGGACAGAGAGCAGTGGTCGCGGCCACAGGTGTAAATCTGACCAATTTTTCAGTTTTTTCAATCTTTGTTGAACGGCTCAAAAAACCCAAATAACTCCCAAATCTCATTTTTAATTCCATATTAATCCAATTAAACATTGGTAATATCCATGGGGGTTGGTGGAATTTGAAATTCAAAGGGTGTCTCTAAACTCTATAAATAGGAGCCTATAGCTCACTTGAACGACACAACATTTCTATCCATTAGAGCACTTGGCTAGAAACACCTTGAGGCTTGATAATTTCAAAAAGCATTTCCTTTAATTTGAGAGAGTTCCCTTAGTGCTTGAGTTAGGGGGAAATAAGTTTTTGGACAAAGGTTTTAAACCTTGTTCAAGTTGGTGATCCCCAACACTCTTCACTTAGGTTGTGTAAGTGAGAGTTTTCTTTGTTTTGTTCTTACTATTTCTTCTATTGTTTTTCTTCTCATTCCTCTTGTATTATTTACTTGTAATTTTGTTTAGAGTTGTAATCTTCTTTTTTTTTGTTCCAAACACTTTTACTTTACTTGTAATCTTTTGCTTAGAGTTGTATTTTTCACTATTCTATTCTTCTTATCTTCTTCTTCTTCTTTTTGTTTATCTGTACTTTCAGTTATAGAGTTGTAACCTTATTTAATCAATCTATATTTATTTGTAATATATTGCCTAGAGTTGTAATATTCTTACCTATTTCCATTGAGGCAATACATATTTTCCTAACATATAATGGCAGCACCGGTGCTTTATACTTTGCTAGCGGCTGGGCCGCTCTGATCCGAGCACAAAATGGACTACCACTTCTGTGGTCCACCGCATCCATCTTGGAAGGATGTTTTGATAAACCTTGCACTGTGGCCGTTAGCGCATCAAGCTAGGCTTGGATGGTTGGTCGGGCATTTCCATCTGGTGCGCTGTCATCAAGTATTTCTACTTGGCTGGCAGGGTGGTTCAGATTTTGCCCTTCAACTGGGACGGTCATCCTCTTGTCACTGATAACATCCCTTAGATCCTTCTGGGAAGTGTGTCATCCTAACCGATCAAACACTGTGCTCCTAGATTTCTCAGAAGGCTTACTGCGCGGGACCTGTTCTCTCCCACTGCGCTGCTGGCCGGGATGTAGTGGCAGCTTTTCGGTACGGCCTGGGCAGTCTTTTCCTCCTTACTGGTCAGTGCCTTCCTTTTCTTTTTCTTTTGACCGATCGGTCTGATGACTGTCCTCCTCGTCTCGGCTATGTCCATCTTTGTAGCTAGGAGTTTTTTTTATCTCGACGAGCTTTGGTTTGGTTATTTCCGGGCAGAGTGTGCTTACTATCAGACCGGTAACTCTCTGATCGGCAGGTTTCCGACCGGTGACTTCTGGAAGGGGTTTTAGAGTTCTCCCTTTTGTGTTGACGCAGTTCTAGAGCGGACTCCGTCATCTGCCCAACTAGTCTGATTGCTTCGACTCCGGTCAGGTCCCCGAGAGTCCGTCCTTCCAGCAGGGGACTTCTGACTAGCGTTGTCCTTTCGTGCTCCTTGGGCGGCTGCTCGTGCCGCGACTTGAGCATTGTCTTGGGCCAATTGGGTAGCCGCTTCTGGAGCAAGTGCTGCTTCACGATGTCTCCGGTCAACTTCCTCTTGTGGTTGTCTGATCTCTGCGCTTCTGGCCTCCATATCGCCCCTTTGCTGTTCTAACGCAGCTCTCTGCCTGGCCGTCTCTTCAACGAAAGACTCCTACCGAGCATTGAATTGCATCATCTCCTCTTGGAAAGAGCCTATTGCTTCCTGGAGTTGTTCAACTTTTGGAGTGGTATCCTCGAGAAAGACCCTAGGCTCAGTCTCAGGGTTCTGAGGTCCAGGACCTTCTGCTCTAGCAGGCTCTTTTGATGTACTTGGCTTTTTGGAGGCCATATTGGTATTCTTGGGAGCCATATTGGTAGGGCAGTGTATTTCTTCTATTAAGGATCTCAGTGAAAGCACCAAAAATGTTGACCACGATTTTGGCCAACGACGAATAAACGTCAAAACTACAATAAGCCTTGAATAGAAAATACGACACCAATAAATTTATAGTGGTTCAGCCCCAATTTGTTGGTGATAGCCTAATCCACTTGGACTTGTGATATATGTAGCCTACACTTAAGATCAGATGGACTTGAGCCAGCTGAGTTTCTCAAGTGTAAGTAGAAAAATACAGAATTTCTCTCTCTAAAGAATACAAGCTTTCTCTCTCTAAGCTCTCTTAGAAAATGCCCCAAGAATCCCCCAAGTAATAGTCCCAAGTTCTCAAAATTAGAAAGATTAAAAGTCTCCAAAAGATCAACCCCTTAAAATGATGCCATGAGCTCTTTATTTATAGGCTCATGGATCGTACATGAAAAATATCCCGTTTTGACGGGGTCCTTGGTTGTTCCAACCAACTTTAATTAATAAAATAAATTTAAAATACAACGATAAGTGATTTCTTCAGGATATCTGAGAGATTATCGCTGTAGCTACGAATGGCTCTAACTGAAGTCGTTAGCGAAACTTTGTTGAAGAGTCATTGGGCTGAATTTCTAATCTGTCCAGTCGGCCAACTCCACTCCCTAAAGTGAGACTGGTCAGCTATATCACTCTTCTGGTTAGGAAAAACATCTTCATAAGCTGAGTGGCCAGATAAACCTGATTCCCAAGGTGACTTGTCGGCCAAAACACTTTACTGGTCGGCCAAAACATTTTACTGGTTGGTCAAGAACCTTACTGGTTGGACATAAATTTTACCTGGTCGGTCAAATTACTTTCTGACCAGATAAACAATTTCTTGACCATTAACATCACAACTCCGAAGATTAATTTCAAACCTTTGCACTTCTTGGTCAACCCATTTTTTGACTATTAATGTGTCATTCACTACCATGCATTGCCACTTGTCACTTTTGATTGCCACGTCATTGAACGAAATTTTGGGGATAATAGCTATGAATCCTAATTTCTCTTAAAAAAGACATTTTAAATTAAAAAAAAACACTTTTTATTTTTTACCCAAATACTCTCAAAAGTGCTTTTGTAATTCTAGAAACTAAAAGCATCTTAAAATAAGCTAAGACAAATGAGACCTTTCTTTAAGAAGTTTTTTTTTTTTTAAAAGTGCACCCAAAATCTTTGAGAAAGAGGAGAGAAATAAGAGAAAAAAGAAAAAAAAAAATCACAAGAGAGTGATAGAGGAAAAACACTATTTCCAACGGCAACAAAAAAAGGTATCCTGAGCAATTTCAATAATTGAGTTCATTGATATTCCTGGTATAGTAGATGCTATCACACATATAATCATACTCAATTCGATGGAATTGTTTGATCTTAAAAAGGATCTTCTATTAGGAGAAGAAGGGAAGGGCAAGAAGTACAAAAAATATATATTTCAAAGGATATGAGTGGAAATATCCAAAAGAGAAGACAAATATTTTATGAGAACTCATGTATCCTAATCGGATGAAGTCGAAAATGCTTTTGGATCGTGCTCGCTGGTATCGTTCTCTTATGAAAAGTGTTGAGTCATCTTCTCTATGTTCACAAATAGAAATCGACATTGTATTCATAATATTATTGTATATTTCAAGTACAAAAACTACGTCATTTGGTGAGTATATTGTAATTGATTTAATAATTATTATATACATCAAGTATTTGAAACATTATTTATTGTGTTATGTCTTGTACAACAACTATATGAAACATCTCAAAGATCCGGGGGCCACAATGAGGATGTCAATGGTAGTTTTGATGGACTCAATAAACATGGAGATGTTGAGTAGAAATTTATTATGCATTTTAAGTTTGGTTTGTTGTACCCATAAAACACGAGCTGACATGTCTTGTTCATAGTACAAAATTGCAATCATTAGAATGGGAAAAGATACCACATCATGAGTAAACCAAACTAAATACAAGCTAAGTATATAATCATGATCGTGGTTTAACCTTGATCTATGTCATTGTAGGATCGACCCGACTTGTCACGAGGGAAGTCCTCAGCTCGTTAAATGTGTTTTTCATTCTAATATTCTCTTAGGATGCACTATTCTAGTTCTCTGAAATGAGGAGGCACATATATATCCCTGAAGATTTGGGATTTACCTCTTCAAAAAGGAAAATATATGATTTTGTATATCATTTGTATAAATTAGCACTTAAGATAGTATATTGTAATTATAAGTAGTTACCTAAATTTTAAGTTACCTAAACCTGCTCATCTCTCAATATAAATAGTGAGGGGATGAACAGGAAAATGGACGACTATTTGACATACCAAAACTCTGGAGAAATTGTCTCAGATAATTCTCTGGTATCCACTCAAAAATAGTATTGATTTGTAGACTAGGTAGATTTAACCACTGAACCACATAAAAATTGTGTGTTTTCATATTTTTATTTACGGTTTAAAAACTATTCTTTTTTACTGTTAATTCTCAGTTGACGAAAAAGCAGCGTCAACAGTTTTGTGCTTTCATTGAGAGCTTTTTAGGCTTGATTTTTTTGTCTAGTTCTGGTTGTGAAGATGGTTATGGTGACCAGAAGATCAACACGAGAAGAGGAGTCAGCTTTGCTTGCAGATCAACGAGATTATCAGCTCCCAATCCCAACAGGAGAGGGAATGTCTCGGTGCGCTAGTAAACATCCCCAGCATAATGCAGGGAACAACCAGGACACAAGAAGTTCATCAACACATCCCAGGAAGAAACCTCACTTTTCCTCATACTATATTTGACAAGTCGAGTAGGAAAATGCTGAACTCAAAGATCAGCTAGCTAGCACCAATAGGTGCATAGATGAGATAATGGTGAGGTTACCACCCGCGGTTAATCTAGATGCTAGGAGAAGGACAGGTGGTTCTCATCGAACCAGATCTCGTGGGCTCCCTCGAGCCAATGTCAGTCATTCTATCAGGACTGCCATTCGCAACTAAATATCGGGGCAAGCCCCTCGAAATGAGCAACGATAAGTCCATCGAGCTAAAACCATCTTTGCTCAAGAAAATAAGATTTGGATTCCCCTAAATCCACCAGCTTAGGTTTCATTCAATAGGGAAAATCGGGAGGAGGCACCACCCCTTGAAGAAAGAGAGATTGCGGTGGACGTGGAACACTTTTGAACTATACTGCCAAGCACTCATCCTCCTGGCTCCCCCATACAATATCCTCCATCACTTATTCATCATCCATCACCTCCTCGAGCTCAGGCTCCTCAATACAAAGCTCGAGGAAATGTTTCATTTCATGGGAATGAACGAAGAAATCCAGCTCCATCGAGAGAAGTCACGTATGTTACTTGGTCTTAGGGTACAAAAACTAGAGTGCAGGTCAGCAGCCAACCTCATCGCCCTCATCAATGAGTGGTGAGCTTTGCAGATATAAGTTATTGGATGGAAAGTCATCGTGAAAATAAATCAAAAAGTGTTTACAACACTCTATCGCGGAGACAAGAACCTGACATGCATGATCATTTGAATTCTAGTCGTAGTTTTCGGAACAATAATCTGACAGATTTACGCGAACACCTAAATTTGCATAGAAGGCAAGGGAAAATCCTACTAAAAGGCATGAAAATAGGAATGTCCCAGATAACTGAGTAGATGCCCGGAGGAACAATAACCTAGACAACATGCAAGCAGGAGCGGGAACTAATTATCAGCTCTCCATTAACTTGGCAGTTTGGGATTCGACCTAAGAACGACCGGCCTTCATGGAGCAGCAGATGATGCTCTTCCTAGCTAAGAATAAAAGGGATAACAACAACTCTGATGAGGAGCTCGAGCCCTTTGTTCCCCATATTGTGACAACTCTATATCTCCTTGGATTCAAAATGCCCCACATGGCAACCTATGATGGAATAATCGATCCATCCAATCATATTGGAACTTTCAATACTCTGATGCGAGCTCACAATGTGGGTATCTGTAATGTCCCAAAATTCCTAATAAGGCTTAGTGTCTTGATTAAGGGGCCAGAAGGGAAATATTGGCCTATTATGTGATTATGTGAATTGCATGGGTTATATTATTATATGACTGATTTTTCATGTTTAAATGTATTAAATGTGCTTATAGGCCCGTTTCTGGTAAAAAGAGGCATTGTTAATTTTAGCCCGCTAAGGGTATATCTGTGATTGTATGTGCTATGTGCTTGAGCCCACACTGTTATGTGGGTATATTTGGGATATTTGGCAAGAGATGCCCCTTGTGAGCAAGATAGCACTTTAGTCACAATGGGGATTTTTACCCGGCTCGGGGTGAGCCAAGGGGTATTCTGGGTGATCAGGCGAGTCACCGGGAATTATTGTAGTATGAGTCATGTTTTGGGAAAAAATAGTGGGATTCTGGGTTTAGCGGAACTATCTGGAGAATTTTGAGTACAGAGCGGGATTTGAGAGTCAAAATGACATGTTTGCCCTTATGGGTTGTTGAGAGAGAAGTTGGTTGAGTGGGGGAATTTTGGTCATTTGGGATCGTTCGAATATAAGGTTAAGGCTGAGTTCATTAACTCAGAAAAACACAAATCTCTCCCTCTCTCTCTCTCCTGTTCTCTCTCTTAGCTCGTTAGCGTTTTCGAATGGAACTTGAGTTCTAGAGTTCAGATTTAAGCGAGATTAGAATCATAGTGATTCTAGGGAAGATTAGAAGCTTTATAGCTTGAAGATTCAACTAAAAAATGAATTTATCAGAGGTAATTCGAGCTTTCCAATTTCTGATTTTTGGTTTTTTAAAGTTTCTATGGCTTTTCTTGAATTTTGTGTTTTAAGAGTGTTAAGGTTCGATTTCGAGTTGTGTTTTGATACCCGTGAGTTGCTGAGATCACTTCTGCAGCCGAATTGAACTTAAATCTGTGTTTTGGGATTTCGAAAAATCGCAAGTTTTTTGAGTACGTGGGGTTGCACCACGACGCTGTTCTTGGAGCACCGCGACCCGCATGAACTCAGAGGCTAGGGCAATTCTCTAAAATGCCATGGTTTCGTGGCGCTTGGTGGGCTGCGCCGCAACGCATGTCCAGTAAAATAGGGTCAAGGCTCTCAGACTTGTGGAGAGCCACGAAGCTTAGTGAGAGGTGTCGCGACTCAAATTGGGGATATTGGCCAAGTTAGGTTTCGGGTGGCGGGAACCTGAACCTAAGGGCTCGGGAAGGGTTCTACTACACATTTTAGTATAATTCGAGGTCCCGGAGGCCAGAACTCTGTCCGAAAGTCTTTATTTACTCGCTATTGATGAATATCACTTATTATGGTTGTGACTAGGGTACCGCTAGGGCTCGGGAAGGGATCGTTCTCGAGGGTCGTTTGTATTTATCAAACGCTTGGACCAGAGGTAAGAAAAATGGTATATGTACATAGAGAACTTGATTTGTATGCTTATTAGCTTTGAACCATTTGTGAATATATGATTTTAACTTATTTTCGTCCATCGTGTTGAACGAGGGGTCGTCGGCTATCGCATTGAGTGTTGGGCCATTCAGCAATGCATGTGGAATGCAGGTTGTAAAGGCAAGTCTTGGATAAGGGTGTAATTCATACTCGCCCAACAAGAACCGCGAGCTGAATGCCTGAGTAGGCATGTCGCTCGGCCAGGTCGCTCGATAATGCATGTGGAATGGAGGTCGTAAAGGTGAGTCTTGGATAAGGGTGCAGTACCTACTCGCCCGGAAAGAACCACGAGTTGAATGCCTGAGTGTAGAGTCCAAGAACTTTACTTAGCTAATTATTTAGTAGTATTATAGTATGTATAGTATTATCTTTGTAACTGTGGATTTTTGGTTCAGACCGGGAATTATTTGGACACTCATAGTAGTACTTATAGATTTTCTAAGTTTAACCTATAGTTTAAGAATAATAATGTTAACCTAAGGTTTGATTATATGACTGATATTAAGGATAATATTTATTATACTATAAGGTTTAGATAAGGACCAATAGGATTTTAAGCACATGTTATGAATGGGTGATTAAGGATTAAGTATTAAGTATTTTGAGGATTAAATTTAATAAGGAGTAAAGTTTGAATGCTATAAGGTCAGTCAGCAGCTTTGAATACGTTGAGGGCTTAGTCAAGGATGTTTACTCCATTCAAACTTAGCTAAAAATGTGTAATTTCGTGTTTAATTAATCAGTGTGTGCCGATATATCGCAGCTATAGGGGGCGATATATCGCAGCACGTAGATACGGAAAACACGAGACGATGCACGACAGCCTCGGGCATACTGGACCAGGCAATATATCGCCTCCTTCAGCATAGTTTGAAAGTTTTTGAATTTGTTTTCCATTCAGCCATTCAACCTCTTGATAAGTCCAGCACCTTTTTGAACGAGTCTTCAGCCTCTGCTGAACGATTATTCAAATCATTTTCACCTAAAAAGCTATTATTTTTATTCAAGTAAAATTAAGATCCTTTCATTCCTAAACTCTATAAATAGGACCTAGTACTCAGCCATTATTCATCTTTTTCTCTAAGTTCAGAGGCTGCAAGTGCTAGGTGAGTGTGAGAGTGTAAACACCTGGGTTGGGGAATCACAAGCTTGATCATTATAAGCTTATCAAACACTTTGGGAAGTAAGGTCATATAGTATTTCGGTTTGAAGTGTAGATTGGTCTTACAAGTCTTCGAGGTAACCCAAAACTCTAGTTCAATTCTGTATTTGTTCTTTTAAGTTCTCATAGTCTTCTCCTCAGCCTCTAACCTTAATCTTTATTTTGGTTAGGAAATCTAAGTTCTTGAGCACATAAGTTTTGGTAAGTATGTTTTTCAAAAGTTTAGTCCTTCCATTCCTTTTCATCTCTTTTTCTTCATTAGACTCACTCTTTTTCATAATGGTTATTAGGAGTGTTCCAAAGTTCCAACGCTGTCCTCTTGTCTCGGTAACTTTGGTAAGGAAAATAGGATAGAATCTATATGTTTTATGCTTGTGTTATCTTGTGTGATATGTTATGAAATATGTTATAAATATGTTATGAATATGTATGTTTGTAGGCTTGGGCATATGACCCATATGACTAAGCAAGACCCCAAATAGATTATGGGCATATGACCTACTTAGCTAGTAGGACCCGACTAATCTCATGAGCATATGACTTGTTTAGTCTATGGGATCCCAAGTAATAATGGCCATTATAGTATGTGTATGATATAAGTGTTATGTTATGTTTTTATGTTTTTATGTTTCTTATGAAATTATGTATATGAACTATGTGTTAGATTTTTCCTTGCTGGGCATTAGGCTCATTCATTTTTGTTTATATGTGCAGGAAAATAGCTATAGTGGCGGAAAGATTCGTGGATGCTTGGGAGAATGTGTATTGGTGGTGAATGGAGTCAAGGAGTCGAGAGTTCGATTTTCGAGGATGTAGTCTTGTTTTACCTTTTTATAGTTTTACATGTATTTTTCCGCACTTTTTATGTAACTCCTTTTTATTTTAAATTATGTTTTGTTTTTAAGACAATGGGATCCCATATCCTACTTATTTTATGAAGTAACTCTTATTTCTACAAGTTTCCAATAAAGTTATGGTATTTTCGCAAATGTAAGTTTTATTAAGGATTTGTATGTATAGTTTCGTTAATGGTCCAAAAGTCTAGAGTAGTGGGTCATTACACTGAGTAAGCATGTCGCTCGGTTGGGCCGCTTGGCGATGCATGTGGAACACAGGCCGAAAGGCAAGCGTAATCTGAGGGTGTGGTCCCCACTTGCTCGACATGAGCTAAGAGTTGAGCACCTGAGTACGCACTCACTCGGCTGGGCCGTTCGGCAGGATTGTTTCCTGGACCGGTTAACTGAGAACAAGTCCAATATGAGGGTTCAGTCCCCATTACTCTGCATGAACCACAGGCTGAGTGTCTGAGTATGTACCTCGCTCGGCAAGACTAATCTCCTAGGCTGAATAATTGATTGTATGATTTAAATGAATATTTTATTTGTACACTGCAGAATGTGTTTACAGGTTATATGATTGAGATAAATACTCTCTTTGTAAACTGTGGAATCTGTTTACAGGTTATATGATGGGAATGAATGTAACTGACATAATGCTCTGGTTTTCCAAGGCCGTTACATTGTGTATTTTAAAAAGTGATTAACTCGCTAAATGAGTCAGTAGGCCATAAACGTGTATCTAAGTGTGATTAGTAGTCTAGGGTTAAAAATTTCGGTTAAAAGGAATGGATGTTTCATTAAAAACATTAAATTGTACATGGGATCCCATAATAACGTTTACAAATTTGTTTACAGTTAAAAAAAGGTCATTACAATTCCAAAAGTTACAACCCACCGACCTAAGCGGGAAAAATAGGGTTACACCTTAGTTCCTCTGAGAAACCTTAGCCGTGGTGGTCAAGCGGCCACATATGTACACATCACCACCTAAGCTCTCCAACTCATGGCTGGTCGAACTTTCCTTTCCCTTTACATGCACCACGTTGCACCCGTCAGCCAAGGCCCAACAAGAAAACTTAATACAAGTGAATGAACAATATATACAGATTCAGATGTATATCTAGCATGCCCAATTGTAATAACCTACTCATGCATGCATACAAGTAGAAAATAAATGATTATGGAATCATTCTGGGGCTCGCAGCCCTGATCAGATGACCATAGAATCAACCTGGTGTCATTTGCCCTGAATAGATGACCATAGAGTCAAACTGGGGCCCTTTGCCCTAGCTATGTGACCATAGGGTCAACCTAGGTCCTTTGCCCTAGCTTTGAGTAACTAGCCATAGAGCTAGTCAAGTGCTTTAGTTTTCTACGACCATTGGGTCGAACGAGCGTGTAATGCTCTCATGATTAGATCTAATCATATCGACCAGTGCTTGACGCGCTATTGCCGCCCTTGACTCATAAGTCAATGCTTTACGATCAGCGCTCATCGCTATTGCCATCCTAGACCAATAAGTCAATGCTTTACTCAAGTATATAATGCAAACAAGCATTCATCATGTAACAAATATCCATTATAGAGCACTCAACATACTTCATCAATAATCACAAGCATAATCATAATCATGCGCATTTACAGGGACCAATGCCCAATAAAAACTTTATTCAACATTCGGGCCAAGCCTTAATCATGTACATCACATAATGGGTGCATTTTTCTTACCTCAAGTCCGAGTATAATGAAAAATAAGAACGACCCTTGAGCACGATCCTGATCCTGATCCTAAGCCCCTAGCAATAACCTAGTCACAACCAAGTATAGAATCCTGTCAATAATGAGTAAATAAAGGCTTTCGAACTGAGTCCTAGCCTCCGGGATGTCGAACCCTACTAAAAGGGGTAGTAGGATTGATCCTGAGCCCTTAGGTTTAAGTTCCCATCACTAAGAAGCCATTTTGGCCATTTCTTCCCTTTTGGGCCGCGACTCCAAAATCTCGAGCCGCGACTTGCTTAAGAACATGGGCTACCCCTTCTTTGTCCGCGTCGTGGGCCGCGACCTGCCTAAAAGGTGTCGCGGCCCAAGATGCCCCCAACAACCAATTCCTTTTTTTTTTTCAAGCCTGGGCCATGACACATAATAAAAGGGTCGCGACCCAACCATGAACATAGCCCAAAATCTCCATTTCCCCATTTTAAATCCTTCCAAAACCTATCCAAACATACCCAAATCTAAAAAATAAAGTTTAACTCAGAACCTAAACTCACTAAAATAAACCTTTGAATGCTAAAAAAAAAAGGATAGTGATACAAAGCTTGGATCCTTGGGCAGCCATGGCAAAAGGAACAAGAATTGTGGGGAAACCTAAGGGGAAGATGAATAATAAGAAGACAGGTCCTTCGTCTTCGGATAGAGTAATCAAAACATGATCCATGGATGCAATTCTAGGGATCTCAGAGCTGGAGATTCAAGAGGAGAAAAAAAAGGAGGATCAAATTTTGGGGAAAGACTATACACCTCAAGAATCAGAGGAGATTATTCGAAGACAGAGTGAAATTCGAAAGGATTTCTCAGATTGGTTGAGCATTACTAACAGGACGGCCCAAGATGTTGATATGGGAAAGAAGATGACTCCGCCCATCTTATGATCTAAGCACCTCGTAAGAAACCTAGAACGTTCATTCGAATCACCATCAAAATCAGAGGAGTCTTCAAAACAGGGCAAGACGAAGGTGAAAATTGTTCCAGCTGATATTGAGGATGAAGTGAATTACTCGAAACCTTCGATTGTGGGGTATGTTGCTGGAGCAAATCCACCCCTGAGTGTGCTCGAAGGTTTTGTGAGGAGAATGTGAAAAGATGATGTGGTTAAGGTGGGTATGCTCTCCCATGGAGTGTTCATTATCCATTTTCAGAACCTGGAATAGAGGGACAAAGTTTTGGATGGGGGTTTCATTTTCAATGATAAGAAACCCTTCATCATGAAACCATGGAATTCGATTGAGGATTTTACCAAAGAGAATGTTGATTCAGTTCCTACGTGGATTCAAGTGAGGGGGATAGACATTAAATACTGGGGAGAGCCATCGCTTTTCAAGATCGTTGGCCAAATTGGGAAACCAATTCAGGTTGATGACATCACCAAGCATAGAGAAAGGCTATTGTATCCGAGAATTTTGATTGAGGCGAGTCTTGCTCAAGATTTTCCTCCCAAAATTTCATTTACTGATGAATTTGATCATGATATTGAATTGGATGTGAAGTATCAATGGATCCATATTATATGCAAGAACTGTTCAGGTATGGGGCATGAAACTAATGTGTGTAGGAACAAAGTTCAGATAAAGCAGACCTGGGTCCCAAAGGAACAAACAGAGGTTAGGTTTGTGGAGCCAGTACTTGATGAAGATGGATTTCAGTTGGTGGGAAAATAGAAGAAAGTGCAGCAATAGCCTGTGATAGAAACAAAGGTGAATAATCAGTTTGCTATTCTGGATTTTGATCAATTGGAGAAGAATGAATAGGAGATAGTTAATACTGGAGAGGGGGGAGATCCCTCTACGTCAAATGGATAGAATTCTTGTTTGGCATGTTCGGGGGATTAACAGCCAGCACAAACACAGGGAAATCAAGCAGCTGATTCACTCGAAAAATGTTGGTCTGGTTAGTCTGTTCGAAACCAAAGTTAAGAATAAAAATATGGGTGATCTTTATATGAATTTTTTTCCTGGTTAATGTTTCACTAACAATAATCCTTGGTTAGACAAAGGGAGAATAATAGTTTCTTGGAATCCTTGTATGTATTCTATAGATATAAGGATGTGTACAAGCCAATTGATTCATTGTATTGTTCAAACAAGTCAGAACTCAGGGAAATTTCACATTACCTTTGTCTATAGGGTTAATGAGGAAGGGGGAAGATAAGTTCTTTGGCAAGACTTAAAAGGGCTCAAGAATGGTATTGAAGAACCGTGGATGATAGTAGGTGATTTTAATGAGATTTTGAACTATGATGAAAGAGCTGGAAGAAGAAATCATAAAAAGCCATCTGACAGTTTTAAGGATTGTGTGGTGCATTGTCAAATGGAGGACCTTAAATTTTTAGGGTGCTTCTTTACTTGGAATAATAAGCAGAAACCTGAAGAGAGAATTTTCTCTAAGATTGATCGTGCCTTGGTGAACTCGAAATGGACAGATTCATTCTTGAATTCAGAAGTTGTCTTCCTTCCGGAAGGGGACTTTGATCACTATCCTATCTTGATCTCATTTTATAAAGATTTAAGTACTGGAATGAAGCCATTTAGATACTTCAGCATGTGGAAAACAACTCAGAATTATGTAGAAGATGTTTGGCAAAGTTGGCAGACCCCCATTGCAGGTACACCTATGTATCAGTTGGTGGGAAGATTGAAGAGACTTAGGAAAGTGTTAAGAGCTATTAACAGGGAGGGGTTTAATGAGATACACAAGGCTGAAATGCAAGCAAAACAAGAGATGCTAGCTATCCAGGAAGAATTGAATAGAGATCCTCGGAATAGTGATTTAATGGAGCAGGAACAAATGGCTCGAGACAAGTATTCACATTACCACAGAGCTCACAATATGTTTTTAGCTCAAAAGGAAAAAATTAATTGGGTTAAAAATGGTGATGAGAATACTGCCATATTCCATGCATCTTTGAAAGCCCGGAGAGCTCAAAATAGAATTAATTCTATCAGGAATGAGAGTGGCATTTGGATTGACAAACCAGAGGAAATGCAACAAGCTTTTTTGAGCTATTATCAGAACTTGTTAGGGACCTCAATGAGCAACAGAAGTAAGGTCTTTCAATCAGTAGTGGCTGCTGGACCTTTACTTTCAGAGGAGCACATTCAAGTTCTACAGAAACCTTTCACTATCCAAGAAGTTAAAGATGCCATATTTTCCATTCCAGGTATGAAGGCTCCTGGCCCAGATGGGTTTGGGAGTTCTTTTTATCATGATAATTGGTATTTGGTGGGAGAAGGGGTTGGAACTGCTGTGATTAATTTCCTAAACACAGGGAAGATACTTAAAGAGATCAATAGAACAACCATTACCCTCATCCCTAAAGTCAAGTGTCCGGATAGTGTCAAAGACTTCAGGCCAATTTCTTGTTGTAATGTGATATATAAGGCTGCTACTAAAGCCATTTGCTCGAGATTAAGGCAAATCCTCCCTGAGATAATAGCAGAGAACCAAGGTGGGTTCGTTCATGGACGATATATAGCTCATAATATTATGGTATGTCAAGACATTGTTAGGCATTACGGAAGGAAGAATTGTAAACCGAGTTGCATGATCAAAATTGATTTGAGGAAAGCATACGACACCATCGAATGGGGATTCATTGAAGAAATTCTCGTTGCTTTTCACTTTCCTCAGAAGTTCATTGATCTCATTATGGTGTGTATCAAAACCCCGAGATTTTATTTATTGCTTAATGGTGAAATGCATGGATTCTTTGAGTCCAAGAGGGGTTTGAGACAAGGCGATCTGATGTCTCCTCTCTTATTTGTTCTAGGCATGGAATATATGTCTAGAATAATGTGAGAAGTGGGTTCTCGGCAAGGTTTTAAATACCATGACAGATGTGCTACATTAAAGTTGAATCATATGTGCCTTGCGAATGACTTACTATTATTTTGTCATGGTGACTTCATTTCAATTTTGTTAATGTTGAAGGGCTTGAAACTCTTCTCTTCGACTTTTGGTTTGCTGCCAAAGGAAGAAAAAATAGCTGTTTATTGCAGTGGTATGCAGGAGGCTGAGGTTACCCGAGTGATCAAAATGTTAGGATATACAAGAGCTCATCTTCCTTTCAGGTATCTTGGCATCCTAGTTTGTTCAAAAAAAATATCAGCTGCTGAATGTAATGGAATTCTTGAGAAAATGGTTGCTCGGATCAAAGTTTGGAGCTCGAGGAATTTGTCATATATGGGAAGAGTTACATTAATCAATTCTGTTTTGATTACCATTCACTCTTATTGGGCTCAAATAATGATTCTTCCAAAAAAGTTGTTAAAGGATGTAGAAGCTATTTGCCGGGCTTTTCTTTGGAAGGGTTTGGCAGACATTAATGGTCCGGGTTTAGTGGCTTGGCAACATGTTTGTTTGCCAAAGAAAGCAGGGGGTTCGGGCTTTAGGAAGGTCCTCAATTGGAATATGGCTGCAATGGGAAAATATGTTTGGGCAATTGCCACCAAAAAAGATAACTTGTTCGTGAAATGGATTAACAGTGTTTACTTGATGGACAGGAATTGGTGGGAGTACCAGCCACCAACTGATTGTAGCTGGTATTGGAAGAGATTAGTTACTGTCAAATTAGCTTTCAAAGCCAAGGCAGATCTGTCATATTTTGCAGCATTGAGGTATAGCATTAAAATTGGCCATGATTTACAATTTGATCAACCACTTGCAGTAGGTTGGAGCAAAGTGGTTTGGGATAGACTGAGCATTCCGAAGCATAGAATTATGCTTTGGCTGGTAATGTTGCAGAGACTTCGAACTAGAGATCAGATTCAAAAGTTTGAGCCTCTAGTAGATCAAACATGTCTGTTATGTGGAGCTGATAATGAGAGCATAGGCCATCTTTTTTTTCACTGTCACTATAGTAGTGCTTGTTTGAAGAAAATTAAGCACTGGATGGGTTGGAAATCGGCTTCATTGGATCTGCTGCAATTAATTCGGTGGGTCAATAAAGCAAAGAAGATGAGTGTTATTCGGAAGAACATCATGTATGCTACTCTTGCAGCTCTAGTCTACCACATTTGGAGAGTCCGGAATGATGTGTATTGGAATAAAAAATTATGGCATATTACTAATACTATACAGAAAGTGGAAAGGGAAATACAAGTTAGGATTACTCTTGTAATGCCAAAAAAGGCTCAAACCATAGATAGAGATTGGTTCACTAAGATCTATAAAAAATAGATGTAGTAGTGGTTGAGATGTGTTTGGTGTTGTAATTGGTTGGTTGTAAACTTTGGTAGTTGAGCAATACAATGATTCTTATTCATCAAAAAAAAAATAAAAAAAGTTTCCAATCATCTCAATGGCACAAAATCCTCAAAACCCAAGCTTCAAATCATTCACAAACTCCTCAAAATGTAAAATCCAAATTCAAAACTTAAGAAATTTTAGGAAACGGAAACTCAGAAATTCAAAGCTTAAACTACCTCTGATTATGTTGTTTCTCGCTAAATCTTTTGGCTAATAAGCTTCTAATCTTTCATAGAATCGTTATGACTCGATCCTTGCTTGAATTAGAGTCCTAAAACTCAAGTTTCCTTTGAAAATGCAACAAACAGTAAAAAGGGATAATGGTAGAGAGAGAAACAATGTTTTGAATGTACTTTTCTTTCTGACAGGTTACTTCAAGCTTAAGTAACTTCAAGTAAATCCCAATGCTCGGGGTCCCAAAAATGCCCCTCAGGGTAACATAGTCAAAATTCCCATAATTTCCTCATGATCTCCCTAACTCCCAATATATCATCAAATAATCATTCCCATTACTCAATATCCCGGTAATGTACTAAATACCCAAAATACCCTTTGACTCACCCCGAGTCAAGTATTGATCCCGTTGTGACTTTCACGCTAACTTTCTCCCTAGGATCGCCTCATGCCGAGTAACCCAAATATATTCACATAATAATGTGGTCTCACACATATATCACATATATGCCAAATATACTCATAACGAGCCAAATTACAAAAATTTCCCTTCTAATAAGAAACGAGCTCACATGCTTAATTAATACACCTAAACATGCATATCAAGTTATATAATAATATAACTCACATAATCACATAATTACACGCATATATAACACATAAAATATAATTTCCATAATTTTCCATCCTGCCCCCTAATCAAGGCGCTAACCCTTATTAGGTAATTTGGGGCGTTACAACTATCCCCTCCTAACAAAAATTTCGTCCTCAAAATTTTACCTGAACAACTCGAGATACTGACTCTGCATATCTGACTCCAGCTCCCAAGTCACCTCCTAGACCTTGACATTCCTCCAAAATACCTTAACCAAAGGTATAGTTTTTTTTCACAGGACCTTGTCCTTCCTGTCTAGTATCTTGACTGGCTGTTCCTCATAAGAGAGATCTGCCTCAAGCTCCAGATCCTTGCAACTCAACACATGTGTCACGCCTAACACATATTTCTAAAGAGCCAAAATATGAAATACATTATGTATGGCCGATAATGTCAGAGGTAAGGCCAACCTATGGGCCACCTGGCCAATCCTTTCCAAGATCTTAAATGTTCCCACAAATCTAAGGCTCAGCTTGCCCTTCTTCCCAAATCTCCTCACCCCTTTCCATGGTGAGACTCTAAGGAAGACATAGTCTCCCACTTGGAACTCCACGTTCCTCCATTTGGGATTAGCTTAACTTTTCTATATGCTTTGAGAAGCGAGCATCCGAGCTCTGATCTTATCAATGGCCTCATTGGACCTCTGAACTCCCTCAGGACCTAAGTATTTCCTTTATAATGTCTCATTCCAATGAATAGGGGAGCTACATTTCCTACCATACAACATCTCATAAGGAGCCACCCCAATGATTGACTGATAGCTGTTATTGTAGGAAAATTCTATCAAAGGCAAATACTTACTCCAGGACCCACCAAAGTCCAGCACACATGCTCGCAGCATGTCCTCTAATACCTGGATTTTCCTTTTAGATTGTCCATATGTCTAAGGATGATAAGCAGTATTGAACTTAAACTATGTATCCATGACCCTCTATAAACTTCCCCAGAACTTGGAAATAAATCTGGGGTCTCGATCTGACACATTTGACCTCAGAGCTCCATTAATTCGCACTATCTCTTTCACATAGAGATCTGCATATTGGTCAACTGTATATATTATCCTCACTGGTAAGAAGTGATCTAATTTGGTGTATCAATCCACGATAAGCCACACCGAATCATGTTGACCCACAGTCCTGTGTAACCCCACCATGAAATCCATCATGATGTCCTCCCATTTTCACTCTGGGATGTCCAACGGCTGTAATAGCCTTGCTGGTCTCTGATGCTCAGCCTTGACCTGTTGACATGTCAAGCACTTAGCCACATATTTTGTCACATCCCTCTTCATCCCAAGCCACCAATACAGTGATCTCACATCCTGATACATCTTTGTGGTGCTTGGATGCAAAGAGTAAGGAGTAGTATGAGATTCATCCATAATCTCTCGCCTGATAACAGTGTCCATCGGAACATAGATCTGACCCTTGTATCTCAATAAGCCCATAGCTGACATTGTATAATCCCTAGACACCCCAACTAGAACGTCCTCTCCGATCTTTGTCAGTTGTGGATCTCTCAACTAACCTTCCTTTATTCTTTCCAACAACGTAGATTGTAACGTAATGTTGGCCACCTGGCCCACCAACAACTCTATACCAACTCTGGTCATATCCTCTGTCAACTTTCTGGATATTAGTCTCACATTAAAAATCTGTCCCAGACCCTTCCGACTTAAGGCATATGCCAGTACGTTGGCCTTCACTAGGTGATACAAGATTTCACAATCATAATCCTTCAGCAACTTCAGCCAATGCCTCTATCTCATGTTCAGATCTTTGTGTGTAAAGAAATACATCAGGCTCTTGTGGTCATGTGTATATCTCAAAATTCTCCCCATAAAGGTAATGCCTCCATACCTTTAATGCAAAGACCACTGTTGCCAACTCTAAATCATGCGTGGGGTATCTCTGCTCATAGGAAATCACCTTCCCTAACTGCATAAGAACACAACCCAAACCCTGATGTGAGGTATCACAGTAGCTCACAAACTTCTCATGATCTGTCGGGAGACTCAGAACTGGAGTTGTAATCAATCTCTGCTTCAATTCCTGGAAGTTGTTCTCATACTTGTCTGACCACACAAACTTCTGATTCTTGCGCGTCTGTTCAGTCAATGAAGTTGCAATTCTTGAGAACCCTTCCACAAAACGCCTGCAGTAACTTCCCAATCTAAGGAAGCTCCTAATCTCTAAGGCATTCCTTGGCCTTGGTCAATCTCTGACCGCCTCAATCTTGGTTGGGCCTACCTTGATCCCTCCTTACTGACAATATGACCAAGGAAAGTTACCTGAGGTAACCAGAACTCACATTTCTTGAACTTAGCAAACAACCTATGCTCCCTCAGTCTCTGTAGAACCAACCTCAGATGTTGCTCATGTTCTGAATCTGATTGAGAATAAACCAAAATATCTTCAAAGAAGACAATCACAAACCGGTCCAGGTAATCCTTGAACACTCTATTCATTAGATCCATAAAAGCAGTTAGGGCATTCGTCAACCCAAAGAACATGACTAAGAACTCATAATGCCCATATTTAGTAAGAAAAGTAGTCTTCGGTATATCTCCCTCCTTGATCCTCAGCTGATGATAACCTGATCGAAGATCTATCTTTGAGAATACCATCGTACCCTGCAACTGATCAAATAGACCATATATCCTTGCCAGAGGATACTTGTTGTTGATTGTTAACTTGTTCAGTTCCCTGTAGTCAATGCACATTTTTAGATAACCATCTTTCTTCTTTACAAACAGGAATAGTGCACCCCATTGTGGGAAACTGGGTCTAATAAACCCAAGTCTAACAGCTCCTGTAGTTGTACCTTTAGTTCTTTCAACTCTGCTGGGGCCATTCTATAAGGTGATCTAGACACTGGCTCTGTCCCTGGTGCTAGTTCAATCACAAATTCAATCTCTCTGTGTGGCGGAAACCCTGGTAAATCCTCTGGAAGAACATCTAGAAACTCACAAACCAATATGGTCTCCCTGGTCCCACTGGCACGACCTGAGTGGTATCTACCACACTGGCTAAGAATCCTATGCAACCACCTTGCAATAGATCTCTAGCCCTTAATACAGTATCATAGGTACATGGGGTCCATGCACAGTGCCAACAAATACAAAAGCATCATCACCTTCAGGCTCAAAGGTTACCATCTTCCTTCTGCAATCTATGGTTGCCCCATACTTCACTAACCAGTCCATACCCAGAATCATGTCAAAGTCGGTCATAACCAACTCTATCAAGTTAACTGACAACTCTCTACCCTTCACTATCACTGGAAATGATCTGACCCATCTCCTAGATACTACTAACTCTCCAGTGGGTAATAAGGTCCTGAACCCCACAGCATAATAATCACATGGTCTATACAATATATCAATAACTCTACTAGCAACAAAAGAATGTGTAGCACCAGAATAAATTAAAACAATATAAGGGGTTCCAGCACTAAAAAGTTGATCTGTAACTACTGAGGGACAAGCCTCAGCTTCTGCCTATGTCAACGCGAACACTCGAACTGGGGTCAAGCTATCCACTTTTCATGGTTCTTCCTTTCTTGCCTTTTGGCAATCTTTCTTTAGGTTCCCACTACCCCACATAAAAAGCTGGCCTTTGCCCTAAACTCCCCTACATGATGCCTCTTGCATCTGGCACACTCTGGAAAAGTCCTTCAGCCCTCACTGCTGCCCTGGCAGCTTGTTGAAATACCACAAGGTCTCCTATCAGGGCATGGAGCTGGAAGGGCATTAGGATCCTTCCTTTTCCAATCACTGGGGCCCCCGCCCCTACCTGAACTCATAAATGGAGGTCCCACCCTCCTAATGTCTCTCATGGTCGCGTTATCACACCAGATTTTGTTCTCTATGCTCTCATCTATGAGTGCCTTCTCAACAACCTGTGCATAGGTGGTCACTCCTGGCATAGTGGTAATACGAACATCCCAGGCTATCATAGGTTGTAGCCCCTAGAGAAATCTCTCCTTTTTGGTCCCATTAGTGGGCACCAGTTCCCGTGCAAACTTTGCCAGCCTATCAAATTCCAGGGCATATTCAATCACTGATGAGTTTCCCTGAAGTAATCTGCTGAAATCTTCACCCTTCGTCGTCGTGATGGAATCATTGTAATATTTATCATTAAACAGAGTCCAAAAATATTCCCAATCTAGGGCATTAACATTTCTGGTATGGGATATCACTTCCCACTAGATTCGAGCATCCTCCCGAAACATATACGTGGCATAGGCTACCATCTCATTACTAGACACCCTCATAAATTCTAGGATGGTGGTAACCATACTCATCCACTACTCTACCTTGGCCAGATCTACATTACCCTCAAAGATCGAAGGGTGCTTTTTCCTGAACCTTTCATAAAGAGGTTCCCATTTATTCCCAGCCTCTGGCGACTGCTCAATTGTTGACACCATTACAGGTGGTGCCTCTGGCAAAATGTTCCCTGCAGGAACCTGTTGTCGTCTCAGGAGGCAAATTTCTTCTTCCTTCCTCAATACCCTGGCTTGCAAATTAGTAAATAACTGCTGCCAATTCTCAGGAGATGGATGAGGGGTCTGACCCTGGTCATTATCCTGCCCTGTCTATCATTCTGGCCCTGATCTTCCTGGCCGGCTAATGATTCAATCTTCCTTGGAAGCATACTTCCAAGCTTATACCTTGCTGCAATGATCAATTCGACCAGTTCGATAGTGCTAATAAAACCTCTTGCCGTCTCACGGTCTGAGATCAAGCATATAACCATTCACATTCAGCAGTCGTGCTAATAAGCATGTTGATTCATATTCATATTCAAGTCTGGTGCTAATAAACATGTCCTGATATTCATAACAATTAATAATGCTAATAAGAATTTTCTGACATACATGTATCTATGACAGTGCGAATGAGTGTGTCCTGACTTACATGTCCATATATCAACGCTAATAAGTGGTTCTTTGGCATTCACAAGCAATATCAATGCTAATAAGCACGTTCTGTTTAAATCATGCAGTAGTCAAGGGCCAAGCCCTATCAGTATATCTCATGCTACCTAATAAGACATGTAGATAAATCATTTATATCCTATTTAAGCAGTTAAGCACATAACCGCATAAATAGTTATCGAACACTGAGTCGAGCTTGTCTTTAGTGGTGAGTGTACATGCCCAGCCTATCTTCAGGAACCCTTAACCTTAGCATGCTCTGATACCAAGTTGTAACGCCCTTGTAACGACCCAAATTCGCTAATAAGGCTTAAGGGCCTTGATTAGTGTGCCTGGAGAGCATAATGGGAATTATGTGTGACTTTAATGATTAGGATGCATGATTATGATTTAAAGCATGTTATATGAATATTTGAATATCTGAGATGCATGACTATGTGTATTAGTATGCATATAGGCCCTGAATAGGTTAGAAGGGCATAATCGTAATTTTGGCCATTATGGGCATAACTGTATTAATATATGTGATAATTGTCGAGACCACATTATTATGTGGATATGTCTGTGATCTGCGACTCGAGACGATCCTAGTGAGCAAAATAGCGAAAAAGTCATGGCGGGGATTTATACCCGGCTCGGGGTGAGCTTAGGGGTATAAATGGGAATTTAGCGAATATACTGGAGTTTATCTTGACATTGAGGAATGTTATTAGTGATTAATTAGGTATCAAGAGTTAAGCGGGAAATATTAGAGACACTCGAGGAGTTAGCGGGAATTGGGGTAAAATGACTAGAATGCCCTTAAGTGGATTAAAGGGTTTAGACTTAATAGGGAGGGCATAATAGTCATTTGGCTTACAGGAGTTAAGTATTACCAAGGCTTTATGTTAGTGGAAATTGTAGAGAAGTGTAGAAGTCTGAAAGAGAAGGAAAAGGAAGGAAAAAGAAAGGGAGAAAAACAGAGAGAGTTTTCTAGGTCGGTTTATATTTCCTTCATCAATTTCTTGAGGATTTCTGGAGCAAACCTCAGAGGAGAGCTGGGATAGACTGAACATCAAGGATTCTATGCTAAGTTTGGGGAATTGGCAGAGGTTTAGCAAGGATTCACTAACACTTGAGGTAAGACTTTAGAGTTCTTCAGCTTCTGTTTCTGGTTTTTGAGCTATGGTGTTTAAGTTGAATTGGATGGAAACTTTAGGGAATTCAGGCCTAAGGCTGAGGAGGAGCAAGCCAAGGAAGTTTAGAGGCAACTTTTGGTCGAAATCCCATCAAAGGTATAAATTCTAAACTCTAACTTTGCTGTTCAACTGGTTTCTGCTGAGTTTTAGTGTTTAGGAGTGGCTATGGTGAATTTTGAGTTTGGGGATGCATGTGCTTGAGTTCTAGGTATTTGGGGTGCTTGGGATGAGGATAAGGTTGTTTTTGAGGTTGGGAAAGATTTGGAAGAGTTTGGTTGAGGTTGGTTCGAGGAAATCGCAGGAAGGGAGAATTCGAAGTTGGCCAGTCTGTGACTAGCGCTACAGCGCTAGCCTTTGGGCGCTGTAGCGCTAGGCCAAGCTTGCTGATGGGGTTTTGCTTCTGTTTGTAGCACTGTAGCACCCTCCCATGAGTGCTATAGTGCTACCCTGTCTTCTGAAGGGGATTTTAGGGTTGTTTGCAAGGGCTTTTGACCTAGGGTCTAGGGTTTGATTCCACCACCTTGTTTGGTGGAACTAGGACTTCCCGGGGGCTCGGGGTTGGCCCCGAGGCTAGGTTTTGGACTTGAGGATTGATAATGACTTTGGCCATGGTTGTGTTTAGGTGAGCGCTAGGGCTCGAGGGGGATCGTGCTCAAGGAGTCGAGGGATCAAAGCTAGTGAATTGAAAGGTAAGAAAACTGCACCCGGTTATATGTTTGTGATGGGACTAAGTGCTCCCGATATTTGTATCGTGTCAATGAGGGTATTATGCCATGGGACATGTAAAAGCGGCCTAAGGGCGCCGTACACTATAATTGCGCATAGGGCACGGCTTGGCCATTAGTAGCCGAGGACAGCTTAATATTCACCGAGCTCGGATTAAGCGGGCCGGAGTCAGTGGAATAACGGAGGGAGCAGCCTGAGAGCGCTAGACCTAGTTATCATTTATGCAGTGATGTATGATATGAGTTGATATGTTTAGTATGTTGAACACTTGATTATACTGAATGACTATATGGTTGAGATTATGTGATGCAATGTGAGATATTGGTTTGTCTGTTGATTGCTTATGCTCTGTTGTTGTGTTTTCTTACTGGGCCTTGGCTCACGGGTGCTACGTGGTGCAGGTAAAGGCAAAGGCAAGCTGGACCAACCCTGAGATGGAGGGCCGCGGGGTGGAATGCACATAGCCAGCTGTTCGATCGCCATGGTCGAGGAGTGGGTTAGGACAGGGATTGCCTAACTGTCTGTTTTGCCTTAATATGGCCTGATATTGTATATAAACCTGTGTCTTTTGTAAACAGTCTTTAAACTTAATATTTTTGGGATCCCGTGTAAACAGATGATGCTTCTTAATGAAAATGTGGCTTTTGAGACCAAAACATTTTAACCCTAGTTCCTTTATAGTTTCAATAACACATTTTTAATTAAATGACTTGATTAACAAGTCTAGCACCTTACAAACACACAGTGTAACGGTCTTGGCTAACCAGGGCTGTAACGCTAAACGAGTCATTAGGCCATAAACATGCATCAAAGTGTGATTACTAGTCCAGGGTTAAAAATTTTGGTTAAAAGGAATGGATGTTTCATTAAAAACATTAAACTGTATATGGGATCCCATAATAACGTTTACAAAGTTGTTTACAGTTCCAAAAAGGTTATTACAATTCCAAAAGTTACAACCCGCCGACCTAAGCGGCAAAAATAGGGTTACACCCTAGTTACTCTGAGAAACCTTAGCCGTGGTGGTCAAGCGGACGCATATGTACACATCACCACCTAAGCTCTCCAACTCATGGCTGGTCCAGCTTTCCTTTCCCTTTACATGCACCATGTAGCACCCGTGAGCCAAGGCCCAGCAAGAAAACTTAATGGAAGTTCACAAATAATATATACAGATTCAAATGTATATCTAGCATGACCAACAGTAATAACCTACTCATGCATGAATACAAGTACAAAAAAATGATTATGGAATCATTCTGGGGCTCACAACCCTAATCAGATGACCACAAAGTCAACCTGGGGTCCTTTGCCCTGAATAGATGACCATAGAGTCAACCTGAGGCCCTTTGCCCAAGCTATGTGACCATAAGGTCAACCTGGGTTCTTTGCCCTAGCTTTGAGTAACTAGCCATAGAGCTAGCCAAGTGCTTTAGTTTTCTACGACCATTGGGTCGAACGAGCGTGTAATGCTTTCCTGATTAAATCTAATCATATCGACCAACGCTCAATGCACTATTGCCGCCCTTGACTCATAAATCAATGCTTTATGACCAACGCTCAGTGCTATTGCTGTCCTTGACTAATAAGTCAATGCTTTACTCAAGTATATAATGGTAACAAGCATTCATCATGTAACAAATATCCATATATAGACCACTTAACATGCTTCATCAATAATCACAAACATAATCATAATCATGCGCATTTATAGGGACCAATGCCCAATCAAAACTTTATTCAACATTCGGGCCAAGCCTAGTCATGTACATCACATAATGGGTGAAGTTTTCTTACCTCAAGTCTGAGTGTAATGAAAAATAAGAACGAACCTCGAGCACAATCCTGATCCTGAGCCCCTAGCGATAACCTAGTCACAACCAAGTATAGAATCCCGCCAATAATGAGTAAATAGAGGCTTTTGAATCGAGTCCTAGCCTCCGGGACGTTGAACCCTACCAAATGGGGTAGTAGGATCGATCCTGAGCCCTTAGGTTTAAGTTCCCATGACTAAGAAGCCATTTTGGCCATTTCTTCCCTTTTGGGCCGTAGCCCTAAAAAATCGAGCCGCGGCCTGCTCAAGAACATGGGCTATCCTTTCTCTGTCTGCGTCGTGGGCCGCGACTTGCATAAAAGGTGTCGCGACCCAAGATGCCCCCAACAGCCAATTCCTTTTTTTTTTCAAGCCTAAGCCGCAACACACAATAAAAGGGTCGTGACCCAACCACGAACACAGCCCAAAAACTCCATTTTCCCATTTTAAATCCTTCCAAAACCTATCCAAACATACCCAAATCTCAAAACACAAAGTTCTCAATCATCTCAATGGCACAAAATCCTCAAAACCCAAGCTTCAAATCATTCAAAAACTCCTCAAAACGTAAAATCCAAATTCAAAACTTAAGAAATTTTAGGAAACGGAAACTCAGAAATTCAAAGCTTAAATTACCTCGTATTATGTCATTTCTCGCTAAATCTTCTGGCTAATAAGCTTCTTATCTTTCCTAGAATCATTATGACTCGATCCTTGCTTGAATCCGAATCCTAAAACTCGAGCTTCCTTCGAAAATACGACGAACGGTAAGAAGGGATAACGGGAGAGAGAGAAATATTATTTTGAATGTACTTTTCTTTCTGACAGATTACTTCGTGCTTAAGTAACCTCAAGTAAATCCCAATGCTCAGGGTCCTAAAAACGCCCTTGAGGGTAAAATAGTGAAAATTCCCAGAATTTCCTCCTGATCCTCCCTAACTCCCAATATGTCATCAAATAATCATTCCCATTTCCCAATATCCCGGTAATGTACTAATTACCTAAAATACCCCTTGACTCACCCGAGTAAAGTATTGTTCACGTTGTGACTTTCCCGCTAACTTGCTCCCTAGGATTACCACGTGCTAAGTAACCCAAATATATTCACATAATAATGTGGTCTCACACATATATCACATATATGCCAAATATGCCCATAATGGGCCAAATTACAAAAGTTTCCCTTCTAATAAGAAACGGGCCCACATGCTTAATTAATACACCTAAACATGCATATAAAGTCATATAATAATAGAACTCACATAATCACATAATTACACGCATATATAACACATAAAAATGTAATTTCCATAATTTGCCATCCTGATCCCCTAATCAAGGCCCTAAGCCTTATTAGGTAATTTGGGATGTTACATCTGGTATATGTGAAGCATGTGTTTATTTCCTTTGCATATCTGAGTTTATTGTTATACCTTGTGAGGTTGTCTTACTGAGCCTTGGCTCACAGGTGCTCTATGGTGCAGGTAAGGGCAAGGATAAGTTAGACCAGCCATGAGTTGGAGATCTTGAGGGGCGATGTGTACATATGCAACTTTCTCGACCACCACGACCGAGATTTCTTGGGAGAAACTAGGGGTTGTACTATGTTTTGCCGCCTAGGACAACAATTATGTAATGTGTTGGTATTTTTTCTATTTATAAGTTGTTTTTTGGGATCCCATGTTTATGTTAAAATATTTTAATGAAAAGTATTACTCATTTAGCCAAAAAATTTAATACCTAACTTTTGAATTAGTTTAATTACACTCTCTAAGTCCAAATGACTTGTTTAGCGAGTTAAACACTATTTCAAACACACAGTGTAACAGTCCTGAATTAGTATGGCGTTACAATATCGATCTCTGGTGTGTATTATTTCCTAATACTTTAACTAGTGTTGCCAAAAAATTTCTTTGATAAGTTTCAAAGACATTCAATCACGTTCTGGAGTCGATTGTCCTCATATTTTAAGAAACAATTTTGAGCATCCAAAGAAAGGCGAGTAGAGGCTAATTCCTTGGCCAACAAAAAATAAAAGCCAGGGGAAACCCTTAAAGCCTTCATGAATAGGTTCAGGAACGTTGCATCCCTAGCTAGAGACGTAGATGACAATTCTAAACTTATGGCTATGCAATCAGGAATTACTCCAGGAGGGTAGCTTTGGAAAGAACTCCAGAAGAAGAGAGCCAAAAACATGGATGAACTTCTATCACAGGTTCAAGAGTTGATAAATTTAGAGGAGGCAGAGTCGACAATGGCCGTGGCAAACAACACTGTCATTTAGCTCGTAGGAATTACTCCCAATGCACTTGTAGCGATGGTTCCAATGGCTGGTAATGCTCAGGTCGACAACCATAAGAGAAAAAGGAATGGTGAAGGTGACCCTGTCGGTAATAAAAAAAAATAAACCTGGAAATAAGTACATTTCGGTCTTCACCGTGTACATCAAACTAACAGATTCACATAAAATACTTCCTCCAATAGTGGGAGTTGATATCATAACCATAGCAAGCATACCTCATTTAGCAGGAATAAGAAGTGGTGCTAAAAAAACTATGTCCAATAAAATTCACCACACATTTCGGAACAGTGAATGGCCAAGCAGCAAGGATGGATAAACATCCGATCATATTCAGGATGCTAGTCTTGTCCAATTCCCACACAATGATTCCCTAGTGATAACCGTATAGCTCACTAATAGTAGAGTTAGAAGGGTACTGATCGATAATGGAAGTTCGATCAATGTATTATTTGGATCAACTTTGGAAAAGATAGGACTTTCTGTTAGAGATCTGAAAGCCTACTCAATGACTCTATACATATTTTTAGGAAAATTTTATGCTGCAATAGGAATGATAAAGCTTATAGTAACTGTTGGGGAAGAAACCCGGACCACAACAAAGATGTTCGACTTTATGGTGATAGATTTTCTGATTGCTTATAACGTCATTCTAGGATGACTCGCTTAGATTAGTCTTGAAGCTATTACTTATGTTCGACATCTAGTGATTAAGTTCCCCACATCAACAGGAGTATGTACTATCAGAGTAAACCAATTGGTAGCTCAGGAAGGCTACAACATAGCGATGAACAAGAAGTCACAACTCGGGCATCAAGCCATGGTAATCCTCGAGGAGAATGAAGAACCCCAGATGATGGAAATTGAAGTTCTCGAACGCGAAGAGATAGATCCTCGAATAGGAGAAGAATGATAAGAAATTTAGGCTTTCGATGAGTTGAAGGGGTAATCCTCTATGAGGAAGTTACATATATAGTCGTGAAGATCTGCAAGAATCTCGGCACTGAACAAAAAAGAAGTCTAATCGAGTTTTTAAGAAAAATAAAATGGAAAGTGAAGGGACTGCATCGACTTTTCTGGTCTAAATAAAACATGCCCAAATGATTGTTTTCCTTTGCTAAGAATCGATTAATTAGTAGATGCAACGGTCGGACACGCGCTAATGTCTTTCATGGATGCGTATTCTGGATATAACCAAATCGCGATGAGCCTGACCGATCAGGTTCACACAAGCTTCATGACCAAACACAATATCTAATATTATAACGTGATGCCTTCTGGGCTGAAGAGCGCTGGAGCTACTTACTAAAGACCGATGAATAAAATGTTTGTTAACCGGATCGGTCGTAACATGGAGGAGTATGTTGACGAAATGTTGGTGAAGTCAAAGACAACCAATAGCCATGTGACCAATCTGGAGGATTGTTTCGCCGTACTGAGATCATATGTCATGAAGTTAAATCCCCAAAACTGCACCTTTGGAATTTTGTCAGGAAAATTTATCAGTTTCATTATAAATTCAAACGGAATAGAAGCTAATCCAGATAAAATCATGTCCCTCCGTAATATGCCTTCTCCTAAAACGCATAAATATGTTCAATGTTTAACTGGAAGGATAGCAACCTTGACTCTCAAATTCGAGTAGAATGGAATGCGAGCGAGCTCTCTAGGAATTGAAAAAATACTTAACTGAGCCACCAATATTATCTAAGCCTATGTATGGAAAGATTTTGTATCTCTACTTGGTTGTAACGGAGAACGCGGTTAGCGCAACTTTAGATCGGGAGGAGGATCGATCTCATAAACCAGTTTACTACACTAGCAATCGACTTCTAGGGGCAAAAGATCGATATACCCTAATGGAAAAGCTTGCATTTTGCCTAGTCCTAGCCTCGAGGAAATTAAGGCCCTATTTTCAATCTCATACCATACATCTCTTAACCAACCAGCATCTAAGGTAGGTTTTGCAAAAGTCTGAAACGTTGGGATGACTTTTGAAATGGGCCATAGAACTCAGTCAGTTTGAGATAATTTATAAACCGTGATCTCTAATCAAAGGGAAAGCTTTGGCCGACTTTGTATCTGAATGCACGGGTTTTCAAGAAGAACCAATCAGAGAACCAGTGAAAGAGCTCTGGAAACTAATCGTAGACGGATTTTCTAACTAGCATATGTCCGAAGCAGGAATAATATTGATTACTCTAGGAGGACATTGGTTCCGTTCAACTTTAAGATTTGGTTTTAGCGCCTCGAACAACGTAGCTGAAGATGAGGCATTATTGGTCGGGATACGAATTCCTAGGGGACTGAAAGCAAAGACCTTACAATGCTACAATGATTCACAACTCATTGTAAATCAAGTTATGGGTGAGTATCAATCTCGTGGGATAAAGATGGCGATATATTTGGCTCAAGTAAATAAGTAATTATCATAGTTAGACTTTTATTATGTAGAACAAGTACCAGCGAATAGAATACTAATGCAGATGCTTTAGTTCGGCTTGCAAAAACCAAGGAGGCGGACATGTTGAACGTAGTTTCGATGGAATTTCTTGGAAAACCGAGTATAGATGAATCACCTGAAAAAGGTCGAATTAATAGAGACAGGTGTGACCTGGATGACCCCCATAATTGAGTATCTCACTTCCGGGAGGTTACTTGCAGACCATAAGGATACTCGGAGATTGTTATACCAAATCCCAAGGTACCTTCTGATTGAAGGGATATTGTATAGGAGAGGACATTCCATGCCTTTACTTAAGTGTGTTTTGCCCAGTGAATCTCAGGCTATATAAAAGGAGGTCTATTAAGGATTTTGTGGGGAAAATGCTAGAGGGAAGAATTTTGCCATGAAGATCATAAGGGAGGATATTTTTGGCCAACAATGAATAAAGACTCGACCTTGTATATCCAAAAGTGTGACAAGTGTTAGCGTTTCTCAACAATAAAGCGAGTTGCACTAGTCGAGCTGACTATGCTTTCTTCACAATGGTCATTTGCAATCTGGGGAATAAATTTGATTGGGTCATTACCCATGGGAATAGGTGAAATGCACTATGCTGTAGTCGCGATGGACTACTTAACTAAGTGGGCAGAGGCTGAACCGTTAGAAACCATTACTTCAAAAAGGGTGCTGGATTTCGTGGTGAGAAATAAAAAAATTCAGTATGGACTACCAAGGAAATTGTTGATGTCATTTTTCGTCAACTTAGATATGAAGAGAAATTAAACAAAAATACCAGAGGAAACAAACAATATGGACACGATTTTTTACGTGGTTCAGCAGTTAAAATCTGCCTAGTCCACGAGTCTGTGTTATTCACTTGTTGGAATTCTCTCAAAGCTTTCTGGAAGCAATTTTACAGAGTCCTCCCAATACAAATTTTTCAGTCCTTACAAATGAATTGTTCCACTCTATTTATAGAGTGGTTCACCGAATATCTTCCCACAGATTTCGGGGAGTTATTATACAAATCAATTAAATAAATGCAATTAAATGCATACAATTACTACATACGCATATATATCCCATGATATTTGGGATTTAATAACAGATTACATCTAATCCCTTAAACATAGGGATTTTACAACAATAAACATGTTCACACACAACTAACGAGCTTGGACACTAGTCTTAGACGCCTTCGAGACCATTCACCCATTGTGAGCTCGACACCTCGGTTCGCCTATGTTCTCAACAAGTAATGTTGTCGAGATCATCCTCTCCGAGCTCACAATGCTCGAGCTCAAATTGTCTTGTCTGATGGTAGGAGATTTATACAAGTGTTGAACTATTGTCATTGTGGCTTTGAGCCTGACTTATAACCTCGGAACTCCTCCGAGACCACGTAGTTTTCAAGCTCACCAATTCCAATGTTGTCGCATTACTGCTTAGCGAGACTGTCCTTCACTTTCTCATTAATGTTGATTACATGACGAGTTTGCTTATCTCGAGCATACACCTTACGAGCCTGAGTTTCAAGATAAAAAATCTCCATTCTCGAAATCTAGGTGTAACATTTTGCCCCTTCAAAAGTATCAGTTTGAATCCTATGAGAAGGAAACTTTTGAACTGCCACTTTCAAAAATTGAGCCACCTACCACACTCGAGTGTTGACATGCGTCAACCACAGGTTGCTCAATCAGAGTACTATTTCATCACACCCACGTCCTTTCACGTTTCAGCTTTTTGCTGCCATTGTTACATTTGCACCCGACCATCTGATCAAATACCAAATCCAACCAAAGGCCCAGATTAGCTCGACCCTTGACCTCCTTTTGGGACATATATATATAGTGGTATCATCTTCCTCCTCTTCACTTTTACATTTCAAGTTTCAGAGAGAAAGAAAAAACTAGAGCCGAAAATTCTTTTTCCTCTTTGCATGTTCTCTAAACCGAGAAGACAAAACAACCTTGGAATTTTCGATTCCGTGAGATCATTCTTGCAACCACTCCTCTAGTTGTCGATTTCACTGTATCCACAAGCCTCTGTGTGTAAGTCTCTTTTCTTGACCCTTGTACTTTTATTTCTTCATGCATTTTTATGTTTCTTCTGCACTGTGAGCATATTTACTAGTTTTATAAGGATATTTATAGAAATTAGTAGTCTTAGCCACATTGTTTAGCTGATACTACATGAACTTTTAATTCAAAGTTTTTTTTTAACAACACAGTTCTGAAACCCAAATTTAGTGTAAAAAATGCAAACATAAGGTTTTTTCAGATTAAGGGTAGTGTATCGTGTAAGCCAAGAAATGGGGGTTCTGTATTAGGGTTTTTAATTGCATAAATCCCAAAATTATCACCTTTCTGGGTAACTGTCAACTTTATCCCTAAAAATCCAGGATTCTTAAAATGAATCCAAACTTTCCCACTCTCATGTTAAGTACACGCTTAAAGCATGAACTTTACAATAGTTCGGGGTTCCACTTCGAATTCGATCTGTCCTTTTGAGACCTCGGTCTCGATCGAGCTTACTCCATGATCTCAGGCTTTCGAGATCAAATCACCAAAATTGTATTCTATAATTCCTTGCATGCCTGGCTATCACCCTCTTTTTTCTTGTTAGATGTCACAGAACTCTGAGAATCGGTGGGGGTCAGTGCTCCCAATTCCTTACTCTCCATCAACTCCCAGTCCGGAGTCTCCCTTCACTCAGAACCTAGGGCTGATACACGAGCACCACGCGAGGTGCGAACAAGTGGACACCCGAGACCATTTCTGACGTCAGATTGACTAAGTCGAGGAAATAAAAAGGAAGAAACTTCGGGTCGTGATTTATCCAGATTTGGACCCCGAGATTAGACCTATCCCGCTCGATCCTAAACTCAAAGTCACCATTGCTTACGAGCCTGGTGCACTTTCCTTCTCGCTGATGGAGGACCCTTCAAATCGCCCTTCTACTTCTCGAGCTGGATTTTCAATTTTGTTGGGCTCGCCCCATTTTCTAGATTTTGTTGGGCTAACCCCATTCCAACTCCAGACCAATTCTTATAGGGTTCTCTCCACCCTCAAGTCCCTATACCACGAGCTGAAGTGGGAATGACCCTCACCACAAGAGATTCTATCTCTTTTGTCTGAAAAGCAACCTCTCTCGAGCTCGGGGAGGGGATGGCTTCTACTATTTGTCGAGCTATCTGAAAGAGAAGAAGATTTTCGAGGATATACCAAACCATCCTCCAAACTTCAAGTTGGCCTTCTTTTGGACAGATGGCCTCGCTCCATCCAAATTCTACTCATTCCAACGCATCCGTAAGTACTCATACTTATTCCTTTCTTGTTCGTTTAATGACCGGGCTCAAAATAATAACACGTATCCATTTCTTCAGCCAACTATCATCATCCCACACCTTCAGAGTCAATGGTGGAACACAAGATAGCTTTGCTTCAACTGTCATATGGTCGACGCTCCCTGTCCTATCTTCTCCATGAAGAATGACTTCGAGCCTGTTTTCTCCTAGACCAAGACCAGTCGACAGATGATGCTGCCTACCGCAAGTACCTCAAGGGGAGCACGTGCCACTTCCCACCGAGAGACTTCCCCCGAGACAGAGGTCTTTGAGCTCACGGGCCCATCCTCCTGTGGCTCGTCTTCATGATCGACCTAGCTCGGGAAATGAAGCCCGAGATGAAGCCTCGAGCTCTGGTGGTGGAGGTAAAGTCATACTTAGCTCTGCCATGTGGTCCCCTTCCTTGCTTAAGCGCAAGCCCGACACTCTAATCTTATTCTCGGATCCTAGAGATAACTTCCATGCTTGGTCCTGGGTAGATTATAGGTTGCATAGGTTCAATAGTTGGTTAGGCCAATTTTAAACCATGTATAGTTTAAACGAAGTTTGGGATGGGGTTGCCTTTCAATACGGGACCAATGTCCATAGAGACCTTTCGAGGCTGTCTCCTACATATAGGGAAGGGACTCCCCCAGCATCCTTTGAAGATAGGAGGATTTATTGGTCGCCGAGCACAAGCTCAGGGGAGAGTACCAGTTAGGTTTCTTTTGACTTTAGCCTTATTTCTTTTTGTTGTTTAGGCTCGATCACTAATGTGTAAATTGTGTATGTGCAGGCAACATGGAATCTGATTTAGACAATGTGCTCAACCACTGCTCGAGAGCTAAGCAGAGCAAACACCCAAGAGCATCATAGAGAGTGGGGCACCCCTCTAAAATCTTGAAGAAATCTGAGGCGGCGCCTCCTGCCTTAGACACTCATGGCCCGAGTCTACCTGCTGATCAAAACCCCGAGGTCAAAGTATCTACTGAGATCTCACTTCCCCTGCCTCCTCCTGAAGTCAAAATTTCCCAACAGACTGCTCTGGCCCAAAAGAAGCAGGTTCCCACACGGGAGTGTTTGTTGTCGGTCTTGCCCTACGTCCCCGAGTAAGTGATCGATAACGCTGCGGAGACACATGGAGTCAGTCTGGGCTCGGAGGTACTATCCCGTGTTGGCCAAAGTCTCAGAAATCTTGGCACTCCTCAATGGCAGTTTCTCACCTCCTGCTACGACACCAATACAATTTTTGACAAGGGCAGCGGGCTCTTCACCTCAGTAAGTCCTTTTACTCTGTCATGTTGCTTATTTGGACTTATCTTGCATGTTTACTAACCCATTTTTGTTTATGTGTACAAGCTTTTGCCGCATTCACTCAACTTAACTACAAGATGAATAACGAAGTTCACGCGAGCCTGTCCTACACTCAGGAGGCGAAGAACCTCTAGATAAAGTTCACAGACAAGCTCAAGGCTGTGAAGTCGACGGTGTCTGAACTCAAGTCAAAACTGGAGGTCAAGGATTCTAAAATCAAGGAGAGAGACTCCAGAAACTAGGATCTTGAAGAGCTGAATACCAAGCTAGAGGAGGAGAAGAAGCCCACCTTTGATATAATCAAGGGTGAGAAGGCTCGCCTCCTCGAGGAGTTTAAGCAAAAGAAGGATCATGCTATTGACTTGGCCATGTACCGCATCTGGGCGAACAACACTGATCTCGACACCAGATTCCTGGACAACCTCGAAGATGAATTCCTTTAGAGGTGGCAAGTTCGGCTTGACGAGGAGGATGCCAGGGACGAGGCAGAGGAGGCAGCGGAGAAGTCTGATGCTGCTGATGGGGATGTGCCTGCTTCATAAAAGCGAGGTCATGGGCTGCATCCCATTAAGATTTTTGTAATCCCTTTTTTTTATATATGTGTGTGTGCCCTTGGGGCAAATACAATACATAGCTCATTATAGGGATATTTTAAATTTATTTAGACAATAATTTTGATCTTTATGTATATGATTTTCTTACTCGAAAACCTTTATGCATTTGATTTTACATTCAACTTTTACTTTAATATTTTTGCTTTACATTTCTGGGTTGAAATATTTCAAGCATGTTATACTAAAGGTTTGCTTTTGTGTTTGTTTATTCGTACAAACACACTTGTTGGATTTAAGCTCGAGTTTCAATGCATTCATGCACAGTTTACTCGGTATATCCATGTTCGACCTCGTTATTATCACGGTCGAATTTTACTTTTACCATGCACTCGAAAGTACTTATATGACATGTAATCTTAGTAGTTTAGTTATATTTTTCTTTTCTAGTCACTCTTTCTCATCCTCGAGTAGCTCCTCAAGGTTGTGAGGTCGAAACTAATTTTTGCAAAATTTTCCAGCCTCAAACTCGACTTAATTCGAAGTAGGTTTATTTACATTCCAACTTTATGTCGATTAGTTTTAGGTGGTTTGTTCCAAACTTATTAAGCTCGCTTGCTAGGTTATTAATCCATACACTTATAATTTTTATAATCTAGTTATGACCAGACTATCTTCGCTCGCGAATCTGGTTATATCCAGACAACTTTAGCTCGTGTGTTTAGTTATTAATCCATACACTTATAATTTTTATAATCCGGTTATGTCCAGACTATCTTAGCTCGCGAATTTGGTTATTTCCAGACAACTCACGAATCTAGTTATATCCAGACAGCTTTAGCTCGCGTGTTCGGTTATTAATCCATACAGTTATAATTTTTATGTCGGGTTAATGATCCAGACATTTTTATTTTATGTTTTTTTTTTTTCAAACTTATGGTATGATTGTATACCACTGATGCCCCCTTAATATCCTATGAGTATGACCATAGGTTATTGAATTAAGAGAGTTTGTAAAAAATACAACATTTTGTAAAGAAAATAAATTTTGGGCAAAACTTAACATTTTTATTAACAAATGTTTGAAAATTAAACAAGCTTGGTTACAACAAAAACAACCTTCCTACATTATTGATAATGAGGTCGTAGATGTTCACCGTTCCAAGCTCGCGGCACCAACTCTCCATTTAGTATCGCCAATTTATATACCCCAGGCCGGATGGTAGACTCGATCTAGTAAGGTCCTTCCCAATTAGGTCCGAGTACCCCAGCAGACGGGTCTCGTGTAGCCAAAAATACACGCCTTAATACCAGATCCCCCAATCCAAATTTTCTATCTCGAACCCTCTTATTGAAATACCTGGTAGCTCGTTGCTGGTATGCAACATTTTTCAATTGAGCTTCATCTCGTCTTTCTTCAATGAGGTCTATACTTTCTTCGAGCTGGGACTAGTTCGAGGCATGATTGTAGGCATGGCTCCGTATTGTAGGTATTTCAACTTCAATTGGCAACATGGCCTCGCATCTATATGCTAGGGAGAAGGGAGTATGCCATGTTGAAGTTCGAGTTGTGGTTCGATAAGCCCACAAAACCCGAGGTAACTCCTCAAGCCACCTTCCCATAGCCTCCTCTAACCTTTTCTTTATAGAGCTCTTTTGGGTTTTGTTGACTGCTTCGACCTGGCCATTTGATTGGGGATGGGCAGCGGAGGAAAAACTTTTTATTATCCCATTTTTTTCACAGAAATGGATAAATAGGTCATTGTCGAACTGGGTACCATTGTCCGACACTATTTTTCTGGGCATCCCATATCGACAGATGATATTTTTTTACCACAAAGTCTAAAACTTTTTTCGAGGTAATTGTGGCCAGAGGTTCGGCTTTGGCCCATTTTGTGAAATAATCGACCACGACCACAACATACTTTACTCCAGCTTTGCCTATTGGTAGCGAGCCTATAAGGTCAATTCCCCACACCACAAATGGCCATGGGGAGGTCAACATGGTAAGCTCAATAGGTAGAGCTCATGGAATCGAGGCAAATCGCTGGCACTTATCACATCTTTTGACATATTCGAACGCGTCTGCCTTGACTGTGGGTCAGAAATACCCCTGCCTTATCACCTTTTTTGATAGACTATTCCTCCTGGTGTGATCTCCAAAATATCCTTCATGAATTTCTTCCAGAATTTTCTTCGCCTCGGGTGGAGTTACACATCGGAGTAATGGCATAGAATGCCCTCTTCGATATAACCTTCCTTCCATAATAGTATATCTCGGGATTTGATACATCAGTTTTCGAGACTTGTTCTGTTCTGCTGGGAGAATTCTGGTTTAAACGTAATTGACTATTGGGGTCATCCAGGTAGGTTGAGAATCAATCATGCATACGTCTTCTTCGTCAGGCTCCCTAATACTAGGGGTCGACAGAAATTCTACCGGGACCACGTTCAATGTATCGGCCTCGTTGGTTTGCATTTGAATTTTTTTCTTGGGGAACTTGCTCTATAGCGTAGAATTCAAACTGTCCTAGCACTGCCTTGGCTTTTTATAGGTACGCAGCCATTTTTACACCACGAGCTTGATATTCCCTGAAAACTTGGTTGCCCACTAGTTGTGAGTCACTATAACAGTGTATAGCCTTTGCTTTGAGTTCCTTGGCTATTCGAAGTCGTGCTAGTAATGCTTCGTATTTAGCCTCATTATTTGATGCTTCGATGTTGAACCTTAAAGCAGAGTGGAATCGATTTCCTGCTGGGGTGATCAGTATAATGCCTGCCTCGATCCATTTTCGTTGGAGGATCCGTCGACATAAAGTTTCAACAGCTCGCGGGCTGGGGTTACAACTTTGTCGTTAGACACTCCAGTACATTCTACAATGAAATCCGCCAGGGCCTCTCCCTTGATGGTCGTTCTTGGGTGGTATGTGATCTCGAATTGTCCGAGTTCGACAACCCACTTTAACAATCTTCCAGAAGCTTCTGGTTTAGATAAAACTAGTCGTAGTGGCTGGTCAGTTAGCACATGAATAGGGTGTGCTTGGAAATAAGGTCAGAGCTTTCGAGATGAGTGGATTAGGCTGAGAGCCAGTTTTTCCATTAACGGATATCTAAATTTTGCCCCAGTAACCTTTTGCTGACATAGTATACTGGTTTTTGTACCTTCTTCTCTTCTCGGACGAGCACGACACTAATAGCATGCCCGGTTGTAGCGAGGTATAGATACAAGACTTCTCCCGTGATAGGTTTTGACAAGATTGGTTGTTCAGTGAGGTGCTTCTTTAGGTTTTGGAATGCAAGCTCACACTCCTCTGACCACTCGAATTTTTTACCCCCTATTAAAAGGTTGAAAAAGGGAAGACAATGGTTTGTAGATTTCAAAATAAACATACTTAGTGCCGCCATCTGTCCAGTTAAGCTCTGGACATCCTTATGCTTTCGAGGTGAGGGCATATCAATCAATGCCTTGATCTTTTCTGGAGTAACCTCTATTCCTCGTGCATTTACTATAAATCCCAAAAACTTTCCCGAAGACACTCCGAAAGAGCACTTTTGTGGGTTAAGTTTCATGTTATACTTTCATAGTACAGTAAAGCGTTCTGTGAGATTATCCATATGGTTACTGTTATGATTGGACTTGACTAGTATATCGTCAACATAAACCTCCATGTTATTCCCTATCTGCTCAGAAAACATCATGTTCACCAGTCTTACATTGTAGCAGTATAACCCTTTATCGGTTACAAAGCTCGTATGCTCTTGGTCTAGCACGTGCATGGTGATCTGGTTATATCCAGAATAAGCATCCATGAATGACATGATGTCGTATCTTGCAGTGGCATCTATGAGTTGATCTATCCGAGGTAGGGGAAACAATCTTTAGGGAACACCTTATTAAGGTATGAGTAGTCGATACAGGTTTCCCATTTGCCGTTGGGTTTTGGGACCAGCACTGGATTGGCAATCCAATTAGGATAAAAGGCATCTCGTACGAATTGATTTGCCTTTAATCTGCCGACTTCTTCCTTGAGGACCTTTTTCCTATCATCGTCCAGGGGTCTTCACTTTTGCTCCTTCGGGGGGAAGCTTTTGTCAATGTTAGGTGTATTGCTCATGAAAATCAGACTGATTCACACCATGTCTGAGTGTGACCATGAGAATACATCCTGGTTTTCTTTTAAGAAGCTGATTAATTGCTATTTTGCTTCTTTTGAAAGATTCTTACCCACCTTTACCACCTCCGTGGCATCTACTTCTTCGAGCTTGACATCCTCGAGTTCTTCTAGAGGTTCAAGGTCAGCCCTTTCTTCTATTCTGGGGGTGATCTCTTCATCTATCTCGAAGACTGTCCCATCCTTATTCTGAATAACTACAAGTGCCTATGCACTTGTTTGCTTCTTTCCCCTTATGGAGATGCTATAGCATTCTCTTCCCGCGAGATAATCCCCCTTCAACGTCTCGATGCCACTAGAAGTCATGGTCAAATGCCTAACAGACGATACTTCCCCCAGCCCAACTAGGGCGGGTCTCACGAGCAGTACGTTGTAGGCAGATGGGAGGTCCACCACTACAAACTCCATCATCTTGGTTACTGAGACTGGATAGTCTCCCAAGGTCACAGGGAGTTCAATGGATCCTATACAGGCAAGCCCTTCTCCTGAAAAATCGTATAATGTTGTTGCACATGCTTTCAAATCGCGAAGCGCGAGCCCCATCTTTTCTAGAGTGGCTTTATAAAGGATATTCACCAGGCTCCCGTTATCAATCAAGACTTGGCGTACCCTCTTGTTCGCGAGTTGGAGGGTTATAACCAGGGGTCGTTATGGGGAAAATGGGCGTGTGATGTGTCATCTTCAATAAATGTTATGGGTTGAGTCTCAACCCTCTGTTGTTTTGGAGCTTGCGGTTTAGGTTCATAGGGGGAACCGTCCCCTGTCTTGAGCTCATTCATGTATCTCTTTTGGGCGTTCCTGCCCAAACCTACGATATGAGGTTGCCTTGAGATGGTTATTACATCCTCTCCATCAATTGGAGGGGGTCACTCGTCCTCCTGAGCTCGGGAGTTATTGTTTTGGGCAGGTTGTGCAGCTGCTGCCCTTTGGCTTGTCGAAGCTTGATTGGGATTTCGGTTCCGGACGTACTGTCCAAAATATCCCCTCGAGATCAAACCTTCGATCTCATCTTTTAGTTGTTGACATTCATCGGTTGTGTGTCTGATATCTCTATGGAATATACAATGTTTATTTGAATTTCTCTTTGCCTTTTGGTTCCTCATGGGGTCAGGTCATCTAAACAGGACCTGATTTTCATTAGCCAGGTAAATATTCTCCCGAGATTCTTTGAGCTTGGTATACACCTTGTATACAGAGAAATATTTGTCCCCTTTCTTCTTCTTTCCTCCCTCAGCCTCGGGGTTATTCCCTTCGTTCTTCTTTCTTTTAGAAGGGTTGTCCCCAGAGGGTTTCGAAGTTGATGGGGCCGTCGAGGTCGAGACAGAGTTTATGTTCGTCGTTGTAGTTATGGGTTGAGAGGTCATGTTCAGTGCTGGCCTCACCTCTTCTACATTGACAAACCTCTGGGCCCTCCGATTGAACTCGGTTAGCGACCTGATAGGTTTCCTTTGTAAGTCCTCCAAAAGGGGACTTCGTGGTAGTATACCCACTCTAACAGCCATCGGGTGACTGCTATCATCGACATCTCGAGCTCGGGCCACTTCTAAGTTAAACCTCGTGAGGTAATCTTTAATGACTCATTTTTTTGTTGTTGGGCATTCGTTAAGGTTGAGGCCTCTGGCCTGATAACAATCACAACCTTAAATTGTTTCTTAAAGTCTCTAGATAATTGATCCCAGGATGAGATCGAATGTCTTTTAAACTTCTCAAACCAATTTTTGCTGGTCCAGTAAGTGTGGTTGGGAACAGCATACATCTGAGTTCGTAGCCAACATTACTGGCTTGCATGATGGCTTTGAAGGTACTTAGATGACTATACGGGTCTGAGTTTTCGTCAAATGGTGGGACATGAGGTATCCTGAATCCCTGAGGTAACAGAGTGTTGGAGATATGCAAGGCAAAAGGCTCGAGCTCTTCATCGGACTCTTCAGCCTTGTCCCTGTTACGCTCGTTCTGCAGGAGCCTGAATGCTCTTTCTAATTGGTCAATCCTTTCCTAGACTAAATCCACTGGAGGTCGAGCCTGGACCTGAGGGGGCTAGTTTTTCTTTAATAAAAACTCCAGCCCCCTGTCTCGGTACAGGGTTATATGCTGATTGTTTGTGACCATTCAGATGGTCGCGTAGATCAGGGTTCAGGGGATTATCTTGACCCCGATTATGGTCTAGATGATCCCGCAAATTAGGGTGATTCCCTCGATTCCCTGTATGCCTTGGCTTGATGTTATAAATGCTTACGGATTGAGTGTAGTCCGAGCTTTTACTTACATAACTTTCAGCCCTTTCTGGATGCGTGGCTTGATGATTACGAGGTGGGTCTCCTGCTGGCCTCCTTGTCCTAGCAATCTATGATCTTGACATTTGGCTTCCTAAAGGCTGAGGAGCCCGGTGATCTCGGGTAGCCTCTCTTTCGTTCCCTTGTCCATGCCTAGCCCGTCGGTTTCCATCTCGACTGCCGCTACAAGATGGCCTCCAATGTGCAGTTCGTGGGACCTCCTGGACTGGTGAGGGGTGCCTTATTGGTGATAGTGGGTGCCTTATGGGTTGCGGTGGTTGTCTCCCATTGTCGGCCTGGATGGTCCGTAGTAGTAGTAGTGGTGGTAGTAGTAGTGGTAGTAGTAGTAGTAGTAGTAGTGGTAGTAGTAGTAGTGGTAGTAGTAGTAGTGGTAGTATGATTATTACTGTGGATTTTGGTTCAAGCCGAGACTTAGTTGGACACTCGTAGCAACACTTGTAGATTTTATAAGTTTAACCTATAGTTTAAGAATATTAATTATTGTTAGGAAAAAGTAGATTTGCCTCAATAGAAATGGTAAGATAATACAACTCTATGCAATAATATTACAAATAAATATGGATTGATTAAAAAGAGTGTTACAACTCTATAATTGAAAATACAAATAAAAGGAGAAGGAGATGTAAGATGATAGAAATAGAAAGTACAACTCTATTACAAAAAGATACAAGTAAACTAGAAGTGTTTGAACAAAGGAAATAAAAGGATTACAACTCTTAAACAAAAGTACAAGTAAATAGAACAAGAAGAAAAAGCAATAGAAGAAAATAAGAACAAGAACAAAAACAATAAATTCTCACTCACACAACCAAAGTGAAGAGTGTTGGGGATCACCAACTTGAACAAGGTTTGAAACCTTTGTCCAAAAGCTTATTTTCCCCTAACTCAAGCACTAAGGGATCTCTCACAGATTTTGGAAATGCTTTATGGAATAATCAAGCCTCAAGGTGATTCTAGCCAAGTTCTCCAATGGATAGAAATGTTGTGTCTTTCAAGTGAGCTATAGGCTCCTATTTATAGAGTTTAGAGACACCCTTTGAATTTCAAATTCCACCAACCCCCATGGCTGTTACCAATGTTTAATTGGATTAATATGGAATTAAAATTAAGATTTGGGAGTTATTTGGGTTTTTGGAATCGTTCAACACATTTGGAAAAAACTAAAAAATTGGCCTAAAATGCATCTGTGGCCGCGGCCACTGCTCTCTATCCCCCAGGCCGCGACCACCATCATTCAGTGGCCGCGGCCACAGTCCAGTTTCAGCACTTGAAAATGTGCTGTTTTTCCAAATGGTTCCAAACCCTCCCAAATGATTTTCTAACTCCCAAAACACATTATTGGGGTTAAAATCATATCTCTAACAGCCATTTCACATATGGCTTTATGAAATTCATCTCAATATTGTGTAACACCAAATTTACACAATAAAGGGTAATATTTAGAAGTTACAAATTTGTAACACCAAATATGTTACATTATTTGGATATATCTCATATATCTAAATATTGTAACTCTCTATTATATGTTACAATATGTGACACTCTTTATCACATTTATTTAATCTAAAACATTATATTATAAAATAATATAACATTCCCCCACTAGATTAAATAGTTATCTATTGTAACACTTATTTAATCAATCATTATATTTTGAAATATAACATATCCCCCACTTGATTAAATAAGAACTCTCTCTTATAGGATTCATTGCATTAGTGCACAAAGCAAAGTGTTTTTCAACTTGAACTTTACTATAATGTAATTATCACAAAATTTGTCAAAAATTTGGTTGCACTAGGTATTGAACCATCTTTTCATGATAACAAATCGGTGATAACACACACACCTTTGCGATGTTCACTTGAGACCTCTATGTCTCGCTTTGCATCGTTAATGGCCATGTGCACTTTCCATTCATGGACGTTCTTGAGAATATTCCCAATTCTCATGAGAGGCGGCCCCACCCCTAGGTCCATATAGGTAGAATTCTTACAGTATTTTGTTACCAAAAATACTTGTCTTCACAAGACTGAATTCTATTAAAAAACCTTTTGGTTTTAACCCTCAACTTGGTAACACACAAGTACTCAATATCTCAGATGGGACTTGTTTTGAGTACAACTAATATTCACTTGATTGACTTATAGTTACCTATTGAACCTAACACTAGTTGAATAACTAGTGTTAAGATAGGTTACCATCAATCATGAATCTCTTTAGGGAGTTTAAGTCCCATCCCTCGAGATGATGCAACCACTAAATCCCTCGTTAGTGGCTTAGTGAAAGGATCCGCCAGATTTTCACTTGTTCTCACATAGGATATTGAGATGACTCCTCTTTGAATCAATTCTCTTACATATCCATGTCTTAGACTAATATGTCTAGACTTCCCATTATACACTCCGTTGTATGCTCTAGCCAATGTTTTTTGGCTATCACAATGTATCGATATAGTGGATACATTCTCTTTGATTAGGGGTATCTCTATCAATAGATCACTTAACCATTCAGCCTCTTTTTCGGTAGCAGCTAGAGCTATAAACTTTGCTTCCATAGTGGAATGAGATATATAGGTTTGTTTCTTGGAACCCCAAGAAATTTCACCCCACCAAGTGTAAATACCCAACCACTTGTGGACAGATTGTCCCCAAGATTGGATATCCAGCTTGCATCTGTATATCCTTCTAAAATTGAAGGAAATTTGGAGTAGTGAAGGCTTAGTCCTTTGGTTTTCTAGAGATAACCTAGGACTTTCTACATAGCCTTCCAGTGATCCACACTTGGATTACTTGTAAACCTACTAAGTTTACTTACCGAAAATGCTATATCAGGTCTAGTACATTGAGCAGAGCGTACATAAGACTCCCTATAGCACTAGCGTACTCCAATTGAGCCATCGCTCTTCCTTCATTCTTCTCTAGTTTTACACTATGATCGAATGGAGTATTGGCATCTTTAACCTTGATATAGTTAAATTTGTTCAGTACTTTCTCAACATAGTGGGCTTGCCCCAAAGCAAAACCCCCATTGTAGGTTGATGATAGAAACATTTTCATTTCTTCTATCCCTTTCATGCTATCACTTAGAATAAGCATGTCATCCGCATATAAGCAAACAATGATCACTTGTCTCCATTGTTATGTCTAAACCCATTAGACATGATGGCTTGATCAAATTTCTCATGCCATTTCTTAGGAGCTTGTTATAATCCACATAAGGATTTTACAAGTCTACAAACTTTATGTTCATATTTTGGTAGGACAAACCCTTCGGGTTATTCCATATAGACCTCCTCATTAAGGTCACCATTAAGGAATGCCATTTTGACATCTATTTGATGAACATACAAGTTGTGTATAGAAGCTAAAGCGAACAAAATTGTTATAGAAGTTGTTCTTGCAACAGGCGCATAGGTATCGAAATAATCGATACCCTTTTTTTGCCTAAACTCTTTAGCTACTAATCTAGCTTTAAAGGTTTGGATAGTGCCGTCAGTGTGGTATTTTCTCCTAAATACCCACTTACACCAAATTGGCTTAGACCCCGGTGGGAGGTCTACCAATTCCCAAGTGTTATTGGAAATAATGGAATCCATCTCATCATTGATGGCTTCTTTCCAAAATGCACTATCTCTCGATTGCATAGCTTCTCTATAAGTCTTAGGATCATCCTCAACGAGAAGTACAATAGGAATTTTCCTAATAATTTCCTCTCTATTTCCTTCTACCATGTAGAACAAAATTCGTTGAGAATCTATCTCATCCACTACTAGACTTTTATGATTTTTAAGCCTTTGACTTATTCTAGGTTCAAAGGGTTGCTTTACATCCTTTTGAGAATTCTCCTCTTGAGAATCAACTTTGGATGTAGAAGCTTGAGAATTGTTCTCATATAACAAATTCTCCTTTAGAGATGTTGAAGCTTGAGAATTGTTGTCACATAACATATTCTTAAAAAAATCAACTTCTCTAGATTCAATCACAATATTAGACTCTAAGTCTAATAGCCTTAAGCTTTACTATTGTTGGCATAACCAACAAAAGAACTCTTGAACCTAACTTTGTTCTATTAGGTTCATTTTTCTTGCAATATGCAAGACACCCTCACACTTTGAAGTACCCTGTGTTGGGTTTTCTTCATTTCCATAACTCATATGGAGATATCTCATTTTTCTTCATCGGTATTCGATTAAGAATGTTACAAGCGGTTAAAAGCGCTTCACCCCATAAGTTGAAGTTCAACTTAGAAAACACCAACATAGAATTTATCATCTCTAGATAAGTTCAATTTTTCCTTTCGGCAACACCATTGTGTTTTGGTGTATAAGGTGTAGTGCACTCATGAATTATACCATTTTCTTCACAAAATATATTGAATTCATTAGAGAAGTACTCTCCTCCTCTATCACTTCTTAGCACTTTAATCTTTTTATTTAGTTGATTTTCTACTTCTAATTTATACAATTTAAAAGCATCAAAAGTTTCATCTTTATGCTTTAAAAGAAACACATAGGTATATCTATTAAAATCATCTATAAAAGTAAGAAAATACCTTTTACCACCTCTAGTTAAAACACCTTTTAATTCACAAAGATCACTATGGATTAAATCTAGTAAATTAGATGATCCTTCTACACTAGGAAATGGTTTCTTAATCATTTTTGCCTTAAGACACATTTCACATTTACCATAGTTTTGAATATTGCATGCAATCATGCCACTTTTACTACTCGTTTCATAGTTGAAAAACCTATATGCGATAGTCTAAGATGCCACAAAAATAAAGAATCATACTCAACAATATAGACTGAATTAGCATTTTTATTGATAACATTGAAAGTTACATCATTGGTGCACAATTTAACCATACCCTCACAAGAGTACCCCTTTCCCAAAAATACATTTGATTTGGTAAGTATAAGTTTACCGGACTCAAAAACAGCTTTAATGCCAAGCTTGCCAAGCAAATCACCACTTACCAAGTTTCTACTCATTTCGGGAACATAAAGTGCATTCACTAATGTAACTTTCTTGCCGGAGGTGAAAAAGACTTCAATGGTACCTTTGCCAAGTACCTTGGATTTGCCCTCATTGCCCATTTGAATCTCATGGTTGCCCTTTGACTCTTACAAGGTCTTGAACAATGATTTATCATAAGTGACATGGACAGTGACACATGTATCATACCACCATCCTTTTCACTATGCCTTGGACCGCATTCATCTCACTAAGGGTAGCAACTATGTTTTCCCCTTGAGTTGCGTTCACCTTAGGTCCTTGTTGGTCTTTTCTATGTCTACACTCTCTAGCATAGTGACCCTTTTCCCCACACACAAAGCAAGGACTTTCTCGCCCTTAAACTTGTTTGGGTTGGTTTTTGGACCCAAAGGTTTCTCGTTACCTTTTTTTCTTTGTTTTTTGGGATGTTTTGGTTGTGACACCGCATTTGCTTTGGAAGTCTCTCCATTAGACCCCTCGACAAGTTTATCTCTACATATCGATTCCTCTTCGATTCGAATATGTTTTTGGATTTCCTCCAAAGAATAATCCTCATTTTTATGAAGGATTCTTTTCCTATAGCTCTTCCAAGTTGGTGGTAATTTAGCCACTATAGCACCAACTTGAAAGGCCTCGGGAAGCTCAATCTTTAAAACTTTCAGTTTGTTAACAATGATTTGCAATTCATGAATTTGAGGAAGAATAGGTTTGTCACCAAAAAATTTGAAATCGAAGTATTGAGATATCAAAAACTTTTTGGTACCTTCCTCTTCTGCCTTGAACTTTTTCTCAAGTGCATCCCATATCTCCTTGGCCGATTTGGCCTCGGTGTAGAGGTCATAGAGCCTATCGAATAGGGCGTTGAGGATATGACCCCTACAAAGGAGATTGTCCTCCTCCCTCTTCCTTCTTTTCTCCACCTCCTCGGGAGTGTCCTTGTCGGATGGTGTTGGGAGAGGTTCTAGAGTGGATTCTAGAATGTAGGCAATTTTGAGAGTGGTCAAAAGGAATCTTACCTTGTCTTGCCACCTAGTGAAATTAGATCCATCAAACCTATCCAACCTCACTAGGTCTTGATTCATTATTATGATGGTCTCACCTTCCATTGAAACAAACAAGGGTATAAGCTTTTGAATGTTAGGAAAAAATAGATTTGCCTCAATAGAAATGGTAAGATAATACAACTCTATGCAATAATATTACAAATAAATATAGATTGATTAAAAAGAGTGTTACAACTCTATAACTGAAAATACAAATAAAAGGAGAAGGAGATGTAAGATGATAGAAATATAAAGTACAACTCTATTACAAAAAGATACAAGTAAACTAGAAGTATTTGAACAAAGGAAATAAAAGGATTACAACTCTTAAACAAAAGTACAAGTAAATAGAACAAGAAGAAAAAGAAGAAAAAGCAATGGAAGAAAATAAGAACAAAAACAATAAACTCTCACTCACACAACCAAAGTGAAGAGTGTTGGGGATCACCAACTTGAACAAGGATTGAAACCTTTGTCCAAAAGCTTATTTCCCCCTAACTCAAGCACTAAGAGATCTCTCACAGATTTTGGAAATGCTTTCTGGAATAATCAAGCCTCAAGCTGTTTCTAGCCAAGTGCTCTAATGGATAGAAATGTTGTGTCTTTCAAGTGAGCTATAGGCTCCTATTTATTGAGTTTAGAGACACCCTTTGAATTTCAAATTCCACCAACCCCCATGGATTTTACCAATGTTTAATTGGAATAATATGGAATTAAAATTGAGATTTGAGAGTTATTTGGGTTTTTGGAACCGTTCAACACATTTGGAAAAAACTGAAAAATTGGCCTGAAATGCACCTGTGGCCGCGGCCAAGGACATCAGTGGCCACATCCACTGCTCTCTGTCCCCCAGGCCGCGGCCACCATCATTCAGTGGCTGCGGCCATAGCCCAGTTTCAGTACTTGAAAATGTGTTGTTTTTCCAAACGGTTCCAAACCCTCCCAAATGATTTTGTAACTCCCAAAACACATTATTGGGGTTAAAATCATATCTCTAACAGCCATTTCACATATGTCTTTATGAAATTCATCTCAATATTGTGTAACACCAAATTTACACAATAAAGGGTAATATTTGGAAGTTACAAATTTGTAACACCAAATATGTTATATTATTTGGATATATCTCATATATCTAAATATTGTAACTCTCTATTATATGTTACAATATGTGACACTCTTTATCACATTTATTTAATCTAAAACATTATATTATAATATAATATGATATTACATTATATTATAAAATAATATAACAATTATAACACAAGGTTTGATTAATATAGCTGATTATGAAGATGATATTTATTATATTATAAGGTTTAGATAGAACCAATAAGATAATGACACTTGTCATGTGCATTTTTATTGAGAAATTAAGTATTTTTGAGGAATAGTTTACTAAGAGTAATATTTGAAAATCCCAGGGCCTGCCAGTAGCTTTGAAATCGTTATAGGACTCAGTCAAAGCTGGTTACTCAATTCAAATTAGGCTGAAAAAATGCAATTACGTGTATAATCTTTCAGCGTATGCCGATATATCGCAGCTCTAGGGGCGATATATCGCCACTCGGGGAATACGAAAAACACGTAACTTCGCACGAACACTTCGACGAGCCTCGAGAACATAAGCTCAGGCGATATATCGCCTAGCATGGGCGATATATCGGCTCTAGGGCATGATTTTTGAATAATTTTGAAACCGAGCTCATTTTATTCCATAACCTCTTCATAAGTCCAGAATCTTTTTGACCGAGTCTTAAGCCTCTGTTGAACAAATATTCAAATGTTTTTCAATTAAAAATTCATTATTTTTATTCAATCTAAATGAAGATCTTTTCATTCTTGAACTCTATAAATAGGACCTAGTACCCAGCCATTTCTTTCATTCTTCAAGCTGAGTTCAGAGCCTTCAAGCAGCTAGGTTTACTTTAGAGTGTTAAACACTTAGGTTGGGGTTATAAGCTTTATCATTCTAAACTTATTAAACACTTGGGAAGTAAGGATAATAGCGTGTATTCCGATATCGAGGTGTAGTTCGGTTAGAGTGCATTGAAGGTAATAAGTACTGAATTTGTCTATTTTTGATTCATTATTCTTCTATTATTATGCAATTGATTATTTATTTATATATGTTTAATTATTTAATTTTTTGTTTTTAGTATTTTCAAGACATTTGGGTGAAAGTGAATGAATTTGGGATGTTTTACAAGCAATGGTTAAGCTCGGAATTATAAGTCTGAAATTTCACACTTGATTTTTATAACTTTTCAATAGCGTTTTGGAAATATACCTTGAAATATAAGTTTTATATATTTTTCTTATCTTTCTATAGCATTTTGAATCGTTCAATTCTGAGTTATATCAAGGAAGTTATGCTTAAAATACTTTCGGTCACTACAGTAGAATAAAACCAAAAAACGGGAAAAACTTGCTACAGCCGCAGCCAGCCTTATTCCAGGCCGCGGCCTGGGGAATAGAACGTAGTGGCCGCGGCCAGAAATGTCCCAGGCCGCGACCGGAGCCCGATTTTCTGGGAAATACATTTTTCTAGTGGCCGCGCTCGGCAATCGATTTTTTCTTAAATTTCAATTTTTAAATGTAATTTTTGGGGGGCTATAAAAGGGATTTGGGTTAACTTTTATTATAACTTTGGATTGCGATTTTTAGAGGCTAGAGCAGCAGAGGAGGAGGAAAAAACATCATCATCTATATTCTTCAATCTAGTTTTTCTTTCTTCTCAAAACTCTTTTATTTTCATTGAATATTTATGTTTATGAATATGAATATGATTATGGAGTAGTTTTCTTTATAGTTAAGGGTTATTTCAAAACCTTAGACATGAGATCTTGAATGCATTGATGAATTTTATTCTTTTTATTCCCTTATATTAAATTGCTTCTATTTTTCTATTTGAATGTCATGGATCTTGTAAAATCTTGTTTAGATGGCCACTAATTGGGGTTTTGCATTGTTCTACTATCATCTTAGGATTTATATTCACCTAATTGTTTAGGATTCTAAGTAAAGTGATAAATTACAATTAAGGTATTGTGACAGGTATTTTAATTGTGAGGAAAAATAGAACCTAGTTTAAATAAATTGCATGCTTAATGAATTTGTTGCCTAGATTAACCTATTTCCACAAAGTGTAATGCTTTTACTAGGTTAAATAAATTGCATGCTTAATGGGTTTATTGCTGGGTAAAAATGGTTAATTAAGAGCGCATAGCTTTAATTAATTATATTAGGGAAACTAGGATAATTGACTGCTTAAGTGTTATCTGCGAGATTAATAGTTTAATTGGGAATAGGGAATATTATTCATCATTGTTGATAGATTGATTGTTGAAGGTGGAGAGTAATTCTTGACTATTTCTTTAATATCGTTATATCCTTAGTTATTCAATCGTTGATATTTATTTCATTTTATGTTTTTAGCTATTAAAACTAAAACCCCTTTTTAATTTCAGTTTAGTATTATTTTGAATAATAATTTGATCATAATCCTCGTGGGTTCAACCCTTATTTACCGCTATACTGAAGTAGCTGGTGTAAGTGAACAAAAAAAAAATATATATATTTAAATTTGATATGGCATATGACACGCATCACAAGGTATTCCTATTTCTAGTTCCTTTATGTATTGTTTCATTAGTTTTTATAGTTTTTCTATACTCAATTCCTAACTCGCTGTTTTTATTCGTGGTTAGGCATCTAAGTTCTTTGAAATTGAGGTTTCTTGTCGGTAAGTACCTTCTCGGTGGTTTAGTTCATTCATTTTCATCTCTTTCTTTTAGAATACTCACCTTTCTATTGATGGTTTTTAGGAGTGTTCCAAAATCCCGTCCTTGTTTTCACATCCCGGTATTTGGTAAGGAAAATAGGATAGTTTCTAAATGTTATGTGTTATGTTTATGCATAATATTTTATGACAATTTTATGTTATGTTATGTTTTATCTAGGGCTTATGGTTGCCTAGTGCCCTAGTGCTTATTTATTTTTTTTATTTTTTTATGTTTATAGTTATTATTTACCCTACCTCAAATATTAGACAAGGGATTTAGATGGGTTATCATATATTACCATGTGATTTAATCTACCTCAAATATTAGACAGGGGACACAGATGGTTTATCACATGTCATAATGGCCATTAATAGTGTAGTCTTATGTGGTATGCATATGTTTATAGTATATGTTATATGTTTATGTTTTATGCTTGTAGTAGATTTTCCTTACTGGGCATTAGGCTCTTTCCTTTGTTTTATATGTGCAGGAAAATAGTTATGGCGGCGGTGAGATTCTTGGCAGCTTGTGATTGTGTATTGAGTAAGAATGGATTCGGTAGACTGCGTGAACGATTCGAGGATGAAGTTGTTTTTAGTCATTTTATTATGGTTCTATGTATTTTCCACACTTTGTTTTGTAACAAATTTTAAGATTTAAGTTATGTTATATTTTCAAACAATGGGATCCCATATCCTAACCGAATTTTTATGTATTTTAACCTTGGTTTTACAGCTTTTAATAAAGTTATGACTATTTTGTATGTAAGTTTTCTTAAGAATAGTGTCTATGTATAACTAGTTTTAATGGTCCAAAGTCTAGAATAAGTTGGGTCATTACAGTTGGTATCAGAGAAACGGTTCATTCACATGAAGTTCTCCTCGATACACACACTCAAAGCTCCGAATCTGACCGCCAAGTAAGTTATAGTTATTATGTTTATATGTATAGCTAACGAATTTAGCCTTTATGTTTTCAGTTAAGAATGAACGAAGCATTAACTTATGAGGATATTTGAGCCATTAAGGCTTTAAAAAGAATTAGAGAACCACGAAACATCGTAGGAGTGCTAGAAAGAATCACTCGGAGGCTACTTTTGTTCCACAGGGAGATAGGTCACCTCCAAGAATCTAAGCAGATCATGATGAGATCAATAGAGCAATACGTTTTAGTAATTAGACTTTTTAGAGATTATCCTACTGTGATTGCAGCCTTAGAAGAAATTTGGGAGACAATAGATGACGAAGATGAATTGCCGGTAGCTATGAGATATTACTTTCTCATACTTAGGTTCACTTCAAAAATGGAATTTCAGTTTACAAATGAGCAAAAACATAGAATTTTTACGAATCTTCCTCGAGGGCATTTTGAGGCACAAGACAATGATGACTATGAATAAATAGATGCGATATGCTAGATGAAGGATCGAATGTAAAAGATCCCGATTTTTAGAATAGATTAGTTTCATTGTTTATTTTAATTTATTATTTGTTTTCTTTTATGAAGTTGTTTTTAGTCATTTTATTATGGTTCTATATATTTTCCGCACTTTGTTTTGTAACGAATTTTAAGATTTAAGTTATGTTTTATTTTCAAACAATGGGATCCCATATCCTAACCAAATTTTTATGTATTTTAACCTTGGTTTTACAGTTTTTAATAAAGTTATGACTATTTTGTATGTAAGTTTTCTTAAGAATAGTGTCTATGTATAAGTAGTTTTAATGGTCCAAAGTCTAGAATAAGTTGGGTCATTACAATTTGTCCGGTCAGGCTCTGGGTTGTTTCGCTCAGCATCAGGATTCGGGTTCCGAGCCGCCGAGGGGGCTCGGTTATTACCTGTTCCTGCTGGTACTTCTACAGTCGGGTTGGCAATAGCCTCAGCTCGGCTACTCCTCCAGGGCTTTGGATGTGTTGGATGAGACGCCAGTGGTGGCACTTGCTCCGCCCTCCTGGCGACCGTGCTCCAACGGGGATGTCCCCTAGGCCTCCGGGGAGGTACCTGGGCGTTAGGAGCCTGTCGTGCTAATTCTTCATTGTGTTTTGTTGCCTTTGCCAACTGTTTCCGCAGTTGGCAATTTTAAAGTTGCACAATTAGAACATATCTTTCAGGATTGTAATACATATCCTCGTCAGGCCTGGGGGCAGGCGGCCCTCGAGAATTGGACGAATCACTCATTTCTTTAGGATCCGGATCCACCATGGGCTGCTTTCCAAGCCGTTGGGGGTAATCCTCAGAATAAGGAGTCTGCTCCTCAGGTATCTAGGGCAATGGTCGCTCACCAGTACTGGGGTTACTTCTAGCAGCCATTGATGATTCAGAAGGCCTTTTGATTAAACAGGCTCACGTCTTGTTTAATGGTTCTCAATGAAAGCACCAAACTGTTGACACCGTTTTTCATCAACTTAGAAATGAAGAGCAATAAAACAAAAATACCAGAGGAAACAGACAATATGGACACGATTTTTTATGTGGTTCAGCAGTTAAAATCTGCCTAGTCCACGAGTCCATGTTATTCACTTGTTGATATTCTCTCAAAGCTTTTTGGAAGCAATTTTACAGAGTCTTCCCAATACAAATTTTTCAGTCCTTACAAATTAATTGTTCCACTCTATTTATAGAGTGGTTCACCGAATATCTTCCCACATATTTCGGGGAGTTATTATACAAATCAATTAAACAAATGCAATTAAATGCATATAGTTACTACATATATATCCCATGATATTTGGGATTTAATAACAGATTACATTTGATCCCTTAAACATAGGGATTTTACAACAGTAAACATGTTCACACACAGCTAATGAGCTTGGACACTAGACTCACACCCCTTCTAGAACATTCACCCATTGCGAACTTGACACCTCGGTTCACCTATGTTCTCAACAAGTAATGTTGTCAAGATCATCCTCTCCGAGCTCACAACACTCGAGCTCGAACTGTCTTGTCTGATGGTAGGAGATTTATACAAGTGTTGAACTATTGTCATTGTGGCTTCGAGCCTGACTTATAACCTTGGAACTCTTCCGAGACCACATAGTTTCCGAGCTCACCAATTCCAATGTTGTTGCATTACTGCTTAGCGAGATTATCCTTGACTTTCTCATTAATGTTGATTACATGACGAATTTTCTTATCTCGAGCATACACCTTACGAGCCTGAGTTTCAAGATAAAAAATCTCCATTCTTGAAATCTGGGTGTAATAGAAATTGTATTCGATAACATAAATCAATTCGACATCGATCTGGTCACAAATTTCTGCGAAAAACATGGTGTCATTAAAATATTTTCCTTCGTAGCCTACCCACAAGCCAATGGACAAGTTGAAGTATTAAATAAGACCCTCGAGTTGTTGGGGATATGGCTATACACAAACTTTGAATATTATAATTCAAAAGAATAAATTAACAACATTCTATTCTTAAATGGAGGAATAATATAAAGGAAATAACACAAATAATAACAAGTAGTAGAATGAACATTTGAGTTGTAGAACCTTGGTTACATAAAATCACAAGTGTATGATTTTATGTGAATCAATAATTGTAACAAATACTTGACACAAATATGAGATTTGTTGTCCAAAAATCTCTATTCCTAACCTCCCCTTTGAGATTGCTTGAAACTACTACAATGGAATGAGATTGAGATTTACCAGCCTTGAATCTTCAAACAAGTCAAGCTTTCTTGGTGAAGATCTTGGAGAAAACTAGTAATCTTAAAAGCTAGAGAGAGAGGGTTTTAGGGAGAGAGAGAGGTAAGTGATCAATTCATCAAAAACTCAAATGACACCTTTAAATAGTATAGGAACCCTCATTACACTCAACCAATGAGGATAAAGCATTTAATTTGAATTTGGGAGCCAAAAACACGTCAATGTACTATCTTGTACGGACTGCCCGGGTGATGTCTTGCCTGTGTAGTGTTTCAGAGACCGGCGATGCGTAGCCTCCCAGAGGCGACGCAACACATGTCTCTCTGACTTGGTACCCCAAAACTTGTCTCAACACATCCCCAAATGCCTCCAAGCTTTTTGGGTACTCTTATACATACCAAAAAACACATTGGACCCAAAAATATAATTTATAAATGCCTATACCAAAAGTCAACTCGCATATGTTGATTTTAGTGAAACCGCTATGGTTTTTGCATCTCTTTGTGCCTAACCAATTTCACTATGTATTTAACTAATCATAACATGAGTTGTCCTAAAGAAGAGACTAGAAGAGGCCAAGGGGTTATGGTCTGAACAACTTCCACAAGTACTCTGGCATATAGGATGTCTCATCGCACTTCGACTGGTCATACCCCGTTCTCACTAACGTACGGTAGTGAAGCAATGCTTCCAGTGAAGGTTTTGGTAGCGTTTATAAGCAGAAATCCTTCGACAAAAGTTGCTAGCTATTTTTTTAGGTGTTTTTACGACAAAAATATGTTTACATAATGTAACATTTAAATACCCAATTTTATTTTTGACGAAAAAATTTCCAAATTTGCTAAAATATAGCATTTAAATACCCAAGTATTTTTTAGTGGGAAAACTACCCTAAGTTGCTAAAACATTGCACATTTACTACCCAAACAATTAAAAAAATTAATATAAATTTATTTTAAGATAAAAATAATTAAAATTATATAAAAATAATCTAAATTAATTATAAAATTAAAAAATAGTTTTATTTAATGAAAATACTTGATAACTTTTTTAATATTACTAGATGCAAGCAACGTGCATTATGCACATTTGCTTAGTTTTATGTGGAGAATTTATTAATTATTTTTATTAAATTTATATTAATGTCATATAAATTTCAAATAAATATCCTATTTTAATTAAATAATTCATTTATTTTTGTTTAAGTTTATGTTTGTTTTAGTTTTTGAATTTGGGAGTGACAACAAGATATTATATATTATATGTTTAATGTAATATGAAATATTATACGTGTATTTTAAATTTAAGTTTCTTGCTAGTTTTAAAAAAAAAAAAATTTGTTGCTAATTGACAGTAAATTATATTATTATTCTAATAAGTGAGTTAAGGTTTAATTAAATTTTATTTAACTTATAAAACATATGATTTTGTTATTTTTAAATAATTATCACTGTAAAATATCTCAAAAATATCATATTTTAATTAATTTAATTATTTATTATTTTTTAAATAATTATTATTGTAAAATATCTAAAAAATATCCTATTTTAATTTGTTTAATTATTTATTATTTTTAAATAATTATCATTATAAAATATCTGAAAAATATCTTATTTTAATTTTTTTTATTTTATTTAAGTTTAAGTGTTTACAAACTACCGTTAGATATAAGAATATTCTGTTAAAATTAACATTAAAAAAATAAAAATCGTTAAAACCAAGAATTTTTGTTATCGATACGCTTATTATATATAGAAGATATATCAAGTATTTTCATTAAATAAAACTATTCTTTAATTTCATAATCAATTTAGGTTGTCTTATTATATTTTTATATAATTTTAATGATTTTAATAATTTAAAATATATTTATATTTATTTTTTTAAGTTTGGATAGTAAATGTGCAATGTTTTAGCAATTTTGGGTATTTTTTCTAAAAAAAAAAATAAGGTATTTAATTGCTTCATGTTATTAACTTTGATTATTTCTCTCATTTAAAAAAATTTGAGTATTTAAATGTTACATTTTGATAATGTGAATATCTCTATATATAATAAGTGTGTAGATAACGGAAATTCTTGGTTTTAACGGTTTTTATTTTTTAAAGGTTAATTTTAACGGAATATTCTTATATTTAACAGAATATTCTTATATTTAACGGTAGTTTGTAAATACTTCAACTTAAATAAAATAAATAAATAAATAACAAAATTAAAGTAAGATATTTTTGAGATATTTTACAATGATAAACATTTAAAAATAATAAATAATTAAACGAATTAAAATATGATATTTTTGAGATATTTTATAATGATAATTTTTTAAAAATAATAAAATCACATGTTTTATAAATTTAATAAAATTTAATTAAACTTAAATTCACTTATTATAATAATATTATATTAAACATATAATATAATCTACTGTGAAATAGCAATAAAGAAACTTAAATTTAAAATTTACGTATAATATTTAATAATCATATTAAATATGTAATATATAATCTGTTGTCACTTCTATATACTTAAACAAAAATTAGAACAAACATAAACTTAAACAAAAATAAATAAATTATTTAATTAAAATAACATATTTATTTCAAATTTATATGACATTAATATAAATTTGATATAAATAATTAATAAATTTTATAAATAAAACTAAATGTGCATATTGCACGTTATTTGTATCTAGTATATATATATATGTGTGTGTGCATGGAGATCGAGTAGTATTGATTTGGTATACGTTGATTTTAGTATTTGTCTTTTCTCTTGAATTTATTTATACTAAGATAACCACGTTTCTCTTAAATACGTAGATGGGTCATGTTACGAAATAATTTTCATGAAATATCGTCATAATCATCAAGTTAGAATATTAAAAATTTTAAAAATCATGTAATAATTAAAAAATATACCAACCAATATCCAATTCCTATTACACTTAGTTTTTCATAAGTTTGTTCAATTTGAACACTAGTTTTGAAATAATTTTGTTTTTTTAATGAAAATTAAGACTTATAAAGAAGTCATGCAATAAAGAGATAGTGCATTTTGGAAAGAAGTTATCAATGATGAGATGGATTCCATTATGTCCAGCAACACTTGGGAATTGGTAGACCTCCCACCAGGGTCTAAGACAAATGGGTGTAAGTGGGTATTTAGGAGAAAATACCACAGTGACGGTACTATCCAAACTTTTATAGCTAGATTAGTAGCTAAAGAGTTTAGGCAAAACAAGGGTGTCGATTATTTCGATACACATGCGCCTATTGCAAGAAAAACTTCTATACACAACTTATATGTTCATCAAATGGATGTCAAGACAACATTCCTTAATGGTGACCTCAATGAGGAGGTCTATATGGAACAACCCAAAAGGTTTGTCCTACCAAAATATGAATATAAAGTATGTTAACTTGTAAAATCCATATAAGGATTGAAACAAGCTCCTAAGCAACAACATGAGAAATTTGATCAAACTATCATGTCCAATGGGAATAGGCACAACAATGGAGACATGTGTGTTGTATTCCAAAACTTGTAAGGGATATGTGATCATTGTTTGTTTATATGTGGATGACATGCTTATTTTAAGTGATAGCATGAAAGGGATAGAAGAAACGAAACTGTTTCTATCATCAACCTACAAGATGAAAGATCTTGGAGAAGTTGACACCATACTTGGTATCAAAGTGAAGAAACATATTGGGGGTTTTGCTTTGGGGCAAGCCCACTATGTTGAGAAAGTACTGAACAAATTTAACTTTCTCAAGGTTAAAGATGCCAATACTCCATTCGATCATAGTGTAAAACTAGAGAAGAATGAAGGAAGAGCGGTGGCACAATTGGAGTACGCTAGTGCTATAGGGAGTCTTATGTACGCTCTGCTCAATGTACTAGACCTGATATAGCATTTGCGGTAAGTAAACTTAGTAGGTTTACAAGTAATCCAAGTGTGGATCACTGGAAGGTTATGGAGAAAGTCTTAGGTTATCTCAAGAAAACCAAAGGACTAAGCCTTCACTACTCCAAATTTCCTTCAATCTTAGAAGGATATACAGATGCAAGCTGGATATCCAATCTCGGGGACAATCTGTCCACAAGTGGTTGGGTATTTACACTTGGTGGGGTGCAATTTCTTGGGGTTCCAAGAAGCAAACCTATATATCTCATTCCACTATGGAAGCAAAGTTTATAGCTCTAGCTGCTACCGACAAAGAGGCTGAATGGTTAAGTGATCTATTGATAGAGATACCCCTAATCAAAGAGAATGTATCCACTATATCGATACATTGTGATAGCCAAAAAACATTGGCTAGAGCATACAACGGAGTGTATAATGGGAAGTCTAGACATATTAGTCTAAGACATGGATATGTAAGAGAATTGATTCAAAGAGGAGTCATCTCAATATCCTATGTGAGAACAAGTGAAAATCTGGCGGATCCTTTCACTAAGCCACTAACGAGGGATTTAGTGGTTGCATCATCTCGAGGGATGGGACTTAAACTCCCTAAAGAGATTCATGATTGATGGTAACCTATCTTAACACTAGTTATTCAACTAGTGTTAGGTTCAATAGGTAACAACAAGTCAATCAAGTGAATATTAGTTGTACTCAAAACAAGTCCCATATGAGATATTGAGTACTTGTGTGTTACCAAGTTAAGGGTTAAAACCGAAAGGTTTTTTTAATAGAATTCAGTCTTGTGAAGACAAATATTTTTGGTAACAAAATACTGTAAGAATTCTACCTATATGGACCTAGGGGTGGTGCCGCCTCTCATGAGAATTGGGAATATTCTCAAGAACGTCCATGAATGGAAAGTGCACATGGCCATTAACGGTGCAAAGCGAGACATAGAGGTCTCAAGTGAACATCGCAAAGGTGTGTGTGTGTGTTATCACTGATTTGTTATCATGGAAAGATAGTTCAATGCCTAGTGCAAAATCAAATTTTCAACAAATTTTGTTATAATTACACTATAGCAAAGTTCAAGTTGAAAAACACTTTATTTTATGCACCAATGCAATGACTCCTATAAGAGAGAGTTATTATTTAATCAAGTGTGGGATATGTTATATTTTAAAAATACAATGTTGATTGATTAAATAAGTGCTACAATAGATAAATATTTAATCTAGTGGGGGAATGTTATATTATTTTATAATATAATGTAATAATATATTATTTTATAATATAATGTTTTAGATTAAATAAATGTGACAAAGAGTGTCACATATTGTAACATTTAATAGAGAGTTACAATATTTAGATATATGAGATATATCCAAATAATATAACATATTTGGTGTTACAAATTTGTAACTTCCAAATATTGCCCATTATTGTGTAGATTTGATGTTATACGGTATTGAGATGAATTTCTTAAAGCCATATATGTGAAATGACTGTAAGAGATATGATTTTAACCCCAATAATGTGTTTTGGGGGTTACAAAATCAATTGGGAGTGGATTGGAACCGTTTGGAAAAATAACACATTTTTTTGTGGTGAAATTAGTCAGTGGTCGCAACCTGGGGAACAGAGACTAGTGGCCGCAGCCACTGATACTCCTGGCCGCAGCCACATGTGTTTGATTGACCAATTTTTTTCAGTTTTTTCCAACCTTTTTGAACGGCTCCAAAAACTCAAATAACTCCCAAATCTCATTTTTAATTCCATAAACATCCAATTAATCATTGGTAACAGCCATGAGGGTTGGTGGAATTTGAAATTCAAAGGGTGTCTCTAAACTCTATAAATAGAAGCTTATTGCTCACTTGTAAGACACAACTTTTCAATCCATTAGAGCACTTGGCTAGAAAACACATAGAGGCTTGATTATTCTAGAAAGCAATTTCCAAAATCTATGAGAGATCCCTTAGTGCTTGAGTTTGGGGGAAATAAGCTTTTGGACAAATGTTTCAAACATTGTTCAAGTTGGTGATCCCCAACACTCTTCACTTTGGTTGTGTGAGTGAGAGTCTCTTGTTATTTGTTCTTGTTCTTATATTTTCTACTATTGCTTTTCTTCTTATTCTTCTTGTTCTATTTACTTGTATTTTTGTTTAGAGTTTTAATCCTCTCATTTCTTTTGTTTCAAACATTTTTACTTTATTTGTATCATTTTGCTTAGAGTTGTATTTGACCATTCTCTTCTTCTAATCATTCTCTTGTTTATTTGTATTTTCAGTCATAGAGTTGTAACATTATTTAATCAATATTATTTTGTCTAGAGTTGTAATATTTCTTACCAATTTCCATTGATACAACATATATTTTCGTAACAGTATATTCCATTTCCGTTCGTTTATGATATACATAATCATGTTCGTTTATTGTATGGAGACATATTCATATCGATAGCCACAAACAGAGTCTGTTCACTCTTGTACCCTAACAAGGAACCAACTGATAGTCCAGCTCTATTCATTTACCTTTGGTACTAACATACTAATGGAGTAAGGGCAATAAGGAACCTGTATTATATTTTAATATAATGTTTTGATTGATTAAATAAGTGTTACAAAAAGTGATTATTTAATCTAAGTGGGGGAATGTTATATTATTTTAAATAATATAATGTTAGATTAAATAATATGACATAATGTGATTTGTCATACCTTGTAACATATTATTGAGAGTCACAAAAATTGGACACATGTGTGTGGCAAATGTGACATATTTTAGAGTTACAAAGAAAAAACAAACTTGTAACTCTCAAATATTACCCAATAATGTGTAGATTTGATATTACACATTTTGATTTGAATTTCCCAAAAGCTATAAGAGATATGACTGTTAGAGATGTGATTTTAACTCCCATAATGTGTATGGAAGTTACAAAATCAAGTGGGAATGAATTTGGAACGTTTTGGCAAATTTGGAAAATTGGTTGCTGAAAAAACGACTTAGGTTGCTGCCTATGTTTTTCAGGCCGCGACCCAAGAGGCAGAAAACATCGTGGGCTGCAGCCCATGTTTTTCAGGCCGCGGCCTGAGCGACTGACAACATTTTCTAAACTTCGGTTTTATCTAATTTTGAACGTTTCCAACAGCCAAGTATCTCCCAAATCTCTATTTTAATTCCATAAACATCTAATTAATCATTGGTAACATCCATGGGGGTTGGTGGAATTTGAAATTCAAAGGGTGTCTCAAAACTCTATAAATAGGAGCCTAATGCTCACTTGTAAGACACACCATTTTCCATCCACAAAGCACTTGGCTGGAAAATACACCATAGAGGCTTGATAATTCCAGAGAGCTATTTCCTGGAGAGATCCCTTAGTGCTTAGAGAATATGGGGAAATAAGCTTTTGGACAAAGGTTTTGAACCTTGTTCAAGTTGGTGATCCCCACTACTCTACAGTTTGGTTGTGTGAGAGTTTGTTCTTTTTATTGATTTTATTTTCATTTTTTTGATCTTGTTGATCTTATTTACTTGTATTATTATTGTTTTGAGTTTGTAATCTTCTTCTTCTACATCTTTCTATTTACTTGTATTTTGAGCAATTGAGTTGTAATATTTCTTTAATCAATATTATCTTGTCTATTGTATTTTTGCATGGAGTTGTATTTTGGTTTTTCCATATTTCTATTGCGTATAAAAATATATATTCTATAACCATCAAAAGCTTAGATTCCTTTTCAATGGAAGGAGAAACCATAGAGATCTTGTGAGGATCCAACCTTGAAAAGATGGTAAGGCAAGGTAATGTTCTTCTTTTGTTTTCTTAGAAGATCTAATAGTTTTCATATAGTGATAGAAATGAGAAGAAGAAAAATTTATAAATAAGGTTCATTGTTTTCTAATCTTCTTTGTTTTTTAGTGGTTAGATTAGAAGATAATTTAATATCTTGAGTTTTTGTTATATGTGATTAATGTGTAAATAATCTAGTAGATTATTGGGTAATATGCTAGCATGTTATATAATTGTCTTATTTTGTGATAATGGGAAATTATTAGAATGACAATTTTATGAGTTTTATATGACATGCATGTAACGACCCCAAATTCTCTAATGAGACTTAAGGGCCTTGATTAGTGTGCCAGGAGGGCATTATTGGGTTAAATGCGATTTGAATGATTTTATTGATTTAAATGCATAACTATATGATTAATAATGCTTGTATGATTATATTGGTGTTAATGTGATATGTATATATGGTATTGTGATAACCACATTATTATGTGGGTAGGTCTGCAGAGCACGACTCGAGGCGATCCTAGGGCTAGTTAGCGGGGAAAAGTAACAACAGGGCTTAACAGTTGAGTTTGGATAAGTCGGGGGTATTTTAGGCATCAGGTAGTTATTTAGACTATCGGGTTATGAAAATAAATATATGGAGATATATTTGAGGTTAGGATGTCTAGGCGGGAATATTGGGGAAATTTACCGCTTTGCCCTCGGGGACGTTTCCGGCACCCCGAGCCTCGCGATTGACTTAATGGGATAAGATTGGACTGAAGCTTTAGGAAATAGTAGACAGAAAATTAAACCGACCCTTTATTCAGCCTTTCCCCCCTCTCTCTCTCTCTCAAGGAAAACCACAAAGGAAAAACAGAGAATTTCTGGGATTTTAAGCTGGGAATTCGCTGGGAATTCAGTGGGGATTTGAACCTAAGCTCAGAGATTATCCAGGAGATATTTAATCAAGGCTAAGGTAAGGATCAAACTATGTTTTTGAAGTTTCAATTCTGAGTTTTCAGCTGGGTATTAAGGTGATTTCAATTTTGATGTTTAAGGTAGAATTTGAGCTGGAAAGCTTTGGAAATTCGCTAGGTTTTGATTAGGGAAAGGATTCCATTGAAGAGGTAAGCTTTAATTTATAAATTAGAGGTTTAAATCTAAGTTATGACTGGTTGGTTTTAAGTGTTTATGCTCCTAAAGTTTCAGGAATTAAAAGTATGATTTCTATGAGTTTAAGTTGACTTTTTCTGTTGAATTGTGTAGTTTAACTTGTTCTAAAAGTGTTGGGATTGTTGGGTGTTGAAGTAGGGAGCTTAAGGGTGGTTTTGGCTAAGGTTTTAAGCCCAGAAATGGTGGGAATTCTGGGTTTGAAGGGAAGGGCCGCGACTCTGTTCTAGAGCGCTGCGGCCCTAGGTTGAAGATGAGCCAAGGAGGCTCGGCTAGGGGTGAGCGCCACGACGCCCAATGATAGGGCCGCGGCGCGTGTCTTCGTCCAGGACTGCCCTTGGTTTTGTTTTGAGGCCAGGGCCACAGCTAAGCTTCAAGGGCCGCAGCCCTTAGTTGTGCACTTGAACGTTTAGGGTTTTTAAGGTCGGGCATTGAGCCTAGAGTGCTCGGGATCAATTTCACCACCGTGCTTGGTGGGATTCGATTTCCCGAAAGTTATTTTTGTACCCAGAAACCTATATTTGGATAGTAATGGAACCCTATACCTTGGTTGTGACTAGGTGACAAAAGCTTAGGCTCGGGAACGGATCGTGCTTGAGGAGTGTTACTCGTAATCTGAAACCGCAAAGATCAAAGGTGAGAAAACTGCACCTGGTTGAATAAATGTGATGGGACTAAGGGCTCCCTATCGTGTATGCTTTAAAAGATGGTGTTATGCCATGCAAGTTATTTAGTGAACCAACGGCCTAAGGGTGCCTAGGGTTACACTAGCGCACAGGGCGCAGCTTGGCCACTGGTAGCCGAGGACAACTTAATATGCACTGAGCTCGGTTTAAGCGGGCCGGAGTCAGTGGGATAAACAGAGGGTGCGGCCTAAGTTGTCGGCCCTGATTATTATGTGATATGAACGTTATAAGTGTTTGATTGCATCCATAATTCTGAATAAATGCTGAATGAGTAATGTGGATTATTTGATGAGAGTTCATGCTTAGTGAATTTACTATCTGTTATTACTGTTTGTGTTGCACATGTTTTCTTGCTGGGCCTTGGCTCACGAGTGCTACGTGGTGCAGGTAAAGGAAAGGGCAAGCTTGATCAGCCTTGATTGGAGAGCTCTGCGAGCAGAATGTACATGGCCAGCTGCTCAGCCGCCACGATTGAGGTTTAGGCAGGGACACGAAACCCAAAGATTGTCCATTTTGCCTTAGTATGGCTAACAGTTGCTTTTGTTATTTTTGAAGTTTGTAACCCAACTTTTTAACTCTGTTTCTTTTGGGATCCCATGTATATAACAGTTTAATTATATAAAATGAAACTTTTGAGACCAAAACTTTTTTAACCCTAGCTCATACATGTTTAGTGACACGTTTTTAAATTAATGACTTGATTAGCAAGTCTTGCACCTTTATAAGTACACAGTCTAGCGGTCTTGGCTATCTAGGGCGTTACAACTTGGTATCAGAGCGTCCTACGTTTAAGGGTTCCTGAAGACAGGCTGGACATGTACATTCGCTGCTAGAGACAAGCTCAAATCAGGGTTCGGTAATGTGTATATGTGCCTGAAATGAGCTATGAATGATGTTATTTACTGGATTATTAGGAAGCATGAGATATTGATAGGGCCTGGCCCTTGACTGTTGCGTGAGAATATTAGGGCATGTTTATTAGCATCACCATGCATGTAAATGAATATATGGATGATTAATTGTATATAGAGCATGGATGAATGCATGTTTTATAGTTATTGTGTAATGATATTGGAGGCATGCTTATTAACAGCCAGTGCATGAGAATGGATGTTTATATGTTGATTGTTTGTGATTGGTTATGTTCTATTGGTGGATCTTGGAGAAGTTTTTACCCTGTCATCATGGTCTGACTGCCGAGTCGTTATATGCAAATTGACTTGGATAGCTATGCGTCCAAGAAAATCTACACGACTAGTCGGCACTAGGTTCGGGACCGGGAGTGATGACCAGGGCCAGAATCCTCCGCCAGTCCCTGAGAACTGGTAGCAGTTAATGGCAGATATGCAGGCTCGATTACAGAGTCAGGATGAGCAAATCTGTATTCTGCGACAGCTGGCTCCATCAAGGAGTGTTGCCCCTATCTTACCACCTGCAGTGGTACCAGTTGTGCAGTCAGGGGAGGTTGGTAACAGATGGGAGCCGTTATATGAGCGGTTCAGGAAACAGCAACCCCCAATCTTTGAGGGTGGACCGGATCCATTGAAAGCCGAGCAATGGCTAACTATGATTACTACAATTCTGGATTTTATGAGAATAGAGGGGCATGATAGGGTGGCCTGTGCCACTTATATGTTGAGGGAGGATGCCTGCATCTGGTGGGAAGTGGCATCATAGATCAGGGATGTTGCTACTTTGAGTTGGGAAGGTTTCAGAGACTTGTTCAGTCAGAAGTAATACAATGTTGCCGTCAGGATAGCAAAGGTTAATGAGTTCGTGAGTCTTGTGCAGGGCAGTATGACTATTACTGAGTATGCCCTAAAATTTGATAGGCTTGCGAAGTTTGCACCAGATCTTGTGCCTACCGATGCTACTAGGCAAGATCGTTTTATCAGAGGGCTTAATGCAATGATAGCCCAGGATGTCAGGATCACAACGGTACCTGGAGGAACAACTTATGCCCAGGCCGTTGAGAAGGCTCTTACCGCTAAGGAAGCGGAGAACAAGATATGGAGGGAAAGTGCGGTGAGGCATGAGGGTCGCAGAGCGGTGCCTCCTTATTCAGGGACAGGTAGGGGCGGAGGCCCCAATGACTTCAAGAGAAAGGCTCCTGACACTTCGACCGCTGCTAGTCCTGATAAGAGGGGTCGGGGTGGTCAAGGTGGCCGTCAGGGTGGCGGTGAGGCATGGCAGACTTTTCCGGAGTGTCCGAGGTGTAGAAGACGCCATCTAGGCGAGTGTCGGGCCAAGGCATGCTTTGTGTGTGGAGCAGTAGGGCATCTCAGGAAAGGTGAATAAAGGTGAAGCAGGAAAGGTGGATAGCTTGACTCCAGCTTGAGTATTCACCTTGACTCAGGCAGAGGCCGAGGCTAGTCCCTCGGTAGTGACAGGTCAGCTCTCTAGTGTTGGCTTTCCTTTTACAGTATTGATTGATTCTGGTGCTACACATTCATTTGTTTCTAGTAGAGTGATTGATAGATTGTGTAGACCTAGCGAGTATCGGACTGTAGGGTTTGGGACTTTATTGCCTATAAGGGAACTGGTAGTTTCTAGGAGATGGATTAGGGCACTGCCAGTAATGGTTGATAGTAGGGAACTCTCGGTGGATCTGATTGAGTTAGATATGGAGGATTTTGACATGATTTTGGGGATGGATTGGTTAGCCAGATATGGGGCTATGATTGACTGTAGGAAGAAGATGGTTACTTTTGAGCCTGAGGGCGAGGACCCTTTTGTCTTTGTGGGTCGGTGTCTGGACCTCGCGTACCCATGATTTCAGCATTGAGAGCCAGAGACTTGTTGCAGGGGGGATGCATAGGTTTTCTGGCCAGTGTAGTGGATACTGCTAGAGCTATGCCGACAGGGCCGGGAGAGACCAGATTGGTGTGTGAGTTTTTAGATGTATTTCTTGAGGATCTACCAGGGTTTCCGCCATGCAGCGAGATTCAGTTTGAGATTGAGTTAGCACCGGGGACAGAACCAGTATCTAGGACACTGTACAGAATGGCACCAGCAGAACTGAAAGAGTTTAAGATACAGTTGCAAGAACTTCTGGATTTGGGATTCATCATGCATAGTTATTCTCCATGGGGCATTCCAGTGTTGTTTGTTAAGAAGAAGGATGGGACCTTGAGGATGTGTATAAATTATAGAGAATTGAACAAGTTGACTATCAAGAATAAGTACCCTCTACCAAGGATTGATGACTTGTTTGATTAGCTGCAGGGAAAGACAGTGTTCTCAAAGATTGATCTTCGATCTGGTTATCACCAGCTGAGGATCAAAGATGAGGACATGCCGAAGACGGCCTTCCGGACATGGTATGGACATTATGAGTTCTTGGTCATGTCTTTTGGTCTGACCAATGCCCCAGCAGCCTTTATGGACTTAATGAACAAGGTGTTCAAGGACTTCTTGGATTAGTTCGTCATTGTCTTCATCGACGACATTTTGGTTTACTCCAGTTCAGAGGCAGAGCATGAGCAGCATCTCCGACGGGTTCTACAAAGGTTAAGGGAGCTTCAGTTGTACGCTAAGTTTAAGAAGTGTGAGTTTTGGTTGCCAGAGGTGACTTTTCTTGGACATATAGTTGGGGCAGAAGGGATTAAGGTGGATCCGTCCAAGGTAGAAGCAGTAAGGGATTGGCCGAGGCCAAGGAACGCCTCGGAGGTGCGAAGTTTCCTTGGGTTGGCCAGTTATTACAGACGGTTTGTAGAAGGGTTCTCAAAGATTTCTTCATTGATGACAGAGTTGATAAGAAAGAATCAGAAGTTTGTTTGGACAGAGAAGTGTGAGAACATCTTTCAAGAGTTGAAGCGACGACTTATTTCTGCACCTGTGTTGAGTCTTCCTTCGGAGGAAGGAAAGTTTGTGGTCTATTGTGATGCAATGAGGATGGGTTTAGGTTGCGTGCTGATGCAGAATGAGAAGGTTATGGCCTATGCATCTCGGCAGCTGAAGGAGTATGAGCAGCGATATCCGACTCATGATTTGGAGTTAGCAGCAGTGGTATTCGCACTGAAGGTGTGGCGTCATTATCTGTATGGAGAGAAGTGTGAGATATACACTAACCATAAGAGTTTGAAGTATTTCTTTACTCAGAAGGATCTAAATATGAGGCAGATATGTTGGTTGGAGTTGGTTAAGGATTATGACTGTGATATCCTTTACCACCCTGGGAAGGCCAATGTGGTGGCAGATGCGTTGAGCCGGAGGGGCCCAGGACAGTTGTATAGTTCCACATAGATCTCGAGGGAATTAGCTGATGAGATGGCTAGGGCAAGGATAGAACTGGTGGTAGGATAGTTAGCTAATATTACCTTGCAGTAGACCCTATTAGAGTGGGTCAAGGAGGGTCAGTTAGTGGACACGCAGTTGCAGGAAGTTAGGCAGCATGTCTTAGCGGGGGCAGCTAAGGATTATTCTGTTTCTGAGACAAGTTTGCTTCGGTATCAAGGACGGATTTGTGTTCCGGCAGATGAGGGGATCAGACGAGAGATACTGGATGAGTCTCACACTACGCCATACTCACTTCATCTGGGTACTACGAAGATGTATCAGGATTTACGGTCATTATATTGGTGGCCCGGGATGAAGAAGGATGTGGTAGAGTATGTGTCTAGATGTTTGACATGTCAGCAGGTTAAGGGTGAGCATCAGCAGCTAGCAGGGTTGCTTCAGCCTTTGGGTATCCCAGAATGGAAGTGGGAGGACATTACGATGGATTTTGTGGGTGGATTACCCAGGACAGTTGGACTTCATGACTCGGTGTGGGTGATAGTGGACAGATACACCAAGTCAGCTCATTTTCTACCAGTGAGGTCGACCTATACAGTGGAACAGTATGCAGAGTTATATGTGAGGGGGATAGTTTGTCTCCATGGGGTTCCAAAGTCTATTGTATCTGATCGAGATCCTATATTTACCTCTAAGTTTTGGGGAGCTCTGCAGAGAGCCATGGGGACTCAGCTGAAGTTTAGCACAGCTTTTCATCCTTAGACTGATGGATAGTCTGAGAGGATGATTTAGGTATTGGAGGACACACTTAGGGCATGTGTGATTGATTTCGAGGGGTCTTGGAGTAAGTACTTACCATTGATTGAATTTTCATATAACAACAGTTATTAGTCCACGATTGGAGTGGCTCCTTATGAGATGTTATATGGGAAAAAATGTAGATCACCCATACATTGGGATGAGATGGGTGAGAGGAAGTACTTAGGACCAGACATGGTTCAGAAGACCAATGAGGCAATTGAAAAGATTCGAGCAAGAATGCTAGCTTCGCAGAGTAGACAGAAAAGCTACGCTGATCCTAAGCATAGGAACGTGGAGTTTCAGGTTGGGGACCACGTGTTTCTGCGAGTTTCACCATTGAGAGGAGTGAGGAGGTTTGGAGTGAAGAGAAAGCTGAGCCCTCGGTTTTTTGGACCTTTTGAGATCCTAGAGAGGATTGGACAGGTGGCTTATAGACTGGCCTTGCCACCGTCGCTATCAGAAGTTCATAATGTGCTCCATGTCTCCATGTTGCGGAAGTATGTTTCTGATACAACACATGGGCTGAAGTATGAGGACTTAGAGTTGCAGGCAGACTTGTCCTATGAGGAACGACCCGTTCAAATTTTGGATCGAAAGGACAAAGTCTTACGGAACAAGACAATTCCGTTAGTGAAAATATTGTGGAGAAATAGCAAGGTCGAGGAAGCGACCTGGGAGTTAGAGTCAGCGATGCGGGATCAGTATCCCGAGCTATTCAGGTAAATTTCGAGGAAGAAAATCTCATTAGGAGGGGATAGTTGTAACGACCCCAAATTCACTAATGAAGCTTAAGGGCCTTGATTAGTATGCCGGGAGGGCATTATTGGGTTAAATGCAATTTGAATGATTTTATTGATTTAAATGCATAACTATATGATTAATAATGCTTGTATGCTTATATTGGTGTTAATGTGATATGTATATATGGTATTGTGAGAACCACATTATTATGTGGGTAGGTCTGCAGAGCACGACTCGAGGCGATCCTAGGGCTAGTTAGCGGGGAAAAGTCACAAGAGGGCTCAATAGTTGACTTTGGATAAGTCGGGGGTATTTTAGGTATCGGGTAGTTATTTAGACTATCGGGTTATGAAAATAAATATATGGAGATATATTTGAGGTTAGGATGTCTAGGCGGGAATATTGGGGAAATTTACCGTTTTTCCCTCGGAGACGTTTCCAACACCTCGAGCCTCGGGATTGACTTAATGGGATAAGATTGGACTGAAGCTTTAGGAAATAGTAGACAGAAAATTAAACTGACCCATTATTCAGCCTTTCCTCTCTCTCTCTCTCTCTCTCAAGGAAAACCACAAAGGAAAAACAGAGAATTTATGGGATTTTAAGCTGGGAATTCAGTGGGGATTTGAACCTAAGCTCAGAGATTATCATGGAGATATTTAATCAAGGCTAAGGTAAGGATCAAACTATGTTTTTGAAGTTTCAATTCTGAGTTTTCAACTGGGTATTGAGGTGATTTCAATTTTGATGTTTAAGGTGGAATTTGAGCTGGAAACCTTTGGAAATTAGCTGGGTTTTGATTAGGGAAAGGATTCCATTGAAGAGGTAAGCTTTAATTTATAAATTAGAGGTTTAAATCTAAGCTTTGACTGGTTGGTTTTGAGTGTTTATGCTCCTAAAGTTTCAGGAATTAAAAGTATGATTTTTATGAGTTTAAGTTGACTTTTTCTGTTGAATTGTGTAGTTTAACTTGTTCTGAAAGTGTTGGGATTGTTGGGTGTTGAAGTAGGGAGCTTAAGGGTGGTTTTGTCTAAGGTTTTAAGCCCAGAAATGGTGGGAATTCTGGGTTCGAAGGGAAGGGCCGCAGCTCTGTTCTAGAGTGTTGAGGCACCCAATGCTAGGGCCGCGGCGCGTGTCTTCATCCAAGGCTGCCCTTGGTTCTGTTTTGAGGCCAGGGCCGCGACTAAGCTTCAAGGGCCGCAACCCTTAGTTGTGCACTTGAACGTTTAGGGTTTTTAAGGTCGGGAATTGAGTCTAGAGTGCTCGAGATCAATTTCACCACCGTGCTTGGTTGGATTCGATTTCCCAGAAGTTAGTTTTGTACCCGAAAACCTATATTTGGATATTAATGGAACCCTATACCTTGGTTGTGACTAGGTGACAAAAGCTTAGGCTCGAGAACGGATCGTGCTTGAGGAGTGTTGCTCGTAATCCGAAACCGCAAAGATCAAAGGTAAGAAAACTGCACCTGGTTGAATATATGTGATGAGACTAAGGGTTCCCTATCGTGTATGCTTGAAAAGATGGTATTATGCCATGAAAGATATTTAGTGAACCAACGGCCTAAGGGTTCCAAGGGTTACACTAGCGCACAGGGCGTGGCTTGGCCACTGGTAGCCGAGGACAGCTTAATATGCACTGAGCTCGGTTTAAGCGAGCCGGAGTCAGTGGGATAAACAGAGGGTGTGGACTAAGTTGTCGGTCCTGATTATTATGTGATATGAACGTTATAAGTTTTTGATTGCATCCATAATTCTGAATAAATGCTGAATGAGTAATGTGAATTATTTGATGAGAGTTCATGCTTAGTGAATTTACTATCTGTTATTACTGTTTGTGTTGCACATGTTTTCTTGCTGGGCCTTGGCTCACGGGTGCTACGTGGTGCAGGTAAAGGCAAGGGCAAGCTTGATCAGCCTTGATTGGAGAGCTCTGCGAGCAGAATGTACATGGCCAGCTGTTCAGCTGCCACGGTTGAGGTTTAGGCAGGGACGCGAACCCAAAGATTGTTCATTTTGCCTTAGTATGGCTAACAGTTGCTTGTGTTATTTTGGAATTCTGTAACCCAACTTTTTAACTTTGTTTCTTTTGGGATCCCATGTATATAACAGTTTAATTATATAAAATGAAACTTTTGAGACCAAAACTTTTTTAACCCTAGCTCATACATGTTTAGTGACACATTTTTAAATTAATGACTTAATTAGCAAGTCTTGCACCTTTATAAGTACACAGTGTCGCGGTCTTGGCTATCCAGGGCGTTACAATGCATAACTATATTGGTTTTGTAAATCAATATGTTTACCAAGATTTTCGGAAACCACACTAATGAATATTAGCTAAGACTAAATATATGAAATATAGAGGATTAACACAAGGTTTTTACGTGGTTGGGGCGTTAATGAGCCTTAGTCCACGAGTCAGTTGTATTAGAGCTTAGAAAGTCTTTTACAATGGAGTTTTCCCTATGTTTTTGGCAGAGTAACTGTATATTAGTCGAAGAAAGGTCCTTTTTCCAGTGTTCTATAGCGTGTATTTATAGACTCATGTGAACACTGGGTCTGGACTGGGTATAACCCGGGCCCATCAGAGATATGGATACTCTTGGCTCCTCTGGTGGAAGCCCAATAAGGTGGCCCAAGAGCTATACTTCGCCCGACAAAACGGTGCTTTTGGGTCTGGGCACTTCGAGTTACGAGGCAGATTCAGGGGACAAAGGCAGTCAGAGTACTTGTTAATGCAGGTTTGAAACAGCGACGTGCAATCCCGAGGTGGCCCTTTCCGCAGGTGAAAAGTGGGGACAACCCCCACGCGTCGTGGGGCGGCTTCAGGGTCACGGATGCTTTTCCCTGCAAACAGGGAAGACCTGATCCGGGTTCATTTACCTTTGTCCCTCTTCGTTTACCACGGGCCCGGACCGGCCACTAGGCTCCGGGACCGTGTTACATGTACTTCACTGGGATTCCGAGCTCTGTGCGACTCCCGGACAACTATCCTGGATCATCATCCCGGACATCGTCCAGGCCCAGAATCGCACCGGGGTCGGGCCCCTTGGTTACCCCGGTACCAAGCGGGCTTGGCCCGGGCCCATATTCGAACGCCCAAACCATGGGCCTAGACCACCGTCCTGGGCCACGGCAAGAAATGGGGATAACACAATAAAAATGTGAAATCATATGTGTATGATATTTGTAATTCATGTTTTCATATTAATGAAGAGCCATATTTGTATAATATTAGTCATGTATGTGGACAACTATGTGAAATTATATTGAAATATAATCATGCAAATATTTGTGAGATGTTAATAGGTTTTATCCTATATTATTGTTAGTATGTGATTTGCGAATAAAAGAATTATTTGAGAATTTAAAATTTTCTCATTTAAAAGATGAGCATCTCATTTTACGAGATAAGAAAAGATGAACCTAAGGGGTTACATATTTTAATGGTTGTGTCTTACTATTGCAAGAAAAATGGATCAAGGTGGATTCAAAAATTGTGGGATGACATATTGACTTAATAAACTTGAAGTCTAGAGTGTGGTCAAAAGAAATATATTTGAGAATTATTTGGTGACAATAATTCTTAAATATTCAATGTCTCAATGAGGAGACATTTCAAAATTGGAGAAACAATTTTGAATCTTTACACCAATGGTGAATAAAAGAGAACTTTATTCATCTTGTTCTATTTACTTGTATTTTTGTTTAGTAAATAGAACAGTTGGGCAACCTAGAAAAAATATATATCAGTCATAATGCGGTTAAGAAAAAATAGTATACTAGAAGGACTATCAGTAAAAGTTTCCTCTGGAAAATATTCATTTAACCAATGAGGGAGGGATAGCTCCTCATTTCTAAGGGATAGACCAAGACCTCCCACGTCACTAAAAGTCTCAGATTGGAGAGGAACTTGCGATAAGTCAAACTCTGAACAGTTGGGCAACCTAGAACAAAGACTACTTGAGGAAGAACAGGCAGATGAAACCTCAAAGTGAACTGACTCAGGCTCGTCACGAACAAAAAAAACTCTTCTGATCGCCTCTCATGGATAGACTCTCGAACTTCAGAAAAGGGAATGTAGTCAAACTCCGGAGGCAGCGATAGATGATCCAATGACTGGTGTGGTTCGAGTAGATCGACCAATTGTAAATTTTCATCATTGATAAGGAAAGACACATTCCTATACTTGCCATCCAATTGACGTAACTGAGAATGACGCCCCCGCATCTCAGAGGTTGAAGTCGGTCGCCTATAACAACTTGAGACATCAAAGTATACGAATAGAGTGATCATACATTGATGGACGCGAACAGACAACCTTATCAAAGGAAAATGACCAGACACTTACTAATATCACGGAATGACCTATGCTTGAACTTGACGACATTGATAAAAAAGTATTGACTAAAGTAGTGACCAGTGTTGGAAACATCACTCCTGAGGACTTCTCCACCAGAACAGCTACGCAAGTGGTAGAATCCTTCATAACCCAATACATGGTTGGACTTGATATTGAACAAGTAGTGAACCTCCAAAGCATCAAGTGGAGATCAATCTGACACTCTATACAGAATACGCAACAGTACCAGTTGTCTGTAGCTATTCGGCGTTAGTTGGAATGGGGCTATTCCAAAATAGTCACATATTTCCACAAAGTACAGATGAAGTGGAAGGAAGGCCCCTGTTTAGCAGTGCATGGGACTCCAAGCGATATACCTGTCTAGTGGGGAGCCTGCTTGTTCATCAATAACAGGGACTTTAAGCCCGAGTTCGCCAATAAGTCCATACTTATCTATTAAATAGGACAAGTCACTCGTAGAAAAGATGGATCTCAGTTTACAAAACCATCCGAGCTAAATATTTCTCCAAGCTCTTTTTCGGTATATTCGACCTTTTTCCTCTTCCTTAACGCTCTTGATTTCTTGGGAGGTGTGAACTTGGTCCTAGATCAAAAGAAAATGGGGACGAACAGATCCCTATACACTTCAAAGAATGAGGCCTAACTAGATTGTAAAAGAAACTGGGCTCCTTGAGGACCAAGCAAACCCATGTACTTGAAAAGGAAAGGAAGGAGTGAGATTATGTTTGCACATACACAATATGAGGCTTGTTCACCCATAAGTATACAACTAGGGCGAACATAACCAGAACATAGAAATAAGATTGCTTACAAAAGTATCTATACTTGGGGAGAACAAGGGAACTCGCTCATAAAAGGAGTTCAAGCATCCTGTTCACTTATGGGTTAGTTCAAGCATCCTATTCATTTAAAAGGAGTTCAAGCAACCTGTTCGTTTATGGGTTGATTCAAACATTCTGTTTACAAGACACTAGCAAATTCAACTTAAGAAAAAGACGTGTGATGTCTGTTCAAGTAATTGAGTAGTAATTGCTAAGGATGTGCCTGCACTCGTTGGAAAGGGGAGTACATGTTCGTGCCACAAATTGGCTACTTATGAGCATGGCCTAACGGCAGATATGGGCCCCATAACACATATATGCACCAAATAGGTCCAATGGATAGAACTCACATGTCATGCTATGGAGTCATAACATTTATAATAAGCTGCAAAAATATCATGTTCGCTATGTTTATTTATTGGTGTTAAATGAAAATCACGATGAGAACGAACAAGACTACATAACAGTTATAAACTTCCAACAAGAATGCCCCTCCCATATGTTCGTCAGATGCAGTCTACTCGCCCTTGGGCTCATGTAAAAAGTGAGCATAACTTATTTCAAGAATCTGTTCACCACTAGCTATATTCATAGTGAGCATAGAATCTATCTGAAACTAACAGAAGAGGACATATGCTTGAAGAGCAAACAGGGCCCGTGAAGTATTATGGGTTCTATTCGCCCATGATTATATAACAATAGTGAATAGAGATCAGGGCAGGGCTCACCTAAAGTGATGCAGCTAAGGTAGACAATAATAAGGAATTTGTTCGTTCCCATAGCGTGTGAAGAGCAAGGGGTAGTCGTTTGCCTATTTTCATATAAAGTGGGCAAGATATTGGGCCTTATTCACAAACAAGAATTTGAACACTAATTATACTCACAGATGCTTACGTACATCATGTGAATAGAATTCGTAAAGGCTATAACAGAGCATTCTCACTTGGTATTCAACGGAACTCAACAAGGGCAACTCAGATAATTGAAGGCTCAAAGGGAAAAGAATCAACTCTAAAAACTGTGTTCGCTTTAGCCTCCTTTTCAAGAGAAAGTCTGCTCGTCCCTATTTGATACAAGCTATTAGATTGTGCGAAGAGAATGAACTAATGGACTGCTCATATATGTCAATACAAGGAAAACAAGACCCATTTCTACTCAGGATTTGTACTGCAAGAGTTCAAGTTGACAAAAAAAAATATTTGGTATGCCTGGTTTGTTAGAAGAACAAGACGAGCCCCAAAGTTGCGACCTCAAGTGGTGATTTTGTAAGTCAAACAAGTCAAGCAAAATCCGGAGAGACTACTACAAGTTGTATTCTGACAAGTTGAGATAGTAAAATACACAAAGGCATGAAGGAAGAGAATAGGTTGGCAGCATTCCTCCCTCTCCAGCAACACTTCCCCCCCCCCCCCCCCCCAGCGACGTCGGCGTTACTTTGGCTAGCAGAAGGAAGTGCTTTTGTAACATTGTTCTCCTTTGAGCATGGAGTCGGCGGCAACTGGTTCTTGCATCTTAGGTTCACTCTCTAAGAGAACAATAATTCTTTGGGCTTAGGGTTTGCAAAGTTTGGGCCTAAAATTCTTGCAAAATAGTTGGCCTATAACCCATTTGAGGAGTGCAACAGAATACAAGCCCAACAAGTTGTTGTCAAATAAAATGCCTTTGGAACTATTAGAGAAGTGATCGTGAAAAGGATATTTCATTTAAATGTCATATAAGTGTATAACCAAAAATGAATGGGGAAATTGTTCACATAACTAAGTCATAATTATGCAAAGCACAAAAACAGACTTGGGGGGCAAACGTTATACCCATTTTTGGGCATTTATGACATTTAAAAAAATAGCAATTATAAAGGAGTGATGAACATAACACTTTGACTTCATGTTCTCACAGAGTATAAAGTACTTCCTGTTCTCACAGAGTACAAAGTGATTCTTGTTCTCACACAGCACAAAGTGCTTCCTGTTCTAACAGCGTACAAAGTACTTAATGGTTCTCACGAAGTACAAAGGCAAACTGTTATACGCTAACAGGAGGAACCTGTTTGTTCAACACACAACGTCTGCGCCAACAAAGTTAGCAAAGGAGTATAGAGTTGTCATTTATCAAAACATAAATGTATTTATGTTGTAATGTATTATTTGCGGGCCAAGCCAATTAACTTAGGCTCATGAACTAATTGTAACCCTAAACTCCTCACTATAAATAAGAGGAGATGGGATAGAAATGGGAGGCCATTGATAATGCAAAAACTTCATTCTTGTAGAAACAAGTCTTTATGTAATGTAAAAGCGAAGAAGACTATAGAACAACTGGTGACGCAAGTTCGCCAAAAATTATGGTTATTTAAGCTTAATTATTAATAAAAGTGACTAAGTGGAGTATGTCATATTTTTTAGCCCGAACCACTATAAAATATGGTGTTATTTATTTAATTATATCTCTATTCTTGAATCCATGTTCTTATGTTATCAAGTTGACGAAAAACGACCAACAATATATGTAATGTGTGTGTGCCGAGTGTGTTTATATATGTGTTTTTAGTTTTTTTATTTATTTATTTTTCTAACTATGTATATTATGTTTGTGTAGCAATTGAAGGAGTATCTCTTGGAAATTTTTTGATTGCATCTCTAATTTTGTGGCAACAAGGTGCTTATTTGTTTTTTGATTATGTTTTAATTAATTTAATTAATATGTGAATGTGTGTAGAAAATAAGATATGTTTAGTGTTAGTAATATGTGTGTAGAATAATATATTGTGAATGTGTGTATAAAAATGTATGATATGTCAGTATTTGAATTTGATTAATAATATGTATATTGTGAATGTTCTAAGAATTTTATGAGTGTCGTTTGCAGGGTTTTAAATTTTTGAGATACGTTAGAATATAATCGTTATGCTGCTGAAATTTTAGTAATGTTAGGATCAATCATTATAAAATTAATTGATAATGAATAATTATTTAATTTTGAGTTTATCATTATTAATAAATTAAATTAATAAATATATTAAGAATTAAATTAACCTTTAAAAAATATAAAATGATAAATAAATGTAATATTCAATTAAAATTAAATTAAATTTAGTGATATTAAAAAAAATTAATTTGATACTCATATATTTAATAATTAAATTTAGAAATGACATAAACCTTTTTTTATAATTAAGTTAGAAAAAATATTAAAATAATAAGTTTGATCATTAAAAAAATAACTAATTATGAAAAATCTTGACAAATATGAGATCTAAGAATAGAAATAATCACCAATAATATATTTCAATTATACTACATTAAATAATAATTAAAATATAAATTAATAGTAATCATAACTATAATAATATTTAATCTTAAACATTATAAAATAAAACCTTATAAAACATCATAATTTTTTAGTGATATCATAAGACTTTATAAGACATCATAAAATAGCTAGCATAAATACTTTATAAGTTAAATTATTATCGAGTTAGCAGATGTCATCGAATGTGACTAGAGCCCACTGTGGAGACGTTGGCGGTGACCCTCCACCGGATCCTACTAGCATCCCGACTTCATGCGAGTCAGGTAATTTATTTTTGTTTTATTTTATACCATTAAATATGTTTATTCTATATATACTAATTTTCTCTATATTGTTATTCAAAATAAATACAACAGTCGCAACTAAGAGAAAAGGTCGTGGCAAAGCTACATTGGGAAAGATCTAGATGACAGACGACGAAAAAATAGAAAACCACTGGAAGTAATGTTTTGCCCGCAAATGTACAAGAGTAAGTGAAAGTTAAAATATAATCAAAATTATTTTCTTTTAAATTATATGTTCTCTAATATTTGGGTTGTATTTTTTAGGCGAACCCGGACCTTATTGAGTCATGGAAGGAATACCATTGGAAGAAAGCAACAAATGATTTTGTGAGCGACGATGCTCGCCAAGATTATGTAAGTTTAAATTATGTTTTTTAATATTCATAGAGTTATATTTATTGTTATTGTATCTAACATTTTCTAAAAATAGGAAAAAATGAAGGCTGATTTTGAGTTACAAACCTAGTAAGCATCCGCTTCCGCTTCCAATGATGATGGTTCGACAACAGTTGATGAGGTGGAGGTGCTACAGAAAGTACTAGGTCAAAGGCGTGAAAACAAGCGAGGAGTGGGTCGCAAATTGAAGAATTCAGGGTCGGGTTCATCATCTACCCAACGCTCTCACTTCAGCGAGTCTCATGCCCCCCTCAACGTTCATCAAAACAGTACAAAACGGTAAAGAATTTGACTGACCAAGTCAATTTCTTGACCCAATTTCCTTCACCTTCATTTCGTCCACCAAACGTTCAGATGCCGCTTATGTCTGATACCGACAATATTTCTGGAGATTCATCTTCTCAACCTCCTGCTCCATCTCCAGCCTATATATGGTCAAAGCCGTCGCAGCCACCACAACCACCACAACTCCAATAGGAAGGCAATATAGAGGACGACGGATGACGCAACTGATTATTAGGAGAATAGATTTATATTATTGTTAGTTAATTGTTACATTATATTAACAATATTAATATTTTTTATCTTAATGAACTAATTTGAATATTTATAATAATAATTTTTTTTTAAAGATATTAGTTTTCAATAATTTAAATTTAATTTATTATTTTTTAATTATTAAAATAAATTTATTAATTTTTATAAATAAAATAGTATTAGGGACGACTTTGAAACTTATCAGGGGTGACGAAATTTTTTTGAGGTGACATGTCAAATTTTAGGGGCGACTCACATGCCGCTCCTAATGTACATTATTAGGTGCAGTTTTTTAAGGACGACTAATTAGGGGCGCATGTCACTTCTAATATATATTAGGGGTGACTTTTATGGTTTTTAGGGGTGCTTTTTCTTGTAGTGGTTGTTGGAGTAGGGTGAAAAAGAAACCCTACCCTACGATCTCCCAACAAATATTTTAAAATATGTATATTTTTTAATAATTAGAAAAGATTGTCGTTATGTTTTCTAGCTATTATAATAATTTCAATATTATATTAAAAATTTCATAATTTAATAGATAATTTTTCTAATTAATCAATCAATATTCTTTGTATTTTAAAAATATAATTTTCTTTTATTTATTTATGAAGTTTCTTGTCTAGATTTAATAATGATGTATTATACATTTTTAAATGAATTTGAAAACTATCTTTTATTTTGGAGAACAGAGATCTCCAATGGTCATAGTCTTTCTACGGGAATGGCTTTTGTTTCTTCTTCTTCTTCTTCTTCTTCTTCTTCAATAAAGCTGTGTTTAATTCATTAGAATGAACTTTTTTTATCTGGACTTGTGACGTAGCTGCTCCTACTACACTGGTATTTGACATATTTTTTGTTAAAAGTCATTACCGTATCTAGAATGCTCTAGAATTCTAGAAAGTTCTAGAATATACTAGGAAGAACATAGAATATTCTAGAAAGTTCTTGAATAAACTTATAACTAACTAGACAATATAGAGAGTTCTAGAAACATTAGAAAAATGTAGAAAGTAGTTAAATAAATTATAAAGTTAGAAAATTCTAGAAAGACGTGGATGTTTCCTTTGTAGCCTATAAATACAAATGTAATGTGTGTCCAAGGGAGTAGCAAAGTGAGTGTCCCAAAAGTGAGTAAAAGTGTGAGTACACAAAGTGCTTCTAAAAGTGTTCCAAAGAGTGTAAGCTAGGGTGTTTAGTGTGTGTGGTCAAGAATTGTAATCAAGTCTTGGTATAATTAATTTTGTATCAATAAAGTAATTACGTTTTCACGTGTTGTGGCGTCCAACAAGTGGTATCAGAGCCGGATCGGGGTCGTACTGAAAGAGTCCTTTGTTGAGTTTCTTAGAGTGACCGTGTGTGGTTTAGTACTACAGAGTTTTCACAATGGGTGACCTTCAAGTGGTCGGCGGAATTAAGAAACTTAACAACCAAAATTACAACACGTGGTCGATGCACATGGAGGCATATCTCCAAGGCCAAGACTTGTGGGAGATCGTTGGTGGCAATGAAGTCACACAACCAGAGGATGCAACCGCTTTGAAGAAATGGAAGATTAAAGCGGGCAAAGCCATGTTTACGATTAAGACCACAGTTGAAGATGAAATGTTGGAGCACATCAGGGCGGCGAAGACACCGAAGGAAGCGTGGGATACTTTCGCATCACTGTTCACCAAGAAGAATGATACGAGATTGCAGCTTTTGGAGAATGAGCTTCTCTCAATCAGGTAGCGCGACATGACGATCAACCAATACTTCACCAAGGTAAAATCTCTTTGTCGCGAAATCTCTGCATTAGACTCTGCTGCTGGCATGTCAGATGCTAGAATTAGAAGAATTATTATTCATGGATTAAGGCCAGAATTTAGAACTTTTATTGCTGCAATACAAGGTTGGCCAACCCAACCTTCTCTTGTTGAATTGGAAAACTTGCTAGCTGACCAAGAAGCGTTAGCTAAGCAAACATCTGGAATCTCATTAAAGAGTGACGAAGAAGCACTCTTTAGTGGTGATAAGAAAGGTCGATCTCGACCAAATGCTAGCAAAATTTTTAAGAAAAATGATGACAAGGATAGTCATCATGGAAGCTCCCAAACAGGGGGAGCTCAAAAGAAAGACAACGGGCGTGGCCAGTCAAAGAATAACAATAAGTTTGATGGGAAATGCTACAACTGTGGAAAGTATGGCCACATGGCTAAAATTTGCTGGTTCAAGAAGAAAACTGCAGAAGGTAATGCAGCCACGTCAAATGCAAAAAAGACAAGCGATGAAGAATGGGACGCAGAAGCATCTTTCGCTGTGGAGGAAGAAGAATTAGCTCTAGCAGCTACTGTTCCAGGAAAGATCGACTACAATAATGATTGGATAATCGACTCTGGCTGTTCAAATCATATGACAGGAGACGAAGAGAAGCTGCAGAGCATAACAGAATATAAATGTGGTCGTGTAGTGGTAACAGCTAATAACTCAAGATTACCGATTGCTCACATTGGTAAAACAACAATCACGCCGAGATTCAGCTCAAAAGAAGTTTCACTCCAGGATGTCTACCATGTACCTGGGATGAAGAAAAATTTATTGTCAGTAGCGCAACTTACGGCGTCGGGCCACCATGTCGTATTCGGTCCTCAAGATGTCAAGATCTTCCAAGATCTTGAAATCTCTGGAACACCGATGATGAGAGGACAACGTTTAGAGTCTGTTTATGTAATGTCAGCAGAATCGGCTTATGTAGACAAGACTCAAAAGAACGAAACAACAAATTTATGGCATGCAAGGCTAGGACATGTCAGCTATCACAAACTCAAGGTAATGATGAAGAAGTCTATGCTGAAGGGTCTTCCTCAACTCGAGGTCAAAACAGAGACCATATGTGCCAGCTGCCAATACGGTAAGGCGCATCAATTACCGTATGAAGATTCAAAGTTCAAAGCCAAAGCACCATTGGAGCTAGTTCATTCTGATGTATTCGGGCGAGTCAAACAATCATCAATCAGCAGCATGCGGTACATGGTTACATTCATTGACGACTTCTCAAGGTATGTGTGGATTTTCTTTATGAAAGAAAAATCTGAAACTTTTTCAAAATTTAAAGAATTCAAAGAAATAGTGGAAGGAGAAGTCGGCAAGAAAATCCAATGCCTCCGAACAGACAACAGTGGCGAATATACCTCAGATGAATTTTCTGAGTATCTTCGAGAACGCCGCATACGCCATCAATTCACATGTGCAAATACGCCACAACAGAATGGAGTAGCAGAGAGGAAGAATCGCCATCTTGCAGAGACATGTCGAAGCATGCTACATTCAAAGAATGTTCCAGGGAGATTTTGGGCAGAAAGAATGAAAATAGCAGCTCATGTGATCAATAGACTTCCTCAAGCAAAGTTAGGGTTCGTCTCACCCTTTGAGAAACTGTGGGGCTATAAACCTACAGTAAGTCACTTTCGAGTGTTTGGCTGTGTGTGCTACGTGTTTGTGCCAAGTCATCTACGTAGAAAATTTGATAAGAAGGCAATACGGTGTATCTTCATTGGATACGACAGCCAAAGAAAAGGGTAGAAATGTTGCGACCCAACAACAGGAAAATGATATACGTCGAGAAATGTGGTGTTCGATGAAGCTTCTTCATGGTGGTCACTGTAAAAGGAAGAGTTACCAGATTCTATGGAAATAGAAGACAATTTGCAGAAGAAGATGGGGGAGCAAATTGTTGAGTTACCTTCAACTCCAGAAACAGATGAAGAAGAACAAAGTGAAGAAGACAACGAAGACACAACACAGAGTCCATGGCAAACAGGAGTGCATCAAAGATCAGAAAATTATGCAAATAATGGCCAACCAGAACTTCGGAGATCAACAAGAGCGTGGAAGCCAAATCCCAAATACGTCAATGCTGCTGTAGCTGAAGAAGAGAAGTTCAGAGAGCCAGAGTCATATGAAGAAGCATACCAGAACTCCAAGTGGCTTGAAGCAATGAAAGAAGAGATAACTGCTTTAGAGAAGAATCAGACTTGGGAGCTGGTGCCAAAGCCGAAGGAAGCAAAACCCATTTCATGCAAATGGGTCTATAAGGTAAAAACTCATCCTGACGGTTCAATTGAAAGATACAAGGCTCGGTTAGTAGCTCGAGGATTCCCTAAAAAATATGGGCTAGATTATGACGAGACATTTAGCCCAGTCGCTAAGATTACAACAGTACAGGTTCTACTAGCACTTGCAGCTAGTAAAGACTGGAGGCTATGGCAGATGGATGTAAAGAACGCCTTTCTACATGGAGAATTAGATCGAGAAATATACATGGTCCAACCAAAAGGATTCGAAGATAGAGCTCATCCGGACTATGTCTGCAAACTGAAAAAGGCGCTCTATGGATTGAAGCAAGCTCCACGAGCATGGTATGGCAAGATTTCTGAGTTCTTAGTAAAGAGCGGTTATACCATGGCCCATGCAGATTCAAGCTTATTCGTCAAAGTAAGGGATGCAAAGATCGCAGTTGTCCTAGTATATGTCGATGATCTCATCATTACTGGTGATGATGAAGCAGAGATTCGTCAAACAAAAGAGAACTTATCAGTTCGCTTTCAAATGAAGGAGCTTGGAGAATTAAAACACTTTCTTGGATTAGAAGTCGACCGAACTGAGGAAGGTTTATTTCTCTGTCAGAAAAAGTATGCTAAAGAATTGTTGCAAAAGTTTGGAATGCTCGAATGCAAGCCCATCTCAACACTTATGGAAGCTAATGCCAAGTTATGTGCTCATGAAGGGAAGGACTTGCAAGATGGAGCAATGTATCGGCAACTTGTAGGTAGTTTAATCTACCTTACGTTAACTAGACCAGATATTTCATATGCAGTTGGAGTAGCAAGTCGATATATGCAACAACTGAAGAAGCCTCATTTGGAAGCAGTGCGACGAATGCTAAGGTATGTCAAAGATACCATTAACTACGGCCTCTTATATAAGAAAGGTGACGAGATTAAGATAGTTGGATATTGCGATGCTGATTATGCTGGAGATCACGATACTCGTCGCTCAACAACTGGATATGTATTCATGCTTTGATCTGGAGTCGTATCTTGGTGTAGCAAAAGGCAACCAACGATGTCCTTGTCAACCACTAAAGCAGAATATAGAGCAGCAGCAATGGCATCTCAGGAAAGTACATGGTTGATGCAACTAATGAAGGATCTACATCAATTTATAGACTATGCAGTGTCACTTCATTGTGATAATCAGTCTGCTATTCGTCTAGCAGAAAATCCTGTGTTTCATGCAAGGACAAAGCACGTGGAAGTGCATTATCATTTTCTAAGAGAAAAAGTGCTTCAAGAAGAAATAGAGATGCAACAAATCAACACAGATGATCAAGTTGCTGACATATTCACCAAAGGACTAAGCACAATCAAGTTTTCGAAATTCAGAACTGAACTAAACCTCGTCAAACGAGAAGAAGCTTAGAGATTCGGTAATGAGGGGGAGTGTTAAAAGTCATTACCATATCTAGAATGCTCTAGAATTCTAAAATGTTCTAGAATATACTAGGAAGAACATAGAATATTCTAGAAAGTTCTTGAATAAACTTTTAACTAATTAGACAATAGAGAGAGTTCTAGAAACATTTAGAAAAATGTAGAAAGTAGTTAAATAAATTATAAAGTTAGAAAATTCTAGAAAGATGTGGATGTTTCCTTTGTAGCCTATAAATACAAATGTAATGTGTGTCCAACGGAGTAGCAAAGTGAGTGTCCCAAAAGTGAGTAAAAGTGTGAGTACACAAAGTGCATCTAAAAGTGTTCCAAAGAGTGTAAGCTAGGGTGTTTAGTGTGTGTGGTCAAGAATTGTAATCAAGTCTTGGTGTAATTACTTTTGTATCAATAAAGTAATTACGTTTTCACGTGTTGTGGCGTCCAACATATTTCTCTATTTGTACAGTACTGGTATCTGGAAAAAGAAAACTGTGTATTCGATTGCATTGAGAAAATTTGGGTAGCAACTTGAGATAGCTTACACATATTTAAGATTGAGAAAGTGGGGTAAATAATAAACCTTGTCATCTAATTTTAAAAGGTAACCATTATTTGTGGTTTTTCAACTGACCCCCCTGATGGAATTCTTTATCAACTAGTGGAGGTTGCCTTGTTCCATTATTTTTGAATTTCTTTATCTTATAACACACACAACAAATTAATTTTGGTTCTGGAGTCTTGATAATTAAACTGCTCTTGCATCATTATTAATCAGTATACCTTTCTCTTTATCTTTAATTTGCAGCTCTCGACGATTCGAGTTTAGTATTGGTTACTACTGTCATTCAAAGATGAGAGGTTTTAGAATGAAATAATAATGATTCAGATTTTAAGTAATTTTTCTTATATTAATTGGACTTGTTATAATTACTTTCAATAATTCAGTCAGAGCTATAGTAAAAGAATAAAAATTAAAAGAAGGAAAAATACAATTTGTGGGAGTTGTCCTACTTCAGTAGATAGTTGGCTTCTCTGTCTGCCTATGCATTATTCTGCTAGCTGTTAGATACAATAAGATTGAGAAATTGACAATTAGTACATCAAAATGCCCGTGGATTTGGTTCAAGGCGCGCAAGAGAACCACAACGATCGAGGAGCATGGACTTATTTTGCTTCACTACTAAAGAATCAAGGACAAGGTTCCTCCACTAAAAATATTTCTATTTTTTCGGTGGATTTGATTTGAGACTTGTATGTTTTAATAATTAGTCAATTTTGAATTTTCCCTCCCATGAATTTGCCCCCAAAGGATTTTATATATTTATTTATTTTATCTATGATCATTCATCAACTGCCACCTAAAAATAAAAAAATTTCAGTTTTAGCACTCTTAAATCTTGTTATGAATTTGACCACACATTTGATTTTTTTTTTCTTCTTTTCTATTAATTCAATTGTTGCAAAAAATTAAAAGAAAAAAAGGCTATTCATTTTTTACCCGAAATATATAGAGGCTGATAATGTAATTTTTTTTTTGTCGAAATATATAATTAATTAAATGGCTAAAAGAATTTGATTAAAAATAAATTATTTTTAATAATGTATCTATTAGCTGCAAGCAAAAATATAAGAATTGAAAATATTAAGATTTGAGAAGAAGTAAATGAATTTCTTAATTTATATATTTTTGTTGTTTATTTATTTATTTTATTACTTGAATTAAATAAAAGTTTGTTAAGTATTTGGTTTTGCCAAAATAATTGTATGTAATTACATATGAGAATAAGAATTGAAAAAATATTTAGATAATACTTAAGAAATTTAAAAATTTTATGTTTTTAATTTGGTTATTTATATATATAGTTTTTTTTTTAAATGTTTATAATATATTTTATAACAAACATAAAAAATAAGCATGAAATAAATTAGCAAATTTATAAGCCAAATTATTTACAAACATGAGTGCTAAAAAATTGTGATTAATTTTAAAATAAAATCATGGTTTGAATTGATTTTACTCAACCATGTATATATTAAACACAAGTTAACATATGTTGACTTAATCAATTTTTATTATTTTTCTAATAAGATATGTATTTGGGCTATCATATAAATAAGCTTAATAGTTAGGCAATACATTGATAAAAAAAATGGAGGGCAAAATCAATGTGTGAGGGTAAAAATTGATCACATGTTTTTTGCTAGCAGAAACTTAATTAATACTTACTTTCTACATCATTTTCAGGATGAAAAAGAATTAGATTGCGTGGGGATGAAATGAAACAACGATTGGTTTCAGATTATGTAAAAATAGGAATAATAATTAACAACAGAAGAATAATGGGAGTAGTTATATATAATAAGAGTCTCACTTCCTTAGTAGTAGTTAATATTAAAAGTGACAAAATACGATAAAATTTGCCTGCTAAATTGCCAGACAAAATATCAGAGGTGGAGGACAACATCCGGTGGCGAACCAGACGGGTTGTCGGGATCATGGGCACTGCAAAAGTACAATCTTCAGCTCTGCGCCCACATCTAATCACCAAGGACTCTACCATAATAAAAGAAAAAGCACACGCACCATACCATACCCTTCCTAATTCTAAGAAATTATTTAGGCTAACCTTATATAATTAGCTAGCTAATAGCTATATCTAGATCTCTCTCACACAGTACTATTAATTATATATTAGTATATGTACAATACAATGCTTAACCTTACTTAGCTAGATCTCCCACATGCGCGCAGTAGCAGTAGTACGTACTGATCTTGTGATTACTGTTTTTTCTTCAAGGGCGGGTTAATGAATATACGCTGGCCCGTGGCTAAGACGCGACGAGGGTCGAACTTCTTCTTGAGTTTCTGAAACTGCTCCCACTTTTCTCCATAGTGGTCCATCCACTCCTCCTGAGTTTCGTAGTGGGGCAGGTACTTCTTGACCATGATCCCGGCTTCAGCACAGTATTTCAGTATCTGACCATTCTGTTGAGTCAAGTAGTCCACGCTCTGCGTCTCATCCCCGCCGGTGCCTGATGATGATACTGCTGCCGATCTCAACAATCCCACCACGTAAAACACGTCCTCATCTGGAGTCACCACCGAGCTCCTTTCGTTCCATCTGCGCCAAACACCAATTAATTACTATACCACAACTTGGTCTAATTGGAGCTCAAATTTTAATATAAAAATCAAAGGGGTTAATTAGAGAATTATAAAATAAAGTAGTAGAACCAGTAATGAGATGGCAAAACTGGTGGGTGACGGTCTGGATGTTATTAATTTAGATGGGGTCGGTTTAATCATATATATATACTAAACGGCTGTGTTTTCTGGAACTACTACTTAGGAATAGGACATGGATAGCATCTCATGATCAGTACTGGTGTTCCTCCGGTCCCCACATAAAGATTTTATTATGACACAAGGATCTTCCCATTTGGAGATTTAGATGATCATCACCGTCTGATTTGTTGGCTTATTCCAGCCAAACAGCCGGGGAAAAAGTTAAAAATGAAAGCTTAATTTAAAAAAAAAAATATATGTATATATATATTTTTATATAATTTCTATATCTAGTTACAAATAATTTCGTTTGAAAGGAATAAACGAAAGTGCTATTATTTAGTGGGACATTTGAAGGGACGCGGGTAGGCCATGTATTCTTTTTTTAGTAGTAGTAGTCATAGAAATAATAACAATGGAAAAAAAAAAAAAAAGCATGTATAAAATACAATTTATGTAATATTTTTTTTGGATGTGTTGCATGCACATGCATGCAATGCAAAAGATAAAGCGGTTATAAATGTCGTTATATCAGAAAATATATATATATATTAATATATAAAAATAGAGAGAGAGAGAGAGAGATAGAAATGAAAGGATATGATAATATATGTGGTGTGGTTAACTTACTTGTCTTTATTCATGGGGTAGATGAGAATGGGCCCACTGGTATTTTTACCCAATATTCTTTTGAAGACAACCTTATCAAAGTCAGAAATCTTTGACTTGGGGACAAAAAGGTTGATCCATGGGTGGGGTACGTCCCACAATCCCTGAGACCTGAGTTTCAACTCGGATGTGTGGACTCGGTCCAAGAAATCCACATAAGGGACATCCGTTTTGAAGACCAAGTTAGGTATAAACTCCAGTTTCTTTAACAATGCCTCAATATCCTGCGTCCAAACGCATACCTTAATTATTAATTAGTTTAAAATATTTCTTTGTCGTTCTAATTAATTATATATGCTCGCCAAAATAAAATAAAATCAAATATACATATACATATATATATATACTAATATACAATAAAAGCACTACACAAAAATAATTAATCTGCTGATAAGCTCAATTCCTAATTAAGTATATATTTCTAATTAATTATTTATGTATATATAAAAAAGAACGTAACTATTGAGAGAATAATTAGTGGGTGGAAGGCTTAGATTTAGTATATTTAAAGAGTAAACTATTGAACAAGTTGATTTCAGTCTTAGGATTTTGGAGGGGATAATAATAGATCACGGAAAGATATCTTTCGTATGTTTTATTGTATTTTTATAGGTAGGTCGCTAGCTAGCTTATATTGTACAATAATAATAATAATATAAATTATATACTTTTAAACACTCATCTCAATCATATAATCTAGGCTTTACGTGGGACAACTCATCGCATATGTAATATTAGGTCCCATTGGTTTTATAAGATATGTACATAGAGATCAAGGACAAGGGTGCTACTAGCTAAGCTCGTAAATAACTTATTTATATATATAAAAGAAGTATTATCCTTGAAGAAAAGCCAAACAATTTTAACATCGGGTGGTTGGAACGCAGGCTCAAAATAATTAAAGAGTTGCCCTAACCAATTGACTGACTTATAATTGGTGTTAACTAAAGTATGCACGACACACCAACACAACAAATACATTGTTGCCTATTTCCTTTCGTTGTAAATATTGTCAAACCAATTAATATTAAACAAATTTTTTGTCTTTTACCTTAGTAGGTGGTACGGGCTATATATATTTTGAAAGAAATAAAGAAAAAACCTAATAAGTAAATATTAATAAATTAAACGTGCATTTTTCTAAGCTGTTATTATATGAGCCAATTAGGCCCACCGGAAGGGCCATAGATTGCTACAAAGAATGATAGGTAGTTGTCCAATTACAGCTTGCAAATAGTCGTATTTAGAAGATAGTATAGCTTTTATTATTAGACTGAAATGTCACCACCGCCTAATCAATATTCAGTTCCCCATTGCCACCTACTTTGAATTCATATAATTATATACATTTATATGTATATATGTATAAAATCTTGTGATGCTACTATATGATATATGTCAACTCATTTATGTATAATATTTTGCAATATTAGATAAATATTATATTCCTTATATATCATAAATTATACTAGCCAGTACTGAAGTTATTATATGGGAAATATTAATTAACTCGCGTACCTCATCAACGGTGTCAGCAGTTGTTTCATCATAGTTTTTGGTTATCTCCAAGCAATATAAGACACCTCCATCAGGATTAACCGAAGAAAGTTTGATTGGATTTAGAGGTGAACAAAATGATGACCTCCAGTTGTTAATAAGGCTGTCATCTACGATGACAAAACCCTCCACATAGTCAAATTTTTGGGGACCAGGGTGTCCATGCAAAGAGATGAGAAACTCTTGGTCTTTGGTGAATGCCGAGAAATCGGAATACAGTACTCTCAGCCATTTCACCTATTTCGATGATTGTTAAAAAAAATAATTATTACATCAATAATTAAGAAGAGTTAATGTATATAAGTAAAAAAAAAAGCCCACGTCAGACTAGCTAGAGGCACAAAAGAACACGTCAACAACATTGCCAGCTGTATGAAACAGCAGTTTCATCAATGAGTTAAAAATAGAAAGCAAGCTTTCATGGACCCGAAACCTCTTTAGAACTCTTTTCACTAGGCCACGGTGCCCTTTGCTTTTTTAGGTTTTGTCACTAACAAATACTAGGAATTTTCTTTTTGCAAAAGTATTTTTCCCACCAACTACTCATGAAAGGCCCTTAATTTCAAACAAATTAAAAATTATAGTCATGAGATAATAATAATGGAACTAAAGAGATATATATACCCTCTGAGGAGCTGGTTCGAGAGCAATTCTTGCCCTAGTTATAATTCCAAATTGCCCTAGACCACCTAGAACGGCGTAGAAGAGCTCTGAGTTTTTCTCTTCTGAACATGTCATCAGCTCACCTTTGCCTGTTACACACACACATATATATAGTTAATTCATATCAGAAAATTCTATATACGAACGGAGATAAGTTTATCGTGGACAAAAACGTTCAATTTAACTGATTATAATGCCGGAATTTCGTTCTTCAGAATATCAATGTAATATAATAAATTTTAGACAACAAATTAAAGCCCATGCGAAGTACTACATGATAAATTAAAAAGAATAATCAGAGATATCTTTTGCGTCGTTAATTGAAAGTTCACATTATTATATAATAGTGCAAATAACTAAGCTATAATATAATAACAAGCAAGATAATCTTAAAAATAAAAAATAAAAAAACAAGAAGGACACTAGCTAAACATGAGAAGAGTACGGCATATTACTATAAATGATTAAATGTGAATAAATATATATATTTATATGTTAGAGCTGAGTGCAAAAATGACAAAATACCACGACCAGGATTATAACGTTTTAATTATTTTATTTCCCAAAAGATGCTTCAAATTCGTCACTAAATAAAAATATTATAAAAGAAAGATCTCAGGGACCCAAGAAATTTACACACATGTATTGCTCCCAAAAACTGAACTGAAAAATAAGAACTTTGCTAGCTGCTAGATTTGGAAAGAAGACGAGATGGTAGTAACTTACTTGTAAGAGAAAAAACAAACATATATATATATATATAGTTATTCAAAACGGCTAATAAAATAGTCGGTGTAACTACAAATGAACAAAAAACAAAGAAGAGCATGCAATAATAATAAAGGAATATCAATTATTAGAATAAATAGGAATTTTTCCACTTGTAGAGATTTTCCCCCTAATTCTCTGAACTATTATAACCATTGCAAATGTCAATCTTTAGTTGCATTTTGTTCATTTTTTTAAGCAATTTGTTAATGTAACATTGATATAACACTTATATAACATAATTCAATAGTCTAAACAAGAAATATATGCGTAGATAATAGTTCAATATCAAATTATAAGAATAAATATCTATATTCCTAGAGCAAAATTTCTATTCTAATTATTATGTGGTAGGGTATGAGTGTATATATATGTATGTATGTATAAATATACCTGTAACGACGTCAAGTTCATGAACGTTACTGATTTGAGGTCCATGATTGAAGGTCTGGCCGCTAATTCCAGCATTGGAAAGGGTTCCTCCAACTGACAAATACAAGTAATCTGTCCATGACTTGGGCGCCAGCCCATGCATTAGGGTATGCCTTAACACCTGTATCCACAGCTCCCCACCCCAAACGTCTACGTACAACTCTTGTACCGACACGCGAGGCCTCGGCCGAGCCGACTCCCGCTCCTTTCTTCCCCATCTGCTCATTTCAATCACAACCCCGTTCTTGCTCTGGGCTTGACCGTTTATCGAATGCCCGTGCCCTCTAGCCGACACAGTCAGCCCCCGACTCGACCCGTAAGCCGCTCTCACTATCCTTGCCACGTCCTCTGCCGAGGCCGGGTGCAAGACGGCTAGCGGCTTGGTTCGCTTCATAGAACCGAAATCTTTCGACGCGCTTTCCACTTCAGCACGGTCAAGGCTGAGCTGGCCGTCGATTGCTAGCCGGAGAACGTCTGTGAGTTCCATGGTCAACCCTACTTTTACAATCAATCTACAAATGGCAAAAGTTAATACTATCTTATTCATAGCAAGTGTTATATATCTATCTCTTTACTTCTCCTTACTTTTTAGTTGTTTCTTTTGGGTGAAATATAGTTGTGTATTTATAGACGAAGAAATGAGGGGTGTGTTAGTGTAGGGTTGGTGTGAAGGATAAGGAATGTGCGCACTCCGGTGGAAAGAAGAACGAGGTGTGGCGAGTGTAATATACAACAAACACTACTGGAACAAAATCTCGTGGTAGTGTTGTGAGGCTAACGTAAGCCGGATTAAGCTTTAAAGATTTTCTACGCAACAATCCACACAGATTCTCTTCCCCCTTTATTTTTTCACGTTACAAAACTGACCGTAAACACATAATATTAAATGACTTTTAAAAAACTTTTATCCACATAATCTTTGTAATTAAAAATAATTAGAAAAAATTAAAAGTTTCCACAGTATAAAGTAGGTGAGAGGGTAGTGTGAAGTTTGACTGTTCGTTTTTTCAAATATTTATTTATTATTTTGTTTTCCTTTACTTGAGGTTTGTTAATTACGTGTCTAGGATATATCATACAGGTCTTCAATTTAAAGGACATAAAAATTAATAAGGGAGAATACTTGTGCTATCGAGTGTGGGGACGTGGGGCCAAGGAGACACGTGGCCGTTCACGTGCTTGGGGTGAGGGTGCCACGTGTGAAAGTTAAGGAGGTGTACAGAAAGTGGGACCCAAAGAGTCCAAAACGGGTGCCTGGGCAAGGACGGAGTGGGACCCATTGATGGATTAGGGAATCTGTGTGGGGACGGGGGCGAGGGTAACTTCACATGGGTGCTGTTGCTCCGACGATGTTAGACTTGGGCTTTTCTTATTGTGCACCCAATAAAGAATCTCTGTTTTTTTTCTTTAGCTTTCTCTTTTTGAAAAAATTAATAATTATATAAATACCAAATAGTAATCAAACAGAAGCAGATGCGCTATTAAGCTTCGTCTTATAATTATTATAATTCATAAGATCGCAATCATTGTGTGTGTCATGTTACTAATATATAATAGACTTATTGTATAATCCATTATTTATAGTTATATTATTTTTCTTTGGAAGTCCCCCTAAAAAATTGTACAATCTAAGCCCTAGATTACATTAATGGGTAGTTATGTATATAAATGTATGCATGCATTATATTATAAAACAACAATGAATTGTACTCTCTAATAATTAATGGAAACAAAAGCGTTGATGATGAAAAACAATTGGGTATATTTGGAGACTAGTCAAATTTTCTCCTTTTTATAATGGAAAATAATGAACTAAATATTCTATTTGTTAGCAATGAAGATAGCTCTTGCCAATTACAAGTGGGTGTTGTACCAACTTTTTGGGTTTGTTCCGTGTTCTTATTATCCTCAAAAATTAAATTAGAAAACTAATTATGTTTTCAACAATATTTTTTGTTGCGACAATATAAAGCAATTTTCAAGTGGGGACGGTTGACGCCCGCCTTTTGGGAACTTTTTCTAATTTTTTTCAATTTAATTTTGACATTTTTTTCTTCTATTAATACTATTTCACATTAGTAAATTAAAATGTGAACGTAAAATTAAATTTGTAATAATAAGCTGGCATACTCATTCATCAATGGCGGCAATAAAGGGCAGATATGGACTTTTTTTTATATATAATTTCTATTTATTTTTTTCATGGAGAATGAAAACTACTTGAAAAATCAATGAAATGTCATTTTTAATAGGAGCCAGTGATCTAATGATTTCTTCATTACAAGTTAAATTAATGCTAGCTAATGGCTGCACTCCCAGCTGGGCCTATTTCGAAATGAAAATGATTGACTGGTCAATTGCTACTTTTCCAAGCTATATGTATACAATGTTGGACCACTTCAAAATAATAATAATAATAATAATTTGTGCTGTGTCGCTACCCATGCAAATGCTTATTATTTTTGCAAGTTTTTGCGAGTTATATTAATTAGATATATAGAAAGAAATATTGTGTTAGCTGTGCCGAAAAAAAAAAGACTAATATTCAATATATCGAAACGTATACGTACGTGTCGAGAAATATATACTGAACCAAATAACGATATACGAAAGTTACAAAGACTGAGAAGAGAATACAAATAAATTTATAATTTCGGCAATTGTAAACTGGGGAATGATAATATAATAAAACAGAAAAATTAAACCAGCCCCTTTCTTAAAGTTTAAAAAATAAGGTAGATTTTTTTTTTTTATTTTTTTTTTTACCAAGACTAATATATAAAACTCATTTATTATTATTTTTTTTGAAAGGATTTATTTTTTATATTTTGGTTGGTAATTAAATACTCGCAGAAAATAGAGAATGTACGACCTTTCATATAATATAGATCAAATTATATATTCAAACTTTAAGTAAGGAAAGAAAAGAAAAAGGAAATAGTTGGTCAATATATAAATTTATATCGATCAAGAAGAGCTAGCTATAATATCACCATCTTTTATTAATTGGTATCATCATATTCTATTTTTTTTTTAATGCTATCCTTTGTAAAATAATTTTGTTTTGATAATTCTAAAGGAAATAGTATAAAGAGTATCTGAGTATTGTATTAAATAGGATGTCAAATGTACATAAAAGCACTACGTACAAGAGAAAAAACATTTCTAGTTGGTGCAAAATAGCGCAGTAAATTAGTGCTCGCAAAAACCCGTAGACATCTCCGACTTTTGTTGTGCAAGTAAAAGTAGTCTTCAACAATGCAATGGCAAAAACTCAACAGCACTTTTTACTTTTCTTTATTATTATTATTATTATTATTATTATTATTATTTTTAGTGAAAGCAAGTTTGCATAGAAAATTAATTATTATGAAAAATAAGTATGAAAAAAAAACTATTATATTAATAGTAGTGCAGGTACTATATATGTGGATACTGCTGAGTAGTTACATGCATGAAAAAAAAATCCCTAAATTATCAACTAGGTATAGGGAGGGGCTGTTATTTTCACGTCTGTTTCGAACGATTAAAATTCCTGAACAAGAATCTAGATAGCTATTGGTCGACCAAATTATTGATTTTAATTTAACTGTGTCCATGCGCAGCACCTAAATAATAGTAGTAGTCATCATGTCAATCGATACTCGATGTCGTATTATTTACGAGGACGATTATGTTTAGAATCGTCGTCTCACCAAGAAATGAGGTATTATTAATCAATCTTGGTCGTTGATCGTTTAATTACTTTGTCCAAAAAGATGACAAAATAGAATTTTCGATTCTTCTTCATAATTTTTTTTTTCCTATCATTGTTGTCGTTTCCAAGGAGAGGGGGATAAAGAAAATTCCATGCAGAATCAGCCAATGTATATAATTAGTCCCTTTGAAAAAAAAGGTTAATAATGTGCATTTACGCGTACTAAGAATTAGAACAAACATCATGCATGTATGCATGAATTTTGTGTCTGAAACCAACCAAATTGTGTAGTCCAAACCTAGCTAATTGTCCTCAACGAAAGATATATTCAATCAGTCATGTTGGAAGTTAGGCCATTTCTCACTAATTCACAGAATCTCACACAGGATGTCTCCCCATTCCCATATCTGATTTGAGTACCTGTTGTTTATATCCATGTGGCACGACTCTTGCGCATATATTAATTTGTGATCAATATTAACCGGCCTATGATTCATGCAATGATTATACATTATTAATGTTTCAACTTAATTAGCTAGACGTATATGTAAGAAAGAATATTAATATAACCTAGCTAGCAGCTAGAAATCACTCATTTAATATTATTAATCTAAATCATTTAAATAAAATGTTGCATGTCTTTTTATAGAAAAAGAATGATAAGATTAGGGCATCTCCAACATTCATTCTAAAAGTAATTTTCTTTTATTTTAAAGATGAAATCTATCAAAAATAATTTCTCCAACCTAGTTCCAATTTTATCTTTATTATAAAGATATGCACTGTGCACTTTCAATATAGAAGGCAAAGAAATTTTACCCAAAATACTATTAATAATTCTATTTAAATATATTTATATCATTTTATATATTATATGTTTTAATTATTTATTTTTATAATTATATTTATGTTTTACATTTTATTTTTAGATTTATATTAGACTAATAAATAAATTAAATAAAAGGATGCATAACATGAATAAATAACAAAAATAAAAACTAATAATTTATCAAATTTAAAATTAGAGAATTTATAATACTAAATGAAATTATAAAATCATTATTACTTAAGTATATATATTAATGTTAATATATAAAATTAATATTTATTAATTAGTTAAAGTATTTATTGATGATATTAAAAAGAATAAAAAAAATTCTTTTATTTTTAAAGTAAATTTGAAATACCCATTGCAGATAAAATAATAATTTAAAAGGAAAATAATAATAATTATTATTATTATTAATTAGGTATACAACGTTTAGATAAAATCCGACCAAAAACTGACACTTAGGTACTAGCTAGCTTGAAACGAAGAAGTCTTAGCGATCCATCGAATCAGAGATGCCCAGTAGCTGATTGATCGATTTGACTGTGCATTTATCCACTTGACTAGAGAGAGATGCCCATCTTACCGACTATATACTCCCGATTAAGCAGCAATAACCATCTTCGTACTGTACCCTTAGCAAAATTAAGTAGGAATAATTATGCCATCTGAATTAGGATTGTTAACAAAAATTTCGCAAATCGAATAACTTATCCAAACTAAACCAAATAATTCAATAAAAAAAATGTAATAAAGAAAACTCAATAAAAATTCAAATTACTTAATTTAATAATTAGACATGAAAAATATTCTAATTAATCTAAATAAATCACATAATTTTTTTATATATATTATATAATATTACATAAATTAATTTTAAAAAAAATAAAACTCTATATTTATAACGATGAATTTAAAATAATATTTTTAAATTAAAGTATCTATATTATATTTTTAGTTTATTAAATTTAATTATTTGGAAACTGATGACAGAAACCAAAAATAACATTATTGATCACTAGAATTATTGAGCGAGTTAAATATATATTTTCTTATTTGGGTGTGAGTTACAGTTTAATATTTGCAACCCAACATTTAAATTAAGTTTTTAAAAATATATTATAACCAATGAACAACCCAAGTCTACATGCATGATTATTATTTTAATACCAAGAGAGGATGAACAATCATCAGCTTTAAAAATTCCATGTGATGATTTGATGAGTCAGATTCGACAAGTGGCGAGATAAAAAAGAAAGGGAAAACAAAAGAAGACAAGATAAAAAAGAAAGTGAAAAGATAAGAAGGTAGTTGCTATGAAAATAAATAATAAAGACGGAAGTTCCCTAAAAGGCAAAATGATATTAATAAAAAGCCAAAACATGGGGGGAACGATTTTGGAAAATGAAAAGTGCATGTCACATAAATCCCAAAATACAAATAAATAATAATAAAGACTCATGACTAGCTAATAGTACTAGTACTTCATGTGTACATATATATATATAAATAAATTTATGGGTATTGTTACAGTGCACCCCCAAAAAAGTATTATAGTACACAATTTTTTTATGATTTGTATACATTTGAGTGAGTTATTACGAAGATTTTATAAATTTTTAGAAAATTTTAAATAATTTATAGTATAAAAAATAAAGTTTAAATAGTTTGTATAAGAATTGTCATTCACTTTAAGTCATACTGATGGGACTCTACGGCGTTCTCGACCCGTGAACAGTTTTCGACGCGATTTTTTTTTATGACCGTGTACATTGTAGTTGTTTAGAGCATCATGCAAATTTTCAGAAAATTCCGAATAGTTTACAGTACCGAAAACTAGGTTCTGCAACAACATGTTTGAACCTAATTTTCAGTACTGTAAATTATTCAGAATTTTCTAAAAATCGCGTCGATACTCTAAATAGATACAATATACACGGTCATAAAAAAAATCGCACCAAAAAACTGTTCGATGGAGAACACTGAAATCCTACTAGTAGAGCTTAAAGAAGCACTTATAAAAATTTCCATATATATATATATATATATATATAATCTTATAAAGGCATATCTAAGTACAGGGAGCTGTTTCTGGAAAGAAGCAAGAGTTTGACGTTGATCTAAATAAAAACAAGCAAAAACGTGTGTGGAAAAGGAATGTGTAAGTAATTTTAGACCTCAAAAATAGTTTAAAGTAGTTTTTTCCTTTGATCCTTCTTTTGGGAATTTTATAAATCCAGGATTTTAAGTTCATGAACACTAAAACTAATCCAAATAAAATTTAAAACTTAAACTAAAATCTTGTTTAGACCTCAAATAGAAACATACCTCTATTTATAATATTCTCATACTAACTAAAACTAATCCAAATAAATCCTCTATAATTAAATTGTACACAACTGTTTATTAATTATACGCGATCAAGAATATTTATAAAGCAAAAAATTATGATTTGAACGGTTCATGTGTGTATAGACAGCATAGAGTAGGTAAGTATAAAAATCTAATCGTTTAAGTAAAACCATTATTTTTGCCTCTACTATAAAGCCAACGCACATTACTCTTTAGCTTTTTTCGTTTTGTTATTTATTTTATTCTTTGGATAAACCTGGTCTATATATATAAACTAGGGACCTTTGGTATGTAAGTCTAACGTGATAATCACTACACCGTAGCAACTTAATACCAAAACACTTATATACATATATTTACTATTAATATATATATATATATATTTAGATATATATATATATTCATATACAAAAAAACGACACTCATGTATCAAAATCACAAACGGAACCTAGAATGTTTCTATTAGTTAAATTAAAAGAAATAATAATAAAGATATTGATAAACTCAATTTTGATGATAAAGAGAAATGAGCAAAATACGATTAGATGTGTGAGAAAATTCAGTTTGGTGTGAGGAATACAAAAATATCATATTCAAACTCTAATTTTGTAACCAACAAGTAGATATTTTTACTCTAAATTTGAAAATTTGAGATATCACAATATAATATTAAAAGAAAATTAATATCTATTAGTTTAAGTTTTAAATTTTATTTGGATTAGTTTTAGTTAGTATGAGAATATTATAAATAGAAGTATGTTTCTATTTGGTTAGTATGAGACTATTATAAATAGATGTATGTTTCCATATGAAAACATACTCTCTATTATCTCTTTTAGAGAGACATTCTCTTGTACTCTATTTTTTTTTTTAGTAATTTTAGTTTTTATTTATTGTTGTGCTTATTTTTAAGGGTGATTTCAAAGTTCTAAATATGATTTCTTGGTTTTAATAATTTTCATTGATCTTCTATTCCCTTATATTAAATTGCTTATATTTTTCTATTTGAATGTCATGGATCTTGTTTAGACGGCCACTAATTAGGGTTTTGCATTATTCTATTATCATCTTAGGAATGCTATTCACCTAATAGTTTAGAATTCTAAGTAGAGTGATAAATTACAATTAAGGTATTGTAACGGGTATCTTGATTGTGATGGAAAATAGAACTTAGGTTAAATGAATTGCATGCTTAATGAATTTGTTGCCTAGATTAACTTGTTTTCCATAGAGTGTAATACCTTTCCTAGGTTAAATAGATCGTATGCTTAATGTGTTTATTGCTTGGTAAAATGGGTTAATTACGAGCGCTTAACTTTAATTAATTATAATACGGAAACTGAGATAATTGACTGCTTGAGTGTTATCTGCGGAGTTAATAGTTTAATTGGGAATATAAATCAATGTTATTATTAAAATGTTGGAATGAATATTTAGTGGTGGAGAATGACCTCTTAACTATTTTAACAATTTACTTTATTTTTATTTTTATTGTTATTTTTACTTTTATTTTTGAAAACTCCGTCATTATTAAAAAAATTTCTCTTTTGAATAATAAATTGAATAGTAGTTCTCGTGGGTTCGATCCTTATTTACTACTATATTGAAGTTGAAATTTGGTACGGCTAACGACGCGCATCAGATATCACAAACACGTGAAGAAACCAAAAATCAAGACAACAACGCCAACCTTTTGGATGCTTGATGACCAAACACTACACTTAGAAAAACTGGCTTGAGACCCTTGTTATTCACCACAGATACCTAGATCAATAGTTTACCAAAACAACTATATATTTTAGAATTTAGAAGAGAATAATTAAAAGGGAAGAAAAGAATCAAATCACCACCTTACCTTCTATTATATTATTTCATTAAATATATAAAATATATAATATTATGTTAGATTAAATAATTTGACAAATGTGATTTGTCACACATTGTAACATATTATTGAGAGTTACAAAATTAGATACATGTGTGTATCAAAATGTAACATATTTAGAGTTACAAAATTAGTTACAATTTTGTAACTCCCAAATATTACCCAATAATGTGTAGATTGAGAGTCACACATTTGTGTTTGAATTTCATAGAGTCGTTATGTAATATGGTTGTTGAAGACATGTTTTCAACTCACAATAAGTGTATGGAGGTTACAAAATCATGTGGGAAGAGATTGAGACGTTTTTTGGAAAATTGAAAATTAGAGGTTCAAACAGGCTGGTCGTCGCGACCACAAGTGTCCTAGGTCACAGCCTGGGAGTCAATAGCCATCGGCCGCGGACAGACATGTCTCAGGCCGCAGCCATGAGTGTTGACAACCAACTCCATTTTTCATTTTTGTCCAATTTGAACGGTTCTAACATCCCAAGTAACTCCCAAATCTTCATTTTAATTCCACAAACATTCAATTAAACATTGGTAACAGTCATAGAATTTCTGGAATTTGAATTCAAAGGGTATCCAAAAACTCTATAAATAGGAGTTTAATGCTTGCTTGTAAGACATGATTTTCTATCCACAAAACATTTGGCTGGAAAATACACCAAAGAGACTTGATAATTCCAGATAGTTATTTTCTTATGAGATCCCTTAGTGCTTAGAGAATAGGAATAAATAAGTTTTTGGACAAATGTCATAAACTCTGTTCAAATTGATGATCATCACTACTCTACACTTTGAATGTGTGAGAGTTTGTGTTCTTATTATTATTCTTTTCACTCTTTTGTTCTTCTTCTTCTACATCTTTCTATTTACTTGTATTGTATGCAATTGAGTTGTAACATTTCTTTAATCAAACACCTTGTCCATTATATTTTTGCATAGAGTGGTATTTTGGTTTTCTATATTTCTATTGAATATATATATTCTATAACACCTTCTAATTGAACCGAGACCCTAACCCCTTGTTTTGCTTGGACGACACTAGAACAATTGGTTGGATGGTTTTGGTTGCAAGTAGAAGAAAACAAAACCCATGTATGGGTATTCAGCTATGGAGAGAGATGATATTGAGAACTTGTGCTGCCAATATCTCATAAAAAAATAGAAACAAATTATAAATAAATAAATAAATCATATATAAATTATTACAGGAAACCAACTCACCTCATATATAAATATAAATAATATTTTAAATATTAATATAACTAATATTTAGACATATTACAAATCAAAATGAATGAAAAACATGTCATAAATAGCCTAAAAATATAACATAATCATATTTAAATAATTCTAGTAAGTCAGCTCACATCTCGTCTCCTTTATTATATATATATTGGATTTTTAATTACACGTTATATTTTTTTACATAAAAGCTCGATAAAGATATATGTCTTTCTTGTGAGGTCTAAGGGTGTAGCTTACCACATTTCGAATAAAATGTATTACTTTCTCAATTGCTTTGTCAAATATTGATGGAGCAGTATAATGTTTTTTTTTTTCCTTTTCTTATTTGACATATGGAATAACAAGTCTATAAATTTATAATTTTCTTAGGGGACGAGTTATAGTCTTCGTAGTTCGTACGTGCGAAACCAAGGGCAGGTATATATAGCTAGAGATGTAGGCCATGCAAATACATGTCAAGCAATAGAATGAGTAGAAGAGAATGTAACAAATAATAAAAATACTCATAAATTACATCACAAAAATAATATAAATTAAGTGTAATTAATAATATTAGGAAATAACTAAAAGTTAATTATATTGGATCATCTCTCTGTTTTTCTCTTCACTCAGTATATTCTTTTTCTGTAAAGTAATATCGTATTTAATTAAGTTCTTCAGGCAATATTGGCTTTGCAAATATTAATTGATGATCGCACAAAAGGGAAAATTCATTTATATCCAGTTTTTTATTGCTTACAAATCATATAATTAAATATAGGTATATCTTAATAAGAATTAAGGGAAACCATAGAAATTCGTATTGATCTAATAATATTTTTGTTCTATATGCTTTTCATTTTCATCTGTTGAGGTATTGATAATTAGAAAATAATAAAGGTCTATATATATATATATATATATATCATTGTATGTGGAATTCGTACTACGTATAAGATCGTACTATTAATTGATATCGGAATTCAAACCAGTGGGGCATATATATATAAATATATAGTATTAACTTCTTATTGAAAAAATTATTTTTTTTGTTGTGTAGTCAATATTTGTAATTTTCCAGTGAAAATAATATATTGATATAAATATATATATATATATATATTTAAATAGAGACCTGAGCGGACCCCCCAATTGGGTGGGAACTACTTGCATTAATATTCAGCTCAAAGAATGATTTTTAACTTTGAATGAATAGAATATTTTGAACATTTTGAAATGTCAACTTGAAGTGCAATTAGATTCAATAACATTAGCTACAAAATAATCCTTAATTCTCACAAATTTGAGAAGGCTTAGCCTTGAAAGAAATGAAAAAAAAAACAGCATATACCAAAATCAAATAATTTTCTTTGAAAAAAGCCTAAGATTTGGAGTTTTCTTTAGAATAATAAATCCGGTTAGACATTTCATCGAACAGTATACAAGCACAACCACTTGAATTTTCGCCTACATAAATTTGATGTCACAACCTACAAATCATTTTCTTTTCTTTTTTTTTTTCCTGAATCTATTTCTTGCAATGAACCATATATATAACTATATATCCAATAACAAATTCAGCATTATACATAGGAATTAGCATGAGAGGATTAAGACCAAATACTAGCTTTAGCTGTTAGGTTGGAAAGAATTATTCAGATATGTTCACTCAAAAAAAAGTTCATATATAAATATAACCAATCAAACCAAAGACAATTATCAATTGCAATAACAAAAAACACTAAAAAAACAAAATTTTCAAATAATATGCAGATTTATTGTTCCTTACTTCTCTCCCATAAATGGGCATGCAAACTTGGTACGGATGCCTCCTTCCTACCAATCGTGCTCTACCTATAGTTAATCCTAAACTTGCATATGATTAATTTTCTTAATATATAGTTTATGCATATTTACAAGAATCAACAAAATGAACTAGCTAGAAAAGGCAATGAAGAAGAAGGATTAAAGAAAACAGCATAAACATCAGAGAGGGATCGATGATTGTAGCTGGCAATATATACCATAACATCAATGATTAGATTCATTGCAATTATTTGATTGATCATTCATAAATGCCTGCGTGATCCACACTTCATTGGAGTTATTAAGAGAAAATGATATGTTTGCTCTCTCCATATATGGACCATTCATGCCTTAACTTTGTACCAAAAAATAATATTATGACAGAAACAATAAGAGATATTATCAGTACTATATCGATCGGCCCACTTTTTCCCATGTGGCATCTGTACTACCCTTAAGTACATTTTTATTCTAATTTATTTTGAAAATGACCATTTTTATTGAACTCAAAAAAATACCATTCAAACTATAAAAAATAAGTATAAAGAGTTTTTTTTTTAATCTTTAATTTTTAGGTAATTGTCATGATTTGTTTTGGAGGATAAAAATCACTCCATTTTGTAAATATTGAGAGAGATTAATTAAATGAATATTTAAGAAAAAAAAATACAATGATCGATACGAACTAATAAGAAAAATGATAGAATGCATTTAAATGATTAATAAACTTTCTTATTAAATGTATTTATTTACGTAATATAATATATAGTTGGGTCAATTGACCAACTTGTAGTGTCAATAAACATGCTGTTATAATTATGTTGTGATAGTACGTAGGTGTAAGTGGTAATGCATGTTAGCAGTATTCGTATATATGACTGACCATTTGACCAATTCAACAAATTATTATTTGCTGTGTACCATATCCATGAGGGTGGAAAGCCCTACTTTAGGATATAACTTTTAATTATTAATTAATCTCTACTCAAAAGCTTTCACAGAAGATTTTAGATACTGTATCATTTAGGGTAGTCGTTGTGTGTTATTAAAAAATAAAAAAATCAATATTAATTAAGATAGGAAAAGAAATTAAAGCAGATTGATAACATTATTATATCTCTTTCCGTAGTCAATTCTCTAACCTATCTTTCTTTTGAATTAAAAACCAGCAAATCTTTTTACCATCACAGCAATATTCTCTCTCTGCATTCCAATTGGACAAATTATACAATACTGTCACCTTATACGGAAAGCTGCACAAAAAAGTAACACAAGTCCTTTTGTGTTTGCCCCTTTTCCTAGCTACCTAGCTATCACTAGCTAATTTCTTTTGATTCTTTTATTCTCTTTTTTTCTTTATATATATATATATATATATATTTGTAGATATCTTTTGTATTAATTTCTCCCTTATATATTATGTAATCAATATTTGTGTGGAATCATAATTTGTTTCTTCTTTATTTATTTATTTGTAATGTCTTTTAGTTAAGTATTCCCCTACTCAGTTAAAGTTTCCATTCCACATATAGGCTTTGAAAAAAAAAAAGGTAAAAGAATGTAGGCAAAACAAGAAGCAACAGATAAAATAAGAAAAGGCCACTTTTCTTGCTTTTAATGACCATTTCTATTTTTTTTACAGCTCATTCCCGATTGTTATATATTTTAATTATTTCTTCCATTTTTGTCTTTATTTTTGTTGATAAATAAATAATTAAATACGTTATTACAAGAGTTGTTTCTACTTAGGATCACACAATATGAATAAAATATATATAGATGTGCGTTGTAGTTATATCTTATATCTTATAATTATTTTTTGGAAAATTCTAAATAATTTAAAGTATTAAAAACAAAGTTTAAACCGTTAGTTGCATGTGTCTGTTTTTTTTGTTATATATGTGCAACTGACTATTTTAAATCATATTTTGGCACCGTAAATTATTCAGAATTTTTTAAAAATTAGTGAGATGCCTACTATAACTACAATATTCACCGTCAAATATATATAAAAAAAAGGGGTTATAATTGTTCCACATGCCGAAAACAAACACATTCCTACCAGTAAAGGCAAAAGTGGTGCCTCTACCATAGAATTCCACGTACTTTTGTTTTAGAAAAAAATAATTAGTCTCAAAACTTTTTGGGGATGTTTGCGGTAGGGTAAGCTTTTTTACCTTATCGGTACGACATGCTCCAGTTTCCCATAAGTGGATAAGTCATGGCCTATATTTTTTTGCATGGAAATGTTCATTGGAATTACGACACAATTCTTATACGTTTTGGGGAAATTCTAAATAATTTAGTATGCCAAAAACATAGGGTATGATATTTCAAATTACCAAGCACGCAAAAAAATTGAACCATGTTTTCAGCACACTATATTATTCAAAATTTCCAGAAAATATACAAGCACTACAAGAAAAAGGATTTTTAGTGACGACAATATCTGTGGCAACAGAGTTTCGCCGCTAATAACACAATTATTAGCGGCGTCGACGCTTTGTCGCCGCAAGTAAATATCGCCATTACCCAATTATTTTCAGTCAGCCGCTAATGTGAGAATTGGTCGTCACTGATTGTTGTGTCAAATATTTAAAAATTATTAGTCGCCACTAATGTTGGAGATAATTTTTTGGTGGGAAAATTGGCGATATTTTTTTTTGATGATTTTATTAGCGGAGACTGGTTGCCGCTAATGTTTTTCGCAACATCATTTAAGTCCGATAAAAATGATGTCATTTACACATCAGCGCCGACTACTTAATATATTACCGGCGACAGGTGTTGTCGCTAAAAGTGGGCTCGATATACACGATGCAGACTCATTCCCTTCCTCAGTTTTTTTTTTTTTTTTAATTTTGTTTAAATTTTAGATTTGTATATATGTGTATATATGTGTATAAATTTCTGATTTGATTTTAATTCACTAACTTTGGTTTTGGTTTTGGTTTTTGTTTGTGGAATGAGAAAATAAAAGCTTTCTATTGGGGTGTAGTTAGTGTTCAAGTCTCTAGTGCACGGTATATACCAATGTTTGTTTTTAAGAAAATTTATATATATATATATGTGTGTGTGTGTGTGTGTGAATATGTATTAGTTTTTATTAGATTGTTCTATATATGTATTAATTTGGGTGTATGTATTTGTATTTAATATTGGAAATTTTAGAAATATTAGTTGTATGTAGATTTAATATGTGAACTTGAAATATAATTTTTTGATTTTGGTTAATAATATGTGAACTTGAAAGATTAGTGTTTCAATTTTGTTGATGATATGTGTTTATGGTGAAAAATTTATTGTTATTAATATGTATATTGTGAGTTGTTCTGGGAATTTCTTAGTGTTAATTGCTGGGTTTAAAATTTTGGGATACGTTAAAATACACTCGTATATGCTGCCAAAATTTTGGTAGATTTAGGAGAAATAAATATAATACTAATTGATTAAAAAATAATACAAAAACATTGAGGCGTCGTGGTTTGTGGCCAACGATTCCAAACCGCTTGGCATATAAGCGGAATGGCTCCCGCTCCTGCACTTTATTATATAAATGTTATATATCAATTGTTTTAATGTAAAAGTGTTGTCCACAAGTACATTTCTGTGTATTATTTTGACAATTGATTTATAGGGTGAAGGCCCATTTTTTATTTTAATATACAATTTCAACTCATAATAACCGGTTTTGGTTACCGGTTGGATTTTAATTGAATAGGGGATATAAATGTCTTTCCATATAAAAGTAGTATGTTGAACGGGTTAGTATGCATACAATGTAATACCCAACTGCACATTATTTACAAAATTTAACACTGAGATTTAATAAAAGTTACACAGCTGTTGCTCTAGGATTCACATTTATATTATTATTTTTTTTGTTGCTAGAACTCATGGCCTTCAACATTTATATTAATTTTTTTGACTTGAAAGATGATTATCAACTATTTATTTAGCTTTTTATAATTTTTGGAAATATATGGTTAAATTATTTTCTTAATAATGAGATTTTGATTGTAAACTTATTAATTTAAAATTTAAAATTCTAGTTATTTAAAATACAATGTTCAAAATCATATGGGAATTAGGGTTTTTTTTTTTTAAAAAAAATAGTTTATATTGTATGCAATATATTTATGAAACACATAGTGCTAAAATTTGACAAAGTTATATAATAACAATGTATCATACTAAATAATTGAGTAAGTAACACAACATCCAACAAGTTCGTAAAATAGGTAGTAGCTATCTAGAACTTACGATACCTGAAATTAACTAAGGCATTATACCATGTGGTATGATAGTGTTTCCATGGATGGTAGAGACAATGAATTTGTTGTGTGAATTCAGGGACCGAACCAAAATCGTCGATCTTTGGCTGACGTGACAACAAATTCGCGGTCGCTTGATGTAAGGTTCGAAGAGCATAGGATTGGACCTTCAAAGAGTTTGCAAATGCTTGTTGGTTCATTGTACATGACATCTTCATATATGACATATAGTCCCACCTCATTGAGAGCATAGACTTTTCCATTGATGTACCTAACACTTGAACCTCCTATGTTGTAAAAACTATTTCTTTGGACCGACACCTTGTAATATTTCATCGGAGTTAGTGTTTTGACAGGGATAACCTCCACATGGTCCTCCTTCATTTGAATTAAATGACCCCTGTTGTTTAGCACATCAATTTTGTGAATACGGGAAATTTTCCCTTGAGACATCTGTTGGCGCATATAGGCGTGAGAGTAGAAGGGGCGAAGGCCTTGTTATGTGAGGCCTAGCTAGGATTAGATGTGCGCACCCACCCCTGCAATACTTAGCGCACCCCTCGGTAAGTGAGGGCCTCGTGGGCACCACAAGATCGAGACCCATGTGCTTGTGGCTTAGAGTCTCGGTCGGCTGAGTGTGAGGTGCGCAGAGTCAAGGACACCTCGTTGTATGAGGCGCGAGGATGGGCTAAATAACTGTGCGAGGCCTACATAATCAAGGGTGCCTCGCTGTGCGAGGCTAAACAAATGAAGGAAGGGCTGCGCACCGAGAATGGTATGCCCACGCGGAGGGCCTCGCGAGAGCCTAGGTCCCTTGGTGTCACGACATGCAGGCGCTCGCGCACCCACGAACACCACGCGGAGTCCCGACACCTCGTCGTGTTACTCCGAACCGTATATAGAACATGCAAGGGCCTCATCGCTATGATGCTAGGGCATTGGGGAGAGTCACACATAGTGGGGGCGTCATTGCCTCATCACGTAATATATGTCCCAAGCCTCCCAAATATACAAGGAGAACTAGTAGATGTGTCCAACACTTAGCAACATATTAGAAGGCGATGAGAGAAGATATATTTTGGAGGTGTGAGAAGGACCTTCAGGTACGAGGCACATGAACAAGTATGAGACGGACGACCCTGGGGGAGGCAGAGGCATGGCTCTGACATCAGTGCTCGACAAGTAGTGGTGGCATGACATGCACACCTCTGATCATGTACCCACAACCGACACCACGATCCTCTGCTCCTCTACACCATGCACCACTACTCTGACAGAGTACAAACGTATGATCTTGTCCCTTGGGACCACCTTGTATCAGAGGCCTTAGAGCCCATCTATAAATAGGTTTCGATCCCTCAAATGAGGGGGTTGGAAAAATCGTGTAACACTAGACTATTCTAAGAGCAATATACAAGTTTTCTTCTACTGTTCACTTGCAATTTTTCTCTAAATTTCTACAAGTTCTTTGGAGTTCAGAAGTCCCTAATAAAGTCTTTGAGTTTTCCATCCATATATCGTTGACGAGTTTCTGTCGTCAACAAGTTTCATATCCTATAACCACGGTGTTCTCATTATAATGAACACACTATACTTTGGATATATAGTGAGAAAGTCGTATTTGACGTGTAGTGCATGATCGAAGATCAAACAAATGGAGAATATGGTTTGTGCAGTAGACACCGTCTATTCCATTTTCATTCGGCGCTAGAGCTGTAAATGTGGGCCAGCCTGGCCCGACCCACATTTTCGTGCCTCCGAATAATTCGGGTCGGGCCCATATTTAAATTCGTGTGGGGTAGGCCGACCCATATTTGAAAGAGTAAGCCCAGCATGGCCTATGTTGTGCCATGCTCGTGCCATGTCGAGCCCAAGCCAGGTCGACCCACTTTCCTTATTCGGGCTGGCCCACTTTCTTTATTAAGGCCCAAATTCGGGCCTGCTTTTTGGCCCATTTTATTATTGCCAAAAAATGTGAGGATGAGGAATTGAACCCTCCACCTCCTCTTTAACAATCAATGGACTCACCACCAATCCAAATACATTTCTTTATTTAAATTATGGTTTGAGATATTTTTATATACTTTTCAACAATACTTTACCCAAAATTATATCAAAGAAAATTGTTAGAATTTGAATACCTACTAATAAATGCTAAAAATTTTAACTCACAAATCTTAAAATAAATTAATATAATTATCAAATTATAAATATTGAGAAAAATAATAAACTTTTATTATCATTTTAATTTATAGATAATTGACGAATAAAAAATTATTATCATTATTTTGTTCGTGCTTTCGTGTCGTGCCTTTGGGCTTGTCGTGTCGTGTCGTGCTAATTTTCAATTCGTGTCATGCCTAGCCCAAGCCCATATATTTTCGTGTCGTGTCGTGTTCGTGCCTCCCGGGCTCGTGCCGGTTTCATGTCATGCTAGAAAGTCCGACCCGTATTTATAGCTCTATTCGGCGCCCTATAATGATTCACTTAATTTGTTATTGGACATGTTTGGCAATAAAAATTAATATGTAGGGGTGGAATATATTTTACATTTAATAAAAATAATTAATTGAAGATAAATTACCTATAATAATCACGCAATGTGATATCACCCTCTTGGTGCTTGACATGAGTGGCCATGATTTCCCCAATCTCTACTGCTGATGTGAGGACACGTTTTGGTGTGGTAGAATTCACATCCCAGACGGTTACATCTTTTATGCCAGTGGTGACAACGAGATGATTGTTTCTCCAGTGTATTCCACTTGAGAATTGAAAATCATGTAGTGGTTGAGCTAGATGCCACTGCAAGATCCTATCTCCATTAATTACGTCGTATAGTCTTACTTTATTCCCACCAGCCACCCTGTATAACATACCATTTCGAGCGGGAGCGTGGTAATGGGTGGTAGATATCGGACGCGGTAGATTGGGATCATCTCGTTGGTGTATTATCCCTGCTTTGAATTCAGTAGTATCCAATTCCCACATGGCAAAGGCAGATGTTTCCATAAAATTGTTGGAAGATGCAACTAAGTATGTGGTAGGAATTCTATCGGTGTCCATCGCTTCTATCTCCCAACACTTACTCCAGCAACATGAATTGAATTGGTCTGATGGATAGAATATTTTTGCCATCTGTTTAGAAAATATTTGTTAGTGAATATAATTTTTCTTAGTTATATTTATTGCAATTAAATATAAAATGTTATTACATTGAATTACCTTGTTTTGCTTGTAGATAAATAATCGACATGTTCCGTCATCATATGTTAACACAACTTGGTTTGGCCTTGATCTTAAAATTGTTGCATAAGTTGCCTATGTACTGCCAAAGTACCGCCGATCATAGGTCTGCCTTTCATGATGGTTGGTATTTGGATCTAGACCACCTCGAAGGAAGAAGTCTTCATTATAACCTATTTGCTGGTATTGTATTGTTACAGGCTCTCGAAGACGTGATTTGATTGGGAACATGGGTTCATAATCAACTAAAAATAAGATAATTATTATTCATGCTATGATAGTGTTAAATAATAATCAATATATTTATTTTCATTGAATTTAACATATAAAAAAACATATATAGATCAATATGTCAGTCAGATTGATTTTGAAAATATGATCAATACGTAAACGTAGTAATAACTATTACAAAAACGATTCCATGATTTGACTATTAAGAGATAGTGATCTTATAAGTAATATCTAGTACACAATAACATTGTGTCCAATAGGTTGGGCATTACACATGATTATCATAATCATTCCCAAAAGACTATTGCGTTGAATAAGGCATGTCACTTTCACCTCTCGCGTTTTCATTCCCTGATTCTGTGCATTGATCGATACTAACACTGCTTGTGCTTGCCCCTCTTCCTCTTCCAGTTGTGCGGCCACGATTGGGACATGTTCGACTGTTGTGACCAAGGGCACCACATGCTCCACATGCCATTTGTCTGAAACCTGATCCGTCTGTTGGAATCCCATGTCCAATGTCCCTTTGCTGCCCTGGATTTCCTTGACCTTTTGTCTTGACTCTAACTGGATCTTGCATTATGTTAGGGTTTTCTCAGTACGATCTCCTCGTGGATGCGCCCTGTGATACTCCTTGGATGTCCATACCTTCCTTGAAAATGGCAGTGAGACGAGCAATTTCCTCCTTTGTTGTGTTATAATATTGTGGTGACTTAGACACGTAGAAGTTCATCATGGTAGCATCTGAATTAAGTGCATCGAATCTTGACATTTTGCAATGCACAGACTCTTCTTGAATAGGTTGGCTTATCTCCATGTTTTCCGGATGGAATTTTGCATGCAAGCTCCACCGTTTGAGGAGTAGTGAATTTGGGATTATTCTTATGCAACAAGACTTCATCATTGCCCAAATATGTTTGCATGGGTAATCGTTAGTCTCATAGAATAAGCAACTGCATTCAAAATGGTTTGTTCCAAGGGTATGAGTGACCTTATGTCTCGTTTGACCGTCTCGAAAATTTCCAACATTGAAGATAATGTGATTTGCATGATCTTCATAACTGTTGATGAAATACACATTTTCTCTTTTGATTTCCGACTCCACTTTGTAGTACATTTCTCAGGTGTAGAATTTTGCACAATGATCATAATAAATACTAAGAGCATATGAGGATGGGAGATTGGGGAGCGTGTGCTTCATTGTAAAGTCATTTTCTCTTTCGATGTGCTGTATTTTTGTCACTGCGATGTCAATGGCTGTAACGAACTCACGTAGGGTGTATCTCTTCAAAAGGAATTTTCTTAGGCAGAAATTCATTGGCTCGCATCGCTGTGTTGTTTTCATTGCAGCAACAAACTGCCCATGGAGGTAGGTTTCTGCCCACATTCGCTTTCTTCTGTATTGGAGTTGGCACCATTTGTTGTCTTCCATTTGATGTGTGTCCATCAACTATTTTCATTTGTTCTCAAACACCTCCTTGCTGTAGTATGAGTACATCAAACTATTGAATGCTTTCGTGAATCCAAGATCATTACCATCCCTAGATGCATTTTTGCTTAGATGCCAAGCACATAATCGATGTGTGGATTCTGGAAGTATTTCTTTTATTGACTCACGCATTGCATTATCCCCGTCTGTGACCACGACTGAAGGTTTTTTTTTTTATGGTGACATTCTAAGAATGCTCTTAGCATCCATGAGTAAGTCTCCATTTTCTCATTTACCAGCAACGCAAACCCAAAACACACAAGTGGAGAAATGGTGGTTGACACCCATCAAAATGCACAATGGCTTGTTGTACGTGTTGGTCATGTACGTTGTGTTGAATGCTATCACATCCCCAAATACCCAGTAGTCAATTCTTGTAGTCCCGTCGACCTAGAATACGTTGGCGAGTCTGTTTTCTATGTCAGCTTGGTGGTACATAAAAAAAATTGGATCTCGCGCAGAAAGACAATCCAAGAATCCTAATGCACCTTCCACATCAGTTTCCAGTTTTTCTTCCCTAATTGCTCCTGCGACTCTATTGTACACATCTCTGACTTGACACGACATTCTCTCATAACCTCCCGACTGCATAACAATATGGGACATAATTTGAGAAGTTTTTATCCCAACTGAGTTCATCGAACGAACTTGTGCAAGCAAACCATCAGACACCACACGATTATTCTTGAGGAATTGCAACTCAGGGACTGATTCCATTTCATGATTATGTTTGTGGCTAAATTCTTTTGCCAACCATAAGTCGTTATCTTTCATATGAACCACTCTGAGAGCTGCCTGACAACCAGATCTTGTGATTGGTCTCGATTGTTTTTTGCGATTGGGCATATTCACATATTCGCTCCGTCTTAACCTTCTCTTGTACAAACCCACCTTCTCATTGATACTACCCCATTTCTTTTCTTCACGTCATCTAACCTTTTGCCAAACCCCATCCACTTTGCATATATTTTGTAGAACGACTCCCACTTATCAACCGAATCTAGATACTTACCAACAATTTCCATTTTTTCTAGTTCGTTAACTGTTTTAGTTATATTTAACTCATGTATTATTGAAGCCCACTCAGGATTTGAACTTGTATCAACGTCTACCATCTGTAAAGAAATTGTAAAATTTCTTAAGTTTACCGTGTTATATTTTGTTCAGTTTAAATATATATGGAATATGGAATAAACCCATTTATTATTGGGCATTTTGACATGCTATTGTGATTGGGCTACATCTTTAAAAGAAAATGGCCCCAATTTATGTGTATTGTACTTTTAGTAATACCAATATTTGCTAGGCCATGAATAGTTGGCAAAAAAGGATATTCAAATGTACTTTTAGCACTTGGTATTAATATAAAAACTTATATCTTCTGACATTGGTTTTGGGTAAGTAATAATGTATTTTAAAATTTTCTAATTATTAATTTTTTTTGTTTTTAATATTCTATGATTAATTATTTTTTTCATTCTTAATATTCTATAATTATATCTGAACACAATTTTATCCTAATAAATAGTTTGAGGTACAATAAAAAACTTTGTAAGTAAAGAAATCTTCATGGATTTTTGAATTTTATCAAAGCCTTAAACATTATCCAAAAAGAGAACTTAAAAAATAGACAAATAAGATTTTATTGATTTAGCATAAGTTATGATTTAGTAACTTATTTGAACACTATCTATAAAAAATTTCTTTTTTTTAAAAAAATTATTGTCTCATTCTAGATTCTTTTAATAAAATGTATAATCCTTATTTAAAAAATAAATAAAAAGTCAGTAATTGTGACTAGACTACATATATTACATATGTATAACTCTAAAATATTGTGATTTCATAAAGCCACACGTATGACTACATAGATTTAACTACGAATAATATCATCATTGTACCACCAACATATATACACGTTTATGGAGCACTAAAATCTTTACTAACATGTACAGATTATTTTTCGTTAATTAAGACTTAGATTAAAATAAATAAGAATGTATCCACATGCATGATTCACAAGTAAGAGTACATTTCCAATTAAAAAATTCGTGTATTTAAAAAATAAAATCATGATACATACCTTCGTAGCTGATGTAGTATTACTTGTAGTGGTGCCCTAGCTTGACTACTTATCATGTAAGAGGGTGATGAGAAGAAAGAGACTGACTTCAACGTGGAGGATGCCAAAGATAATGCAAGAGGGGACGGGAAAAATTAGAGTCATTCTATTTGTAGTGTATGTCTTTTATAATAGTTAGAAGTTATTAATATGTATGAATGTGAGTGTTCTCATATTGTGTTAATTTTTAGTGTGGGTATGGTCTACTTGAATGTCTTTTGATAGTAGTTGGAAGTTATTTGTATGGATTTGAAAGTTCTTATTTATGTTTTGTTATATTTTGTCATTTATGGTGATGTATTGGATGACTTCTCCTGTCTAAATCTTTAATGTTATTTATTTAATGCTATCATGTCTCTTCCTAACAACCCGTTTATAAAACTCAAGAACACTTTAATGCACACAAAGTTAAATCATGTAGACAAATATAAAGGAATTTTAATACATTTAATACTCATAAAAAAGTTACAATCAGCATAATTTCCTCCTCATCTTTTTAAACCATACGTGGTAGCAAATAAAAAAGGACATCTAATGATGCCGAATTGGATATCATAGTGCCAAGGTATTTCCTAATGCATGATATGCATGGATCACCAATAATGGCTTGATACACCATATGAAATGATTATATGAATATTTATTCTAATGATAATAAGTAGAAGTAGTACAATGGAGGAAAGTTTTCCATCATATCTCAGTCAATTTGAACGACACCTGGGTCGTCAAGGTCCAAGTTGCCTAAGTCAGCAGCCCTCTTAGTGTGCTCCTCAACTTCCCTCAGTTTCTCGATGCAAGCTTGTGCAGCCTCCACTATGGTGTACAACATGTGAGCTAGCTCCAGAGATGCAATATGTCCCTTATTTGCATGCAAACCACCAACACCATGTAGACGCCGGTCCCGAGCTCGGAGTGACTCCTGAATGACACAATTTGTACATCCACCTGTACCAGCCAAACAGAGACGCCTACTACGGAATGAAGCAGGAGTTGAACGAGGACCACTTTTCGACCCAGATGGGCTGTTCATCGTCACAATTCGGGCGGGGGTCGTGAAGTCTTCACATGACATCTTTAGTGAATTACCACACAGCTCGGGGAGACTTTACAACAAAAGTGAAGTCTACCTAGTTTTATATTAGGGTATAGTTGCAATAATCACCTGTTGGTCCATTTTATATCACCACTAGATTTTTTATAATGTATTTTTATGTTAGTAACGTATCAAGTAAAGCCATGTTTGATTGAATAGTAAGATAGAGATCATTTAATAAACTTGGGTTAATGGAATGTATTTGAGTTTATTGCTCTGAGTTCAGAGAAATGTTAACGGTATTTTTCCTTTAAAAACACATACTTCAATTAACCAGCCACGTTGTCTTTTATGTTCCACATAGGTAAGACAAAATATTTATTTTAGTCTCAGTCTGAAGTGTTTTATTTTCTATCCAGCAGAAATTAAACATTGTGTTATCATAGAAGAAGAAACCCTTGCACTACACAAAGCATGCATGAGAAAAGCAAACAAAATGGGATAACGTGTTCAAAGTACATTTATAAAGTAGATCAGTACTATAAAGAATATTATATTCGACATATATGATTTCAAAAAATTTCTTGTCTTATGCGTACAGGAAGGGCAATTTATATTTTATTGCATGTTTAATTAGTATGTCATTATGTATATCTACTTATAATTTAAGACATGCACTCGTTATATCATACAAAATCATTAGATAGTTAAAATAATAGAAATAAAAAATATTTTAAACTTATACAAGAAAACCATTAGAAGATTGTTAATTGATTGTTATTAGATGCACAGAGTCACGCATTAGTGTGATTAACACCCTTTCGGCACTCTTTCGGGTGCACTGACTTCCATGCAACTCATTACGGGTCATGAGGCACCCATTAGGGTATATACACAAGATTTGGACTCGTTTCGATTCATAGAGACACACGTTATGGTTAGAAGTCTCAAGCTGGAATCGTTCGGATGCACCGAGTCACGCATTAGTGTGATTAACACCCTTTCGACGCTCTTTCGGGTGCACTGATTTCCATGAAAATCATTATGGGTGATCGAGGCACTCGTTAGGGTGATTACACAAGATATGGACTCGTTTCGATTCACCGAGACATGGATTCAGGTCAAAAGTCTCGAGCTGGACTCGATCGGATGCACCAAGTCATGCATTAATGTGAATAACATCATCTCAGCTCTCTTTCGTGAGCACAAAATTCCATGAAAATCATTACACATCACTGAGGCACTCGTTAGGGTGATTACACAAGATTTGGACTCGTTTCAATTCACGGAGACAAAGGTTCGGGTCAAAAGTCACGAGCTGGACTCGTTCGGATGCGTCGAGTCACACATTACTATGATTAACACCATCTTGACACTCTTTCGGGAGCACCGACTTCCATGAAAATTTTTACAGGTGACCGAGACACTCATTAGGGTGATTACACAAGATCTGGACTTGTTTCGATTCACCGAGACACGGGTTCGGGTCAGAAGTCCCGAGCTGGACTCGTTTGGATGCACCGAGTCACGCATTAGTGTGATTAACACCCCTTCGACGCTCTTCCGGGTGCACTGACTTCCACTAAAATCATTAAGGGTGATTGAGGCACTCGTTTTGGTGATTACACAAGATATGGACTCATTTCAATTCACCGAGACACAGATTCAGGTCAAAAGTCCCAAGCTGGGCTCGATCGGATGCACCAAGTGATGCATTAGTGTGAATAACACCATCTCGGCTCTCTTTCGTGAGCACAAACTTCCATGCAAATCATTACACATCACTGAGGCACTCGTGAGGGTGATTACACAAGATTTGGACTCATTTCGATTCACGGAGACACAGGTTCAGGTCAAAAGTCACGAGCTGGACTCGTTCGAATGCGCCGAGTCACACATTACTGTGATTAACACCGTCTCAACACTCTTTCGGGAACACCGACTTCCATGAAATTTATTACAGGTGATTGAGACACTCGTTAGGGTGATTACACAAGATCTAGACTTGTTTCGGTTCACCAAGACATGGGTTCGGGTCAGAAGTCCCGAGCTGGACTCGTTCGGATGCACCGAGTCACGCAATAGTGTGATTAACACCATTTCGACGCTTTTTCAAGAGCATAGACTTCTATGCAACTCATTATGAGTCATGGAGGCATTTGTTAGGGTGATTACACAAGATATGGACTCATTTCGATTCACTGTGACACGGGTTCGGGTTAGAAGTTCCGAGCTGGACTCGTTTGGATGCACTGAGTCACGCATTAGTGTGAATAATACCATCTCGGCCCTTTTTCGGGAGCACAAACTTCCATGCAACTCATTACAGGTCACCGAGGCACTCGTTAGGGTGATTACACAAGATCTGGACTCGTTTTGATTCACGGAGACATAGGTTCGGGTCAGAAGTCCCGAGCTAGACTCATTCGGATGCACTGAGCCACGCATTAGTGTGAATAATACCGTCTCGGCTCTCTTTCGGGAGCATCGACTTCCATGCAACACATTACCAGTCTACGAGACACTCGTTAGGGTGATTACACAAGATCTAGACTCATTTCAATTCACGGAGACATGCGTTTGGGTCAGAAGTCTTGACCAGGACTCGTTCGGATGCACTGAGTCACACATTAGTGTGATTAACACCCTTTCGACGCTCTTTTGGGAGCACCGACTTCCACGCAAATCATTACATCTGACCGAGGCACTCGTTATGGTGATTACAAAAGATTTGGACTCATTTCAATTCACCGAGACACAGGTTCGGGTCAGAAGTCCTGAGCTGGACTCGTTCGGATGCACCGAGTCAAGCATTTCGATGCTCTTTCGGGAGCACATACTTATATGCAACTCATTACGGGTCACCGAGGCATTTTTTAGGGTGATTACACAAGATCTAGAATCGTTTTGATTCACCGAGACATGAGTTCAGGTTAGAAGTCCCGAGCTGGACTCGTTTGGATGCATCGAGTCACGCATTAGCGTGAATAATACCATCTCGGCTCTCTTTCGGGAGCATAGACTTCAATGCAACTCATTACAGGTCACCGAGGCACTCGTTAGGGTGATTACACAAGATCTGGACTTGGTTTCGATTCACCGAGATACGGGTTCGGGTCAGAAGTCCCGAGCTAGACTCGTTCGGATGCACTGAGTCACGCATTAGTGTGATTAACACCATCTAGGTGCTCTTTTGGGAGCACCGACTTCCATGCAACTCATTACCAGTCTGTGAGGCACTCTTTAGGGTGATTACACAAGATCTGAACTCATTTTGATTCACCAAGACACAGGTTCGGGTCAGAAGTCCCGAGCTGGACTCGTTCGAATGCACCGAGTCACGCATTAATGTGATTAACACCGTCTCATCACTTTTTTAGGAGCACTGACTTCCATGCAAATCATTACGGGTGACCGAGGCACTCATTAGGGTGATTACACAAGATCTGGACTTGTTTCAATTCACGGAGACATGGGTTCTGCTCCGAAGTGTTGAGCTGGACTCGTTCAGATGCACTAGTCACGCATTAGTGTTATTAACACCCTTTAGACACTCTTTCGGGTGCACCACCTTCCATGCATATCATTAGGGGTTACCGAGGCACTCGTTAGGGTGATTACACAAGATTTGGACTCGTTTCGATTCACCGAGACACGGGTTCGGGTCAGAAGTCCTGAGCTGGGCTCGTTCAGATGCACTGAGTTACGCATTAGTGTGATTAACACCATCTCGGCGCTCTTTCGGGAGCACCGACTTCCTTACAACTCATTACAGGTCTACGAGGCACTTGTTTGAATCTCATTAGTGTAACCATAACTAAGTTATTAATTTAAATTATGTAAAAGAATAAACTAATAAAAAATCTTATTGATTTTCGTGTGGCGTAACCAAACCAAATAGATGTATAGTTGTAAGACAACTAGTTACGTAAATTATTTCTTAAATGAGATTTCCTTTTTTAGTATTTATAGATTATTGTGGAGTATGTTATTCATACTTTTAAGCCCATTCTATGCCTTAATTGCTGCAAACTAGATCGTGAGTATGTGGTTTAAATTTTAAAAATTGTATATAATAATAATTTGGTAGGTGAAGAAGTGTTTCACGTGAGTTTAATGTTTATATCAAACTAGTACAAGTCAAAGTTTTTTTTTTATTAATGAAAGCAGATAGTACTTTCCACTTTCTATATGGTGTCCTATATATCAGTTTTGGTTGTGCTTAATATAATACCATAGAAAATGAAACTAAAAAAAAAGGTCTGATGTCGCCCTTTAAAGCCCATGTGCAAAGTTTTCACATTCCCGCCTTAGGTATTATTTATTAAACAATGATAAAAGTTTACTATTTTAGTTTAATTATATTTTTTCCCACCTTATATAATATGTAGTAAAACATGATCGGTGCCCACCAACAGTATATTAATATTTTTTCAATATTTTTCAATCTTAGAATGGAGAGGTCAAAGAACATGGAGCAACATCAACCAATATTTTGTTCATATTTTCCGGAAGGCCACCATGAAAATTCCATGAATTATGCTAGTGAAACAAGCATTAAAGGATCAGTCACTGGGATTATTGTGGATGAAAGCCGTCGAAAATGTGCTTGTGGAACTAGAGTCGTGATACGAACTGCATGGAGGAGAAACAATCCTAATCGATGATTTTATGGGTGTTCAAACTACATAAGTATTCTTGCTATGAGATCCAAATACTCACTTCTTCAATAATATACTAGAGTTCCATTTTAATAATGACATAATTTATATGCTATTTTTTTTTATTTAGTCAGCTAGTGAGCATAGTGGATGTGGTCACTTTAGCTGGTGTGAATCAAAATTGTCTAACAAGTCTACAGATGCATTGCACAAATTGCTTGCTCGTATTGAGGAAGATGAGAGGAACTATGGAGAGTTGGTGGTGACTTGCAAACAGCTTAAGATATTTATCATTTTCTTGTCATTAATTTTTCTATGTATTTTAATGTTCGTTTAGAGTTCAGTGTGGTAGGCCCTTTGATTAAGTTATTGTCAACTACTATCTATTTAATCCTCCCAGTTTCATATATTTAATCCAAAGTTTAGTTATTATGTTTGTCTTTAGTTTATGTTATACATATCCTGCATAGATTCCAATAATGTTTATCCAGTCTAAAAAGTGACATGATTTATTGGAAGTTTTTTTCATATAAATACAAATGGCAAGAGCACAATAAATAAACCTAATAAAGATATTCCTTATGGAAACACTCATAACCAATATGTTATAATGATCTCTTATAGTTAGATTCTATAAAAAAAATTAATTAGTCCAAACCATAAGCTCTTGATTATAACCAATATGTGACATCCATTTTGATTATAATCTAACTACAGACCAAATACAAAAAATAAAATAAAAAATTGTATGGCTGCATACCATAACCCAATATCATCCACACCATGTCTTTATAGCAACGAAATCCATCCACACCATGACCCATTATGATAAAAATCCAAGACAAAATAATACAGATCTACATCAGATTGATTAGTTTCATATTTGGTTAAACATATGTACACATAGAAAAAAGTCCAAAGCAGAGAGATATAATTAACATGCTACTATTGTTTCAGCATTCTTAATTGTCCTAAAAGCCAGAAGTCCAAAACCAATTAGTGTATCATACCACTCCACCCAAAAGAGGAATATAGTTCCAAAAGACAACAACAGCAGTAGCTAAAGCTAATAATTACTATCATGTTCCATACTTAAGGCAAATACATGTTGTAGAGTCCAAGAACTTTACTTAGCTAGTTAGATAGTAGTAGTAATAGTAACAGCTAGTAGTAGTTATAGTATGTTATTACTGTGGATTTTGGTTCAAGCCGGGACTTAGTTGGAAACTCCTAGCAATAGTTATGGATTTTATAAGTTTAACCTATAGTTTAAGAATAATTACTATAACCTAAGGTTTAGATAGAGCTAATAAAAATATGACACTTGTCATGAGCATGGTTATTCCTAAAGTTTAGATAGAGCCAATAGGATTATGTCATTTGTCATATGTATGATTATTAATAAATTATTATTTTAATGATAAAATAAGGGAAATATAAGACTTAGTCTTCACCAGAATCTGTAAGCAGCATGGCATTTATCACAATTTTATTTAATAGTGTTATTTAGATAATTAAATAGATTTTTCGTAACTTTAGGGTACTGTAACTTCCGACCTATTTTTGACCCAGCTATGTTATGAATTTTGAAAAATAGTATTTCTATAAAGTTGTAGATAATTTAATAAGCTTTCTAACGGTATAAAGAGAGTCTAAATCGGAGTCCTAAAGCTCCAGATATGTTGATTTTACTGCAGGGGAGTTTAGAGTTACGAGATTTAGGGAGTTAGAAGTTAGGATTCTATTTGTTTTTATTATTTTTGTTTTAAAAATCAAGCTTTGAATCCTTAAATCTCTCTGAATAATTTGACCAATTCCTAAGCCTTTGGCTGAAGGATATTCAAATATTTTCAATTAAATTTATTATTTTTATTCAAAGCCAAAAAGAAGATTTTTATTCCTAGAACTCTATAAATAGGACCTAGCACCAAGCCTTTTAATTCATTCTTCAAGCATTGATCAGAGCCTTCCAAGTGCTAGTGAGACTATTGAGTGATAAACACTTGGGTTGGGGTTATAAGCTTAATAAACACTTGGGAAGTAAGGTTTGTGTATTTCGATTTCGAGGTGTAGTTCGATCATAGCAATTTCAAAGGTATTCCTATTCTTAGTTCCTTTCAGTATTGTTTCATTAGTTTTATAGTCCTAACTCAGTCTTCTCTATTCTTGGTTAGGCATCTAAGTTCTTCGAACTTGAGGTTTCTTGTCGATAAGAATATTCTCGGTGGTTTTTAGTTCATTCATCGATTTCTTTTAGAATACTCACCTCTATATTATGGTTTTTAGGAGTGTTCCAAAATCCCGACTTTGTTCTCATCATCCCGGTATATTGGTAAGGAAAATAAGATAGGATATTATGTGTTATGCCATATGTTATCTTATGATTTATGTGTTATGTTAACTTATGATTTGTGTGTTATGTATGTTTGTAGACTTGGGCATATGACCTGTACACTAACAAGCCCCAATAAATTTATGGGCATATGACTTGCTTAGCTAGCAAGCCCTACAAATCTAATGGGCATATGACTTGTTTAGTTATGGGACCCCAAGTAATAATGGCCATTATAGTATGTGTGACATATGTTTATGATATGTTTTATTATATGCTACGTTATGAATTATGTGTTAGATTTTCCTTGCTGGACATTAGACTCATTCCTTTATTTTTTATATGTACAGGAAAATAGTTATGGCGGCGGAAAGATTCTTGGCAGCTTGGGGATGTGTATTGAGGCAGGATGGAATCGATGGACTGAGCGTTCGATTAGAGGATGAAGTTTTTTTTAGTCTTTTAGTTATGATTTCTATGTATTATTTTTCCGTACTTAATTTTGTAACCAATTTATTTAAGTTATGTTTTCAAAAAAATGGGATCCCATATCCTAAATGAATTTTTATGTATTTAACCTTTACTTTACAGTTTTTAAATAAATTTATGGTTATTTCATATGTATGTTTTCTTAAGATTAGTATAGTAGTTATTAATGGTCCAAGGTCTAGAATAGTTGGGTCGTTATACATGTCAAAGTAACTCACAAAAGCAGTAATGCAGACTTGTTTTCTAAACATTAAGTTTACGTGCAACAACATACTTAGAAGCACTTCGAGTCCTAGACGACACGACAAGTATCATGTTTGCACACTTAGCTTTCTTTGTCGAGAAACACTCATCAGGTTTGTCTTTGCTAGGACTACCTAGAGATTCAGATGGTGGACCATTTTCCTCGTAAAAAGAAATTCATGTTTCACCACTAGCAAGCCCAAGTTCAAACTCGAAATGGCCCTCGATTTCCCTAAGCACTTGCTCCATACTTTGATTCAACTCGTGGAGAACAATTTCATTGCCAAAACGATATCGCTTGGCCATGGTATCAAACTGGATACAAGTAAACATTAAAGACAAGTGTTAACAATTATAATTTCATTCCTGTGTTGATATAAATCAAAATAATGTACATTCATACCTCATACACAGTACCGTTCCAATCTCCAAGTGCTTCCATATATTTCATAGCATAATGACTAGTATCAAACTCAGAATTCTGCTGGGGTAGACGATTCTCCAATGTGATGGCAAATGTCTTGAATGAAAAACTTGGATCCTGTATGGAATGTATGTCATATTTGAACAGCTCATCCATAGTAGCCAGCTGAGAAATGTCATGAAATAAGTATTAGAAACACACAAAATAAACTCTAGTCAAAATAATCAATGCATAAATGATCAACTGAGGTATATGCATATACCATTTCTTTGGTGTGTTCCAATTTTTCATCCTTCTCCTCTTCAATTTGTTTAGGATCCCAAATTTGAACTACTTTTTGACCCACGATCATCCTTGCCATGAAACAGTTTGTCACAGTAGGACACTTATCAGTGAAAATAGGGACTAGAATATGAAAATCAAATTGTGAATCAACAAACGTGATATACTTTATATCACTTAACAATGATTTTCAAATATTTTATGTCCAGAAACTTTCAAAGTAGGGATAATATAACCTCTCGACATAGGCAGAAATTGCCAAAAGGAAATTCCTTCCACTTGTTTTCAAACGCAGCCCCCCGAACAGGGCAATAAGGACCGAGCTATTCTTGTTGCAAAATTTAAAATTAAAAAAAGGAAAGTAGATGTTTCTTAGCATCTAAGATACGATATTTTAGACAGTAGAACACACCAACAAAAAAATCTATAAGTTCATTACCGAAATATCTGCTAGCCTAAACTAGACCACAAGAGAGGAGTCGTGAAGGTATTTTTGGCATTCCTTAAAAGTCATGATCTGAGCATAGGCCGATATTATCTGAAAACAAACATTTAGTCCACGAAACTACCTTAGAACTAAACATTCAATGCAAAGAAACGAAGTAAATAAGAAAACTTAAAATAGCCATTCAAACATACAAAGCAACAGTTATCATTACAGAACAAATATTCTTATAATTGGACCAATTTATAGCTCTTTGTGCACTCTGTTATGAGGCTGAATTGACCTCATGCATTCCCTATCCAATTTAAGCTCGTCATAATCACAAACTACATAACTGCATCCAATGAAAATGAAAATTCGCTTAATTATTATCATATAATAATCACACTTGACACTAATTTACAAAAATTCTTATTGTAATAATTTTAGGAATTATCGAAACTTATGAATCTTGCAGTTCCGGGTTATAGCCAACTTGAACATTTGCAAGGAGATCGATGAAGACAACTTGAAAGGCCCTTCTACAAGGCCTTCACTTGACTGAAACTTCTCATAACCTTCATTCCCCCACTTGTTCGGTTCAGCAGGGCGTTTGAAATGGTCATTGCTAGCATTCCAGAACTCATCGATCACATGGTCAGGTCCATAATGGGAGGAATTCCAGCTCCCTCAGTGTCTTTTTCTGCATTATCTTTAGCAATATGGTCGTCCTGTTTGGGAGGGCCATCCACAACCACATTTTTTGCAATGATGTTCTTCATCTCCCTTGAAACCATTTCCTTAATGACCTCTGGTAAGCCCTCAACTAAGGCAACCAAGGAATCCATTTGACAGCACAGCTTGGTAACCTTCTCCATCACTAAATTAATAACATCGTTATATGAGGTAGACAGGCTAGTATCAATGTCATTCAGGACATCCACACGTTTGATCTGATATAAAAAGACAACAGTAGCCAACATAAAATACAAGAAACTTAATAAAATAAAATAAAGGAAATATAAGAAGGATCTTATAGTTTTGCACCCACTATAACCACCATTGTGACAAATATAATTCTTCACCCTTTTGCAAGAAGCATCATTCAAAATTTTAATTGGAGGAACACTCCGGTCAACAGAAAATTTGGGCACATCAATATGGTTAAAGTACAAAAGCTATAAAGAAAAATAAATGTGGGTCAATAACCAATTAAACAATGTAAATACGATAAAGTGGATAAGTTAAATATTAAAGAGAATGATTACCTGAAGAAAAGCAGTGCATCCGTTTATGTGATATGTAGAATTAGACTGATACTTGCCAATGGATTTCATTAGTGTGTTGTACGAGCGGTCGGCCCAGTTGTAAGACCGAATCTTGGTGGCATTACTTACTGCATTTATGTAATTGGCTCGAATATCCGGTCCAGCACCAAGGACCAAGATGCTCCCAACAATCATAAGAATGAAATTCCCTAGGAAAAAATCATCAGCCAGCTCGTAATTATTAAGACTTCTCTCCAAATATGCAAGAGAGATTCGAGGTTTGCCACCCGAAATCCTAGCCTTCAGATCCTTATCACGGACCCTTTCATCAACTTCAATTGACAAGTTTCCATTTGGAATGTCCATGACACGTTGTAAAGTCCTACTTGATAATGGATTCTTCTTCCCATACAAATTGAGATAGTTACTATCCACATCAACCCCCTTACACAAGCTACTGAACTAGTGGAGTGTAAACATATGGAAAATCTACTGTTAGATATGAACCAAATCCAGTAGCTACTACCATAGCTTTTTGTTCATTAGATAAGGAACTCACTATCCTAACTACCCGTTCAAAAGAACATCTAGTGACTATGTCACGTGAATAAACCTCTAAACTAGCCTCATCTTCTTCTGACTTATCCCCCTTTTCAGTTTTCGTACTGTCATCATCATTAGAAGATATCGCATCCTTTTGCTTCTTAGACTTGCTACAAGAAGCTGTATTAATTGGTTTTTTTTTTCCGAGACTTGCTTGGGGAAGTTGTATTGAAAGTAGCCATCCACTTTCCAGCAAGCTCCTTTTGCATCTACATGAAACCAAATAATACCATTAATCATTGCTAATAAATAGCACATGAAAAATACAAAGTGTGATTATATTACAAGTACAGTATCATACCACAGCGAGCTGAAGTCGATTCTGCTCTCTTATAGTTGTAGTATCCGAGGTTACCTTTCTTTTAGACCTCTTGTGACTGTAGGTTGTCTTACTTTTATAGAATAGATTTAACTTGAGTTATGGTGATACAATATGGTTTAATTTTTTTTTTAGTTATGATTATTATAGTATAGTATAGGTTTATGATATTAGTAGCATTGTTTGTGGAAAATGGGGTAATTGCATAAGAATAAATTAATTATGATATTATTAAAAAGTGTTGTGGATCAAGCCTACATAAAGCCCAAAAGCCTAATAAGATTTTGGGCTTAGTAAATTCGAAATCAGCCTAGGAAATTAGAGTTTGATAAATTTTTCGTAACTTTAGAGTAATGTAATTTCCGACCTATTTTTTACCAAGTTATATTATGAATTTCGAAAAATAGTATCTCTAAAAAGTTGCAGATAATTGAATTATCTTTCTAACGATATAAAGATAGTCTAAATCAGAATCTTACAGCTCTGGTTATGTTGATTTTACAACAGGTGAGTTTAGAGTTACGAGATTTAGGTCGTTAAAGGTTGAGATATTTTTCTAGGTAGATTGATGTTAGATTCCATGGATTTTGGTTCAAGTCGGGACTTAATTGGAAGCTCATAGTAACAGTTATGAATTTTATAAGTTTAACCTATAGTTTAAGAATATTAATTATAACATAAGGTTTGATTAATATTGCTGTTCCTATAAATATATTTATTATAACCTAAGGTTTAGATAGAGCCATTAAGAGTATGACACTTGTTATAATCATGTTTATTTAATGATTTAATTATAGTTTAAATAAAAGAAAGTTCTAGAAACTCTAGAATCTTCCAGAACCATTAAGAGCATGACACTTGTCATAATCATATTTATTTAAGGATTTAATTATAAAAGAAAGATCTAGAAACTTTAGAACATTCCAGAACCATTAAGAGAATGACACTTGTGATAATCATGTTTATTTAAGGATTTAAGTATTTTCTTAATAGGATAGTTTCACTCCTCAAACTCTATAAATAGGACCTAGTGCTCAGCCATTTTTCTTCATTCTTCAAGCTGTGTTCGGAGCCTTCAAGCTGTTAGGATTTCTATAGAGAGATACACTTGGGTTTTGGGATAAAAGCTTTATTATCTTAAGCTTTATAAACACTTCGGTAGTGAGATAAAGTGTGTTTTCGATATTGAAGTGTAGATCGGTTCTAGTACATCCAAGGTAATACTATTCATAAGTTCTATTCTGTTTGATTCCTTAGTTTTCTTTAGTTTTCATTCAGATCCTAACTCGTTGTTTCGATTCTTTGTTAGGTATTTAAGTTCTTTGAACTTAAGGTTTCTTTTCGGTAAGTTTCTTCTTGGTGGTTTTAGTTCTCTTCTTTTCATCTCTTTTCTTTAGAAATACTCACCATTGTTATTGTTGCTTTTAGGAGTGTTCCAAATCCCGTCCTTATTCTCAAATATCCTGGTGTTGGTAAGGAAAATAGGATAGATTTTATGTGTTTATGTTTATGTTTATGTTATGATATTTTATGATATATATGAATATGTTTTGTAGCCATTGGGGCTCATAGTTTCTTAGCTAGCAAACCTCAATGTATTTTGAGGCTTATAGTTGCTTAGCTAGCAAACCCCAATGTTTTTATGTTGCTTGGGGCTCATAGTTACTTAGCTAGCAAACCTCAATGTATTTTGAGGCTTATAGTTGCTTAGCTAGCAAACCTCAATGTTTTTATGTTGCTTGGGGGTCATAGTTGCTTAGCTAGCAAACCTCAATGTATTTTGAGGCTTATAGTTGCTTAGCTAGCAAACACCAATGCTTACCATGGACATGAGTTAGAGTTGTGAAATATGTTTTATAGTATATGTTTTTGATATAGTCTTGTGTTTATGTTTTATGTTATATGATTGATTAGTAGATTTTCCTTGCTGAGCATTAGGTTCACTCTTTTATTTTTAGTGTGATGCATGAAAATAGATATGGAGGTGGAAGGATTCTTTGAAGCTTGGCATGTGTGTTGGGGATGAACAGACTGAGTGGATTGTGTGTCGATTGAGGATGACGTTTATTTTAGTCTTTTGAATTATGTTTATTTTGTAATTCCGCATCTAGTTTTTGAACAATTGATTTAAAGCTATGTTTTTTATGTTTTATTAAACAATGGGTACCCATACCACATTTTATATTTTACTTTGTAATTTGCACAATATTTATGTTGGAGTTTTAATAAAGTTATTATTATTTCTTATGTGTGTTTTCTTCAAAGTAGTAGCTATGTCTAGTAGTTTTAATGGTCCAAGGTCTTAGAAATAGTTGGGTCGTTACAATAGTGGCCTTCATTTTCGGGTTGCTTCTGCTGCCATTTTCTCAATTGTAACACTCCTTAGATAGTAGAACATAGTAAACATTAAATACAAAATAATGTGGCCAGATAATCAATACTCAACACACTAATTGAAAAAGACAATGGTAACAAATACCCACATTAAATCAGTCACATTGTCCTTCTTAGCGGCGACCCTTTCGTTCTTAACCACACCTTTCTTAGCCACCTTATCATTACTAGCCATAGCATCGCGCTTCCGTCTAATCATCATTCGAAAAATGATCAATCAATTATGACTAACACAGGGATTCAGGCAACAACTAAATAATTTAGCCTGCAAAAAGCCAAGAATTAGCTCCAAAATTAAGGGTAATTCTACTTGTAAACTTATACAACATCTAGTTCATATAATAAACTATTCCCCACTATTTTATTGGAGTTGCCAGCATTTAAAAAAAAAATGTATTAGTTTTTTTTAATAATTTGTCCCTAATAAATTGTTACTTACAAAAGATACATTTAACAAGTATAGATTACAATTTAACAACAAAGAGATGATATGTAACGCCCTACTTCCTTAAAGCCATTACTAAGTGAGTTTTAAACGTGCATTTAACTCGCTAATTGAGGTTTTAGGTCAAAAGTGTAATTAAATAAAAAATAGTGAAATAAACTTTAGAAATAATTCCATTTACCATAAATTGTTGAGTGTTTGACACTTGGGATCCCAAGATACTGTTTAGAAATATTTACAACATATAATTTACAAATTTGAGACGACTAGACAACAAAATCTAGGTTTTAATACAATCATCTCCCAAAACCACTGGCCGTGGCAGCCAGGCAGGCCAAACATGTACACGCCGCTTCACGCTCTCCGTACTCATGGTTGGTTAACTATCCCCTTGCCATTACCTGCACCACAGAGCACCCGTGAGCCGAAGCCCAGCAAGAAAACCCTCACAAACAGTTAACATATGCATAACAAACACTTAGCATATAATCAGGCCACCAATAGGCTAAACACTTACGGCCATGCCGTCCCAGGCGCTTTACCAGACCCTGGGTTCGCGATCCACACCGTGAGGATATCCCAGGTATCCTTTAGGGTCTCACCCTGGCAACTCGCACTCCACATGCTTAACGCTGCTCCTGGTCCCTTGCCGTACTCGGCCTTGCACTCAACGTGCCAAACGCCGTTCCCGGCCCTTTGCTGTTCCCAGCCCCTGCCGACCTCGGCCTGCGCCGTTCCCAGCTCTTGCCGAACATTCACATAATCGCATTCATAGCATAAAAATATATATATTGAGTACTAACAAATTCAATCAAAGGGCTACGCCCTGCAATTCAAACATATTGGGCTCAGCCCTGCATACAAGCTCTATGGGAACAGTGGTTTTCTTACCTGTATCCCGAGCTCCCCAAGCACTGAACCCTCGAGCACGGTCCTTTATTCCGAGCCTCTCCGAGTACCTAGTAACAACATATAAATAGCATCCCCATTACTAACCAATTTAAAAACATCTCCTGGAACCAATCCCGAGCTCTCGGGACCTCTCGGACCCCCACACGAGGTGGCAGGAGCGTCCTCCGAGCCCCTTGAGCAAAAGCCTAAAAACTGATTTTTCCCTTGCCTAGAAATGGCCTAGGGCCGTGGCACTAGCCCCCAAGGGCCGCGGAGCCCAGCGTGGCCTCCTTCCCTGATGCAACCTAGCGCCGCGGTGCAGAAGAACAGGGCTGCGGTGCCCCTTCGCGAACCCAGAATTCTGGGTTTTTCCCCAACATTTTCCCAAGCCAAAACACTCCCAAATCAATACCAAGGCATACCTAAGTCTCAAATTCAATCCAAAACCCCATATAAACTATCTAACAACTCAGAAACATTAACAACAAGCCTAAACACACAATCAAATCCCCAATTCACAAATTGGCTTGAAACTTTATGAAACTTAAACTAATAAACCAGAAACTTGAATCACAGCAGCTAATACATAACAGAGATGCATAAAACCCTTACCTCAAGTAGAAATTCGCCCCTGAGCCTTCTCCAAGTCCAACTCCAAGCAAATCCCTCTTAATCCCAAACTAAACCTAGGCAAGCTTCATCCCCAAGAATCCACCAAACAGCCACACACCAACTTTCAATTTTCATGCTAACACTCTAGAAATCAAGCTTAGAAACTTAACAAAACAGAGATAAATCCTTACCTCAGAAAAATCTTGGTTTATGATCAAGTTTAATTGCCTCCAACCACTTGGTTCCCCTCCTAGGTCTTTCAAATTTCAGCTCCCTTCCTTCTTTCCTTTCTTTCTAGTTTTCTCCTCAAACTTTCAGCCAAAACAGAATATGCCTAAGTGTTTAAACGTGAATGACTTCTTTTCTCAGCTGAAGTTATCTAAATCCTTGCCAAAAGACCATCTCACCCTTCCATCTAATTCCCTTTTCTAACTAAACCTCAAGGGCATCCTAGACATTTCACATCCCTTACAAATATACCATTTTATCACTTAGGGTAGTTATCCTCACTGGTTACCAATGGTTACTCAAACCACTAAAATACCATTAACCAATACTTATAAATCCCCAATCTCAAGTTATAATATTCCCAAAATACCCACAGGCTCCTCCCGAGCCAGGTATTTAATCCCGTTGTGACTTTCTAGCTAAACGGCTCCCTAGGACCGTCTCGGAACGTGCATCACAATTATATCACCGTCATACCATAAATTTCACATATATTACATTTATGCCCTAAACAGGCTAAGATTACCAATTTACCCCTAACAAACAAACGGGGCCCACATGCATATTTATTTCCCCTAAACATGCATTCTAACCACATATTCATTCAGTTCACATAAATTAATGCAGTATAACAATTATTGCCCTCCAGGCACACTAATCAAGGCTCCAAGCCTTATTAGCAAATTTGGGTCGGTACATGATAGTACTACAGTAATGAATATTTACTAACATTTTAGTGGATATCTTTTATAGTATTTAAGCGCTGCATCAGCATCAAGTTGTGAGTATGGAAGTTGTGAGTTGACTAACTAAGAAAATGAACCGAGGCACAAATATTGGGTAGCCAAAACAAGTTGCTCTGGGAGCATTTATGGAGCATAAAGATAATTCTATAAGCTTTCTCTATTTCAGACATAATTTGGAGATTATTTGTTATTTTAGTCTTGAAAAATGGAAACAAAGAGTAAGGAGATTATTATTTTTTCTGAAGATAATGGTCCTTCACGAAAAAGAGAAATGAACGAACCTATGAATAATGAATGCAATGTAAAGAATAGGATACTAAACATAAAAGGAAAACCAAATCAGTGCTCTAGATAGGTATTAAAGAATAATTTCCACAACTTGCATAGCTTATTTGAGAATCATAGGTCCTTGTCAACAAAAATATACATATCTCAAGGCATGCTAAGCCAAGCTATAATTAACAAGTTCTATTATCGCTAACAAGTTCTATTATAGCTAAAAGCTCCTACAGTTGCATATTTGACTCCTTTAACTCGGTAGGCGTCATTCTATAGGGAGCTTTCGAGACTAGTGCCGTCTTAGGTGCCAATTCTATTTCAAACTTGATTTCCCTGCTCGGAGGTAATCCTGGTAGATCTTCTGGAAACACCTCAGGAAATTCTTTGGTTCGAGCTGCATCTCTCGTGCCTTGTCCACCACACTAACTAGAAATTCTTGGCAACCACTATTGATTAACTGTTGAGCTTTGAGAGCTGAGACTATCGGTATGCGAGTTCGGGAAACTTCTCCTTCGAAGGTAAACTGCTCTCCGCCTTCTGTTTGAAAGTTGACTGCCTTACCCTTATCATCTATCGTTGCCCCATATTTTGCTAACCAGTCCATGCCTAAAATTACATCATAATCTTTAAGGTCTAACTTGATCAAATCTACTGGTAATTCCTTTCCTTCGATTCTAACTAAAACACTACGCACCCTTCTACTAGATAGCATTCTTTCCCCCTAGGGTAACTTCGTGACAAACTTATCTCTAAAAAGTTCACATGGTCTATCTAAGCTATCAATCATTTTCATAAAGACAAAAGAATGTGTAGCTCCTGAATCGAATAATACATTGCATAATTTACCAGAGATAGTGACCTAACCTGCTACCACAGTATTACTAGTTTCTACTTCACCTCTAGTAAGAGCAAAAGCTCTGGCTGGCACAAGCTTGTCATCTTTCTTTTGATCCTTCAACTTTGGGCAATCCTTGTTAATGTGTCCTTCTTCTCCGCAATTGAAACAACCTTTTGTCTTATATCGGCATTCTCCCGAATGCTTCCTCTTGCAGATAGGGCACTGGGGACACTCCACATAAGGCTTCTTATTTTTATTACTTTCTGATGCAGTCTTATTCTTCTTGTCGGCCTTTTGATTTTGACCACCGTCATGTTTTCGTTTGTGATCATTCTGGTCATTGTTATTCCTTTTGGCGTCCCTTCTGGCCGCGCCTTCTTTCCAGATTCTTTCTTTCGCCTGCTCAGCTTCCAAGGCTACCTCTAATGTTTTTGCATAAGTGGTTATTCCCCGAATCAACTTTACGTCACAGGCTATTATAGGTTTTAGTCCCTTCACGAATCTTTGAATTCTTAGCGTCTCAGTGGGTACCATGTCCGCTGTGAACTTAGCCAGCCTATCAAACTTCCTGGCATACTCCGTCACAGTCGAATTCCCTTGAGTAAGCGCGATGAATTCGTCCACCCTTGTGGCTAGAATCGCAGGACTATAGTACTTCTTATTGAACACTTGGATAAATTCACCCCAAGTCATGACGTTCACATCTCTAGTTTGCTTCACTATATCCCACCAGATGTGGGTGTCTTTCTTTAGCAAACTTGAAGCGCATGAGACTCGATCTTCGTTTCCCAGCCGCATGTGTTCTAATATTGACTCCACTGATCGAAGCCACTCTTCTGCTTCTATTGGGTCTGACACGCCATCGAATTTCGGTGGTTGCTATTTTCTAAAGCGTTCATACACTGCCTCGTAGCGAGGTTCTACCAACTGTAGTAATTGCGCTAGAGGAATAACTTGTTGTGTCACTTGTTGTTGTTGCCCTGAATTTATTTGGAATTCTTCTTCCCTTCTCCTTAGCTCTGCCTTAAGGCGGGCAATTTCTCTTTCCAAATTTATTCGAGTAGCAGCTGCTGCTTGCTCTTCCACTACATTGGGTGCCTCTAGCACTCTTAGGGCTGCTGGAATTTCTTCATATGTGGGGGTGGAGGCTACTCCTCTTCCTCGCCCTTTCCACTTCCCCTTCCTCGGCCTCTGCCTTGGCCATTTAGTCTTTCAGATCTTCTTGGTTCCTACTCCATGTGTCTTTTCTGTTTCCCCAAAAGAGAAAAGTTGAAAAACTAAGACAAACAAAACAAGTAGAGGATACAACTTAGCCTGTTGTACTACTGTCTATTAGGTCCATCTATCTATAAAAACTACCCTATTACAATTAAGTCTAACTCGGGTAAATGGTCCTTAACAATTGAATCTTCCATGGTGGAGGGCTGGGTTTAGTATATCGTACCCACTACTAAGGCCCCCTAACTTCCACTTGGACCAAAAAGACATGATTTTGAACCTTTGCTTTATTAATTGTTATTCATTTTAAATTGGACCCAAATCTAATAATGCAAAGCAAATGGGCTAACCCATAAGAGAGGAATTTAAACTTTACACTTTTAATTGAATCCAAAAATTCTTAACACTTACTAAACAATGAAACAATAATAAAAGCAATCAACAAGTTTCATAGAAATAAAATATTACAAACTAGTGAAAATTTTCTATAACATCATAAAATTTAACGATGTGTTCTTATATGCGTCTAATCATCCACATCGGATCCATTATCATACTCAGGGTCTGGTATTCTTCTTATAGCTTTAACCTTTCTACCCGCACTTGAGTCCATTGGGCTAATTTATGAAAATAACACAAGAAAACATTACAAACATATTTAAAAAATAATGTGTATACTCACTTGGTAACGAGTAGGTCCTTTGTAGCTATCGTATGTATTTCGTGGGAACGTTCAGGACCAATATAGCCGTGGGCTCTGATACCACTTGTAACGCCTTAATTTCTCATAGATTATCGATGTTATACCCAGATTTCGAGCCATGTTAAATGTGACCTAGAAAGCTGGATTCGCAGCGAATGAACCCGTAAAGTTCGAAGTATGCTCCAGGATTAAATATCGAGCCTGCAAGACTCGAGACGACCTCGAATGTGGTGTCCTCGAAACGTTCACGATCTCGAAAGGTAGCTCCCGAGACGCCTCTATCCTCAGGAATGTCCTCGGATCAGGGACTCCGAGCCTAACGTACGCACGATCTCGAAGCCATGTGACCTCGGGAGATGTCGTTAGCTCGAAAGCTGATGAGAAATCTGGGAGATTAAGGCCTTGGAGATATATGATAATGACTTTGAATATCTATAAGTGTTGTTTATAAGGGGCGTGCTCTGCATTTATTATTGTAAATCCCATAAAGTCATGGGATATTATTCGATTAGTTATACGCCCCCTGGTCTTCAGGGGACGTTTCCTTTTATATCGGATTGCAGGCATTTAAAGCCATTTAATTTATTTACACAAAAAGAGTAACTACCCAAAATATGTGGGATAGTATTCTGCATCCTTCTCTATAAATAGAGAAGTCATGCACCATTGTAATGGACCGAAATTCTGAACCTTGAGAGAAAACTCTGAAGAATTCATGCTTAAGAATTTTCAGAGATAATCTTGAGTTTAATAACAGAGACTCGTGGACTAGGCAGATTTGACTGCTGAACCACGTAAAAATCGTGTTTTGTGTTGTTATTTTTTAATTGGTCATTATTGTTTGTTGTTTACGTGCTCTTCTTTCACTGTTGACGAAAAACGGCGTCAACAGTTTGGTGCTTTCATTGAGAGCCTTAAGCATTCATCCCTGAAAAGTCATGGCCACTAACAATCAGAACACACCTGAAGAAAATTACCCAAGACGTCCTGGAAAACAGCCAATGGAGAACCCGGATGTTGAAGAGAGAAGTGGGTCTTCTGATTCTCGGGGACCACCTCCTCCACCAAGGGATGAGGATATGTATTACAATCCTGAGCGGTATGTTCCTATTGTGGAACTTGAAAACCGGCAATTGAAGCAGCTGTTGGCAGAGGCCAACAAACGAAATGAGGAGTTGACAAGGATAGCTGCAGAGGCGTAGGTGGCTCAGCCCCCGCCTCCGCGCGAGAACCAAGTTCCACCTCCAAGGGACGTGCATGTTCCTCCCCGTAGACCCCGTGGGCGTCCACGAAAAGACGCTGCCACAAGGAGGCCGACTCAACCTCCGGCACCAGTAGAGCCATCCACTCCACCTAGGCCCCAGAGGAGTACTCGGGCTCGGGCCCCGGCTAACCCGCCTGTGGAAGTGCCTGCAGGAACTGAGAATAACCGAACCCCTGCAGAGGCTCGGACTCAGATACTTGGGAGCCACCAAATGCGACCGACCCATCTCGGGCAAATTCTGGACCCTCTAGGCCACGACATGGGTGGCAGCCACCGTCGCCTATACGGTTCCCTCCATCATCCATAAGATATCCTTCGCCCCCCCGCAGGAATGCTCAACCCGTTCGAGATCAGGGGGAAGGGCGTGCGGGGGGAAGACAAGGAAACGGGGAGGCTTTCCAGGAGCGGAGAGGCACCCCATCTGAGAAAAGTCAAATGTCTCGGTCTCGCACGGCGGAGACGAGGCGACGTGGGAAGAATCCATCACGAAATAACCAAGCAATGAGTTTTACCAGTGATGAGTCCGGAGATACCAGGTCGGTCAGTAAGCATGACCGAGGTCGTAAGAATACTGGAAGCCGCAAAAATCGTCACGACCTGCGAGATCACCTGAATCAGAGTTGGGGTAATGGTGACCAAACGAATCCGGACTTGAGGAATCGCTTGAATAGGCGTAGAGATCTCTTGCGGAGACGCGAGCCTGGGATTGTGATCGATGACAGCCGATTCCAGACAGTGCCTCTTGTGGACCCAGTCCAAGAAACAATTGACCAGCTTGAAAAGGCTTTTAAGCTTTTGAAAAACGAGCAAAGGAATGATCGGTATGAAGACTCTGACGAGGAACTCGAACCATTTGCTCCTCATATTTCTAATACTCCATTTCCTCAAGGGTTCCGGATCCCTCACGTCCCAACGTTTGAAGGAAAGACCGACCCGTGTAGTCACCTGAGAACGTTCAACACTATCATGAGAGCTAGTAACGTGGGTTACGAGCTCAGGTGCATGTTGTTTCCAGCATCATTGACAAGACCTGCCAAAAGTTGGTTCGAGAAATATAAGAGACACTCAATAGCTTCTTGGGAGCAGTTGTCTAAAGACTTTAAGAAGCAGTTCAGAGCAATGATGGGGGTCAGACCAGAGGCATCCACCTTAACTAACGTCCGACAATAGCCGGGCGAAACACTAAAAAGTTACTTAACAAGATTTAATCTGGAAGTCGCCCGAGCTCGGGATGTGGATGACAGTGGGCACCTAATGGCTGTCCGAGCTGGCATAATGCCGGGAAGTGCCCTTTGGGACGACATGCAAAGGAAACTGGTAAGGTCCATAACCGAGTTTAACAGACGAGCGCAGAGGTTTGTCAATGTAGAGGAAGCAAGGTCGACGCTCAATGCGACTTCCCAGCCCGAAACTACAACGATAAACATCAACTCTGCCTCAGCCTCGGTGGACCCAGCAGCTCCAAAGCCTGCCACGAAGAACCCCTCCAAGAGGAAAAAGAACGAAGGAAGTAACCCCGAAGCCGAGGAAGGAAAGAAAAAGAAAGGGGAGAGATATTTCTCCGTGTATAGAGTATACACCGAGCTCAATGAGTCTCGGGAGAACATATACCTGGCTAATGAAAACCAGGTCCCCTTTAGGCGTCCGGACCCGATAAGAAATCAAAAGTCCAAGAGGGACTCCAGTAAGTATTTCCGATTTCACAGAGACATCAGCCACACAACCGATGAATGTCGACAACTGAAGGACGAGATCGAAGGATTGATCTCGAGAGGTTACTTCCGGCAATATGTCAAAAACCAGAATACTAGTCAAGCAGTCGCAAGCCAGAGAGTAGCCGCGCCTTCGACGACACAAAACAATAGTTCCCGAGCTCGGGAAGAAGACAGGCCCCCGCCGATAGATGGAGAGGATGTAATAACCATCTCGGGAGGGCCTCATCTCGCAGGAGTGGGCAGGAACGCCCAAAAGAGATATGTTAACGAGCTGAAGACTGGGGACGGGTCTCCTTATGAACCCGAACCTAGGGCTCCAAAAATCTAGAGGATTGAGACACAACCAATAACCTTCACCGAGGAAGACGCATCCCATGTCCAGTTTCCTCACCACGATCCGCTGGTCATTACTCTTCAGCTAGCCAACAAAAGGGTCCACCGAGTTCTCATAGATAATGGGAGCTCAGTCAACATTCTTTACAAAGCAACCCTCGAAAAGATGGGACTCTCCCTTCACGACCTGAAAGCGTGTGCAACTACTTTGTATGGCTTCTCAGGAGAAGGAACCGCCTGCATGGGATCCATCGAGCTCCCCGTGACCTTGGGAGACTACCCAGTCTCGGCAACCAAGATGATGGAGTTCGTGGTAGTAGACTTACCATCAGCCTACAATGTGCTGCTCGGGAGACCCGCCCTGGTCGGGCTGGGGGCAGTTTCATCAGTAAGGCATTTGGCCTTTAAGTTCCCAACCCCTAGCGGGGTCGGGACATTGAAAGGAGACCAATTAGCAGGGAGGGAATGCTACAGCATCTCCTTGAGAGGAAAGAAACAGACGAGTGCACAAGCACTCTTCATCGTACAAAACAAAGACGGAACGGTCTTAGAGATTGACGAGGAGATTGATCCAAGGATTGAGGAGAAAGTTGACCTCGAACCTTTAGAGGAGCTCGAAGAAATTCAGCTCGAGGAAGCTGATCCCTCGAAGGAGGTGAAGGTCGGAAAACACCTCCAAGATGAGGAAAAATAGCAATTAATTTGCTTTTTGAAGAAGAACCAGGATGTCTTCGCGTGGTCACACTCAGACATGATGGGGATAAGCCTGAATGTAGCAAGCCACGCACTGAACATAGACAAAAGCTTTCCCCCGAAGCAACAAAAGCGAAGACAACTGGATGAAGACAGAAAGAAAGCACTGAAGGAGGAGGTTGACAGGTTAAAGGCAAACCGATTCATTAGGGATGCCTTCTGCCCCGACTGGGTAGCCAATCCGGTGTTGGTCCCAAAGCCCAATGGGACGTGGCAAACCTGTATTGATTACTCAGACCTCAACAAAGCTTGCCCAAAAGACTGTTTTTCCGTTACCAAGGATTGACCAGCTCGTGGATGCCACGGCGGGGCATGGCCTGATGTCGTTCATGGATGCTTATTCTGGATATAACCAGATTCCCATGCATGCCCCCGACCAAGAACATACGAGCTTCATCACGGATAAAGGGCTATATTGCTATAATGTCATGCCATTCGGGCTCAAGAATGCTGGAGCCACATACCAGCGGCTCGTAAACATGATGTTTTCAGAACAAATAGGGAACAACATGGAGGTTTATGTTGATGACATGCTTGTCAAGTCTCAACTCAACAAGAACCATGTTGATGACCTCGAAGAGTGCTTCGGCGTGCTCAGGAAGTATAACATGAAGCTAAATCCTCAGAAGTGCACTTTTGGGGTGTCTTCAGGAAAATTTCTGGGCTTTATTGTAAACTCTCATGGAATCGAGGCTAACCCTGACAAGATCAAGGCCCTGATTGACATGCCCTCACCTCAGAGGCACAAAGATGTCCAAAGCTTGACTGGCAGGATGGCAGCCCTAAGCATATTCATCTCAAAATCTACGGACCGTGGTCTTCCATTTTTTAACTTATTAAGGGGAGGTAAGAAATTTGAATGGACGGAGGAATGCGAGCTGGCTTTTCAAGAGCTCAAAAAGCACCTTGCAGAACCACCCATCCTGTCAAAACCTGAAACGGGAGAAATACTGTACCTATACCTTTCAACCACCGAACACGCGATAAGCGCAGTGCTTGTTCGAGAAGAAGAGAAGGTGCAAAGATCCGTTTACTACATCAGTAAAAGATTACTGGGGGTAGAGTCAAGATACCCATTGATGGAGAAACTCGCACTCAGTTTAATTCATTCATCTTGTAAACTCCGCCCCTACTTTCAGGCACATCCCATCCATGTGCTGACTGATCAACCGCTTAGACAAGTCTTGTCTAAACCAGAAGCTTCAGGTCGACTTCTTAAATGGGTTGTTGAGCTCGGACAGTTCGAGATCACCTACCACCCAAGAACGACCATTAAGGCACAGGCATTGGCGGACTTTATAGTGGAATGTACTGGAATAGCCGACGATGAGGTAATAACCACGGCCCACGAGCTGTGGAGACTTTACGTCGACGGCTCATCAAATGAAAATGGAGCGGGGGCAGGGGTCATTTTGGTTACCCCCGCAGGAAGCAGATTTCATTCTGCCTTAAGATTTGGCTTTAAAGCGTCGAATAATGAGGCCGAATAAGAGGCTTTACTCGCAGGACTTCTTATAGCAAAGGAGCTCAAAGCAAGAGCTATACATTGCTACAGTGACTCCCAGCTTGTGGTTAATCAAATCCTAGGAGAATACCAGGCTCGTGGTACAAGAATGGCAGCTTATTTGGAGAAGGCAAAATCCGCGTTAGAGTGTTTCGAATTCTATACAATCGAACAGGTTCCCCGCGAGCAGAACTCTAATGCAGATGCCTTAGCTCGACTCGCCACATCCACCAAAAATGAAGAACTGAACGTTGTACCCATAGAACACCTATCAACACCTAGCATTAACGAGCCAGAAGAGGAAGATGTGTGTATGATCGAAACAGAGCCGACCTGAATGACCCCAATAGTTGATTATCTCGAAAATGGAGTCCTTCCCAAAGATCGGAACCAGGCCCAAAAGTTGATGTATCAACTTCCCCGTTACACCATTTTGGACGGAAAGCTGTACAGAAGGGGATATTCCATGTCGTTACTTAGATGCGTAACCCCTCCCGAAGCTAAGAAGATCATTGAAGAAATTCATGAAGGATTTTGCGGAGATCACACCGGGGGGCATAGCCTGTCCAAGAAGATCATACGCCAAGGATATTTCTGGCCAATCATCAAAACGGATTCTTTCGAGTACGTGAAGAAATGCGACAAATGCCAGAGATTCGCCACGATACCCCGAGCTCCGCCATCCAAGCTGACCATGTTGACTTCCCCATGGCCTTTCGCGGTATGGGGCATCGACCTCATAGGCTCTCTCCCGATTGGTAAGGGCGGAGTAAAATATGCTGTGGTCGCCGTGGATTACTTCACAAAGTGGACGGAGGCTGAACCATTGGCGACTATAACTTCAAAAAAGATCCTTGATTTCGTGGTAAAAAGCATCGTGTGCCGATATGGGGTACCAAGGAAGATCGTATCCGACAATGGAACCCAGTTCGATTGCGACTTGTTCACCAACTTTTGTGAAAAGAACGGCATAATAAAGAGTTTTCCATCAGTAGCCCACCCTCAAGCGAATGGCCAGGTCGAGGCTGTAAACAAAACTCTCAAAAGTTCTCTGAAGAAAAAGTTGGAGGAGTCGAAGGGACGGTAGCCCGAAGAATTTCCCCAAGTCCTTTGGGGATATAGGACCACAGCTCGAACATCAACGGGGCATACCCCGTTCTCCCTAGCATACGGCTGCGAGGCAATGTTGCCCATCGAGGTCGAAAGTCCAACGATTCGAACTCAGATTTACGATCAAAGTTCAAACCACACTCAGCTCGAGGAAACCTTAGACCTGATTGAAGAAAAGAGAGAAGAGGCTCATCTGAGAAACGCTGCTTACCAGCAACGAACTACCAGGTATTTCAACAAGAGGGTTCGAGATCGAAAGTTCGGAATGGGAGATCTGGTGTTAAGACGCGTATTCTTGGCAACGCGAGATCCAACAGCTGGGGTGCTCGGGCCGAATTGGGAAGGACCATACCAGATAGAGTCAATCCTCCGTCCCGGTGTGTACAAACTTGCGAGATTGGACGGGAGCCTGGTACCACGAGCATGGAATGGCGAACACCTTAGACCTTACTATCAGTAGTGTAGGAAAAGTGTTGCCTATAACCATGAGTTTCTATTTGTATTAGTTTGTTTGCTTTTTGATTTCCATCAAATAACGATTTATTTCATTCAGTATATTATCTCTTTTTATTTTTTATTTTTGCAATCTCTCTTAATTTAATAACCTGTGGTCACACTCATAGGATATTAAGGGGGCATCATTGGTATATATACCATCAGCTTAAAAAATAAAAAATATATGAAGTATTTGGATATAACCAGATACGCGAGCTTAGATAGTTCGGACATAACCGAGTTATCAAAAACATGAAGTATTTGGATATAACCAGATACGCGAGCTTAGATAGTTCGGACATAACCGAGTTATCAAAAACATGAAGTATTTGGATATAACCAGATACGCGAGCTTAGATAGTTCGGACATAACCGAGTTATCAAAAACATGAAGTATTTGGATATAACCAGATACGCGAGCTTAGATAGTTCGGACATAACCGAGTTATCAAAAACATGAAGTATTTGGATATAACCAGATATGCGAGCTTAGATAGTTCGGACATAACCGAGTTATCAAAAACATGAAGTATTTGGATATAACCAGATATGCGAGCTTAGATAGTTCGGACATAACCGAATTATCAAAAACAGAAAACGTTTGGAATTAACCAGATGTGCAAACTTAACAGGTTTGGAACAAACCAGCCAAAAAACTAATCGACGATAAGTAGGAACCTAAACCTACTTCGAGATAAGTCGAGATCGAGGCTGGAATATCTTAAAGAAAAATAGTTTCAAACTCTTAACCTTGGAATAAAAACCGAGGACGAGAAAAAATAACTAAGCAAAAAAAAAAGATAACCAAACCATTCACATTACATACCATATAAGTACTTTCGAGTTCATGGTTAAAGTAACATCCGACTTTGATGAATAACGAGGTCGGGAGCGGATAATTTGAACAAACTATGCATGAACGCATCGAGTTTCGAGCCTAAATCCACAATATGTTTGTATGAATAAATAAACATAAATGATTCATCCATATAAAATGTGCAAAATATTTCGAGCCAAGAAATGTAAAGCATATAAATGTCAATGTTAAAAGAAATTGTATCAGCCCCATGGGCATAAATTAAAATAGTTACAAAAATAAGGGGACGCAGCCCCAATAAGTGATTTCCCTGAGATCAGATTTAAGAAGGAGGAGTCTCCTTGGCCTTCTCAGCATCAGTAGCACCGGGCCCCCCAAGACGAATAGCATGACTATCCTTCTGAGAAGCCTCTCGAGCAGCTTCACTTGCCTCAAGACGGGCATTCCACCGCTCAACATACTTGGCCTCGAGAGGACCCAGGAAACTAGTGTCGAGGTCGGCATTGTCAACCCAAATTTTGTACATGGCTTGGTCGACCGCTTTCTCCTTCTGCTCTTTAAACTCGTCCAGGAGGCAGGCCTTCTCGCTCTCCATGATGTCGAAGGTAGCAGATTTCTCCTCTTCGAGCTTAGCATTAGCCTTCTCAAGACGAGTCTTCGCCTGTTCAAGCTCGGCATTCGTCTTCTCCAGCTCCACGAGATGGGTCTTCATTTTTTCAAGTTCGAACTTCGAGTCCTTGAGTTTGTCAACCATCTTAAGCTGGAGTTCCTTCGACTTTTGGGCCAGAGACATGCTCGTGTGCACCTCGTTGGTCAGCTTATAGTTAAGCTGTGCTGAAACGACAAGGGCCTGAAATACAAAGAACGAATTAGATCGCGAGCTGAGGCATAAACACTTAAAGGAGAGTTGCGAAGGATACCGTGGCAGTGAGTTCGATACTCTTATCATAAAGAGTATTGCAGTCCGAGGCCTTGTGCACAAGGTCCCAATGGTCGGCGCCGAAACTTGAAAAGCTCTGACCCACTCGAGAGAGGACATCCGAGCTAAGCACAACCCCTTGGGTCCCAGTGGCGCCATCAAGCACGAACTCCTCAATATGAGGTCGGGCCGTCGGCAGCTGAACCTTGGAGACAGAAGGTTTCTTCGGGAGCCGACCGACTGTTATTTGAGTATCGGTCGGAGGAAGCGAGATGGGCGCAGTTGAGCCAGACGCATCAACCTGGACAATCGGTTCATCGGTTGTGCTCGCAGTAGTCTAGGCCGTTGGGGTCTTCTCGTGGCGTCTGGGGATCTTGGGTGGTTGGTCGGACCTCCGCGGGATTCTCGGACGTTTACTCTTCTGAGCTCCGGATCCCTCATCGCTAAAAAGCACAGCGTCGAGGTCGGAGTCCATGGCACCTGCACAGTTCCAATCAGAGTTAGACATAATGATAATAAGCTTGGAAAAAAAAAAAAAAAAAAAAACCAAGTGAAGAAAAGACCTAACTGGAACTCTTCCCCGAACTAGAGCTTGGGGACCATGAAATTCCCCCATCTTCAGAAGAAGCAGGGAGAGTACCTTCCCTATAGGTGGGTGATAACCTCGAAAGGTCCCTATAATCGTTGGTCCCGTATTGGACAGCTATCCCGTTCCACACCTCGTCCGAAGTATACATGGTGTCATACTTCCCGAGCCCACTATCAAACCTATGGACACAATCGTCTACCCAACTCCATATGTAGAAGTGGTATCTATCATGTGGGTATGAGACTAACCTATTGGGCTTATGCCTTAGTAAGGTGGGGGACCACATTCTCGAAGTATGGAGGGCTTTACCTTCATCCGAGTCTGAGCTCGAGGCTTCGTCATTAGCCTCGTTCCCCGACGGCGGACTCCTTATGCGAACTGGAAGTGGGGACCTCACCTCTCTCCTTGGAGGGAGGACGCTTGTGGGCAGCGGCACCTGCTCCCAGTGTTCATACTTTTTATTGGACCAGTCAGAGGTAGACTGGCCCTCCCCCAAAAGTCCGCATTTTCGGAGCTTATCCTCATGTAAAAGGTACAGGAGAGACCTCCTACCATGAGGGAGTTGGAGCAGGGTCTCCTTATGTTCCTTCATTGTCTTGTCAGGAGTGGGACGCTGAAAATTGGCTGAAAAGAAGGATACATTTCAACTAAGTACGGATCTAAAAGCTAAAATCTCGAACACAGAGATAAAGATAACAGGAATACTTACGAATCCGCCTGAACGAGTAGTGTCGAGATGGGGACAGACCGTCTGTCCAGAAGTAGGCCTTTTTGAAATCAGGCAGATGATTGGGAAGATCTTCAAAGACCTTCTTCTCTTTGGGATAGCTCAAAAGATAATAAAATCCATCTCCTCCCCGAGCTCGGGAGGGGTTGCTTTTCAGACAAAAGAGATATAAAATCTCTTGAGGCAAAGGCCCTTCCCACGACAGCTCGTGGTATAGCGACCTCAGGGCAGACAACACCCTGTAAGAATTGGTGTTGAGCTGGAACAGAGCCAACCCAACGAAATCCGTGAAGTCCTTGAAAAAAGACTTCAAAGGCAACAGTGCCCCCGCCCTCATGTGTTCCTGGCTCCATGCCGCGTATTTCAGTTTGGCGTCGCGGCCCCCAGGGGCGAAACAACTTCGTTCGTGGTCGGCCGGAGCTCGACACTTCGAAGAACCTGACAAGCTGAGGCCATGGTGGGCCAAGATGTCAATTGTCTGACTAGTCGAGGTAACCGAGCTCCAATAGTGCTCGGCCTCGAACATTTCTTTCCTCGGCTGTGAAGAAGAAGGTTCCCCCATTAGTGAAAATTGAAGTTCTCCTGGATTGAATGCGACAGTGACCTTTAGTGCAGGGTCGAAGGGAATCGGCCTAGGCCCTGAGTTGGACTCTGGATAAAGAGCCTCCCGAAGAATTCTCCTCTTCTTCTCTATGACCTTGTCTATTTGGCGGCGATAATGAGCTCGAATATCCTCCTGCTCGCGCGCAAGCTCTTACTCCCGTATCCGACGTTGATTCCGAGCGAACAACGATTCTGGGCTCGGGGTTTTTGGCTCGTAAGGGATTGCCAGCAACGACCCCCACCGTCTTTCCAGATTCTGTGACATCTAGCGAGAAAGAAAAAATGGTGAGGGTCGTGCATATAAGAATTACGAGTTCGATAGGACGAGCTCAGAGTCTAGGAACAAAACAAGCCATATATTAAGACCCTTATTAAAGAGTCAGGACGTGCGTTCCACGAGAAAGGGAGGGGAGTGGATAATTTTTTGAAAATCCCAAAAATCAGGGGAAAAAGAGTGGCGGATAACCAGAAAAGGCAGGCTTGGGTTTTGTGCATTTGCCAAAGCCAAGGTTTTTTACCCGAAATCTTGGTGTACAAGAAACGTCTCTTAAAATTTTAAAACCCAGAAAACAGGAATCTTGCTCAAACATCAAAACTGGGTATGAACCAGTGATGTAAATTCAGTATGGAAATCTAAAAAAAAAACATAAGAGCCTATCGGATAAAAATCCCCTAACGTATTGTGCTAAGAAAATAAACTAGTACATTCAAAGACACAGCAAGAACCAAACGAACAAAAACTGGCATAAGGGAAAACAAAGATTGCACACTTACACAATAATGGTGATTGCAGAGAAATTGCTGACTGAAGGAGAGGCTGCAAATATGAACTCGCGGACTCGAGCAAACCGGAGGTTCTTTGCTTTTTTGGCTAAGAGAACATGCACGAGATAGAAGTTTTCTAAGATGGCCTCTGGTTTCGTCCTTTTCTTGCTCCTGATGAACGAAAATAAAAAAGAAGATGATGAATGGGGTCTTGTATATATATATGGCAAAAGGGGATTAATCTGGGGCGTTGAATGAAATCCCTGCAAGATCCAACGGATGGGGATTACTGATAAGATGGTACCGAAAAGGTGGCAGACGAATGATCGTGGGCATGTTTCCAAGGTACTCAAGTATCATAAGTGAGCAATGCCCAACTGACGCGTGTCCATTTTCAGGAGTATGACGATACGGCTCCCGAAGAAAGTAGTTCAAAAGTTTCCTTCTCTTAGGATTCGAACAAATACTTTTGAGGGGGCAAGATGTTATACCCAAATTTCGAGCCATGTTAAATGTGACCTCGAAAGCTGGATTCGCAGCGAATGAACCCGTAAAGTTTGAAGTATGCTCCAGGATTAAATATCGAGCCTGCAAGACTCGAGACGACCTCGAATGTGGTGGCCTCGAAACGTTCACGATCTCGAAAGGTAGCTCCCGAGACGCCTCTATCCTTAGGAATGACCTCGGATCAGGGACTCCGAGCCTGACGTACGCACGATCTCGAAGCCATGTGACCTCGGGAGATGTCATTAGCTCGAAAGCTGATGAGAAATCTGGGAGATTAAGGCCTTGGAGATATATGATAATAACCTTGAATATCTATAAGTGTTGTTTATAAGGGGCGTGCTCTGCATTTATTATTGTAAATCCCATAAAGTCATGGGATATTATTCGATTAGTTATACGCCCCCTGGTCTTCAGGGGACGTTTCCTTTTATATCGGATTGTAGGCATTTAAAGCCATTTAATTTATTTACACAAAAAGAGTAACTACCCAAAATATGTGGGATAGTATTCTGCATCCTTCTCTATAAATAGAGAAGTCGTGCACCATTGTAATGGACCGAAATTCTGAACCTTGAGAGAAAACTCTGAAGAATTCATGCTTAAGAATTTTAAGAGATAATCTTGAGTTTAATAACAGAGACTCGTAGACTAGGCAGATTTAACTGCTGAACCACGTAAAAATCGTGTTTTGTGTTGTTATTTTTTAATTGGTCATTACTGTTTGTTGTTTACGTGCTCTTCTTTCACTGTTGATGAAAAACGGCGTCAACAACCGAGAACACATCGTTGGGTCATAAGTCATAAATATTGCTCTTTTATTGAATAAAACTTGAAAATAGGTACATACATGGATCCGTGATTTTAAAAATAAAATAATTGTCTTTAACATAAAAATGAGCAACATTTAAATAAAACTTTAAAATAACATGCTTTTAGAAAAAAAATAGGCCCGCTTGATCTTCCTCGACTATATGGTCCCCACGAGTACACCACGAAGCTCTTAGGTCCCACTCGCCACCGACCTTTCTATCCTTAATTGCCTGAAATAACAACATCATAAGGGGTGAGCTTCTAAGCCCAATAAGGAAAATACAAACAAGAGTTAGTCATATAATCAAACATAGCATAAACTCACAAGAGTCATACAAACACAAAACTCTAGGTCATACCATAGCTTAAGTCATAATTCTACATCATAATCTAAGTCATAAATCATAAATTATACTCTAAGTCAGAAGTCATAGGTCATAAGTCATAGATCATAGGTCATAAGTCATACTCATAATCATAACTATAGGTCGTAGGTCATAAATCATAATCATAACTATAGGTCATAATAACAAGTAAGATATAATAAAAAGATAAGTGTTTATACAAGGGTGGCAATTAAGCCCCGGACAAAAGTCCATCATACACCGGACATCACTTAGGTCCGTCATAAAGTTTTGGCAACTGAGCCTACCGAACATAGTCTGTCATACATCATTGGACACCTTAGGTCCAGACACACTTACCCCTTTATTGTATCTAAAATGTTAGATCATACAAACATAAACTATATCATAAATCACATAAACTAAGCCATAATACTAAACTACCTAATTTTCCTTACAAAAAACGGAATATTGGAGACAAGAGCGGGATTGAAACTCCTAAAACCAATCATAAAGAAACCATAAGTTTCTAAAAAAATGAAGTTGAAGAGAAGATCTAAACCATCAAGATAAGAACTTACCGAAAACTTATGTTTCAATGGAATTGAACACCTAACCAAAAGTCACTATCATAAGTTAGGATTTGAAGAAAAATGAAAGAATAATAGAAACTATAGTGAACTAAACCTGAAGATAATGAATACCTTGGATAGCTTAGAACCTCAATTTATACCTCAAACACCGAAATCACACAAAATCTTACTTGCCAAGTGTTTGTAAAAGCTTTAGATTTGAAAGCTTTAACCCCAAAACCCTAGTGTTTCTCTCTAGAATGAACTTAGCAACTTGGAGGCTCTGAACTGTGCTTGAAGATGAAGAAAAATGGCTGAGTACTAGGTCCTATTTATAGATTTCAAGGAGTGAAACTAACTCCCATTTCAATGAATAAATAAATGATTAAAAATGAATAAATTTGAATTATATACTCAATAGATGCCCAGAACTCGGTCAAAAACGTTCAGGAATAAGTCAAGGTTGTTGAGGGCTGTTTCTAGTTCAGAATTCTACGAAATTCAAAAATTGGCCACTGGAGCCGATATATTGCCTAGGGTAGGCGATATATCGCCCCTACCATGATCTCGAGTGTCCGTGGTTTCGTTCGTGCGAAGTCGACGTGTTTTCCGTATCAATCATAGGCGATATATCGACCCTATAGCCGCGATACATCGGCATACGTTGATATTTCAAACACGTTTTTGCACATTTTAGGATAATTTGAAATTGATTTATAACTACTTTGACTAAGTAAAATGTGATCCTAACAGATAATGGAAGGTTCTAGAGCTTCTAGATCTTTCTTTTAATTAAACTATTCATCAAAAATACTTAAATCCTTAATAAACATGCTTGTGACAAGTGTCACGTTCTTAATTATTCTATCTAAACGTTAGGTTAAAATAAATAATATTCTTTGGACCAACTATATTAATCAAACCTTATGTTAAAATTAATATTTCTAAACCATAGGTTAAACTTATAAAATCCATAATTATTTCTACGAGTTTCTAACTAAATCTCAGCTTTGACTAAAATTCTACAGCTACTACTACTGCTACTACTACTACTATCTAGCTAAGTAAAATTCTGAGATGCTACAATGATGCCCCTAAGTTTAGATTATCTGATTTTTCATAAGTAAAAGCAAAAGATATTTAGGCCAACAACTAGTTAAAGGTTCACTTTCAATTATCTATTTTACTTAGGCCCTAAATTAGTCACTCTACTTGACAATGTATCAAGAGATTTGCTTACTATTGCAAACAAGTAAATGTCAGACACTCAACACAATAACAACAATTAATTAGAAATAATAAATAAACTAGTTTCTACATACATATCAAATCCAACTAAATCTCGAAATCCACATCTTGGGTATCTCACAATCAAAATAAGTTTATTAACAAACTAGTTTCTACATGCATATTAAAAGGTCATTTTTGCAAAGTATTATTCACACCAATATCAGCAAACATAATTAAATGGCATGAAATTCAGTTAAAGATCTATATTTTTATATTGCAGGCTGTAAAAACAACAACCATTAATGTGTACAATAAAGAAGAACAATATATCAAAATAGATTGTATTTATATATATATATATTGTAATATCCAAGTAGACTTAGTTAATTAATTAGTTGTTTTCGATTTAGTTATGACATGTTCATAAATAGGATTAATTTAAAATAATACTTTTAGTCGTGTGTTATTTAATTATGATATGTTTATAAATTGTGGTAAATTTAAAAATAATACTTTAGTTGTGGTATTATTTTAGTTAGTTTAGAAAAAAAAAAGTGAGATGATTGCATGTATTAGATAAATTGGCATTTATCTTGAGTTTTGAATTAACTAGAGTAATAAGTTTTCTAGTTCTTTTGAATTAATAGATAATGTGGTGATATTATTATTTATTTATATAAATAATTATTCTTTTAAAATTTCTTATAGTGGTTTGATAACAAAAATAAGATAATTCTCTAGATTTGTGTTTGGGTATGATATTTAAGTTTGAATATATTTTAGTTGATATTAGTTAATGATAAAACGAATTAGATATTCTTTTAGTTATGAGAACTCATTCATAACAAATTTTTTAATTTGAACATTTGTTTGTTTATTTAATGATAGAATAATAGAACATATATGTATTAGAAATTGTCAATTAGTTAGTCATCTAGTATTTGGTGATATAATATATATGTGTAATAAAACTAAGATATTACGTGATGGGTTAGTTAAAGTTTTGAATATGATTATGAAAAGTGGTTGTGGAGATCAAATAATTATGGGATGAGGTTATGTTTAAACTAAGGATATATATTACTTAAGTAATTTAAAAAATCACGATAAAAAGAAAGTAGATAGATTTAATGGATTAGCTTGTTTATGTTTGGTTATATAATCATTATAGGCATGATTTTAGGATTTATTTTAATTATAAAAATAAATAAATAAATAACTCAAATATCTAATAATCTCCTAGGGAGTCTCGGCTAAGCTACGTAGTTGAAGTCAATAGTGGTTAATAGATATTCTAGAAATTTTGGTTAGATATTTTTAAGATTTCAAATTTTAAATAATTATTGTTAGGTCAAATAAGTCTATAAATAAGAGCATTGAGGAAAAGCTTTGAGTTGATAAATTAAGAAGAAGAGAAGAGAAAGACTTCGCGGTCGAAAGTTGTAGGTCTCTTCATATTTTGGAGGTTTGGGTATTGTTTGGTTAATGTAAGTTTGTGTCACTTTCGTTATCCTTTTGGTGATTTAAATAATTTTCTAAGTAATTCATTAATGGGGTTTTAATGATATTAGGGTTCAAGTAGTTAACCAGTTAAGAAGGTGGTCTTCGCTGTTTCAATCATATTCTTTGGGTAAGATTTCTATTTTGGTTCAATAAGTTGAATTCTTTTGGAGGATAGGATTCTAACATATGTTATGGTAAAACTAGGTTCTACACTTTGCAATCTCTCACGCTCGTTATTTGATCTTAGTTGAGGTAAGAAAAATTAGGTAGTTTAGTTTATGATCTAGTTTATATTTTGTATGACCCAACATTTTAGGTACAATAAAGGGGTAAGTGTGTCTGGACCTAAGGTGTCCAATGATGTATGACAGACTTATGTCCGGTAGGCTCGGTTGCCAAAAAATTTATGACGGACCTAAGTTGATGTCTAGGGCTTAATTGTCACCCCTATATAAGCACTTATCTTTTTATTATATCTGACTTGTTATTATGACCTGTGACCTATAGTTATGATTATGACTTATGACTATGAACTATGACTTAAATTATGATTTATGATTATGACTTAGGCTATGATATGACCTAGAGTTTTATGATGTTGTATGATTATTATAAATAATTTTTTTGTTATGACTCTTGTGTAATTTACGGTATGTTTGATTATATGACTAACTTTTGTTTGTATTTTCTTTACTGGGCTAAGAAGCTCACCCCTTATGATATTGTTATTTCAGGCAATTAAAAATAGAAAGGCCGGTGGCAAGTGGGACCTAGGAGCTTCATGATGTACTCGTGGGGACCATATAGTCAAGAAAGATAAAGCGAGCCTATTTATTTTTATTAAAGAAGGCTCTCTTTTAAAATTTTATTTAATGATGCTCATCTTAATATGTTAAAGAAAATTGTTTTATTTTTTGTAAAACCATGGATCCACATACTTATTTTTAAGTGTTCATTCAATAAAAGAGCAATGTTTATGATTATGATCCAACACTGTGTTCTCGATAATTTATGAGAAATTAGGGTGTTACATATATAATGAATTTAAAGAATGCGATAATATGGGAGTGGTTCATGGATAGACTTAGTTGTCTTCAATTGATATATGTTCACTCTTGAGAATGTAAAGTCAATTCCAATTAGTACTTGTAATAAGAACTTTTCAAATCACCTACTTTAGTTGCATAACTGTATAATATAGATATACATATAAATAGTAAACTCTAACATGCTCTCATAATTTTCTTGGGTCCAATAATAGAGTAGGAGACCATAGCCATTCTTCCATAGTTTCTTCTTCATAACAATTATCATATGCATAATAATGAGTAACATAAAATTTAACTCTTGGGACCCTTTTTATCATTAAGACCAACCACAACTTTCAAACAATGTCAAGACACAGTATGGTGCACTCAGGCATCAAAACCCAATTATCAAAATGTTTAAAATATTTTACTGTTTTTGACTTTGTTAAATAGTAACTTAATAACAACACATTTTAGTTTTATACTTTTATAAAACAACAAGAAAATACACTAGTAATAATAAGGAACTTAACTAACCATGATACACACACACATCTTTTTCATTTGTTTTTTGTAATTGATATTAACACATAGCCAATTTAGTTGTGTTAAGCTATTAATTTTTTCCCTGTTCTAAGTTCTTTTTGTCTTCAAGTTTTTTAACGTTATTCAAAACTTGTTTCCATTATCATTTTTATTACATGCAATGATGAGAAAGTGGAGGAGAAAACAGAAATAAATGAAAATTGCAGAAATCAAATAATAACAAGAACACAAGGATTAAATTCACTATGAAACACTTAGGAATCCTAATCTTCTCTACTATCCACTCTATTATTCTTTAATTCAATTACTACTGAAACTCTTCTCACTGAAATGATAGACATGCAAAAGTGTTAACTATTCGAGTTAAGAAATTAAAAACTCGACCTAATGTGAATTCTCTATATTTCTATGGTCAATTCAAACAACAGGAAGCAATTAATACTGCCCTAAATCACATAAACCAATTTGATACTCTCATTCTAAATTAAAATATATGTCTATTCAATTCTAGCGTATTCAAATCTCACTTTTCAGATTTTGATTCAAATTCATAAATCATATGTAAAAGGTGCGCAATCAATTACATACACAATAAACACAAATTTAATAGATTTCAGATGAAAAAGAAATAGATAAATGCATTAAATCATAATAGAGTTTCAAGAGAGTCAATTAGAAAACCTAAACAGAAATTTAGTTCATAAACATGACTAAATCAAACATAAACATAGAATTTAACATAATCTAAATAAAAAAAATAAAGAAAAGATCTCTAGGTTTTTTCTTTCTTCTCTAGCCTCCTTGTTGCTTAATCTCATATCCTTTTCTAAAAGCGTCATTAAAGAAGCTTTTATAGACCCTGATTCATTTTTGCATGAAAAGACAATATTATCCCTTAAAATTCCCTTAAATTGCGTTTCCATATGGACCCTAGCGCTGGGGCGCCACGGGATAGCGCTGAGGCGATGTAAATAAGTCTCAAAACACGTTTCTGGAAAATTGATGGCGCTGGGGTGCTGAAATGTAGCACCTAGGCGCTACAACCCGCATCAAAACATACTCTCTGTTTCTCAGGAGCGCTGGGGCGCTACTTTGCACAGAATAAAACTGAACTCGTTTTGAACAGCTTGCAGCGTCAGCTCATCGTATTTTGATCATAACTCCTTCAATATAACTCCGAATTGAATGATTTAAAAATATATGGAAAACTAAGAGAAATATCTACAAATTCTATTTCTAGAAGTGTTTCCAGAAAGTGAATAAATCCTGGTCAAAATATAGCTTAAAGTCTCAGACTTGCGTTATAGAACATAAAGGACGTGTGTTGAGCATATTTAATGTAGTATTTTCCACACATAATGTCTTGAAACTCAACAATCAACACTAAGTCCATCTTATTCATCATATTTAAAATGTTTCTTCTCATTTCACTCCATATTATGTACTTGACCATTAAAACCTGAAACAAGAAGAAAACAAGTGTAAATCTGCACTAAACAATCCTAAATAACTAAAAACACAACCTAAAACGATCTCTAAAACAAACCTAAAATGACCCTAACAATAGGCTTTGAAAAAAAGGTAAAAGAATGTAGGCAATACAAGAAGCAACATATAAAATAAGAAAATGCCACTTTTCTTGCTTTTAATGACCATTTCTATTTTTTTTATCAGCTCATTCCCAATTGTTATATATTTTAATTATTTCTTCCATTTTTGTCTTTATTTTTGTTGATAAATAAATAATTAAATGTACATGTACGTTAGTACAATATTTGTTTCTACTTAGTATCACACAAAATGAATAAAACATACATAGATGTGCATTGTAATTATATCATGCATCCTACAATTTTTTTTGGAAAATTCTGTATAATTTATGGTGCTTAACACAAAGTGTAAACTGTCAGTTGTATGCATGTCTATTTTTTTTTTTGTTATATGCGTGCAACTGATTATTTTGAATTCTATTTTTGGCACCATAAATTATTTAGAATTTTTCAAAAATTGGTGAGATGCCTACTATAACTACAATATTCACCGTCATATATATAAAAAAAATGAGTTCTAATTTCTCCACATGCGGAAAACAAACACGTCCCTACCAGTAAAGGCAAAAGTGGTGCCCCTACCATAGAATTCCCCATATTTTTGTTTTAGAAAAAAAAATAATTAGTCTCAAAACTTTTTGGGGATGTCTACGGTAGGGTAAGCTTTTTTACCTTATCGGTACGACATGCTCCCGTTTCCCACAGGTGGATAAGTCATGGCCTATTTTTTTTTATTGTTATTAATATGTATATTGTGAGCTGTTCTGGGAATTTTTGAGTGTTAATTGCAGGGTTTAAAATTTTGGGATATGTTAAAATACACTCGGATATGCTGCCAAAATTTTGGTAGAGTTAGGAGAAATAATTATAATATTAATTGATTAAAAAAATAATACAAAAACATTGAGGCGTCGTGGTTTGTGGCCAACGATTCCAAACCGCTTGGCATATAAGCGGAATGGCTCCCGCTCCTGCACTTTATTATATAAATGTTATATATCAATTGTTTTAATGTAAATGTGTTGTCGAGGTGTTGTCCACAAGTACACTTCTGTGTACTATTCTGACAAGCCCCATTTTTTATTTTAATATACAATTTCAACTTATGATAACTGATTTTCGTTACTTATTGGATTTTTTTATTTTAAAAAAATTAATTGAATAGAAGATATAAATGTCTTCCCATATAAAAGTAGTATGTTGAACGAGTTAGTATGCATACAATGTAATAGCCAAATGCACATTATATACAAAATTTAACACAGAGATTTAATAAAAGTTACACAGCTGTTGCTCTAGGATTCACATTTATATTTTAATATTTTTTTTGTTGCTAGAACTCATGGCCTTCAACATTTATATTAATTTTTTTTTTACTTGAAAGATGATTATCAACTATTTATTTAGATTTTTATAATTTTTGGAAATACTTGGTTAAATTATTTTCTTAATAATGAGATTTTGATTGTAAACTTATTATTTTAAATTTTAAAATTCTAGTTATTTAAAATAAAATGTTCAAAATCATATGGGAATTGGGGTTATTTTTTTAAAATAAAATTTAGTTTATATTGTATGCAATATATTTATGAAACACAGAGTGCTTAAATTTGACAAAGTTATATAATAACAATGTATCATATTAAATAATTGAGTATATAACACAACATCCAACAAGTTCGTAAAATAGGTAGCAGCTATCTAGAACTTACGATACCCAAAATTAACTAAGGCATTATGCCATGTGGTATGATAGTGTTTTCCATGGATGGTAGAGACAATGAATTTGTTGTGTGAATTCAGGTATCAAACCAAAAAGGTCGATTGTGGCTGACGTGACAACAAATTTGTAGTCGCTTGATGTAAGGTTCGGAGAGCATAGGATTGGACCTTCAAAGAGTTTGCAAATGCTTGTTGGTTCATTGTACATGACATCTTCATATATGACATATAGTCCCACCTCATTGAGAGCTTAGACTTTTGCATTGATGTACCTAACACTTGAAATTCCTGTGTTGTAAAAATTATTTCTTTGGATCGGCACCTTGTAATATTTCATCATAATAGTGTTTTGACAGGGATAACTACCACATGGTCCTCCTTCATTGAATTTCATGACCCCTGTTGTTTAGCACATCAGTTTAGGGTCAGGTGTTGGGGGTCGGGGTCCGAGTCAGCGGTCTGGGGGTTTGGGGTCAGGTGTTGGAGTTTGGAATAAGATAAGTAAATAATAAAATTTTAATTTCATAATTAATAAGGTATTGATCTAATAATTAATAAGATAAGTAAATAATAAAATTATTAATTAAATAATAATAATTACAATATGAATTGAATAAAACTAAACTCGACTAAGTTGTACTTCATAAATACATAAGTAATTATATATGAACATTTAATTTAAAACTTTTTACAATAATTTTAAAATGTGTAACATTATAATTTGAGCTAATCATAAGACTTCATAAGACATCATAAAATGTTTTGACAAACTATTTTATTTTTGTTATTTTTCTCTTTGGTCATAAAATTTTATTACCAGAGATAGGATAGAAGGGTTATAAATTATTGCCTAGTGATAATGTTTTCTTTATTATTTTTAATGACGAAAAAGCCTTAGACCCGTTCGAAGAAGCCTTAAATACGCTTCTCCGAATTATCCAGGATTGTATGTACGCATAGATAGTTTGGGTTTGTTGTATACCTATAATTTGATCTATTACTAATTTTATTGATTTTTTAGTATAAATTTTGGTATATGTCTCCTTATTTGTATACAGATGTCGCCGGTGAGTGGTATAAAGAAGAACCATTTATACTTGCTAGTTAAGAAAAACAAGTTTTATACATCGATGATCTTGTTAGGGGAAGAGATTGGAAAATAGTTCAAGAAGTGAGTCATCGCCAAATTTGAGACATTCCAAATGACCCAGATATGATTAGCGACATTGATGTTGTGCATGACACTAATTCAGCTAATTTCTGTATTAAGTGTCGATCTTGGAGAATTGGTTGTGCAACAATCTAGTCAACCAACAACACATGTTGAAACCCCTCAGTGGCCTTCCTCAAATATCGAGGATGATGACGATTTTATTAATGACGACGACGATGATACGTTGGAAGACTTAGAAGAAGCAGATGAGGAGGATGAATTGCTTATCGACCTTAGTGATGATAATGTTGAGCATTTGTCCCTAGTAGATGTAAACTTAATTAATGATGATAATGATTATTCTACTTAGATATTTGTATCTTTGATCGTAAAACTTTATATTAAGAAATATAATAAATATTTTTTAGTATATTGATTACAATAATTAAAATATAACTCTACATGTTTAAACTAACCAACAAATTTGTTGTACTTAGTATAAAATGTCATTAGATGTGGTGCGAGCGCACGTGGGAGATGCGGGCAGTGAACCTCCCCCAGATCCTAGTAGGATCTCTACTTCATACGAGTCAGGTAATTTTTTTTTGTTTGTCTAACATGCTAATGTTGTTTATTTGTTAAAATATTAATATTTCTAATTTATTTTTCGTTATTCAAACAAATACAACAATCCCACTGAAGAAAAAGGGTCGTGGCACGGACACTGGAAAAGATCTCGAGGTCAGACGTAGAAAAGCTAGTCATCCATTGGAGCTAACATTTGATCCATGCTCGTACAAGGTTGTGGGGACCGAGCATGCAGCTTTTGTCCGCCTCGTCGGCACCCAGGTCTCACAGAGAATTCTTGGATATTTTGATACATGGGAAGGAGTGCCTAAGGAATTCAAAGACTTAGTCAAAAAAAATATTAAGGTCAATAATTTATATTAATTGTTACTACAAAATAGTGTCTTTTAAGGTGACCAATTTATTTAATCAATTATTAATATGCTTTCTTTTCTATGTAGTGGTATTATCAAATAGATGATCGACCGGATTACGAACGGTGTATAGATGGTATCGAGAGAGAGATGAAAGATCGATACTGCGATAGAAAAACAAAAAGACACCGCCATTTTCATCGCATTACAATGGACCTGAGGATTGGGACAAAATCCTAGAAAACCCATGTCAGAATGTTAGCAACGATGACTGGAAGAAAATTTGTGAGCTATTCACCAGTCCTCGTTGGGTGGAGCACCCAAAAAAGAACAAGGATAACAGAGCGCAACAACACAAGGTTCAAAATCGTTGGCAACCCACAGTCACAAGAAAGTAAGGAAAAAAATTAACGCAATTAATTTTAATTATATTATAAGTTATCTAACCATATGTTCATATTTTTTTAGACGAACCTGGATCTTATTGAGGATTGGAAATATTATCACTGGAAGAAAGAGATGAAGTAGTTTGTCAACGAAGCTGCTCAAGAAGATTATGTATGTTTTCTTAAATATATTTGTGTTATTCTTAGAATTATGTTTTTTTAATCCTACTAACACTTTCTTTAAAACAGGAAAAATTGAAGACTGATTTTATGGCGTAAAGTCAGCAGACATCTGCTACTACATCAAACGAGGATGGTTCTTCCTTAGTTGACCAGATCCAGATCATAGAAAAAGTACTGGGACAGAGGCGCAGTCATGAGCGAGGATTGGGCTGCAAATTTAGGGGGACGGGGCCATCCTCTAGACAAACCTCTCAAAACACCCAATCTCAGGCACCTCCTCAACAATCACTTGGTGAATACGGTGATTTGGTGGAGACGGTAAAGAAATTGACTGAGCAAGTCAATTTCATGTCTCAATTTCTTCCCAGTGGACCTAATGTGCAAGTTCAGCCTCCACAATATTCTTCGTCTCAACCCTCTGTCTCATCGGACATGTCTGCAGCTTCATCTTCTCATCAACCCCCAGTCCATCCATTCCTGTACGGAACACCGCCACTGCCCTCGTCCCAACCCATGGGATCGCCTTACATGTTTGGAGCAGTGCCATCACAACCTCCACTAAATTATCCTTACATGTTTGGTGCATCGTCGATGCAGCCTCTGCCATATCCTTACTACCATTTTGGAGCAGGATCGTCAACTGTACCTCCACAGTATCCATGGTCGCAGACGCCACAGCCACCCCAGCCGCCCCAACCACCCTAGCTGCCACATCCACCACAGGGTAATGGTATGGACGACGCTACTGATTTATGAGAGGATTAGTAGTATGTTATTATACTTTAACTGTAATTGATACATTTTATTATTATATAATTATTGATATTGTAGTTACATTTTATGATTATGGATGTAGTGACTATATTTTATAATTATGGATATCTTATAATATTTTAATTTTCAATTATTTATATTTCATTATTACAAAAAAAAATTATTTTTTAAAATAAAATATACATTAACGGCAACACAATTTGCTCCTAATATTCACATTGTCGCCGCAAATAATTTCGTGGAACAAGCCACATCGACACATATCTGCGATGACTTTTTAGACATTACCGGCGACATTGTGTCGCCGCTAATATACATTATCAGAGGCGAGGTGGAATGTCGCCGCTGATAGGGGCTTTTAGGCAAAACTTTTATGCGGCGCGTAGTTGCGGCGACATGTCGCCGCTGATTAGTATTAGCGACGACATGTGGGGCTTTCAGCGATGACAAGCGTTGCCGCTGATACACATATTTCTTGTAGTGAAAAGGGATGTCGTTACTACAACGAACACTATATTCTAAAAAAATTGAGTCATAACTTATCCACATGTGTGAAACTAAACTGTATCTTACCAATAGGGTAAAAAAACTTATCCTACCACAGACATGCCCAAACCTTTTATACATATTATATTAATCTCAAAACACATAAATCTAATCTAGTATCAGTAGGCGAGTTTTAAGATTAACTAAATAGAGTTATAGGTTCTCTCATTTAATTTCTCATATATGAAAATGAAAAAATTAGTTTTATAAAAATAATGACAATACTATTTTGGACTATCTATTTTTACTAAATACTTGTTTGGTCCCTCTTTAAAAAAAAAAAAACTATTTTGAACCTCATGTTTTATAAATTGGTTTAAAATAGTCACTTGAATTCAATTTTGGTCAAAATATTTTGCCCTTAGGTTTTATTTACGGGATCAACGACCTTGGAAATACATGAATCTCCAACTGACATTAATCTTTACATGGTTATATTAATTTTTTTTTTACTAAAACCATATTCAAGAGACTATTTTGAACTAATTTAGAAAATATGGGGTCTAAAAACAGTATTTTTCAAAATAGGTCTAAAATAGGGTATTTAGTAAAAATAAAGGGGAAATTTGGGTATTTATCCATATTGTGGGTTCATATATATCCAAAAATTGTCACCCTATATTAACATTACAAAATAATGCTACTATCACTACAAGAAATATTCGTTTTAGAGGCGACTCTATTAGGGGCGACTATATGTCGCCGCTAATATTCTAGAAATCAGGGGCGACACATCATTAGTCGCCCCTGATATTGGTATAAATCGCCCCTAATGTTGAGAAATTTTACCCAATTGCGAAAATTATTAGGGGCGACGTGTCGCCCCTAATATTCTAGAAATCAGGGGCGACACATCATTAGTCACCCCTGATATTGGTATAAATCCCCCTGATGTTGAGAAATTTTCCTCAATTGCGAAAATTATTAGGGGCGACGTGTCGCCCCTAATATTATAATATGTCGCCCCTGATACATTTTATCATTCACCTCCACCGCATAAAACCTAATTACACAGCCGCAGACCCTCATTTTCTATCTGTTTCCTCTTTTCGTTTTCTTTAGTGATATATTTATATATGTGTATAAAATTGTAGTATGTGTTAGTATTTAAATTTGATTAATAATATGTATATTGTGAATGTTCTGGGAATTTTCTGAGTGTTTTTTGTAGGGTTTTAAATTTTTGAGATATGTTATAATAGAGATGTTATGCTGTCAAAATTTTGGTAGAGTTAGAGAACTAAATAAATAATAATATAATAAATAAGACATTGAATACTTAGAATTAACAAAATAAATTAAAGAATAAATTAAAATATTAGATAAATAATATAATTTAATATTAACAATTTAATCATTTTAAAATAAAGTGAAAAATTATAATTTAATATTAACAAATTTAGTAATTTAAAAATAAATTAAATAATTAGATATATAATTTTCATACACATCGCCCCTGATATATATCATTTTTGAGAAATGCTAAAGATCCCGATAGAATTTCATCCCGAGCCATGTGGCTTCTTACATGGATCATCACTTTTAAAAACTTTTTATAAAAAATAGTCACCATCAATATTTATGACATATATAAAAAAAAAAAGTAAATAAAAAATGAAATTGACACTCTATTTACTTTTTTTTATATATATAAAACCCTCTATTTACTTTTCCCTTTCCCAAAAAGAGACTTCTCTTTTATAAAAAAAAAATAGTCACTTTTCATTTTTTTTCTCTATTTTGCTAAACAAAAGAAAGGCTTACCGTGTAAGTAGAATATGATTTTTTATTTTCTTTGCTCATATAAATGTAATTATATTTTCAGTATCCATATGTCATCTTTATTTTACTTTAGATCTTCATCTCCAATGGTCTCATGACTCTCATTTATGGGTATACAGATAAATGGCAACGACCAAAAGGCAAACACATGTTCATCGGTCTTCAAATAATCCAATGATGCTTCCGAGTCCAATTGATGTGAAGTAGTTGATGGGTATACCAAAAACATGGTCTCTTAGGATTATCTTTTGGAGACATAGATTCATATATATATATATATATAATTTAATAGTCAAAACAGAGCAAAATAATTCCAAATAAGAGCATCCAAACAGAGAAGTTGATGTAAAGAAGGCATGCGTCGTTTGTGCTGAAGAACACACGCACGAGATGCATAATTTACACCGAAGAACACTATCTCCATCACCATCAATAATAATAAAAAAAAAACCATGTCAATAGCCCTCAGAGTCGATCTTGTGTTTTACACGTTGTGCAGCGGCTTCCAACTGCTCCTGAATCAAATCGACGATTGTGCTTCATTATACTTCATGAGGGGAATCTAACCCAGATGATCACCTCCCTCAACGACGTTCCGTGGCCGACGATGGAGGAGGTTGAATGTCGGCTATTTCTCAAAGCGACCATGCACGAGCTCGCCAACATCACGATGGATAGGACTCTGGGGTTCTGCTCAAGACGACGAGGGGAGTCTTCTGGTGTCGCGCGTATGCTGAGGGGAGGCCCCTGGCGGTGGAGCCATGGCAGGCAAAGAGAGAGAACAGATAAAAAAAAAGAGGCATTTAAAAAAAAATAACAATAATAATATAGGTGGGCCCTTATGCATATATGTTTGATCAGTTAGTAGAAAAAGTTAAAATTCTCGCTGCACAGCTGTTAATATACCACGTGGAAAACACGCTAAGCCAATAAAAAAATGAAACCTGGATCGGGATAATATTTCAAGCGGGACGTATAGCACTGCTCATCATTTTTGGCAACACTGATAAGAAATTTTTTGCCACATGGGTTAATATTAGGGGCGACACGTGTCGCCCCTAAATACTGTTAATTTTTGCCACATGGGTTAATATTAGGGGCGACATGTGTCGCCCCTAATACTGTTAATTTTTGCCACACGGGTTAATATTAGGGGCGGCACATGTTGCCCCTAATACTGTTAATATAACCTAACCCCAACCGTGCCTCTTCTCCTTCCCTCATTTCTCTGAAATTTTTCATTTCAGCCGCCTCTTCCCTCTCCTTTTTCCCTCCTTCACTCACCATCATCATCCTCTCCGAAGACCATCCGAAATCCCATCCCCAGGCCATCTGAAATCCCAGGCGCAGCGCGACCCACCCCCTCCTTCACTCACCATCATCATCCTTGCCTCCCAACCCCACCGAACCACCATCATTCTTCTCTCCGACCTCTCAGACGCAACCCCAAGACCCAGGCCGAACCACCATCCGACCCAACCCCAAGACCCAGGCCGAACCTCCGGCTCAGACTCCCTCTCGGCTCTCTCTCCAGACGGTCGGCCGCAACATAGGTAACCTCTTGGCTTCTGTATATTTTTTTTATATGTATGTATATATAATATATGTAGTTGTATATATAATATATGTATATGTATATATATATAATATATGTATATATTATATAAGTATATATAATATATGTAGTTGTATATATAATATATGTATATGTATATATATATAACCCGTTCATAATAATATATATAATATGTATATGTATATATATATATATATCTCTTGTAAAATATATAAATATGCCTATGCCTATGTATATGTATGATTGTTTATGCAATTTAAGGTTTTTATTAATTTGTAATACCTTGATACTTTTGTAGACTTAGGAGCCCTGGGAAACTATCCTGGTTCTCTTTTTCTTCCATTCGCTTCTGACATCTTATTAGACTCTGCAGAGCCAGAGGATATAGGTAAGTTCTATAGCTTATGTTGTCTCATGCTTCTAAATTTGCACATTAGTGCTTTTGTCATCAGTAAAGGGAAAACATGCTGACTATGAAGTGTTGTTACCCAAGAAAAACATCCATGTTTTTTTACCCAAGAAAAACGAAACAGACAAAATGTTACAACTAAAGTTTAAATTTGGTTTTTCCAGCAGTGTTGTTACCCTTGCAAGATTGCATTGATTTTTTTTTTTTTAAATTTAGATATGCTTTCCATTATTGAATTTGAATGTTTCTACACCATTTCAGCTTTGTTGTTGTTGGTCATTATCTAATTAATTCTTTCTTTATGGCAGTTAAAAATAGAACAATCTTAAGTTGATTTAATTTTGTTTAAATTTAATTTTTTGGGTTGATTTTGTGTAGAAATTGAAGGAGTATCTCTTGGAAATTTGGTCACAAGAGTATTTATAATTTTGTGGCATCAAGGTATTTATTTTTTAATTATGTTATTATTTTAACTAATATGTGAATGTGTGTACAAAGTAAGATGTGTTCAGTGATATATTTATATATGTGTATAAAATTATAGCATGTGTTAGTATTTAAATTTGATTAATAATATGTATATTGTGAATGTTCTGGAAATTTTCTGAGTGTTTTTTGTAGGTTTTAAATTTTTGGGATATGTTATAATAGAGATGTTATGCTGTCAAAATTTTGGTAGAGTTAGAGGACTAAATAAATAATAATATAATAAATAAGACATTGAATACTTAGAATTAACAAAATAAATTAAAGAATAAATTAAAATATTAGATAAATAATATAATTTAATATTAATAATTTAATAATTTTAAAATAAAGTGAAAAATTATAATTTAATATTAACAAATTTAGTAATTTAAAAATAAATTAAATAATTAGATATATAATTTAAAAATAAATTAAAAGATAGATAAATAATTTCAAAATAAATTACAAAATTTTAATTTAATTTAATATTAACAAATTTAGTAATTAAAAAATAAAGAAAAAAATTAGATAAAAATTTCAAAATAAATTAAAAATTTAGATAAATGAATTAAAAAATTATAATTTTATTTAATATTAACAAATTTAGAAATTAAAAAATTAGATAAATAATTTCAAAATAAATTAAAAATTTAGATAAATGAATTAAAAAAATTATAATTTTATTTAATATTAACAAATTTAGTAATTTAAAAATAAATTAAAAAATTAGATAAATAATTTCAAAATAAATTAAAAATTTAGATAAATAAATTAAAAAATTATAATTTTATTTAATATTAACAAATTTAGTAATTTAAAAATAAATTAAATAATTAGATAAATAATTTCAATATAAATTACAAAATTATAATTTAATTTAATATTAACAAATTTAGTAATTTAAAAATAAATTAAAAGTTAAATAAATAATTTCAAAATAAATTACAAAATTATAATTTAATTTAATATTAACAAATTTAGTAATGAAAAAATAAATTAAAAAATTAGATAAAAAAATTCAAAATAAATTAAAAATTTAGATAAATGAATTAAAAAATTATAATTTTATTTAATATTAACAAATTTAGTAATTAAAAAATTTGATAAATAATTTCAAAATAAATTACAAATTTAGATAAATTAATTAAAAAATTATAATTTTATTTAATATTAACAAATTTAGTAATTTAAAAATAAATTAAAAAATTAGATAAATAATTTCAAAATAAATTAAAAATTTAGATAAATGAATTAAAAAATTATAATTTTATTTAATATTAACAAATTTAGTAATTTAAAAATAAATTAAATAATTAGATAAATAATTTCAAAATAAATTACAAAATTATAATTTAATTTAATATTAACAAATTTAGTAATTGAAAAATAAATTAAAAGTTAAATAAATAATTTCAAAATAAATTACAAAATTATAATTTAATTTAATATTAACAAATTTAGTAATTAAAAAATTAGATAAAAAATTAGATAAATGAATTAAAAAATTATAATTTTATTTAATATTAACAAATTTGGTAATTTAAAAATAAATTAAATAATTAGATAAATAATTTCAGAATAAATTACAAAATTATAATTTAATATCATAAGATTTTATAAGACATCATAAAACATCTAGTGTTAAAAAATATTTCTTTTTTTGTTGCTTTTCTTTGGTGATAAAATTTGATCACCAAAGATTGGATAGACGTTTTATATATTATCACTTAGTGATAATGTTTTATTAATTATTTTCAATCACGAAAAGCCTTAGACCCGTTCGGTGAAGCTGAGTCAGTAAGAACTCTTAAATATGCTTCTCAGAATTATCCAGGACGGTATGTGTTCGCATGGATAGTTTGGATTTGTTGTGTACCTATAATTTGATCTAGTACTCATTTTATTGTTTCGTCAATAGAGATTTCAATACGTGTCTCCTTATTTGTTCTCGTAAGTGGGCAAACTTAATTTTAGTCTGCCCACTTATGAGAACTATAGGGAGGTGCTGCCGAAATTTTTACATAAACGAAACAATTTTAAGAGTGTAGATTAAATTATATGTATACTACAAATCTGAATGGGATAGGTTCTTTACCCTTATAGAAGTGGAGTGAAAAGGTGGAATAGGGCACACACACATAGTCAATAAGTTTTAATTATTGTTTATTCTTGTATCGTAGATGCCGATCGATAAGAGTTGGACGGCATTAAGGAATCGTAACTGTGATGCTTATTGGAACGATCTCCAAGCCTTCTTGAGAATGGCAAAAGAACACGTAGACTGCGACGGGAGAATTTTATGCCCGTGTGTAAGATGCCTGAATGTTAAACTACAAACTATAGATACAGTGGAGGCTCATGTCTTTGACAAGGGTTTTCAACAGAGTTATCAAAAGTGGGTTTACCATGGTGAGGTGGAAGCTAGTGTCGCCAATGAGGTAGTTGAGGAGAATGAAGATGTAGACGAGATGGTTGACATCGTTGATGATTTCCTCTTACCGACAAATGCAGAGGAAGCAGATGGTGTGTCTGGCAGTCGAATGGGACAGTATTATGACGAGTTGTTCGACGAGATTGAAGCTGAGTTGTATCCGAGTTGTGATTGGATATCATCCTTAAACTTTTTGGCGAAGTTAATGCATTTGAAAGTTTGAGGGAAGTTGCCAAATAACTCTTTCGATGAATTGTTGAAGTTACTAAAATTTGCATTTCCGAAAGATAATAAAATTCCCCCAACACACTATGAGGCGAAAAAGAAGCTGAGTAAGTTAGGGTTGGGATATCAATCAATCCATGTGTGTAAATATGATTGTTCCTTATTTTATAATGAGCATGCAAGCAAAGATTCATGTCATGTGTGTGGGAGTAGCTGATGGGTCAATGAAAAGAAGAAGGGGAAAAAGGTTCCACACAAGGTGATGCGTTATTTTCCGTTGACTCCCAGATTAAAGCGAATGTACAGTTCAAGACATACAGCTAATGACATGTTATGGCATCATACTAGGAGATCAATAGAAGATGGGGTGATGCGTCATCCGGTTGATGGGTCTGCATGGAAAGACTTTGATGCCACCCATCCTGATTTTGCAAAAGATCCTAGAAATGTTCGTCTAGGCTTGGCTGCTGATGGGTTTAATCCTTTTGGCAACATGAGCTTATCATACAGCATGTGGCCTGTGATTTTGACGAACTACAATCTCCCCCCTTGGCTATGCATGAAGGAAGAGTATTTTATGCTAACTCTGCTTATTCCTGGGCCAAAATCACCGGGTAAAGACATGAATGTATTTCTAAGACCCTTGATGGATGAGTTAAAACAATTGTGGATTAACGGGGTCGACACAAGAGATGGCACAAGGAATGAATTGTTCAAGATGCGTGCAGCCCTTCTGTGGACAATTAACGATTTCCCTGCTCGTAGTATCTTGTCTGGTTGGAGCGGGCAAGGGTATAAAGCATGTCCAACGTGCAATGAAGACACCACTTCCATTCGAGTGATTGGTAAGACATCGTATGTCGGTTATAGGCGATTCTTGAGGAGTAATCATAAGTATAGAAGGGACAAGAAATTTGATGGCAAAGTTGAGAAAAGAAATCCTCCACAACAGTTTACTTGTCAACAAGTTTTAGATCAAGTCAATGCTTTACCGCTTCAAGTGTCTGGTAAACATGACAGATTTGGGGGGGTGAAGCGCAAGCGAGGTGCAGGGGAAAGTAATTGGAGGAAAAAAAATATTTTATATGAACTTGATTACTGGAGTTCAAATCAGTTAAAACACAACCTAGATGTTATGCATGTTGAGAAGAATGTGTGCGACAGTCTCCTTGGTACTTTGTTAGATAATGATAAATCTAAGGACACCACTAACGCAAGACATGATTTAAAGAATATGGGGGTTAGGAAATCCTTGTGGATTTACGAGGATGCCAATAAAAGGTTAATGAAACCGCATGCTCCATACGTGTTCACTTTTGAACAGAGGCGAGATTTTTGTCAATTTTTGAAAGGAGTGAAGTTGCCCGATGGTTTTTGTTCTAATCTAAAGAAAAAAGTCACAGACAATGACTCAAACATTGTTGGGTTGAAGTCCCATGATTGTCATGTGATAATGCAGCGATTACTTGCAGTAGGTGTTCGCAAGTTTTTACCAGAATCTATATCCACTACCATCACTGAATTGTGTAATTTCTTCAAACAATTGTGCTCTAGGACACTGAACGTTTCTGATATGGAGAAAGCTAAGGATGACTTGATTGTTATTTTATGCAAGATGGAGTTGATTTTCCCTCCAGCATTCTTTGACATAATGATCCATCTGGTTTTGCACTTGCCTGATGAAGCAATATTGAGGGGACCTGTATTTATGAGGTGGATGTATCCTTTTGAAAGATACGTGAAAAAATTAAAAAACTATGTCAGGAATAAAGCTCGTCCTGAAGGATCTATAGCAGAAGGATATGTTGCAGATGAGGCTTTGACATTTTGTTCAATGTATTTCAAAGGTGTGGAAACAAAATTTAATCAACCTGATCGTAACGAAGATGCACCGTATGTGAATCGACACCTCACAGTGTTTGAATCTCAATGTCGTCCTCTTAGTAAGGGAATTCCCGATGAAAATACTCGGAATAAAGCTGAGTGGTTCATATTGGATAATTCTCCAGAAACTGAAGTGTATTTAGAGTAAGTACATAATTAATATTCATTTTATTCTTTGTTCAATCTACTCCTTAATTAACAATATTGACATTGTTAATTAATTAACAGGAACACCTAACTGAGGTGCAACAAAGAGATATGGCTACCAATCATAAATTGATACATAAGAAAGAGTTTCGTTCATGGTTTCATAAGAAGGTAACTTGTACTTAGAATATTGTATACTACAAATTACATTCTCATTCTAATATATTTCTTTATTATTAGATATATGACTTGCACCAGCTTGGGTCATTAGAGCATGCTGATGAATTACTAGCTTTAGCATCTGGGTCAGATCTATTGGCTTACTCCTACCAAGCATGTATAGTGAACAGAGTTCGATTTTTTTTCATACAATCGAGATCAGAATCGAATTACACAAAATAGTGGAGTGTGTGTTGCTGGAACAGAAGGTTTTAACTATTACGTGCAACTTGAAGAAATACTCCAGCTGTCTTTTACTGGTTCTTATTCAGAGGTATTATTTCGATGTAAATGGTTCAATACAGATCCGAAAAAAAGAAAACCATCACTGTAAATAATATTACTAGTATCAATGTTAGCGGTGAATGGTATAAAGATGAACCGTTCATACTAGCTAGTCAAGCAAAACGAGTATTCTACATCGATGATCTCGTTAGAGGACGAGATTGGAAAGTTGTCCAAGAAGTGAATCATCGGCAAGTTTGGGACTTTCCAGATGCTTCATATATGATTCCTGATGTTGATGTTGTACATGACACCAACTCATCGAATTTTGTTTTGACTATGGATTTCGGAGAGTTGGTTGTTCAGCAATCTGATGTACCAGCGACTCAAGTCAACACGGCCCATCGACCTTCTTTAGTTGTTCAAGAAGATGATGGATTTATTAATGACAATGAAGATGATATGGCAGACAGTGTAGAAGAAGCAGAAGATGAGGATGAATTAATTGTCGACCTTAGTGATGATAATACTGATGATGTGTGCCCGATAGATGTTGATGTAATTAGTGAGGATGGTGACTATTCTACTTAGTTTTGTATCTAGTGTTCAATGTATTATACATATTGAGAAATAAAAAGTTCATTTCCAAATAGCATGTTTCAAATTACCTAATCAATTGAAATAATACTCAATAAATTAATTATAAATAATAATTAAATATTAAAATAGATAGGTTAAATTACTGTCGTGTTAGTAGATGTCAGCAGATGTGGCTAGAGCTCACGGTGGAGACGCTGGCGGTGATCCTCCACCGGATCCTACTAGGATCCCAACTACATGCGACTTAGGTAATTTTTTTGTTATTTTATTTACTCACATATGTTTATCATGTATATACTAATATTCTATGTATTATTAATAAAAAAAAATACAGGAATCCCAACTAAGAAAAAAGGTCGTGGCGCAGCTATTGGAAAAGATCTAGAGGAGAGGCGGCGTAAAAATGGAAAACCACTGGAAGTAACGTTTTGCCCACGAACGTACAAGGTTATTGGGGGCGAGCACGCTGCTTTTGTCCGCCTTGTGGGAACCCAAATTAAAACGAAAGTTCCCGGACATTACGGTTCATGGGAATTAGTGCCTAAACAATACAAGGATTAGATCCTTGGCATAATTCAGGTAAAAATAGTATTAAATATATTTTTTTAAAATTTGTCTTTAATATAGTACATATATTATTAATATGTTTAATCTTCAATTTAGTACTATTATCAAATAGCGAGCCGCGAGGATTTCTTAAAGTGTTTAGATGGTATCGATCGAGAGATGAAAGACCGATACCGTAATAGGAAAACACTAAGACATGAACACTTTGAGAAACACTACAATGGACTGGAGGATTGGGATAAGGTTCTAAACAACCCAACCAATGATGTTAACAAGGAGGAGTGGAAGTAGATTTGTCAGTTATTTACAAGTCCACAATTTATTGCGCGCTCCATAAAGAATAAGGAAAATCGGAAGAAACAAAAGTATTCTACAACGCAGGGTACAAAATCGCTGGCAGCCATCCATTTTGAAAAAGTAAGTAAAAGATAAAATATTATCAAAATTATGTTATTTTAAATTATATGTTCTCTAACATTTGGGTTATATTTTTTAGACGAACCCGGACCTCATTGAGTCATGGAAGGATTATCATTGGAAGAAAGCAACAAATGTTTTCGTGAACGATGATGCTCGCCAAGATTATGTAAGTTTGAATTATATTTTTTAATATTAATAGAGTTATATTTAATGTTAGTGTCTAACATTTTTTGAAAACTGAAGGCTGATTTTGAGTCACAAACTCAGCAAACATCCACTGATGCTTCTAATAATGATAGTCCGTCATCAGTTGATCAGGTGGAGGTGCTAGGAGTGGGCCGCAAATTGAAGGGGTCGGGGTTGAGGTCAAGGTCGGGGTCGGGGTCATCATCTACCCAACACTCTCACTTCAGCGAGTCTCAAGTTCCTCCTCACCATTCAAGAGAATATATAGAAAAATTGGAGAATAATCTACAGAAATTGACTGATCAAGTTAATTTCTTAACTCAATTTTTTGTACCTTCATTTCGTCCACCAAACGTTCAGATGCCGCCTGTGCCTGATAGTGACAATATTTCTAGGGCTTCGTCTTCTCAACCTCCAGCTCCAACTCATCCTTCTATGTACGGGGCAGCGCCGTCTCAACATATGGTACCTCCATATATGTATGGAGCAACACCTTATCCGTGGCCGATTCCACCGTCCTCCCAGCCGTCGTATCCCTACATGTATGGAGCTGGATCGTCCACATTACCTCCCCAATATCCTTGGCCGATGCCGCCACCGCAGTAATCACAACCACAGCCACCGCAACAACCACAACAAGAAGACAATAGGGAGGAGGACGAGGCAGCTGATTTAGGAGACTAGGTTTATTTTATTATTAATTATTGTTAAATTTTATGAACAATATGAATATTTGCTATGTTAATGTATTATGAATATGTACAATTGTTATTTTAATAAACTAATTTGAATATTTAATATAATATTTTCATTTTTAATAATATTTGTTTTCAATTATTTAAAATTTAAATAATAATTTCGATAAATAATTAATTAAAATTGTATTTAATTAATTAATTTTATTATTTTTTTTATAAATAAAATAGTATTAGGGGCGACACTGTCACCCCTGATAATATGCCACGTGCAACCATTTGGGGCGACATAGTATAGTATTAGGGGCGACGTGTCGCCCCTAATAATTAAGTATTAAGGGCGACTAATGGAGTATCAGGGGCGACATATCAACAAAAATAATTTAAAATTTTCAAATTTTTGAGGCGACATTTCAAGTTTTAGGGGCGACCCTTCGAGTCGCCCCTAATGTACCCTTTAGGGACATTTTTTCACGGGCGACTAATCAGGGGCGAATTTTCGGGTTATTAGGGGCGACATGCGTCGCCCTTAAAACTCATTTTTGTTGTAGTGTATTTGTTTTGTTTCCAAATATACCCCTTTCATTTTTTTAGCCTCCATATCTCTTCTCTCTCCCTTCTCCCTCTCTTTCTTGGTTCACCCTTTGATTCTTTGGAGAGCCATGACACCTCTGTGGCCAAGGTTTAAGCTCTCCCGCAGGGAAGGAACGAGGTAATAAAGCGACGGGGCCCTAACTTAAGTTAAGCAGTGGAATCCCACGCTACTAGCGACAAAGAGTTTAGCCAGCAAACCATCATCACCACCAAATTTTTTTTGAAAAAAACGTCCACAACTTTGGCATCCTCCACCGTTTTTTTCTTCGCTCTTTCTTCTTTTTTCTTAAAGTATCCATGGAGACTAAAAAAAATTACCCATGATAGTTTTTGATGATTTCAAACTTAAACTTAGTAAAAGTTCAATTAAGACAACAATATAAGCATTTCGAACAGATCTGGGCATGAATTTTTGGTTTCTTTTGGAATTTTTGAAATTTTTTTTAGATCTAAAACGTAAAAATTTACAGAAAACACGATATATACCTCGATTTATCTCAATGCCCAGCTCAATGGGCCCTTAAAAATCATGATTTTCATGAAGAAAAAAAATCAATTTGCCTCGACACACCTCGATACCACCTCGACACACCTCGATGGAACTCGATGCAATTCATAGAAGTGTATAACTTTTCACTCGGGTGTTCGTTTGAGGTGATTTTTTTTAATTTGGGTATTTTTTTGTGATCTACACGTCTGAAATGTGTACGGACACATTTGGGAAGTTCAAAGTTTAAAAACATACCAAACTTTGAAAATATAGGGTATTGTTTTGAACTTTGGGGTGTTTTCAAGCTTTCAACTTCTCAAATGTGTGTGTAAACATCTAAGACGTGTAGATCTCAAAAAATACCAAATTTAAAAAAAAAATTACCTCAAACGGGCACTCGAGTTAAATCTTATGCACTTTATATGAATTGCATCGTGTTCCATCGAGATGTGTCGAGGTGGTATCGAGGTGTGTCGAGAAGGATGATTTTTTTCATGAAAATCATGATCTTTAAGGGCCCATTGAGCTGGGCATCGAGGTATATCATGAAAATCATGATTTTCATGAAAAAACTATGTGCCTCCACACACTTCGATGCAATTCATAGAAAGTGCATAACTTTTCACTCATGTGTCCGTTTGAGGTGACCTTTTTTTTAATATGGGTATTTGTTTGTGATCTACACGGCTGATATGTGTAGACACACATTTGAGAAGTTCAAAGTTTAAAAACATACCCAACTTTGAAAATATAGGGGTATTGTTTTGAACTATGGGGTGTTTTCAAGATTTCAACATCTCAAATGTGTGTGTACATTTCTCAGACGTGTAGGTCTCAAAAGAATACTAAAATTCAAAAATGAAATCATCTCAAATGGACACCTGAGTGAAAATTTATGCATTTTCTATGAATTGCATCGAGTTCCATCAAGGTGTGTCGAGGTGGCATCGAGGTGTGTCGAGGCAGATGTTTTTTTTCTTCATGAAACTCATGATTTTTAAGGGCCCATCGAGCTGGGCATCGAGGTACATCGAGGTATATCGTGTTTTCTGCAAATTTTTATGTTTTTTATCTAAAAAATTGTGAAAAAATTAAAAAAAAAAAACAAAAAATCATACATAGATCTATTCGAAATGGATATATTGATATCTTAATTGAACTTTTAGTAAGTTTAATTTCGAAATCATAAAAAACTATAATGAATATTTTTTTTTTTAGTATCCATGGATAACTTTAGAAAGAAAAGAAACGGGGAGGGGGAAAGAGATGGTAAAATGGAGGGAAAATTAAGAAAAAAATAAAGGTGAGTGGGTGGTGATGGAGGTGTCGGCCAAGAGGGAGAAGGAGGAGAAGAGAGAGGAGAAAAGGTGAGAAAGATAGAGAATAGTGAAGGACAAATTATGTTAGGGGCATTTTTGGAAAGAAGGGGAATAATGGCATAAAATAGTCATGTGTATAAATAGCATATCATTTTTTTTTTTATTTAAGACCCCATAATGCATAAATAATCAAATTTCCCAAATAAATGGTCTAAAATATTATTTATTTTGTTTTAATAGCTAGTTAGAAAACATTATTTTATGTTAAAAAATTAAAATAATAATAATAATAAAATGTGAAACATATTATTTAAGATGTGAATACCATAATCCAATACCGAAGTCTTTTTAGTTTTTAAAAATTGATTTGTGGTTTGAGAAAAATTGATGAAGAAAAAAGAAAACAAAATTTTGTCTTAGGACTATAGAATCATATATAATAGGGAATCACGTATCATTGATGATTTGAAATCAAAATGAAAGAACCATTTGCTGAAATATAATTTTTGAATTCAACAATCATTATGCATGTTACAACTTACTAATAAGTCACTTATTATGGTCCTGTTTGGCAACAATTTAAAAAACAGTTTTATGTTTAATTCATTAAAAACATGATAATAAAACACAAAAGTGTGTTCGGTAGTATCATTTTAATTTTTTATTTTTTTAAAATTTTAATTAAAATGTTGAAAATTTTAGAACCAATTTTTCCATACTTTCAAAAAAAAAAAAAAACAAAATTTTTTCTCCTAGGTGAAGAACAATTTCATTTTTTTTTTCTCTCCCTCATCCCTCATTTAATCGACATTTTCTCCTTCAATTGTGACTTTCGAAGAGAGCTGTGAGGCTCTTCGCCACCGTTGCCTTGGTTTCTGGCAAAGATGCCGATCTCAAGATCAATCACATTTCCTCCAGCATAACATCTCTTACATTCTCAAGAAATGAAACTCTTTAGCTTGCTTGGACATTTCTTTGTTGTTGCTGGCTGTCGCTATTGTCGCCAGAAAATATTGTCATGGTCGCTATGAGAGTTTGCTGGAATTCATGGTGATGCTGCTGTGGAAAAGATACACCGTGCACGTGACTGTGTTTTTTGGTTTTTAAACACAACTTATAACTAGTTATCAAACAATTTTTAAAAAAAAATAAAAAATAAAAAACAAAAATGAGAAAGCAATTTTTTTATATTTTAATAAAGGTTTATACTTTTTGGACCCTGTGTTTTTTCCCATTACCTGTTTGGAACCTGTATTTTGATAAATTATTTTTTAGACCCTATGTTTTGTAAAATTGTTAAAATAGAACCATAAACCTGATTTTGATCAATGTTTTCTCAACTAAAATCACAAATAATTTACTAAACTAACAATTCAGAACAAAAATAAAATCATTCTGCTTAAAAACTGTGTTGTTATATTCAATTTTTTCTTTATCAAAATTGAATTTAGAGTTCTATTTTACCCATTTTACAAAACATAGGGTCCAAAAAGTAATTTGTCAAAACACAGGGTCCAAACAGGTAATGAGACAAAATATAGGATCCAAAAAAATATAAATCCTTTAATAAAACAAAAATAAAAACATTGTCGAACGGGACCTATATAATTAATATTTTTTATTCAAAAGCAAACAACACAACCCTTCATATTAAGATCTAATGGTTTCTTTGTAAAAGATTACACTATAAACTATAAAGTTAGACTTTCTAATTGCCTTATATGAATTTATACATTGGATTCAATTTTCAAATTTGATACATTATTATTAGTTTAAAGAGAAAGAATGAGAAGTCACTTTCATCAACAAAAAAAGAAGGAAAGAAAAAGAGAGAGAGAGAGAGAGTGAGAGAAGAGAGGCATTAAAAATCAAATAGAATGCGATTGATATGTCAACTTTATACAAAGGTGGCGTCTCAATCACAACTTTAAAAAAAAAAATCATAACTTATTCAGTACTAAAGAGTTTTCCACTTGCAATTTCTTTGCCATACATAGCAAACTGAGTCATCACGGTTGAGCTTGCATAGGATATATATTCAAGTGGATGAAGGAATCGAATTGACTTTTCTTTTACATAGAACATTTTCCCCCAAAAATGAAGTTATTATGGGGAATCTTTTATCATCTTCTACACTACACATTCCTGGTGAACATTATTTTGCTTTCCGTATCATCAATTATCTCTTCAAAAGTTCCCAATATATATTAACGGGTTTCCATATAACCTATAAGGTCCTTCTATAACTCAACAGTTTCATTGCATTATCTACTCATCAATTGTCACATGTGTATATACACACGCGCTTAGTTGTATATAAAGTAATGCACACGAATAGAGAAAAGGATTCCATACTGCTTCATGTATGTATTATCTTGTCAACAATTGCGTTGTGTGTGTATATATATCTGTTGATTATTGGTTTAGACAACTAACACCTAGGCGTAACTAATTTCTGTTATGACTGTTATTCTAACGTTGTTATCTCTCATTTTGTGTATAAAGTCATATTAATTTAGTGGCAAGGTTATCGTTTTCAGTTTTCTAAAATTGTACACAGACTGAAATTGTAAGAGAGTTTGTAATTGAGTGATTAATAATATTGAATGTCGGTGGAAGTAGATCATAGACACACTGTCAATTTGGGTTGAACCACGTAATTCTTGGTGTGTCCTTTCTTTGTTTTGTTAATATTTCTATTATTCTTTAAGTCTGCATATTGGTAGCTTAGTTTACAAGTTGTTTGACAATTGTTTTGTTCAAACATTTCGCAACAAATTGGTGCGGTAAGCATGGATCGATTCAACCATGACTTTAGCAAAGTATGAGATGGAGGCATAATGATTTTGTTCTATGACGATTGAAAATGAGGGCACTTCTGGTCCATAAGGGACTTGAAGAAGCTTTGAAAGGAGAAGCAAGTCTTGACAAGAAATTTGAGTAAAGAAAAGAAAATAATTGCTGGAGTTTGGTCAAAGCTCAATAGTTTCTATATGACCAAATCCCTGGTAAATCATCTTTACTTAAAACAAGCTTTATACTCTTTCCAGATACAAGAAGATGAGATTGTAGAAGAACAATTAGATGTTTTCAATAAATTGATGATTGACTTAGAGAATATTGATGTTACGATTGAAGAAGAGAATCAGACCTTACTATTGTTATGTTCTTTACCAAAGACTCTCATTTCAAAGAAACTCTTGTATCGAAGAGATTCTCTGTCACTATATGAAATTCAATCTGCTTTGAACTCAAATGAGTTAAATGAACGAAATGTACCAAAGTCTTCTATATATGATAAAGGTTTAACAATTCGTGGAAGAACATATAAGAAAGAAAACAAGTCCGAAAGAAGGAGACCAACGTCACAGAAGTGGTGGAAATGTTCCAAACATAAAATAATATCACTACAGAAAAGAAGGTCATACTTGTCGTTTCAGTCCAGATAAATTGAAGAGCAACAACTCTGATAGAGATTCAGGAAATGTTGTTATAGTTTAAGATGAATATGAATCTGGTGAGGCTGATTGTGTCAATTGAGAGTACAAAAACAAAATGGATAATGGATTCTGGGTGTTCTTTTCACATGACACCTAACAAGTCAGGGTTTGAGCAGTTTGATGATTTAGAAGGGGGATCAGTTCTACTTGGAAACAATAAACTGTGCAAGATTGCATGTATTGGATCTATAAGCTTCAAGTTCCATGGTGGAATTGAGAAGCTTATTCAAGACGTGAGTTTGGTTCCAGAATTAAAAAGGAATTTGATTTCTCTTGGTGAGTTTGACAAACAAGGATATGTTTTCAAATGTGAAAATGGAGTCTTAAAGGTCCTAAAGAGCTCACACTACACCAAAATGGGTATTCCACAACACATCATTATAACACTAATGAAAAAGTATTATAATAAGAATTGTAAAAAACGGTAAAGTAAAATAAGACTTAAAATAAATGGCGGGCATTCTAAATCCAGTTATCCCTTTTCAGACAAAATTTTCCAATTCACGTGTGTTCTCTGCTTGTTCCCTCTCTTTATTCTTTTCTCTTCCCAAGTTTTCTCTCCTTCCAATCTGCTGCCATAAATCCAATTGCTACTAGTCTGTTTTTCTTTTTATTTATTTTCTTTAAGAGGAAAGGTTTAGCAACATTTTTTGGAATGATCTATCTACGGTAAGCTATTTTCCTCTACCACATTCGTATCCTCTTATATATTCTTCTTCCCATGCTTTCTTAGTATGATTTCTAAATTTATTGTGTCATTTTTAGGAACTCAAACCCCAGATATTTGTTTTCTTAAAGAATCGGGGTCAATGACTATGGCTTCTATCACTAGCTTCTCGCATCCTTTGGTAGACTTTTTGTCACATTCCCTTTATTACTTTCAGAAATCCCAAACGGAGAAACCCCCAAACCCAAACGCAGAAACCCCCAAACCCACTCACATTTCTCCATCCCTCAGTTAGCACAAGGTATATTTTCCCTCCCTCAACTCTTGATTTTAATTTTTTTTTCTCAGTTTTTTCGACTCTTCCGATTTCCCTCTGTACATATATATTTAGGAATATATATATATAGTTTTCTTCTGTGACCCTCGGCACTCTCGGCTCTCTCTATTTTATATATGCATATATGTATGTTTGGAGTGTTGAGTTTTGGGTTAATTTTGTTCTTGTTTTTTTTTTTCTCACTGCCTCTCTCTTTCTCTTGCTCAGAGTTTGCTAGATGATGGGAGGGTGACGAATGCGACTTCGGTTGTGGATGATGGGTTTCAGTTAGTGTGTGGGAAGAAAAATAAGGGGGCGAGTCAGTTGTCGAGTGGGCAGGATTCTAATTCATCCCCCGGCATTAAGGTGGCGACGAAGGATAAGATCACTGGGACGAAACCGAAGATTCCATTTCATATATCGTCGATTCCGAGACCTCAACAGGAGTTCAAAATCTTTGTTAATAATGTGAACCAACCGTTTGAGCATGTTTGGTTGTAGAAGAGCGAGGATGGTAATTGTAAAGAGTATATTCACCTGCTGGTTAGTAATCTCTGGTTTTCTTTAATCTTCATCTAATTAATTATTTGAAAGGCTTTGTTTATTTATTAAGCTTGATATAGTTATAATGGCTTTGCTTGTAGTAGTTTCTTGGTTCTCTGTTCTTGGGTTGATTTCCTATTTTGTTTATGATTGGTAGCGTTCTTTAATGGGTGCAGAAGCAGCTTTTGTATATGTTCTTTGTACAATTACCATTTCCTGATTTATGTATGTTTAATTGCTTCTTTAAGGTCTTGAATTTTTAAACATAAATGGAATTGTAGATATTGTAGTGTAATTCTGGCTTAATCTTTTCTTTATTGTCTTAGTTTATTTTATATGAACCATGTGTGAGGTTAGTAAATATTCTTAAAAATAAGCAGCTTTCATGGATCTATTAGCCTTTACCCCTGATCTTGTATTGGGAGTCTGTTGATTGAAGGACACTCCTCTTTACCTGAAATCTATTTGCAGTTTGCACTCCAGGCTGTTGAATATATTCTTCATGTATGTTTGATATTTTAATACAATATATCAATTGGATGTATTTTTTTCTTCCTTGGGTGATAATGTAATTTTTTATCTTCTCTATATATAAATATAAATCATGGGATTTCCGTAACAATAAATTCCTACCTTGTAGTTGCTGACTAATTTTGTTTTTCTTATAATTCTTCAAATTTTATCAATTGATATTCTGATGGTAACATAATACCATATGTGAGCAGTGATTATAGAACTAGGCTATAATGATTTTCCTTTTAATTAGGAGTTACCGTGAGCTGTGCTGTTACTCTACTAAATTTTGAAATGCCTCCACCTACTAATTATTAAACATTTATCTGCTATTATTTCATTATTGAATTGCTTTTCTCTTTTTTCTTTGCCTCAGGCCTCAAGGGTACTGAAATTGGAGAGAAATAGTCTGGAGTATCTTCTACACCACTTTTGTGGAGTAACTGCTAATAAATAGTTGGTTTTTTTCCCTTACTGATATTCATTTCTTTAAAATTTTATCATTTTGCCACTTTTGCCGCATTTTCCTTTCTTATATTATTTAGGTCCTCAATATTTGCATGGTTGATTTGTCAACTCTTTGCAGGTACCAAAATGCAGATTCGAGATTGCGGCCACTTCCTAAGGAGATGCTTAGGTAGAACTACAAATTCTTTATATGCTTAAGTAGTTATAGCCCCGTTAGTAATGCTATTTGACATGGAGTGAGTACTTGTTGTTATAGAAAATATTTACCCTCGGTCTCTGTTTTTTTTCCCCATTTGTTGGTATAAATGAATTGAATGGCATTTAATATCTCTAATGTCTGTATTTTAGGTACTTTTTTTAAATAAAAAAAAATTAGTAATTGGTTTTTTTGTTTGGTAATATTTTTGCTAGTTTTTAATTATTTAAAAAAAAAAAATCTGTTTTGGGAACAATTGGAATAATTTAATTGGTTTTAAAAAATAATCTTTGCAAAAGAATTTAATTGGTAAATTTGGTAAAACCAATTAAATTATTTCCATGGTTATTTCAGAATATATATATAGATCAAGCAAATAATGAGACATATAGACTTAGTGTGTGTAGTTTTGACAACTCTTTATTTTGAAAGATTGGTTAAATCCCCACAAATGATGGTGTTGGGAAAGAGGTCATCACGCGATTAGCAGCGAATATGGAAACGAACAAAGTTTTCTACACTGATTCGAATGGAAGGGATTTTCTGAAACCAGTAAGTATTTCTTATTAAACATAAGTTACTAGTTTTGCTATCTTGATATATATGATCACTGACAATGGTTTCTCAGGTTTGAGATTATAGAGAAGATTGGTCTCTTTCAGTTACTCAGCCTGTAGCAGGAAACTATTACCCAGTAAATTTTCTTAACCACTGCTCCATATGATACTAGTAAGTATTACCATTTTCTTGAAACAACATGAACAACTACTAACTTAAATGAACTCTTATATTTCTACTAATAGTAGTAATAATCTTTTATAACCTTTGGCTTTCCACTTTCTTCAGCTTAATCTTGGAATTTTCATGGCGGATAAGAAATCTGAATTATCGGTATTAGTTGATCGTGCCACTGGGGGAGCCAGCATTGCAGATGGACAACTAGAGCTGATGCTACACAGGTAAAAATTTCCACATATTCATATTCTCAGCAATATACTAGTCAGCTCAAATATCATCTATGGAGTTGCCCTTTTAATTTTTTTAAAAGATAAAAACTTTTTTCGCTTTTCAAATGAAAGGCGCATGATCTAAGATGATTCTAGAGGAGTTAGTAAAGCCCTTGATGAGACAGTCTGTGTTAAAGATACATGCAAAGGACTAGCGGTAAGTTATTTCATAACAAATCACAACATATGGTGTTAAAAGTGCCTAGTTTAATCTTCTCATCAAAATTACTTCTTTCATACATAATTGCTTTCCCTTACATTCCTGGGTGCGAGGAAATTATTATGTGAGCATCAACAAACCTAGTGCTAAGGCACATTGTCGCCGAAAGACCGGCCAAGAAGTTTACTCACCACTTCTCTTAGCTTTCACACATGAGGTGTTCACATTATACATATATGGATTAATTATCTGTTGCTTAATAACACTATTTTAATATCTCTTAGTTTTCCTTATATTTTTTTTTTTTCCTAAAAGACTTTCTTATATTCCTTATCAAGATTTTTTAATTGCTGTTACATATTTTGTTCACAGATCAACATTTAAAGGATATGAAAAGGTTAGAATAAACTGGTAAAATTAGTATAATTGTAGTTACATATTTTGCAAGCTCTACATATTTCTCTTCTTTTCTTTTCTCTGCACTTCCAACTATGTTGTTTTTCAATATTAGAATGCAAGGCTTTCTTTTGAGTGTGGTGTTTAATCAATTACTTGGTTATTGATTCAGCAGTAACATTATTTTCTTTATGTGCTTGAATGTTGTAGAAACCTCTTACTTGATTATGGATTTTGTGTTTATTTTTATATTTTTCTTTCCTTTTTTGTGATGCAAACCAAGTGTGTGTGAAAATGCCTCAATGGACTAAGATTGTGAAATTTAGTGAATGATTCTTCTATAGGCTAATGTGGATTGTTGCTTATTGTTCTCTAGGCCTTTTTTTATTTATTTCAGTTTTAAATTTGGAAGTATATTATGGAATGACCTAAATAGTTGATTCTTTGTTGAGGAATTTTTGAGATAATATTTTTAAACATTTTAGTCATAAAGATGATATGAATCTTAATTTTATTTTGTTGCTTCTTAATGTTAAATTGAGGCACCTAGCCATTATGAAGGAAAGTATGTAGAATAATTTATTTGAGTATCCCCATATATATGTCAAATATTTTAACTATGCCACTGAAGCTTAAAGAGATTGTTTGGGCTTTATATTATTTTATGCAGATAAGTATAGTATTTTTAGGGGAATAAGTGATGTGTTTAAGACATATATTTTTAATAATGTACAATATTTGATTTTGGTGGGTATATGTTTTGATTTATTTGTGTATTGATTGATTTGTGAATTAAATCTAATGAAAGAGGAGGCTAGATGAGACAGAGGCTCTTTGATGGTCAATTATGATATTATGTCATCATTGTATGTTGTTCCCCATGTTTTGGCTCCAAACGGAGTGAACCCCTAGAGACCTTGAAGGAAACGGTATGGAGCTCTTTTGTTGTAGCTTCTGTTTTATTTTGCACATTTGTATGTGGGTTTTGCAGTTAATTGATTTGGTTTTACCTTGAAATTTCTATGTTCTGTTTTCATTAAGGATAGTTAGTAATATTTCTTATTGTATCATTAATACTTGGTTTGTTGTGACCAAAAACTTTTCTACTAGGGATCAAAAACTTTGCTTAGGTTTGTTTCTTTGTTTTGCACTTGTGTTTGCCTCTAGAATATTAGTTTAACAAGGTCTATTTAATCCCTTTTAGATTTATGTTTACATTTGTATTTAAATTTTTATTGTTATTTTTGCCTTTTTGGTTTCTCACCTAAATTAGGTTTTGAACATATAGATAATTTTTCATCAGGTCTTACCTTCTTTGGTGTATATAAACTTCTCATTATTCTAATTGTGACACTTTTACACGTGTTGTAGGTGGTATGCAAAAAGGTTTTTGCATCCTGATATCATAGCAAGTTATGAATATATTTTTATATGGGATGAAGATCTGGGAGTAGAGCACTTTAATGGAAAAATATATTTTTATATGGGATGAAGATCTGGGAGTAGAGCACTTTAATGGAAACAAGTAAGTTTCTATTTGACCATTCATTTTTCTCCATTGAATCCCTTTATTAAATGATTCTTCCAATGGACCATCATAATTTACTAGGTACATTGAGCTGGTTAAGAAACATGGTTTGGAGATCTCTCAACTTGGTCTTGAGCCCAACAATGGACTGACATGGGAGATGACAAAGAGGAGAGGAGACCAAGAAGTTCACAAGTGAGTCTCACCCTTCCCCCCCACCCCCCCATCTCAATTGTCATGAAGCCACACTCACAAGTTTACATATCATCTGATACTTCTCTTCAGTGCCTTGTATTTAAAAATGATTCTAGATTTTACTACATGTCAGGGATGCAATTGAGAGACCAGGCTGGTGTAACGATCCTCGTCTGCCTCCTTGTGCAGCGTACTCCTTCCTCTTTTCTTCTCCTTCATTTTTCGTATTTTAGGCTTGCACCATGCATACATGATTTTCAATACTATTCATTTGTTGTGATTTCTCACAGCACCAACAATGAAATTGTGAGGAATATTAGTTTAGTTAAATCATGAGATTTTCTAAACTAAAAATGGGATTAAGGTTGTTTATCAGCTTTTTACACAGTCAATAAAATTATAATTGTATTGGATGAGATATTGGTCTGTGCATTGTTTTCAATATTTGATTTTTACTTATAAAATGAATTAAAGTTGTGTTTGGATTGTTTGAGCTTTTATGAATTGAGTCACAAGAGCCACTTGCATGAGATAGAGCCCACCTGGAAGTGATTCTCATATGAATATTTTTCTGTTTTATGGAAAGATATTTTGAACGGTGTAAAGTTTAACAGTACCTTCTGAATATGTTTCAGGTTTGTGGAAATTATAGCTCCTATCTTTTCTCGAAAAGCTTGGCGGTGTGTATGGCACATGATTCAGGTATGGTGTGTATGTATGGTTATTTAGTTAGGCTAAAAAACTTAAAAATTCATGCAACTAGAAACACTACTACAAAAAATACTTTTTAGGACTAGCATTGTGAGTCCTAAAAAAGTATTTAGAACTCGCACCGCGAGTCCTCTATTTGAGAGCCTTAAAAACTGAGGTTTTTTAGGACTCGCATTGCGAGTCCTAAAAAGTTTTCACTACTACAAAAAAAAAAAGAATTTTTAGGACTCACAATGTGTGTCCTAAAAAATTAGTTGAGTACCTCTTAATTAATTATAATTTTATTTTATAAATCAATATTTAGGTAAAATGCACAATTTATTTTTTAAATCCCACTATTTAATAAATATATACATATATATTTAAAATATATATTATAAAAAATATTAGAAACATTACTATGATTAAATGAATAAATACAGTACATATAAACAAAATCAAAGCATGAAGATATAATCTAATACAAAATCAGAAATACAAAATAAAAAATACAAAAGTAATGAAGATTCAATCTAATACAAACACAACACAAAACAGAAATAGATCAACAACAAGAAAATGAGAGATTGTATATATTTTTTAAAATGAAGACCTAAGACTGCCCTTGTTATCCACCACTGCCGCGAGCTACAATCGCTGCCAGCCACCTCCGCGAGCCACCGTTGCAGCGAGCCACCTCCGTGAGCCACTGTTGCAGTGAGCCCTTAACCCCTCGTGAGCCACAGTTGCAGCAAGCCCCCACCAACTATGAGCCTTCGTCCACCACCGCAAGCCTTCGTCTGCCACCAACCGTGAGCCTTCGTCCACCACCGCAAGCCTTCGTCCGCCACCACCGTGAGCCTTCATCCACCACCGCAAGCCTTCGTTTGCCACCACCGTTGCCACCGACGTGAGTAATGAAGGATGGGAGGCTAGTGAGAGAGAATGAGGAAGAAAGAAGATGGGAGGAGGAAGAGGATGAGAGGGTGATGCTGGCGGCTAGGGCTTCATTTAGAAAGAAAAAGATAAGGAGGGAGAGAGAGATAGCACGTGGAAAGAGGGAAGATGAGGGGTTTTAATAATAATAATAATAATAATAATAATAATAATAATAATAATAATAATAATAATAATAATAATAATAATAATGGTAAATGGGCTGTCTTTTTTTTTTAGTATTAAGGACTCCCAAAGTAAGTCCTTAAAATTATTAAGTAAAACACTTATTTTTTAGCCCAGATTTTTTTAGGACTCGCATATTCTTTGATGACACTCATTGTGAGTCCTAAAAGAGTATTACGGAATCCCAAAGCAAGTCTTTAAAATTATTAAGTAAAACACTTATTTTTATAGCGCATATTTTTTTAGGACTCGCATATTCTTTTAGGACACTCATTGCGAGTCCTAAATTGTGTTTTTTCAGGACTCTCAATGAGTGTCCTAAAAACTCTATAAATATTTTTAAGGACTTGCATTTATGTGTGTGTCCTAAAAAAGTGTCCCGTAAAGGGTATTTTGTAGTAGTGAAATCTTAGAAGTTCTCGTGCAATCTAAGTTGGAAAGAGGAAGGAAAATAAAAAGGTAGTGCTTTTCTCTTATAATAATGAACATATTTTCTTGATTTGGTTTTCTGTGTTTAATGGTAAAACATTAGACCTAACCAATCCATCTGTTTAGTTTGATTGGGTTTCTCAAGTTTCAAATTGTAAGATGAAACTATAACCAAACCAAGAAAAAAACACGTATCAGTTCAAGAAAGAGGAAAAGAGGGAGCATTAAACAGTAGCCTTGGAGGAAGGTAAACATACATATAAATATGTATTTGTATTATAGACTTTATAAGGAACAAACAATATTATTAAGTACATGGCTGGAATGGAATTGCATCAGTTGCTATGTTAACTTGAGTTTCTTATGATACTTTGTGTACATGCGTCTAATTCCCTTTTACTTTTTCTGTCTCTTGTAACTTTTATAGGTTTTGGTGGGGAGGCTTTTGGAAGGTATTGAATTTATTTATTTAGTTTTTTTCCCCTTATCTTTTCTCATTAGTTCTCAAGCAAACTTCCATTAAGCTTTTTAAAATTGTTCATGGATTAGCAAATAATTCATTGGTAAGGTGCATACTGCATACCAGACTTTAAAAGTGTATACTATAGACATTCGTTTTGCATTAAAAAAGAGCATTACAGAAATTTTTATGATCTACTGTTGGCTATGGCTTTTTTGCTGTTGTGGATATACTCGGGTCTCCATTGCCCCTATTTTTTTATGCAGTACCATTCTAACTTTGGCCCTTTTAACTTTCAAGTGTCTCATTTTACCATTCTAATCATATTTTGGCCCCTTATTTTACTAATAAATCTTTCATTTTAGATTGCCATAAATATCTTTCTTTAGTGGAAATTGTACTATCTAATTCTCAACTTTCGACATAAAATCAGAGCTAATTAATTCTTAGCATTTATGTTCATTGTAATCTTTTTGATTCTTATGCTAGTTAAATATAAACATGAAAGCATACTTACTGTTAACTGCGGCTAGTGGAATAATGCAGATAAAGCCTTTCATAGGACCAACAAAGCAGATCATGAAAATTGGTGTGAAAAGTTATGACTGGCATGAGCTTTTCCCAAAAGGTTTTCTCTATTCCTTTGTATATAGTTTGTCCAAAAAAATTAATCAAAAACCTGGTATAGCTACTAAATCTAACCCAAAAAAAAAATTGCTTCTCTTGCAGAACGCTGGTGCAATAATTGCAGTATGGGCTCCTATAGTAGTTGTGAGTGTTGTTTGTCATACTCACTTCTTGATAATATCTGCACTAGTTATGGAAGCCCATCTTAGTTTAAATTTATTAATGGCGAACACTGTAAAATATCTTGAACAAAGAATTAGGGAAGAAGTTAGAAGCTAGTTTATAGATCAACCTGGTCTAGCATAAATGCTTGACACATTATTTTATTTCTACTTTACAGGTATATTTCATGGACACACAGATATGGTATTCTATATTCTGTACAATATTTGGTGGACTTTATGGTATTTTGCATCACCTTGGTGAGGTAAGCCATTTCTTCTATATATTTCTCACTATTAGAGTACATTGGCAATGTTCTTACTCTGGTGTGCTATAAATCCTGATGTTAGGAATGTTGAGAAGCAGATTCCACACCTTTCCATCAACATTTGATGCTTGTCTGATTCCACCTTCATCAAAAAATGACAAAAAGGGACGAAAATGTTTCTTTCAAAACATATTTCATGTGGTATACAATTTTTATGTTTTTTTTATTAATCTATATTTTTTTATTAATCTATATTTTTTAATGATCTCCAGGTTCGTACAGCGGTCCAATGGCTGGAGATTTTAGTGGTCGGTTGCCTCCGAGCTCTGCTGGATACCCAGACCATACATAGTATGGGTTAACATCATCTTCTCTACCAACTCAGCATAGCCAACCTCCTCCTGTGCCTAGAGGCCCTCCTAGTGGAATGTATCAGAGCTTACCGCATTATTATTGAGGTAAGTTTTGATTTTTTTCGTTGATATGTTACTTTAGAAGAGTGACCTTCCTTGTGCTACCCACACCCCAAATTTTGATTTTGTTTATGATTTCTTTTAAAATGTATGTCATCTATGTTCGTGCTAGGAGGTATGTCTCTGTGGTTTGCTTTAGAGGACTTGTAAAATGTTTTTTGATTTCTTATGGAGGACATGTCAGTTTTTTTTTAAAGTGCTTTCTTTCTGTATAAATTGGCTGCGTTTTATTTTCCTGTTACTAGCACAATCTCTCTGTTTTGTATGCTTGATTCTTGATTACTAGTTTGAGTTTAAATGGGTATTTGCTTCAGGTGTATGAGAAGCTTCTTGGGAGCCAATGCTTTAAATGCTTGTGGTGGTTTCGTGAAATGCAGAGAATGAAATTCTTGAATATATTATATGGACTACTGAAAATTTGTTGCTGGTTCACTTCATCTGTCTCTGTGTTGCCTTCTAATTTCTTTTAAGGATCTTGATATTATATTATTTTCTTGTAGAACTTATTTTAAAGCATACTAGAGCTTTTCTGGTAAACATATTAATGGTGTCATATGCATACTCAGTATACATAATGACTACCGTAATGCATGTTGGTGAATTGGATTGCTTACTTATTTATAATGGTTATATTTGATAAAGGTTGAAGCGTGTCTATGAGTTTGATTTGCTATTTTGTATTGCAAGTAGCTCTGGCCAATTTTCTTTTCTTTTCAGGGTCATGTATAGAATTAAACTTAATACCAAGTAATAAACCATAGATAAGTTTTTTTGAACATTTTAATTGAATTTGACATTGGAATTTGACAAAGTATCAAGATTTTAGTTAATCTTGTTCAAATTAATCATCATCAACTATGGATAATGGTGTCTTTCATACTTGCATTTAAAGTTAACTGTACATGGAAAGCCTCTTGGACCAGACTTTATGCGAGTATGGGTTGATGCTGATAGTGTTTGGTTTCTTTGTTTGCTTTGGTGTAGTTGTGAATTCATTATTTTGTATGTGGTTTCCTCTCTTGGAAATAATTTCCATAGCATTTTTCTTGAAGTAATTTGTGATACTAGATAATAACAATAAAATATTTCTTTGTTTATTTTGCAGATGTGACAAGCGAAATAGAAAAGGATACTTAATTTTGAAGGCTTTGTGTTGGGCAGCTGTAGAATATTTTGTGCTGAAAGTAGTAACTTTTCAATATGTTGAATATTTAAGACTACTTGAATACTTAAAGAACATTTTGTTGTTGATGACAGTGTTGAATGTTTTAAACTAATTTATGGATTGTTAATACAATGTTGAATATTTTTACTTTTTGTTATTTGAAAATCAAGTTCATTTGATGATGCTATTATATATTAGAAAGTTAATTTTAATTATATAAATAAAAAATAAAAATATAATAGAATAAATTAGTGTTATATAAATGAATATATAATGAGAATTTAAACTTATCTAAATATTAAAATAATACGAAAAATGTGTTATAATATCTATTACAATAACACTTTTTATAAGTAAAGAATTTTGTTATGCAAACTTCATTATATAACACAAAAAATGTGTTATACTAAAGTGTAGTATAATACAAATTTATAAGTATTGAAATGTGTTATATAATCGACTATAAATAATATAATTAAACACTTATCTATTTATTAAAATAACACAGAAAGTGTGTTATCGTTGACAGTATAATAACACATTTGTATAACAATGATAAAGTGTTATGTAAAGTATCCTAACCTACGATAACATAGTCGGTCTTAACACATCAAAAAGTGTTATGGTATGTTTTGATAACACATTTTTGGTGTTATTAAAAGAATTTTTTCTTAGTCATGAAAGGGAATAAAGAATGGCTTATATTCTTTGGTTGGTGAAGTTGTGGCTCAACTGCAACTATTTTAGAAGGAACTCTGTCAAGGACTGAATTGTTGTATATGAGATTGCGGCATGTTAGTGAGAGAGGTTTAATTGAATTGGGGAAATAAGATTTGTTATGTGGAGATAAAGTGGAAAAACTAAAGTTTTGTGAACACTGCATATATTGCAAAACTTGTAGAGTGAAATTTAGTATAGGCCAGCAAAGAACTAAAGACACTCTTGATTATGTTCATGCTGACGTATGGGGACCTTCTCGGACACCAGGAGCTGGATACTTCTTGTCAATAGTGGATGACTACTCAAGGAAATTATGGATCTATGTCCTGAAAACTAAAGTGAAGTATATGAGTGTTTCAAGAATTGGATAACTCTAATTGAGAACCAAACAAGGAGAAAAGTCTAGAGGTTTAGAATAGATAAAAGTCTTGGGTTTTGCTCTGATTTCTTTGATGAATATTGTACGAAAGCTGGTATTGTAAGACATAAAACTATGGCTACAACCCCTCAATAGAATGGCTTGACTGAAAGATTCAACAGGACTATACTTGAAAGGGTTAGATGTATCCTATTGAGCATAGGTCTTCCTAAGGTTTTCTGGGCAGATGTCGTGGTAACAACATGCTAGTTGATTAGCAAGTGCCCTTCAACAACTTTGAAGATGAAAAAACCTGAGGAAATTTGGTGCAGTCATCCTTCGAACTAAGATAGATTAAGAGTTTTTGGGTGCATTGCCTATGCTCATATTAGGCCAGACAAGCTAGAACCTAGAGTTATTAAGTGCATGTTTCTAGGATATCTAGAAGGAGTTAAGGGATATAAACTATGGTACTTGGAATCAGGCCATAGAAAATGCATTGAGAGTCATGATGTGGTGTTTACTGAGCTAGAAATGGCTTATAAAACTAAGGCAGATGCAGATGTTAACAAACAGCAAATAAGTTCAGGATAAGATAAGTTCGAGGTGGAGCTTAGTAATCAAACTGAGAAAGGTCAGAATGGAAGTTGGCTTAGTGAAGATGATAATCAAGAAGAAATACAGCCTGAAATAGAAGAGGAAGAAGAAGGAGACTATATGTTGGCTCGGGACAGGTCCAAAAGGCAGATCAAACCACTTGCGAGATATGGTTATGTTAATCTAACAGCGTTCTCCCTTGTGGCAGCTAGTGAAGTATTAGATGATGAACCTAAAAGTTACAAAGCTGCTCTGGCTAGTAAAGAAAAGCATAAATGACTTAAATCCATGAATGAAGAGATGAAGTCTCTCCACGACAATCATACATGGGAATTGATTAAGAGACCTTCAAGATCAGAACTAGTAAGCGATAAGTGGATGTTCAAAAGGAAAAAGGGAATTTCTGGAGTTGTACAAGGAAGATTATCAAGGAAAGACTAGTCGCTAGAGGATTCACACAAAGTGAAGACATTGATTTTAATGATGTGTTCTCATCCATGGTGAAGCATAGGTCTATTCGAATTCTATTGGCCATGGTTACAAAGTTTGATTTGGAACTAGAACAAATGGATGTTAAAACAACTTTTTTGTATGCAGAGATTGAGGAAACCATCTTTATGAGACAACCTGAGGAATTTGAAGTCTCAGTGTATTTTAGGTCTCAGTGTATTTGCATAATTCTACGATGGGCCGTCTATTTTTCTTTTAAAAAAAATATTTTGCACTCTGTGTGTTTGCCAAATGGTTTAAAATGGTCCCATAATTCTCAATTCCGTAAAAGCATTTGTGCCATCAAACTTTATTTATGTTATACCCATTTTTTGGACATTTATGACATTTAAAAAAATAGGAATTATGAAAGGATTATGAATGGAACATTTTGCCTTCCTATTCTCACACAATGCAAAATGGTTCATGTTCTCACACAGTGCATGTAACGCCCTGGATAACCAAGACCGTTACACTGTGTGTTTAAAATAGTGCAAGACTTGCTAATCAAGTCATTCAGACAAAGTGTAAACTCTATACCATTATCAGAGTAAGAATAAAAAGATTTTGATCACAAACAGGCTATTTTCATTAAAAATGACGGTTTAATACATGGAGACTCAAAACAGGGCTTAGATGTCTTAGTTACAACAAATTCTAGAAGTTACAAATAGTTCAAGCCACTCTAATGGCAAAATATACATTTTAGGTTTCCGTTCCTGTACAATTTCTCGACCGTGGCGGCCGAGCAGCTGACGATGTACACCTCGCCCCCAGAGCTCTCTAACTCATGGTTGAATCAGCCTACCCTTGCCTTTACCTGCACCACGTAGCACCCGTGAGCCAAGGCCCAGCAAGAAAGCATAATAACATAGCAAGATCGGCAACACTTATCAAATATTTCACAATGCTCAACTAAGAATTCGATATTTCATAACAATTATCCAATCAATAATAACGATTTGTCATCCAAACAGTCAACCAACTATATTCATAACACAATATTCACATTCATAACCAACAGATTGTCATAACCATCAAATAACATTCAGGGTTGGCGCCCTTAGTCGCACCCTCTATTTAACACACTGTCTTCGACTCATTAGGGCCGCCCCCAGTGTAATACTCACTGACTCCGGCCAGCTTAACCGAGCTCAGTGATAAATAAGCTGCCTCAGCTACCAATGGCCGAGCCGCGCCCCAGTGCGCAAATATTGATTCCGACACCCTTAGGCCGGTAATCGCATGTCCCATGGCATAATAACACCATCTCACAACATGGTATACAAATGTAGGGAGCTCTTAGTCCCATCGTGTCCACATGGTTAATCACATTCACATAACAATGCATACAAACATAGGGAACACTTAGTCCCAACCTAACCACATACTCAGGTGCAGCTTTCTTACCTGTATCCTGAGCTTCCGATGACCCAACGCCGCGAGCACGGTCCTCTATCCCGAGCCTCACCAAAGACCTAGTCACAACACAAACAAAACATCCTTTATCACTAACCAATCCAAATCTACTTCCCGGAACCAATCCCACACTCTCTGAATACCCCAAATCCCTAAAACAATGCACCAAAGACATCCCCCGAATCCCCGGAGCAAAGGCTCAAAATTGCAAAATATCACATTCTGAAAATGACCTAGCGCCGCGGCGCTGCCCTATAGGGCCGCGGCGCCCAGCAAGTCAGAGAGCTCGCCCCTTCCCTGAAACAGCCTTGCGCCGCGGCGCGCTAGAACAGCGCCGCGACGCTCCTTCGCGAGCCTAGAATTCTGGGTTTTTCCCCTGCGTTTTCCCGAACCCAAAACACTCCAAATCACCCCAAACTTATACCTAAGCCTCAAAATCAATTCAGAACCCCAAATGAACCCCTTTAACAACCTATAAACATCACAAACAACCCCAATCACACAAACACACCCCAAAATCCTATCTTGAGTTTCAAATTCCTAAAACTTTAACCATGGCTTCCAAAACTACAAATCATGCTTCAAAAGTCTTAAGCCACACCAATTACGAAATTAAACATGCTAAAGATTCTTACCTCAATCAAACTCAGCTTGAACTCCTCCCAATTCCAGCTCCCAACCTCTTTGCTCTTGATTACCCTAATTGAATTTCAAAGTAAAACCAGCCATATTCCCCTTAAGTTTTCTCACTTAATCTCTGAAAATTCAGACTCAAATTCAACTTAAACAGAGCGCAATTCTTACCTTTGAGAAATCCTAGCTTAAACCTGGTTTTGATTGCCTCAAATTCCCTTTGAGTCTCCTCCTAGGTCCCAAGTTCAGCCCCTTCTTCATTTCCCTTCTCTTTCTAGCCCTTTCTTTCAAATTCAGCATAAACCAAAATATAACAAAGTATAATACGTATTCCCTTTTCCTACAGCTGAAGTAATCCTAATCCTTGCCTAATGACCATTTTACCCTTCCATCTAACTCCCATTCCATCTAAACCTCAAGGCCCTTCTTGTCATTCCTACTTCCTTACAATTCTACCACTTCTTTAACCAATCTTGTTACTCTCTATGGTTACTAGCAGTTACACAAGTTACCAAATTACCAGTTACCATTATCTCACAAGAGCTAACTTACAAAATCCCCAAAATACCCCGAGACTCCTCCCGAGCCGGGTATAAAATCCCCGTTGTGACTTTTGAGTTATCTAGCTCTCTAGGACCGTCTCGGCGCGTGCATCGCATTGATATCACCACACCCACGTGGTACAAATCACATCACATAATTATCACACTTATGCCCTCAACGGGCTAGAATTATCACATATCATAATACACATAGTCATGCATCTCAAATACTCAAATAGTCATATAACATGCTTAAAATCACAATCATGCGTCTTAATCATTAAATTCACGCATACTTCCCATTATGCCCTCCAGGCACGCTAATCAAGGCCCTTAAGCCTTATTAGCAAATTTGGGTCGTTACAGTGAAAAATGGTTCCTGTTCTCATGCAGTGCAAATTGGTTCCTATTCTCACAGAGTGAAAAATGGTTCCTATTCTCATATAGTGATTGGTTCCTGTTCTCACAGAGTACAAAATAGACTACCAAGCGCTAACAGAAGGGATTTGGTCACGTAGCTGCATTCCTCAACCTCAGTTCGCACAAGACAAGTTATTTCACCTCTGTTCGCACAAGGCAAATGATCAAGTTTGTTCAACACACAACATCCAACCGAGTTGTCATTTATCAAAATATAATTGTATTTCTGTTGCAATGTATTATTTGCAGGCCAAGACCTGATAACCTAAGCCCATGATCTAATTGTAACCCTAAACTCATCACTATAAATAAGAGGAGATGGGATAGAAATAGGGGAGAGGCAATTGATAATGTTGAATGATCATTCTTGTATACACAGTCCTTATGTAATGTAAATCAAAGGAGGACTATAGAACAACCGGCGACGCAAGTTTGCCGGAAACTATGGTTCTTCAAGCTTAAGTATTAATAAAAGTGACTAAGTGGATGTAGGTCATCTTTTTGGGGCCGAACCACTATAAAATATGGTGTCATTTATTTGATTATATCTCTATTCTTGAATCCATGCTCTTATGTTCTCAAGTTGACGAAAAACTGCGTCAACAGTTTGATGCTTTCATTGAGAGAACAGATTCAAGATAAAGAGGTTCAATCTAACGACGTCTACAAATAAATACTTTGATGAAATCATCTCAAGAAGACTCCATACGTCGTCAAGGGCCAGATCAGTCACCTGTTTATTTTTATCCAGGCCATATGCGGAGCGATTACAAGTTGTAATAAAACACCATATTTGTCTAGGCAAATCACAGATCTATGTAGAGTCCAAGAACTTTACTTAGCTAAGTTAGATAGTAGTATAATAGTAAAAATAGTATTATCTTTATGACTGTGGATTTTTGGTTCAGACCGGGATTTATTTGGACACTCATAGTAGTACTTGTAGATTTTCTAAGTTTAACCTATAGTTTAAGAATATTAATTTTAACCTAAGGTTTGATTAATATGACTGATATTGAGGATAATATTTAGTATACTATAAGGTTTAAATAAGAACCAATAGGATTATAGCACATGTTATGTATGGGTTATTAATGATTAAGTATTTTGAGGATTAAATTTATTAAGGGTAAAGTTTGAATGCTCTAAGGTCAGTCAGCAGCTTTGAAAACGTTTGAGGGCTTAGTCAAGGTTTTTTACTCAATTCAAATTAAGCTAAAAATGTGTAATTTCGTGTTTAAATAATCAGCGTATGCCGATATATCGCAGCTGTAGGGGCGATATATCGCAGCACGAAGATACGAAAAACCCGAAACGATGCACGATTGCCTCGGGCATACTGGCCCAGGCGATATATCGCCTACAGGGGGCGATATATCGCCCCTCTCAGCACATTTTGAAAGTTTTCAAAATCATTTCCCATTCAAACCTTCAACCTCTTGATAAGTCCAGCATCTTTTTGAACGAGTCTTCAGCCTCTGCTAAACAATAATTCAAATTATTTTCACTTTAAAAGCCATTATTTTTATTCAAGTTAAATGAAGATCTCTTCATTCCTAAACTCTATAAATAGGACCTAGTACCCAGCCATTATTCATCTATTACTCTAAGTTCAGAAGCTGCAAGTTGCTAGGTGAGTGTGAGAGTGTAAAGGGTTGGGAATCATAAGCTTGATCATTATAAGCTTATCAAACACTTGGGGAAGTAAGGTTTTATAGCATTTCGATTCAAGGTTTAGATTGGTCTTACAAGTCTTCAAGGTATTTCCACACTCTAGTTCATTGGTATTATTTTATTTAAGTTCTCATAGTCTTCTACCCAGCCTTCTAACCTTATTCTTATTTTGGTTAGGAAATCTAAGTTCTTGAGCACAAGGTTTTGGTAAGTATATTTTAATAGTATAGTTCCTTCATCTCTTTCATCTCTTTTTCTTCAATAGACTCACCCTGTTACAAATGGTTTTTAGGAGTGTTCCAAAGTCCCAACTCTGTCCTCATATCCCGGTATTTTGGTAAGGAAAATAGGATAGAATCTATATGCTTTTATATGTTATCTTATGATTTTATGTTATGAATAGGTTATAATATGTATGATTGTAGACTTGGGCATATGACCCATATGACTAACAAGCCCCATATAGATTATGGGCATATGACTTGCTTAGCTAGCAAGACCCCACTAATCTAATGGGCATATGACTTGTTTAGTCTATGGGACCCCAAGTAATAATGGTCATTATAGTATGTATGTGATATAAGTGTTAGGTTATGTTATGTTATGTTATGTTATGCTTTTATGTATTTTTTTTTATGAAATTTATGTATATGGACTATGTGTTAAAATTTTCCTTGCTGGGCATTAGGCTCACTCCTTTTTGTTTATATGTGCAGGAAAATAGTCTTAGTGGCGCGGAAAGGTTCTTGGAAGCTTGGAGAATGTGTATTGAGGCGGAATGGATTCAAGAGCCGAGCGTTTCGATTCGAGGATGTAGTTTTGTTTCTTATGGTTTTTACATGTATTTTCCGCATTTTATTATGTAAATCTCTTTTTAATTATGTCATGTTTTGATTTTAAAACAATGGGATCCCATATCCTACTTGATATTTTATGTAAGGTACATCTTTATTTTTTTTTTTACAAGTTTCTTAATAAAGTTATGGTCTTTTCACTTGTAAGTTTTATTAAGGATTAGTATTTATGTATAGTTTTCGTTAATGGTCCAAAAGTCTAGAGTAGTTGGGTCATTACAGTTGGTATCAGAGCAACGGTTCCTTCGCATGAAGTTCTCCTCGATACACACACTCAAAAGCTCCGAATCTGACCGCCAAGTAAGTATTTAAGTTATAGTTATTTTGCTTATGTGTATAGCTAACGATTTTTAGTATTTATGTTTTCAGTTAAGTATGAACGGAGCTTTAACCTATCAGGATATTCGAGCCTTTAAGGCTTTAAAAAGAATAAGGGAGCCAAGAAACACCGTAGGAGCACTAGAAAGAATCAAGGACATTAACTCGTAAGCTTCATAACACCCGAGGTCAAATTCGCGCACTCAAGGCAAATAGGGTCTATCAGCTCGCTTATAAGCCTTTAAAACCGTTAGGAGTGAACAGAGCTTCGAAATCATTAGTGAAAATTCCAAGGTCGGGGAAATTCGACCTATAGACGGAATTTATCTTCGAAGCTGACTTATATGTACCCCTCGAGCCAACTCATATAAGTCGTTCGAGCTAATCACCCCTCTGTGCAAGCTATGTAAATGGTATCCGGTACTCACACCCAAGCATTATATCACTCCACAAAATTCATTCGAGCCATAAACAGAGTTTGTCTCCAAGCTAAGCCACAGTTTGCAACCAAGTTGGGGACAGAGTTCATCTCCGAGACAATAATCACCCGAGCTGAAACTACAACATAAATTTTTATGATCAACCGTACTTATTTTCGAGACAGTGATCAAACTATCAATTCTGTGGTTTATTCAAGATGACTTGGATTTTGAGGTCCTGCCGTTCATTAAAAGCTCATGTTGCGTGACCATAAGGGAGCTGAGCTCGAAGCATAAGGCTCGAGACCATTTCAAGGTCACTACAAAACCCTGCTCGTACACATAAGGGACAGCTTGACATAATCCTTTAATGAAACCTGTTCACCCTTCCATTCTTACAAGGGGCGAACAAGAATAAGGAGCACATCTCGAAAGATTATGCTCGAACCATTTCAAGGTCACCTTTGGATGGTTAGACCAAAAATTTACGCACACAAAGATTATGCTCGAATCAGTTCGAAGTCAAAAAGAGTTGGAGACATCTCAAAGTTTTGCCTGTTCGTTTGATCCTTGAATGAAACTTGTTCGCCCATGCATCTACACATGGGGCGAACAGGATATATCGAAGAAATTCCAAGGAAAAGCATGTGATATTTGCTAATGAGTTTTCGAGCTTAGAGATACACATTATCAAGATAACTTCTGAGCTAACTTGAATAAGTTAAATTCGAATAACTTGTACATGATGCTAACACGTGGAACAAACAGGACGAGCCTGTTAGCATGAGCTTGACTATGTAATGAATCTAGATTAACCAACTAAAATAAATCGATATAAGGATAAATTTGGAATTCTCGATTAACCAACGATATTCATAAATCGATACAGTTGGAATTTTTTGCAAAATAGTTTCAACCTCGTAACCTTGAGCATACTCGAGGATGGGGAAAAGTTACTATCACTAAGCAAGAAATAACTAGATTAATGAGACTACATGAACATAACACTAACTGTTTGCACCCATGTAGGTTGGAGCAAGGAGCAAGAATTTTAGGGCTCAACTCGGAGTCATGACCACACCAACCCAAAGATGAGCCTGTTCGCCCAACACTGAAAACAAGCCTTAAGGGGTATTCTGGTCTCCTACCTCGTGTAACCAAACCTGCTAAGGGTATGAACAAAGATTCTTCTCAGAGGAATCACTGTTAAAGATTGCTTTATAAAGTGATCGCGATTAAGAAAGAAGATAACCTCGAATTCGGATTAATCATGAAAAAGGACAAGACAGCTTTGAATTCTGATCGTTATCAAAAAGGAAGATAACCTCAAATTCAGATTAATCATGAAAGAGGATAACATTGAATTCTGATCGTTTTCAGAAAAGAACATAACCTCGAAAGAGGATAACTTCAAATTTCGCACTACAAAACCAGCCCGAACCCGAGGAGAAAGTAATCCAAGATTTGTAACTTGGTACTTAGGGGCATATAGATGTTGGATATAACCACACCACATGCTCAGAAAAAATATATACATCTTTTAAATAAAAAAGTTGTCTTGAACTTTTGGAAAAAGGTTAAAGTATAGAGATGACCGAGCATAAAAGGAAAAATATTACAAATTTTTTGTGCAACAAAATTTTGAGTAATATTCTAACCTATCATGCTTCTATGAATAAAGGAGTATGAGTTTCGAGCAGTTATAAGCTCATCGTACTTATATGTTTAAATAAGTATACACAATGATTGTGATGATAAACAAACAAGTAAACCTACTTGAAAGTTTAAAAAACGCAATCAAGCATTGAAAAATTCAAGTTAGTATAAAAGTGAAATTTGGAAATAAAAACTTAGCTGGAACTTTAGCTCGGATTGTCAAAGATGATTCCAAATAGAACTTAATAAACCAACATGAAAAATCAAAGTTATAAAATCTTGGTCCAAACTAGGAATAAGCCCTGAATACTAACAAGTAGCTATTAAGCAAACATTTAAAACCTAGTTAAGCCAGGTTGGAACCGAGTGATGCGCAAACTTGGAAGCATTTTCAGAAAAGAAGATAACCTTGAACTTTGATCAAGGATAACTTTAAATTCTGCTAGTTTGAAAGATAACCTCAGAACCTAATCGTTGTTAGGAAAGAGGACAACTTTTAAACCGCGTTCGATCACTATTAAAGGACAACCTCCAATTCTGGTCGCCTACCAGTTTGAGGAATAACCTTCAGTGACCTGTTCACATAGCATAGCGTGTTCAACTATGTTTATATATGTGAAACAAATAGAATGATTCTGTTAGCCTATGGTGACAAAAAGTGAATTTTGCTATCAAGTGACCTAGGACCGAGACTCCTTGATCACTTGGGGGGCATATGGGGTGCAAGAACACACAAGATAAGAAACTTTGTGCAAATTTTCCAAAAAAAAAGTGTTATGTTCGTTCTACCCACAAAGAAGAAATTGCGTCTACTCGCTTGCGCCTAAGGATGAGACAAACATAAGCCATGAAAAAAGAAAGCAGATATAAAAATACACAAGTTGTTCGTACCATTCACAAAAGGCGAACTAGTCTGTTCATAACAAGCACTTAAGGCGATTAATCTGTTTGCACTAAGAACAAAGGGCAAAATGGTTTGTACGTTGAGATGCAAGTACAGACTACAAAAGAAAACACTGGCCAAGAGTATGCAAGTAAAAAATACTCAAACATAAGGCGCGCTAGAAACCAAGATATCTGGACTCTGGCTCAAGGGTGTGGTCTCCCAAGGCAGCTAAAGGGTCAGTCGAAGCGCAGGTAGTGAGATATTCAGGCCTTGAAGCATCACCATTCCCCGACTGTGCTAAGGAGGTACGAACAAAGGAGTTTTCTTCATCAACAAGTCTCTGTTCGCAAGTCTCTAGTAGGGACTTCTCTCTGCCATTCAGAAATGTTAAATCAATAATGCGGTTGTGTTTCCAGACCTAAAAAACACATGTTATTTAGGATCTCTCCTTCTTCTTCAAGGGCTTGAAGACGATTAGCTTTTGCATCAGCTTTAAGTTGCTTAACCTCAACAACATGAGACTTCTGAAGACAGTCAATATCGGTCTTTAGTTGATTGATCTCGGTACAAGAAGAACTTTTGAGTTGCTCGAGCTCAGTCTTACAACTATTCCTCTCACCACGAACAGTGTCTATCTCAGACATGAGGGCACGACATGTATCTTCCTTATCCTTCTTCAACCGCTCGATAGATTCAGATAAGTTGGTCAAGGTGATCATTGTCTGCGAAGGATAAAAATAGATCAATACAAAAATTCAAGTGGAAAGATAACAAGTATGATAATAAGAGAAGAACCATACCTGAGCAATGTTGGCAATAGAATGGCGAACGATCTCATTGGGGACGCAAACTCTGGAGAAAGACCATTTTGTCCGTATCTGGTCACTCTGGATGACCTCTTCAAATCTAGGTACCACCATTTGAACACGAGAAGGTAATATAGGAGATAAGGACCGGGTCATGGGTACCACACTAGCAGTCATCGCAGGGGCTGGTGGTATAACCCCAGCTGGAAGCCAACTCTGGCCTGAATGAACAGAAGAAGACTCTACGAAGGTCCCCTTATTCTTATTCGCTAGCTGTTACTTCCTCTTGTTGGCCCTTATACCTACAACCTCAGGGCCACCGAACAAAGCTCGAGCACTCATGTCTCCTGCCAAGAGAAAAATGGCCAAATAAGATGCAAAGAATATATATGTCATAATGCAGTCAAGAAAAAATAATATACCAAAAGGACAGTTAGTACAAGTTTCCTCTGGAAAGTATTCATTTAACCAATGAGGGAGGACTAGATCCTCATTTCTAGGGGATAGACCAAGGCCTCCCACATCACTAAAAGTTTCAGAAAGGAGAGGCACTTGCGATAAGCCAAAATTTGAACAGTTAGGCAACCTAGAAGAAAGACTGCTTGGGGAAGAGCAAGCTGATGAAACTTCAAAGTGAACTGACTCAAGATCATTGCGAACAACAAAAACCTCTTCTGATCACCTCTCGCGTATAAACTCTCGAACTTCAGAAAAGAGAATGTAGTCAAACTCTAGAGGCGGTGATAGATGATCTAATGACTGGTGTGGTTCGAGTAGAACGACCAATCGTAAATTGTCATCATTGATAAGGAAGGATGCATTCCTATACTTGCCATCCAATGGACGTAACTGAGAAAGACACTCTCGCATCTCATAGGTTGGAGTCGGTCGCCTATAACGATCTAAAACAACAAGTTAGGCGAGCAGAATAAGCTTAACGTGAAGGAAGCGAACAGAAAACCATTGAAAGGGAAACGATCACATACTTACCAATATCATGAAATTACCTATGCTCGAACTGGAGGGCATTGGTAAAAAAGTATTGACTAAAGTAGCGACCAGGGTTGGAAACGCCACTCCTAAGGACTTCCCCACCAGAATAGCTACACAAGTGGTAGAATCCTTCATAACTCGATACACGGTTGGACTTGAGATTGAACAAGAAGTGAACCTCCAAAGCATTAGGGGGAGGCCAATCTAACACTCTATACAGAATACGCAGCAGTACCAATAGTCTGTAGCTATTCAGCGTTAGTTGGAATGGGGCTATTCCAAAATAGTCACATATTTCCACAAAGTATGAATGAAGTGGAAGGAAGGCCCCTGCTGGGCAATGCATGGGACTCTAAGCGGTATACCCATCTGGTGGGGAGCTTGCTTGCTCATCATTAATAGGGACTCTAAGACCGAGTTCACCAATAAGTCCATACTTATCTATTAAATGGGATAAGTCACTTGTAGAAAAAACGGATCTCGGTGTCACAAAACCATCCGAGCTAAAGATTTCTCCAAGCTCTTTTTCGGTATAGTTGACTTTTTTCCTCTTCCTTAATCCTCTTGATTTCTTGGGAGGCATGGACTTGGTCCTAGATTAGAAGCAAATAGGGACGAACAAATCCCTATACACTTCGAAGAACGAGGCCTAACCGGATTGTAAAAGAAAACGGACTCCTCAAAGACCAAGCAAAACCCAGTACTTGAAAGGGAAAGAAAAGAGTAAGATTTCGTTCGCACATACACAATATGAGGCTTGTTCTCCCATAAGTGTACGCCTAGGGCGAACATAACAAAGAATGTACTAAAACACATGAATAAGCTAACTTGCAAAAGAATCTATACTTGGGGAGAACAAGGAAACTCGCTCATAAAAGGAGTTCAAGCAACCTGTTCGTTTAATGGGTTAGTTCAAGCAACCTGTTCGTTTAATGGATTAGTTCAAGCAACATGTTCATTTATGGGTTGATTTAAGCGTTCTATTTACAAGACACTAGCAAATTCTACTTAAGGAAAAGGCGTGTGATGTCTGTTCAATAACTAAGTAGTGATTGTTGAGTGCGTGCTTGCACTCATTGGCAAGAGGAGTACCTTCTCGTTTTAATTCATGAAAGGTGGATTGGACCGAGACTTAGGTGAAGTTGTTCGCATGTTCAATGAGGCAACCTATTCACCTACAGCTTTGGAGGAAAAGCTTATTTGTCCGCCTATACTATAAATGGTGTGAATAAAAGGTAAATACTATGAGTCATAGAGCTCTGTTCGTTTGCATCACTCTATTTGAATCGATCAATGATTGGGTGAACAAGCCACAAATTAGATGGGTTATGAGGACCTATTCACCTACGGCAATGTGGAGTTACTTAAGTTCTTGTTCGCGCCAGGCTTATATACGTATACCAGATGAGAACATAATCGAAGAAAAGGGGCTTGCTTATGAGGGGAACGAACAGAAACTAACTGTTCGATTGTGTGCCTAGAAACGAGTAAGAATTTGAAGTCTCTACTCTATTGGCATCAACTCATTCGAATAAATGGGAGATGGTTAATCATCTTTATTCTTACACATGGAAATGAAAAAGGCAAGAAGCAAACGAAATACACATAAGGTTAGTAGACAATCAACCTGTTCGCTCATAATCATTCTTGGGATGATGAGCGTGGATAAGGATATGTTCTTCTACTAATGCGCATAAGGTTCTGTTCGTGTGTTTAAGTACATATTAAAGGAAAAAATATGTTCGCTTAGGCAATACTTATGTTCGTGTACATCATAAATTAATAGGCTATACTTCTATTCGTTTAGAGGCCAATATCAAAAGGTATATTCACATATATAGAAACAATAACCCAGAGTATATATAAAGGGATTTTTTCTGATTTCTTCGCTCATGTGCAAGGGGTTAATAGCATATTCAGAAATAAGGATAATGGTTGTTCGTTTGCTTTGCATATAAAAAGAAATCCATATTCGTTCTTTTTTATATAGTAAGCTAAGAGCACAAGCATGTGCATCTCCGGGAAGTAAACAAAAATGAACATAAGCGAGAAGCCAAGTAAACTCAACAAGGACAACTCAGATAATTGAAGGCTCAAAGGGAAGAGAGTCAACTCTGAAAATTGTGTTCGCCCATACCTCCTTTTCAAGAGAAAGTACGCTTGTCCCTATTTGATACAAGCTATATACATTGTGCGAAGAGAATTAACTAATGGACTGCTCATATATGTCAATGCAAGGAAACCAAGACCCATTTCTACTCAAGATTGTTTCAGCAAGAGTTCAAGTTGACAAATAAATATATTTGGTATACCTGGTTTGTTAGAAGAACAGGATAAGCCCGAAAGTTGCGACCCCCAGCTGTGATTTTGTAAGCCAATCAAGTCAAGCAAAATTCGGAGAGATTACTACAAGTTTTATTCCAACAAGTTAAGATAATAAAATAAATAGAGGCATGAAGGAAGAGAAGGGGTTGGTAGCGTTCCTCCCTCTCCAACAACACTCCTTCCCCTCTGGCGACGTCGGCATTACTTCGGCTAGCTAAAGGAAGTGATTCAGCCGCGTTGTTGTCCTTTGGGCATGGCGTTGGCGGCAGCTGGGTCTTGCATGCTCGGTTCACTCTCTAAGAGAACAATAAGTCTTTGGGCTTAGGGTTTGCAAAGTTTGGGCCTAAAATTCTTGCAAAAATTTGGCCTATAACCCATTTGAGGAGTGCAACATAATACAAGCCCAACAAGCCTTTGGAACGATTAGAGAAGTGATCGTGAAAATGATATTTTATTTAAATGTCATGTAAGTGTATAACCAAAAGTGAATGGGGAACTTGTTCGGGTACTAAGTCAGAATTGCGCAAAGCACGAAACCTGACTTGGGGGGAAAATGTTATACCCATTTTTTTGGACATTTATGACATTTAAAAAAATAGAAATTATGAAGGGATTATGAATGGAACATTTTGCCTTCCTGTTGTCACACAGTGCAAAATGGTTCCTATTCTCATGCAGTCAAATTGGTTCCTGTTCTCACAGAGTGCAAAATGGTTCCTGTTCTCACAGATTGCAAAATGGTTCATATTCTCATGTAGTGCAAATTGGTTCTTGTTCTCACAGAGTACAAAGCAGACTACCAAGCGCTAACAGAAGGGATTTGGTCGTGTAGCGGCATTCCTCAACCTCTGTTCGCATAAGACAAGTTGTTTCACCTTTGTTCGCACAAGGCAAAGGATCCTATTCGTTCAACACACAACATCCATGCTAACAGAGTTAGCAAAGGAGTACAGAGTTGTCATTTATGAAAATATAACTGTATTTTTGTTGTAATGTATTAGTTGCAGGCCAAGACCCGATAACCTAAGCCCATGAGCTAATTGTAACCCTAAATTCCTCACTATAAATAAGAGGAGATGGGATAGAAATAGGGGAGAGGCAATTGATAATGTTGAATTATCATTTTTGTATACACAGTTCTTTTGTAATGTTTAGCAAAAGAGAACTATAGAACAACCGGCGACGCAAGTTCACTAGAAACTATGGTTCTTCAAGCTTAAATATTAATAAAAGTGACTAAGTGGACGTAGGTCATCTTTTTGGGGCCGAACCACTGTAAAACATGGTGTCATTTATTTGATTATATCTCAATTCTTGAATTCTTTCTCTTATGTTCTCAAGTTGACGAAAAACAACGTCAACAATTTACATGATCATCGACTTGAGAAATGTATAGATGTCTAACATCCATAAATCTGTATGAGGTTATATTTGAAAATATTTTGACTAAATTTGGATTAAAGAGAACATTTTTTACCATTTGACAAAATACATGGTCCAAAAATATTTTTTTAAAACAAGGAGTCTATCGTGGAATTATGCTAAAACATAGGGACCCAAATGTTATAGCCCCAATAGGTATTAATGTTAGGGAATTTTTCAAAAATATGGCTTTTATACCATCAATGTGCAAAAATATGAGAGTTATACTTTTCTTAATTTGTATGAGAAATTTATTAAAGAAAAAGTTAAAGTATGGAAACACAATTAGTAGCTAACTAAATATATGGAAATGTTATATTTTTTTTATCATAGTTATATTTTCTTTGATTTTGAAGGTAATTTTATTTTTATTTTTTTTATTTTTTCCCATCATTTTTTATTATTATTTATTTTTTTTTTCTTTACTTGCTTTTTCTTCCATTTTTTTCTTTTTCTTTTTTTTTTCTACCAACTTTTTTCTTTCTATTTTTTCATTCTTCTTCTTCTTTTTTCCATTTTTATTTATTTATCTATTTTTTTCTTTCATTTGTATTGTTTTGTTTTTTTTTCATATTTTTTCAATTTTTTTTTTCATTTTTGTATTTATTATTTTCTCCTTCTATTTTTTTTTTCTTTTTTCACACATATGAGCTTTTTTTTCATTTTTTTTCTTCTTCCATTTTTTTCTACCAATTTTTTCATTCATATTTTTTTCTTTTCATTTTTCCATTATTTTTCTTCTTCTTCTTTTCATTCTTATTTATTCATCTATTTTTTTCATTCATCATTTCTTTTGTTTTTTTTTCATATTTTTTTTTCATTTTTGTACTTATTCTTTTCTCATTCCATTTCTTTTTTTTTTTCAATTTTTTCATACATATATTTTAACATTATATAATTATTCTACTATTTTTTTATTTATTATCTTTTATTATTGTAATTTTTTTATAGTGTTTTCCACTATATGTAAAAAAAAATTCAAATCAATTACTGTAACACTTATAGGAATACCAAAATTTGGAAAGAAAACTAATAAAAATATGACAACGTGAATGGGTAACTGGTTACCTTCACATTCTTTGTGTGTATATTTTTTAGGGTAACTGGTTACTTTCACATTCTGGTGTGTGTATGTTTATGGTTTCTTTATGGTAACTAGTTACTTATGTTACTGAAATCGTAGTTACTTCTTCTTCCTTTTTTAATGAAGTGTTCTTCCATTTTTTCCTTCAAATTTGATGTTTCTTTTCATATTTAATATGAGTAACTCGTCACCCCTCTTAGGTAACTGGTTACCTCTCTTATGGCAGAAAATTACTCATCTCAGGATAACTGGTTACCCCTCCTGGTGCATGTTATTTAACTTAGCTCTATGTTTTTTTTAAGATCAATCAAGTAATTGGTTACCCTACCCAGGATTTGAAAAAAAAAACGTACAATCTTAAAAAAAATGTTTATAATAAATAAATAATAATTTTTAAAAAAATTCATATTACAAAAAAAAAAATTGTAAAATAACCAAAGAAAAAATTAATATAAAATTAGTAATATAACAACAATATAAAAAACAAATAACCTAAAAAAAAAATAATCAAATTACAAGCATACCCTTCCAAATTTGATTAAGAGTAAAACTATGGCATAAACCAACTTTTATACAAAAATATGGGAAAATAAACCCATCAAAGTGAAAATTCTTAAAAAAAGCCATAGATTAACTTTTTTTGAAAAAAAAACCATATTTTTGCACACTCTATTAAAAATCCCATATAAAGTGTAATTTCCTCTTAATGTTATATAAGTTTTACTTTGTTTTCGGTTTACTATTTTTTGGAAAAAGAAGTATTTTTCTAAATATATATTTAAATTTACGTTTGTAAGTTTTTCAATTTTTATGAATAGTTTATCTAAAAAAGAATATTATTATTGCAACCACTACAAATAAATGTACTCTTTAGTAACAACATTTTAGTCACAACATATATTTTGTGTGGCTAAATATCACTTTTAGTGACAACAAAAAATTTCTTATGACTAAAAAGTCATACTTAATCATAAGTTGTCATTAATGTAGTTTTAGTCACAATATATTATTTTTAATGATAAAATTAGTTATGACTAAAAATATATTTAGTAGCAACAAATTGTGATTTTTGTGATAATACTTTTAGCCACAAACTTTTTAGTGATGACATAGGTAAGACAATTTTTCTTTAATCACAAACATTTTACTTGTAGTCACAAATTTTATTGTGACTAAAACTAAGATTTTTTGTAGTGTTAATATTATTTATTTTAATTGTGATATTAACTTTAAATATAATTTTGTGCATTATTACACATATAAATTATCTATTTTGTTACTATTCATTTTCTAATCCACGAAATTATCAAATATCTTTGTATTTTATTGTTGTTGTTATTAAATATTTAATTTTAAAAAATTAAAATTTAGTCTTATTACTATTTGAGTTTAGTGGTTTTCTAATGAAATAATATTACTGTTTAATATATATATTTATATTTAAATTTATGTAGTACATATTTTAATTTGGTATGTAATATGTTAAAAAATAAAATTATACTTTAACATTTAAATATTATTTATTTAATCTTATTATTTAAATTATGTTTTGAAAAAATATAACATTAATACAAATTTTCACTGGTATTTGTGCCTTAGTCACGAATAAAATACTAATGTATAAATTATGGTACCGAAACAAGATCTAAACAGTCTCTTGCACGCGTGCCTGTTTTTTTGTGTACGCGTGTAAAATTTGACAGTTTGAACTCTGTTTTCGGCTTTGTAAACTATTCAGAATTTCTTGAAAATTTGCATGATATTCTAAATACCTACAATGTACACCGTCATATAAATTTTTTTTGGATTATATCTATCCAGGTGCCGAAATAGAAAAATGATACACCAGTGTTGCAAAAAAAATGGATGCGTTATAATCGTTCCCTATATATATATAAATATAAATTTATATAGCTTTCCCATTTTCTTCAAGAGATGAGGATATATATAGGACAGAGAGAAAGAAAAAAAAGACAGCCACCTTCTAAATAAAAATAAATATAGAAGGAATACATAGAATGAGGGAGAAGGAAGAAGAGGAAAATTTCATCTATATACACTAGTTCTTCTTTATTCTTTTTCTCATTTTGTATTTTGTTTTCTATTTCATATTTTCTAAAGTTGTGGATATTATTATTTTGGGTATTTTTATATTATTAAATATGAACTATTTTTCTTAGTAGCTAGAGTAATTGATGAACCCTAATATGTGATTTTGGTACTTAGTTAGGGATGCTTAATGCAATTTGAGATTTATTCATTCACGTGATTTCAATGTTTTAAATGTTTGTTGTTGTTTTATCACCGTTAGTAGGCAATTGAGTATATTGACAATTTTGAAAAAGGTTTTAATTAATGGACATACAACTTGAATGATGCCAGATTAAGTTCTTTGAATTTAATACGTATTAGTATTGACATATATTATTGTCTTGCATAATCTTTGTAGAATTGGTAGTTGATAAATATTCTTAAAGTTAGATTGACATAGATATATGTTAGTTTAATTAGAGAATTCATTCATAGTGATTTCGATGAGAACCTAATACTTTAATTGGAATTCTTAATTAACAATACCCAGTTGTTGTAGCATTCTCGTAGCATTGATATTAGTATTTCCATATTATGGGGCATTAGTTGTTTTAGCTCATATTTATTATTTATTTGTTCTCTTGTTATTTTATTTATATTTACCTTCTTGCTTAGTTTATTATCATTTTTTTGTTCCAAGTTTCTTAGTCTTGATTTTTACAGGATTTATTGCTAACTCAATCCCTGTGGAGAAGATACTCATTTATTTATCATTATATTACTTGTTTGTGACTGTGTACACTTGCACATACTATATTTTTTGCAATAGGGACTTTGATTCTTTTAGTGAAAAGTGAAGCCATAAGCTCATGCATTGAAGCATGTATTTATAAAGAATAAGTACAAGGGTAACTAATCAAGAAGCTATTACAAAAGTTGTTACAAGACCATAACAACTATAACAACCAGCCACTAACAACTAACAAATCTAACAAACATCTCAACTAATCATAACTATCACTACTCTCAAGTATATCCTCAACATGCTCCCTCAAGCTACACAAAGGATACGCCAGTGATAGTGCCATCTGACTTTTCCTTTATTTTATACACCCATTTACACCCAATGGGACTTCTATTAGTAAGAAGATCAGCCAAAGAGCACTTGTGGTTTTGTTGTAAGGCTTAAAACTTATTGGTCATAGTTTCTTTCCAGTGTGGAGACTATAATGCATCATTGAAGCTCTTTAGTTTAATAAAAGCAATATAGACCTTCCACTTATGTATTCCTGCCTTTGATCTAGTCACCATGTTATGAGTATTAGTTCCTACAATAGTCACAATAGTATAAACAGTACGCAAAACAACTTGTAAAGGTGCTGGAAATTCTTGTTGGACAATTTTAGGAATAGATGTTTGAGTGGGAACATTAACTAGGAGAAAAAGACTCATGTGGAGAATTAGAGTGATATACACAAGTGGAGACTAACCTAGAGTTGGAATTGCGACAAAAGACATTGTCGATATTGGGGGATTTTGACTAGAGGAAGCTACTTATATCCAAGCAATCACCACTAGAATCCAACACAATTATGTGATTTTTGTGTTATTGTGTAGGGTGTCAACACTTACATCCAAGTTTTAAACATTTGTATCAAATTCTCCTACATTGTTATTAGATATTCCCCCTATATCGAGTTTTATCTCTTCTGCATTTGTCACAAAATTGTATTCAAGAGTTTGAATTTCTTCAAGATATTCTCCCTAAAATTCAGACGTAGAGTAATACATTGTATTTTCATGGAAGACAACATCTATAGTGATAAATATGTGCTAAGTATGTGGTGATAACATTGATATACTTTCTTTTTATGCAATGCATATTCAACAACAACACATTTCAAGACATGAGGCATTAACTTTCTTTGTTGATCTTCGGGGAGATGAACATAGGCAATACAACCAAAGACATGAGGAGGTAGAATGGGGATAATAGGTGCCACTACAACATTAGTAAGTGTTATAAGTGTCTACTTTTTTTTCATTTAGCAACACCATTTTGTTGTGGTTTATCTGGAAAACTAGTTTGATGAATAGATCTATGGGAGTCCAAAAATTCTTTGAGCTCAATACTACTATATTCTCCCCTCCTATCACTACAGAGTACCTGAATCTGGGCATTGTATTGTGTTTAGACAATATTATAATTTTTTTAAAATAATGTTGTAACTTCAGATTTGGATTTCATCAAATATAAGCAAGTCATATGAGTACAATCATCTATAAAAGTAACAAACCAATGTGATCCCCCTAATGTGGGAACTTTTGATGGTACCCAAAAATTAGAGTGAATGTTTAAAATAGCAAGATCTCAACTATATTTTCTTTGATGAACCAATGCTCTCTACTGCTAAAGATTGTTGTAATCTGCTTGAAGTTGTTGACTTCAAGTCCAAGTAATATAGGTTTGCTCTCTTAGCACCATAACCAATCAGTTACCAAGTTTGAATGTCCTTAAACACACAATGATTGAGAAAAAATTAACCATATTGGATAAGATAGTAGTGATTTGAGAGACAGTAAAAAAAATTATAATCTAAAGAGGGAACATTTAAAACGTAATCAATATGTAAAGTATTTGTAAAATAGAATGACCATTCCCTAATAACCTAATGAGTATTATCATTGGCCATGGAGACACAGGTTTTTGTGAATGAGTTTAGGCTTGAGACTCGACTAACATCAAATGTCATGTGATCATTAGCATCAAAATCAATTATCCATTAAGTATTCAAAACATATGTATAAGTGGTGAAGGCTTTACCTCTAGCGTTTGTAGTGGTTACCAATGTGGATGACGTAGGAGTGACATTGTCGTCCTTTGTTTAAGCTTCTTCTACAATACATGGTCATTTTAAATTTCTATGTCGTGTCAAGCCCCACCCATCTGGATGACGTAGGAGTGACATTGGGGATTTTAATATATTTTTTTCTTCATCTTTTATCCAAGAAGTCTTTCATGCTTTGGTACCATGACAAAATTGGTTTTTCATTCATATTATTTTACGCTAAAATGTAGTACAATTTATAAGACAAATCATTCCTAAAACAAATTTCCTAATTGATTACAAATCAATTCTAGTTGATCCTAAAAGATTTACAAAAATCCCCAATTAATTTACTAAATATTTCATTAACTTGTACTTTTTGTGAGCTACATTGTATCCTAGAAATGTACAAGGTGTTGATCTATATTGTAGCGTAAAGTTGTTATAGGGTCGTAAATTTGGAAAACACAAGCACCCACAGACCTTGAGCATTGAATAATCAGGTTTTACATTGTTCAAAACCTCAATAGGAGACATATTGTTTAGGACAAATGTAGACATTCTATTTATTAAAAAGACGACAATTTTGTAAGTTTCATCCCAACATTTTAGAAGAAGTGAAGAATGAGCAAGCAAAGTAAGACCATTCTCTACAATATGCCTATGTTTACTTACAACTACCCCGCTATGCTCATGAATAAGTGGATATGGCATTCTATGAATAGTGCCATTAGATTCTATGAAGCTAGTGAAAGCTTGATACTCACCCCGCCCCGAAGTCTCACTATATTGTTTTGATTTTAACTCCAAGTTGTAATTACACTTGAGCTTTGAATTTTATGAACACTACAACAAAAATGCATTTTAGCGTCACTTTTTTGCATTAGTTTTGCATTGTTGCAATTGAGCAAATCAGCTTAGTAGCGTTGGTTTTAAACTGATGCTAATTTTTGTTAATTGTGTCGGTACACTAACTGATGTTGTTAGTAAAGACCATTAGAATCGATTCTGTTGGGGATTAGGCTATAGATAACCTTTCGTTTTTTATACAACTCAAGACAAAAGATACAAGTAAAACAATCTTTGAGAGTAGTTAAACACAAATTACATAAACACAATAAGGTAAGAGTTTAGAGAGGACCTTCCTTGAAGAACAAACCCTAGGGACATAAAATCACAAGCTATGATTTTATGTGAAACCCAAAAGTTGCAAGGCTTGACACAAATGAAGATTTATTGTCCAAAAATCTCTATTCCTAGCCTTCTCTATGGAAATGCTTGAAGCTACAACAATGGAATGAGATTGGGATACACAAGCATTGATCCTTCATACAAGTCAAGCTTTCTTGATGAATATTCTTGGAGAAAACTAGTAATTTTGGAGTTAGAGAGTGAGATAGAGGTTTTTCTTTTAGAGAGAGAGGTGAGTGATCAATTCACCAATTAACTCATATAAACCATTTAAATAGTAAATGATCCTCATTAGGCTCAACCAATGAGATTAGAGCATTTAAATTTAAGTTTTGGAGGTAATTTAGGTAACTAAACGGACTTTCCGTAACAGCCCAGCCAACGCATCGCCTAGTCCGTCTTAGCCAAGGGTTTCATGCTTTTGGTGGCGTGTCACCTCCTAGGGGGCTACGCATCGCCCCCGCCTCTATTTTGGAACTCCAAGACTTGTCTCAAAACACCTCCAAATGCTCCCAAACTTCTTGGGTACTCTTATATACTCCAAATCACATTTTGGACCCAAAAAGTTTATTTATAAATGCCTATACTGAAAGTCAACTTTCACATGTTGACTTTTGTGAAATCATTATTGTTTTAGCACCTCTTCGTGCCTAAAAAATTTCACCATGTATTTAACCAATGTCAACATTCCCCCACTTGGTTAAATACGTTGGCACTGCTCTAGCCAATGATATTAGTGCATAAAGTAAAGTATGTTTTGGGTTTGAACTTTACCTTAGTGAAATCACTACAAAGCTTAAATCGAAATGTTAAGGTATTCTTAAAAGATTGAACTCAACACTCCTAGTGATAAAAGCCGGCAATGTCTCACACACCTCTATCTGATTACATATGTATTTCCCACTGTTCACACTTAGCACTATTAATGGCCTTGTGCTTAATCCATTCATGAACCATCCAGAGAGAAAGCTCCTACTCTCTTGACAAGCGGCCCACCTCTAGGTTCACATAGGTGAAATTCTTACAACATCTTTGCTACCTTTATAGATGCTTGTTGCTCTTCAACTAAATTTCATTAAAATCCCTAGGCTTAACCCTCACTTTGGTATCAACCAACATTAACTCACCCTTGATGAGACTTTTAAGTTGTTAATGTTGAATCTATTCCCTTATCGAATGACTTGTTCTTACCCATTGAGCTCTACACTTGATGTAAACAAGTTTTGAGTTGGGTTGTCGTCATTGGGGAATGCATATATCAAAGAGTTTTAGTCACATTCCTTTATTTGTGGAACTAACCAAATCTCTCCCAAGAGGTTTGGTAAACGGATCTGATAGGTTCTCACATGATTTCGCATATGAAATTGATATGATACTCTTATCAATCAATTCCCTCACATAGTCATATCTTAGACTTATATGTCTAGACTTCCCATTATAAATCTTGTTGTAAGCTCTAATCAAAGTATCTTGATTATCATAATGTATCAAAATCATTGATGCATCAATCGTAGTTTTCAATATCTCCAACATGAGATCTCTTAGCCAGTCGACGTCTTTTTTGGTTTCCGCTAGAGCTACAAACTTGGACTCCATTGTTGAGTGAATTATACATGTTTGTTTCTTAGATCCCCAAGAAACTGCACCCCCACCAAGGGTGAACACCCAACTAGTTTTGGAGAGATTATCTCCAACACCGGATATCTAACTTGCGTCAGAATATCCCTCAAGTACATTAGGAAACTTAGAATATTTGAGGCATAACTCTTTGGTCCTTTTAAGGTATCCAAATACTCTTTCAACGGCCCTCCAATGTAAGATACTTGGGTTGCTAGTAAACCTACTAAGTTTGCTAACCGCAAATGCAATGTCCGCTCTAGTACAATGAGCGGGATACATCAAACTCCCAATTGCACTTGCATACTCTAGTTGAGCCACCGCTCTCCCTTCATTCTTTTCAAGCTTTTGACTTGAATCGAAGGGTGTGTTTGCCTCTTTGATATTGAGATGACCAAATTTGTCAAGCATTTTCTCAACATAATGAGCTTGAAATAAGGCATATCCATCAACATTCCTTCTAACTTTAATACCTAATACGGTATCAACCTCTCCAAGGTCCTTCATCTTGAAGTTAAAAGATAGAGACCTCTTCGTTTCTATTATGCCTTTTATGTCACTACTCAATATCAACATATCATAGACATCCAAACACACTAAGATGACATAGTCATCACAAGTCTTAGAATATAAGCACTTGTTTGCACTGTTGTGTCTAAACCCATCCGAAACAATTGTCTCATCAAACTTCCCATGCCATTATTTTGGTGCTTGCTTTAAACCATATAAGGATTTAACAAGCTTACACACATTATGCTCATTTCCCCTTAGGACACATAATCCTAACTAGATTCAGCGCACGGTTATAACCGCATTCAAAGGTCGGGGCCAATGCCCTACTCTAAGTTCATGTGTCAGTTCTCTTACCCAAATTCCAGTAATGGAGACAAAACGACCGAATGGTGATTTCGTTCAAGCGTCTTTAGCCAATCCTAAACAAAACCATTCGAAATTGATTAATACCAAGATTAGTTCACAATTATGGCTCTAAAACAATCACATACAAACTTGGCTTAGGTACTAGGACTGTAGATATTTTCATAAGATTTTGAACCATATAAGAAACCTCTAAATCTGACATCGGAGTCAAAAGTTATGGTCTATTTACGAAACTAGAAAAATCATGACCTAAAACAGGGTCGGCGCCGTGGCACCTAAAGAAAATTGCATTTGCGTCACAGCGCCCACTCCTGGGAGAGAGCATTATAATAAATGCATTTGCGCCGCAGTGCCTGCTGGTGGCAGTGAGCATTACAAAAAATGCATTTGCACTGCGGCGCCCACCCATTTGAGTCGTGGCGCCATTGGTGGCAAAGAGCATTATGAGCCCAGATTTTCAACTTTTCCCCAAATTCCATTTCTGCGATTTCAAGACCTAAAATTCGACTCCTACTCGACCCCAGCCAAATTTTTTACCTTAAATCACTAACATAACCCATATACCATAACCAAGGACCAAAAAATATACCAAAAACACATCAAAACCAAAAATTGCAACTTAGAGTTCTAAACTCTATCTTTGCCCCAAAAATCCGAAAATCAACCATAAAATCCCATTCAAATTATGGAATTAGTTCAGAAATCAAGTTGCAATTCATTTTAAAGATACACTCCAGAGCCCATCTAACCAAGAATCAACCCCAAAACTCCCTTTAAATTCAAAAACCATCAAAGCTTCAAATTAACAAGAACACTTGAAGCATAAATGAAGAACATAAAAGAGAACTCACCTCTGAGATGGAATTCAAATTTCCTATGCCCAAAATCAGTTCCTAGCAGTTGCAAATCTCCACTTTGAAAGCTTAAATCTGACAAAATTCCTCAAAAAATCATGAATTCGACCTCATGGAGTGAAACTTAGTGTAAGAACAATGAAAAGACTAGAAGTGAGGGAGAGAGAGATGTCTTCAACGTGAGGGGATAGTTGAGTTTCAAGACTTAGCATATTTTTGTGTAATATTTAGTCAAATGACCATTATACCCTTCCCCATCAATACCCTCCTTAAGTAACCACAATGACAAAATGGTCATTTAGCTTAAATTCTCACTAAACCTCAAATTTCACCACTACTCTCCAATTCAACCCACTAATCCATCAAACATAATCAATCCACACATTAATTCCATTTTACCAATACACCCAAAATACTTAAAATTCCCAAAATACCCCTTGTCTCAACCTGAGCCGGATACTTATTCCCATTGTGATTTTTCTGCTAAAACCACTCGAAAGGAAACACCCATGCCAAATATCGCATACATCCACATAATAATGTAGTCTCAAGCACATAGCACCTAAAAATTACAAATATACCCTCAACAGGTCAAAATTACGAAAATACCCATTTTTAACAAAAGTGAGTCTTTAAACACATTTAATACACATAATCAATTATATAGCAATAAAATTCACATAATTACCCCACGTGCCTTCCTGGCACGCTAATCAACTCTTAATTCTATTAGAAGTTTCAAGACGCTACAACTATCCCCTCCTAATAGAAATTTCATCCTCAAAATTTACCTGAACATCTTGGGATATTGATCGCGCATGTCTTGCTCTAACTCCCAATTCGTTTATTCTATCTTGTTGTTCCTCCATAACATCTTGACGAAGGGAATAGTCTTATTTCGCAAGACTTTGTCCTTTCAATCCAACATCTGTACCGGTCTCTCCTCATAAGAAAAGTCATGTTGCAACTCCAGGTTCTCATAACTCAACACATGTGTTGTATTTGATACATATATTTGAATAATCGATACATGAAACATGTTATGAACTCCTAATAAAGCTGGAAGCATAGCCAATCTATAAGCCACTTGCCCAATCCTCTCTAGGATCTCAAAAGGTCCTACAAACCTAGGTCTCAGCTTTCCTTTCTTCCCAAACCATTTCACTTCTTTTAGCGGTGAAACTCAGAGAAAAATGTAGTCCCCCACTTGGAACTCCACGTTCCTACACTTTGGATCCGCGTAGCTTTTCTGTCTACTCTGTGAAGTGAGCATTTGAGCTCTAATATACTCAATGGCTTCACTGGTCCTCTGAATGGCCTCAAGACCCAGATACTTATTCTCACCCATTTCATCCCTATGGATGGGTGATCTACACTTCCTACCATACAACATCTCCTACAGGGCCACCCCAATCATTGAATGATAACTGTTGTTGTAGGAAAACTCAATCAATGGAAGATACTTACTCTAGGATCCCTCAAAATCAAATACACATGCTTGAAGCATGTCCTCCAATATCTGAATCGTCCTCTTAGATTTCCCATATGTTTGAGGATGATAAGTTGAACTGAACTTCAATCGTGTACACATACCCTTCTACAGGCCTCCCCAGAATTTAGAAGTAAAGGTGGGGTCCCGATCTGATACTATCGACTTCGGTGCCCCCATGGAGACGTACAATCTCCCTCGCATACAGTTGAGTGTATTGATCCATAGTAAAAGTTATTGTCACATGCAGAAAGTGAGCTGACTTGGTATATATATCCACGATTACCCATATCGAGTCATGTTGTCCCACCGTCCTACGCAATCCAACCACAAAGTTCGTGATTATATCCTCTCATTTTCACTTAGGAATACTCAAGGGTTGTAGTAACCTCACTGGCCTCTGGTGTTCAGTCTTTACTTGGTGACAAGTCAGACACTTAGCCACATAGTCGACCACATCCTTCCTCATTCATGTCCACCAGTACAATGATTTTAGATTCTGATACATCATCATGGTGACTGGATGTAGTGAGTATGGAGTGGTATGAGACTCATCCAGAATCTCCTTCTTGATACCAGCATCCATCGGAACACATATCCGATCCTTGTACCTCAGTATATCAGTCTCGGAGACTTTGAAGTCCTTAGCCACTCTAGCTAAGACGTCCTCCCTATGCTTTACTACTTGAGGATCACCGATCCGAGCCTTTTTTTATCTTCTCAAGAAGTGTAGATTGCAGAGTAATATTGGCTAACTGGACCACCATAAACTTAATCCCTACTCTATTCATGTTCTCTGCCAACTTTCCTGATATCTACTTCGAGCCAAACAACTGCCCCAGACCTCTCCGACTCGAGGCATCTGCTACCACGTTGGCTTTCCCTGGATGGTAGAGGATTTCATAGTGGTACTCCTTTACCAACTCCAACCAGCGTTGTTGTATCAAGTTCAAATCCTTTTGTGTGAAAAAGTACTTCAAACTCTTATGATCAAGGTATAGCTCGCATTTCTCCCCATATAGATAATGTCGCCACACCTTCAGTGTGAATACCACCGCTACCAACTCTAAATCATGAGTTGGGTACCTCTGCTCATACTCCTTCAGCTGTGTTAAGGCATAGGCAATCACATTTCTAGCCTGCATCAATAAACTTCTTGCACTTATCAGTCCAAACAAACTTCAGGTTCTTACGTGTCAGCTCAGTCAATGACGTTGCAATCCTCAAGAATCCTTCAACGAAACGTCAATAGTACCCCGCCAACCCAAGGAAACTTCTAATCTCTGAAGTACTCCTTGGCCTTGGAAAATATCTCACCGCCTCTATCTTGGTCGAATCTATTATAAACATGTCCTTACTAACAATATAACTAAGAAACGCCACCTGAGGTAAACAGAATTCACACTTCTTAAACTTGGCATACAACTTGTATTCCCTCAGTCTCTGTAATACCAAATGGAGATGTTGCTCGTGTTCTGTCTTTGATTGGGAGTAGATCAGAATGTCAATGATGAACAAAATCACAAAATTATCTAGATAATTCTTGAACCCCTTGTTCATAAAATCCATGAACGTTGTCGGGGAATTGGTTAGTCCAAAAGACATAACCAAAAACGCATAATGCCCGTACCTCATGCAAAAGTTTGTCTTCGGAATATCCTCCTCTTTCCCTCAGCTGGTGGTAACCAGATCGAAGATCAATATTTGAAAACATTGTATTGCCTTGCAACTGGTCAAACAAGTCATCAATTCTTGGCAGTGGATACTTGTTCTTACTAGCCAGCCTGTTCACTTCCCAGTAGTCGATACACACCCTCAATGACCCATCCTTCTTTTTCACAAACAACACTGGTGCACCCCATGGCGATAAACTAGGTCTAATGAATCCCAATTCAAGTAACTCTTGAAATTGTACCTTAAATTCCTTCAATTCTGCTGGTGTCATTCTATATGGTGCCTTGGATACCGGTTATGTCCCTTGTGCTAGGTCAATAACAAAATCAATCTCCCTATGCGGTTGCAATCCCGTTAAATATTCTGGGAACACATCTAGAAACTCACAAACCAATTTAGTTTCCTCGAGTCCAACTGGTACAACCTTGGTGGTATCCACCACACTAGCTAGGAATCCTATGCAATCTCCTTGTAATAGATCTCTAGTTTTTAATGCCGAAATCATAGGAATACGAGGCTCGTTCATCGCACCCACAAACACAAATGGGTCATCTCCCTCAGGCTAAAAAGTTACCATCCTCCTCTTACAATCTATGGTTGCCCCATACTTGGCCAACCAATCCATACCCAGTAATATGAGTCTTCCATTACTAATTCAATCAAGTCCGCAAACAGCTCCTTACTATCTACCTCTACTTGTAAAGGTATGATCCATCTCCTAGAGACTACCATTTCTCTAGTAGGCAACAAAGTCCCAAACCCCCACATCACAAGGTCTACTTAGTTTTTCTATCACTCTACTGGATTCAAATGAATGTGTAGCCAAAATCAATCAATATTGTATAAGAAGAACCAACGCTAAAAATCTGACATGTCACCACTGAGGGACTAGCCTCAGCCCCTGTCTACATAAATATAAACACTCGAGCTGGAACCAAGTTGTCACCCTTATTTGGTTCCTCTTTCTCCAACTGCGGGCAGTCTTTCTTGAGATGTCCCACTACCTCGCATAGGAAACATGCCTTAGCATGACATTCTCCCAAATGATGTCTCCTACATCGAGGACACTCTGGATAGTTCCTCCAATTCTCACCCTCGCCCTGACGCCTACCTTCAACGCCCCATAACCTCCTATCTAGTCTAAGGGTGCTAAATGTATCTGCAGCCTTCCTCTTCTGATCACTAGGGCCTCCGCCCCTACTAGACCCAATAAATGGAGGTGCCACCCTCCGAGCATCACGCCTCGCACTACCTTCTCTCCAGATCTTATCCTAAGTGCCCTCGGCAGTAAGGACTTACTCTACTACCTTGGCATATATGGTCACTTCAGGCACAAAGGTAATCTTGACATCCCAGGATATCATAGAGTTTAGCCCTTCATTTCTATTCACATCATTTGGCACCAAGTCAGAGGCGAACTTGGAAAACCTATAAAACTTCCAAGTATACTCTGTCACTGACATGTTTCCCTAGACCAAATTTACAAATTCATCCATCTTCGCAGGTCAAATTGCGTCATTGTAGTATTTCTCATTGAACAACTCTCGAAACTCATACCAACTCATCGTAGCAGTGTTCCGAGTCTGGGATAAAACCTCCCACCAGATTCAAGCATCTTCTCGTAACATATATGTGGAATAGACCACTCTGTCAATGTCCGCCACACTCATAAAATCGAGGATAGAGCTAATGCCCATCCGCTTCTCAGCTCTAAGTGGATCTAGGCCTATCTCAAAGGTTGGAGGGTGTTGCTTCCGAAACCTCTCATACAACGATTCCTGTTAGGAAAATATGTATTTTCCTCAATGGAAATGGTAAGATAATACAACTCTATGCAATAATATTACAAATAAATATAGATTGATTAAATAAGGTTACAACTCTATAACTGAAAATACAAATGAAAGGAGAAGGAGATGTAAGATGATAGAAATAGAAAGTACAACTCTATTATAAAAGATACAAATAAACTAGAAGTGTTTGAACAAAGGAAATAAAAGGATTACAACTCTTAAACAAAAGTACAAGTAAATAGAACAAGAAGAAAAAGAAGAAAAACAATAGAAGAAAATAAGAACAAGAACAAAAACAATAAACTCTCACTCACACAACCAAAGTGAAGAGTGTTGTGGATCACCAACTTGAACAAGGTTTGAAACCTTTGTCCAAAAGCTTATTTCCCCCTAACTCAAGCACTAAGGGATCTCTCACAGATATTGGAAATACTTTCTGGAATTATCAAGCCTCAAGGTGTTTCTAGCCAAGTGCTCTAATGGATAGAAAATGTTGTGTCTTTCAAGTGAGCTATAGACTCCTATTTATAGAGTTTGGAGACACCCTTTGAATTTCAAATTCCACCAACCCCCATGGTTATTACCAATGTTTAATTGGATTAATATGGAATTAAAAATGAGATTTAGGAGTTATTTTGGTTTTTTGAGCCGTTCAAAAAAGATTGAAAAAACTGAAAAAATTGTCAGTTTTGGCCTGTGGCCGCGGCCAAAGACACTCTGTCCCACTGGCCATGGCCACTGACCATTTTCAGCACAAAAATTTGTGTTGTTTTTCCAAACGGTTCCAAACCCTCCCAAATGATTTTGTAACCCCAAAAACATATTATTGAGGTTAAAATCATATCTCTAACAGCCATTTCTCAAATGGCTTTATGAAATTCATCTCAATATTGTGTAACACCAAATTTACACAATAAAGGGTAATATTTGGAAGCTACAAATTTGTAACACCAAATATGTTACATTATTTGGATATATCTCATATATCTAAATATTGTAACTCTCTATTATATGTTACAATATGTAACACTCTTTGTCACATTTATTTAATCTAAAACATTATATTATAATATTACATTATATTATATTATAAAATAATATAACATTCCCCCACTAGATTAAATAGTTATCTATTATAACACTTATTTAATCAATCATTATATTTTAAAATATAACATATCCTCCACTTGATTAAATAAGAACTCTTTCTTATAGAAGTCATTGCATTAGTGCATAAAGCAAAGTTTTTTTCAACTTGAACTTTACTATAGTGTAATTATCACAAAATTTTTCGAAAATTTGGTTGCACTAGGCATTGAACCATCTTTTCGTGATAACAAATCGGTGATAACACACACACCTTTCTAATGTTCACTTGAGACCTCTATGTCTCGCTTTGCACCGTTAATGGCCATGTGCACTTTCCATTCATGGATGTTCTTGAGAATACTCCCAATTCTCATGAGAGGTGGCACCACCTCTAGGTCCATATAGGTAGAATTCTTACAGTATTTTGTTACCAAAAATACTTGTCTTCACAAGACTTAATTCTATTAAAAAAACCTTTCGGTTTTAACCCTCAACTTGGTAACACACAAGTACTCAATATCTCAGATGGGACTTGTTTTGAGTACAACTAATATTCACTTGATTGACTTGTTGTTACCTATTGAACCTTTTCAACTAGTGTTAAGATAGGTTACCATCAATCGTGAATCTCTTTAGGGAGTTTAAGTCCCATCCCTCGAGATGATTATAGCCACTAAATCCCTCGTTAGTGGCTTAGTGAAAGGATCTGCCAGATTTTCACTTGTTCTCACATAGGATATTGAGATGACTCCTCTTTGAATCAATTCTCTTACATATCCATGTCTTAGACTAATATTTCTAGGCTTCCGATTATACACTCCGTTGTATGCTCTAGCCAATGTTGATTGGCTATCACAATGTATCGATATAGTAGATACATTCTCTTTCATTAGGGGAATCTCTAACAATAGATCCCTTAACCATTCGGCCTCTTTGCCGGTAGCAGCTAGAGCTATAAACTCTGCTTCCATAGTGGAATGAGATATACAGGTTTGTTTCTTGGAACCCCAAGAAATTGCACATCCACCAAGTGTAAATACCCAACCAGTTGTAGACAAGTTGTCCCCAAGATTGGATATCCAACTTGCATCTGTATATCCTTCTAAGATTGAAGGAAATTTGGAGTAGTAAAGCCTTAGTCCTTTGGTTTTCTTAAGATAACCTAGGACTCTTTCAATAGCCTTCTAGTGATCCACACTTGGATTACTTGTAAACCTACTAAGTTTACTTACCGCAAATGCTATATCAGGTCTAGTACATTGGGCAGCGTACATTAGAATCCCTATAGCACTAGCGTACTCCAATTGAGCCACCGCAATTCCTTCATTCTTCTCTAGTTTTACACTATGATCGAATAGAGTTTTGGCATCTTTAACCTTGAGATGGTTAAATTTGTTCAATACTTTCTCAACATAGTGAGCTTGCCCTGACACAAAACCCCCACTATGTTTCTTTACTTTGATACTAAGTATGGTGTCAACTTCTCCAAGATCTTTCATCTTGAAGGTTGGTGATAGAAATCTCTTCGTTTCTTCTATCCCTTCCATGTTGTTACTTAGAATAAGCATGCCATCCACATATAAGCAAACAATGATCACATATCCCTTACAAGTTTTGGAATACAAACACTTGTCTCAATTGTTATGTCTAAACCTATTAGACATGATGGCTTAATCAAATTTCTCATGTCATTGCTTAGGAGCTTGTTTCAATCCATATAAGGATTTTACAAGTCTACATACTTTATGTTCATATTTTGGTAGGACAAACCCACCAATTTGAGTCGTGGCGCCACTGGTGGCAAAGAGCATCATGTGCCTAGATTTTCAACTTTTCCCCAAATTTCATTTATGCGATTTCAGGACCTAAAATCCGACTCCTACTCGACCCCAGCCAGATTTTTGCACAAATTTTTGAGCTTATATCACTAAAATAACCCATATACCATAACCAAACACCAAAAAATATACCAAAAACACATCAACATCCAAAATTGCAACTTAGAGTTCTAAACTCTATCTTTGCCCCAAAAATCTGAAAATCAACCATAAAACCCCAATCAAATTATGGAATTAGTTCAGAAATCAAGTTGCAATTCATTTTAAAGTTCCACTCTGAAGCCCATATAACCAAGAACCAACCCCAAAGCTCTCTTTAAATTCAAAAACCATCAAAGTTTCAAATTAATAAGAACACTTGCAGCATAAATAAAGAACATCAAAGAGAACTCACGTCTAAGTTGGAATTAGAATTTCCTATGCCCAAAATCAGTTCCTAGCAGCTGCTATTCTCCACTTTTAAAGCTTGAATCCCACAAAATTCCTCAAAAATTCATGAATTCGACCTCTTGGAGTGAACCTCCTTAGTGTAAGAATAAAGGAAAGATTAGAAGTGAGGGAGAGAGAGAGATGTCTTGAACATGAGAGGGTTTTTTAGCCAACGACGTGAGAACGTCAATAACGACAAGCCTTCAAGAGAATGTAAACGACACAGACGGTATAATAAAGAAAATAAAGAACACACAAGAGATTTTTATAGTGGTTCAGCCCCGATTGTCGGTAATAGCCTAATCCACTTAGAGTTGTGATTTATAGACCTATACTCAAGATCAGATGGACTGAGCCAACTGAGTTTCTTCAGTACAGATTGTGAAAATACAAGAATTCTCTCTAATTTCAGCACTTTCTCTCTCTATAATAGACAGACCCAATTTTCTCTCTCTAGAAAGAAGAAGAAGAAGAAGCCCCCTTCTCATCCCATAAGCTCTCTATTTATAGGCCTGGGATCCTCAACTGATATCCCCTTATGATAGGGATATTTTATTATATTTATTACATTTAAACATTCAAAATTCGAAATGTAACAAACCCCCCATTTGTGGGAAGAATGAGAGATTCCCGCGTATGTTGTTGAAGCTGTCTCTGGGAATCTTGACTTAGTCTCCTCTAGCTAGTTGATCCACCTCCTACTGACCACTCATGCAAGTGTTGGTCGGACGTGCATGGTGGTAGGACATGTTTTCGTGGGTTGAACGTGCATGGTGGTAGGACATGCACTTCTCTCCTCTAACATGGCACTCTCCTCTAGCATGCCATGTTCCTCCTTGAACCAATCTCCTTGGCTTCTCCTCGGACCAAGGTGGTCCGAGGCAACCTCCTTGGCACCTCACCTTGGACAACATTGAGGCAACCTCCTTTAGCATCTCCCAAGCATGTCCGATCGAACATTGTATAGGCTCTCCTTATCAAAATATAAGTCTCCATTCTCTTGCATGAGACTCCTCATCCTTAGCTACTTACCTTGGACACGTTCGAGCCAACACTTAGGAAACCTTGGGAGGCTTGCCTCCTACACACCCTTGGGTTCTCCTAGGATCACATCCTCCTTGGGGTCTCCTAGGACCACTCCCCTTAGCTCTCCTAGAATACATTCTCCTTAGCCTCCTAGGATGCATTTTCCAATTTTTGGGTATAACAGTTATGGTAATAGAATGGTTAATAACAAATTAATTACCATAACAAATTCTAACTAACCTTAACTCACTTTAACAAGTCATGTTCTGAAGGAGTAGTAGCTATGTCCCGAAAGTAGTAGTTTTGTTATGTATGGTATAGGGGAACCTCCAAAGCGCATCTGTGATATTGGTTGTGTTGGTAATATAGTGCATCTGATGCGTACCAAAATAATTAAAAATTGAGTTAGGTCTTAAATCAAAATTTTATGAAAAACTATTCTTCATGCAGATCCATTATAAACATAGGACAATTCTTCTATAGGGGCTTCACTTTAAGCCCTACCAGTAGGGCTTTCAATGTTTCTCGATTCGTGAACAGTTTTCGACGCGATTTTTTATGACCGTGTATATTGTAGCTATTTAGAGCATCCTGCAAATTTTCAAAAAATTCCGAATAGTTTACAGTACCGAAAACTAGGTTCAAACATGTTGTTTTCCACGCGCATAAAAAAAATTAGTCACGCATGCAACAACATGTTTGAACCTAGTTTTCGGTACTGTAAACTATTCAGAATTTTCTTAAAATTTGCAGGATGCTCTCACTACAAAAAAAAGGTTCTATACCGAGAACATTATACTGACAACATGTTCTCGGTATAGTCATTTCAGATGCGCGGGACATTTTCGCGGTTCTGAAATAGGGTTAGTTCCTATACCGAGAACATGTTCTCGGTATAGGGTTTATAAATATGCCCAACAGCCGCGAACCCCCTTCTCCTTCCTCTCTGGTTTCCCTCTGGTTTTTCCGCGCCGTCCCCCTTTCTCCGCGAAAACCTCCATTTTCTTCCCAAAAATTTCCAAAGGTGAAGGAGTTTCTCTCTATTTGTTAAAGGTAAGGTTTATTTCTTCATTATATATATACATATATATATATTTATGAAATGGTAAAGATTTTTTGTAATTTTCGTTTGAAGGTTGGGTGCGGTTTTTGTTGAACTACAGAGAAAGTTTGCAAGGAATTGAAGGTATTGGTAAGTTGTTTTTAATTTTTCTGTTTTTTTTTAAAAAAAATTTCAATTTTTGAATAATTTATGTTTTTTTATATAAACAAAATAATATTAATTTTAATAAAAACCTGAAATTATTATATTAGATAGAATGTATTTATTTTTAGGTTTTAAAAATATTTATTAGTAAAAATGAGATTAGGAATTAGAAAATTGTTATATGATTAATTAGTATATTTTTTTATTAAAATAGATTTTATGTTGTTTTGGTGAAATTTATGTGTAATAAGCATATTAAATATTTGAGTGTTAATTTGAAAATTTTGGTGCTAATGTTAGTATGTTGTTGTTGTCAATTTTAATTTTTTTGGTTATGTTAGTAGTAAAAAATCAGATTTTATAAATATTGATGATTTGTTGTTGTTAATTTTTAGTAGAATTTTGATATTTTGCTTAGAAAATTGAATAATTAATAAAATTTAGACTAATAATTATAAATTATATAGTCGTTTAAAATGTATTTGTATTGCTCTCTGCATGATCTGGATCTGGATATTTTTTATGTGTTATTTGTAGGATTTTAAATTTTGGGGTAGATGAAAATATAGTCGTTATGCTGCCGAAGTTTTATAGAATTGTAAAATTTAGAGATATTGTGAATATTAGTAAAAGTACTCAATAAAATTTCTAATTTAATAAATAGTGAATTGATAAGTAAAATAATATATTTTTAAATTAAGATTAAAAAAAATTAACATTAACATTATGCAACTAAATTTTAATAAAAATAAAAATTAATTAAATAATTTAAGTAATAATTAAATCCTAAAGTAATTAAATAAATTTTAAACAAATCTTAGAAATTTTGTTTAAATTAATAAAACTATTCAATAAAGCATAAGTAAAATATGTAATTTAATAAATACTAAATTAATATGTAAAAAAATAATATTTGTTAGTTCTGATTAAATAAAATTAAAAAATATATTATTAGAAAACCAATTTTAAACATAATTTTAATCATTATTAAAATTAAAATTAATATTTGAAGTTAGAAAAAAATATGTCAAATTTAATTCCTTTTAATAATATTTACACTCAAATATATTATAGTTAGATATCATAAAACAACATAATTAACTTCAAAGAGCATAAGACATTATAAAAACAATATTTAATTTTATTTGTTTTTTTCTTTGGTAATAAGAGATTATTACCAAAGATATGATAGTGTGTTATTATCACCTAGTGATGATTTTTTATTTTTTTAGTGTTCATCACAAGAAGCCTTAGACCCGTTCAGAGAGGGTGAGTCATTGAAGACTCTTAAATTTGCCTCTCTCTGAATTAGGACACACACACAACTTGATTGTAAGTTTGATGATTAGTGTTCCGTGCAGTGCTACATTCATACAATGTTGATCGACAAGAGCTGGATTAATTTGACAGATCGATTATCCAATGAGTATGAGGCTGGTGTGATGGATTTTCTCCAAAGAGCTCGACAGTGTGTTGACTCAAGGGGATTGGTGAAATGTCCGTGTAGGAGGTGTGTCAACGTTGAATTTCAGACGATTGATGTATTAGAAAACCATCTCTTTGTAAATGGTTTTCTACGGAAATATACCAATTGGCATTGGCATGGAGAGGATGAAATAATACCAATGAGGAAAGTGATAGATCAAAATGATGAAGATGAAATGATGGATGTTCTCAATGATGTTATGCAAAATGACAATGACGAATATGAAGAGAATGAGCGCGATCAAGAGATACCTACAACGGACTGCAGGGGTGGGCAACATTATAACGATTTGTTTGCTGAGATCGAGGCTCTATTATTCCCCGGGTGTCAAAATTACACATCGTTGAATTTCCTAGTGAAGTTAATGCATTTCAAAGTGTTGGGCAAAATTCCCAACAAAATATTTGATGGAATGCTGGAGTTGTTACATGATGCATTTCCAGCCCCAAATAAGCTTCCAAAATTGCATTATGCAGTGAAAATGTTGTTGCGGAAACTTGGATTGGGCTACGAGTCAATCCATGTCTGCAAGCATGATTGTGCACTGTTTTGGAAAGAACATGTTGGAAAAAGCAAATGTCCTGTTTGTGGGGAGGATCGATGGGTGGACAAGAACACCAAGGGAAAGAAAGTGCCTCATAAAGTGATGCGTTATTTTCCTTTAACCCCTAGGTTAATGCGAAAATATGCATCGAGGCACATTGCTCAACATATGAGATGGCATCACGAGCAACGTATAAAAGAAGATGGTGTATTGCGTCCTCCTGCTGATGGGAAAGCTTGGAAGGACTTTGACCGAAATAATCCAACATTTGCAATGGAACCCAGGAATGTGCGGCTTGGATTGGCTGCAGATGGATTCAATCCCTTTGGTAATATGAGTCTTTCTTATAGTATGTGGCCGGTTGTGTTGACGACATATAACTTGTCACCATGGTTGTGCATGCGAGAAACTAATTTCATGTTGAGCTTATTAATTCTGGGACCTCATTCGCTAGGAAAAGATTTTGATGTTTTCTTAAGACCATTGATTGATGAGTTAAAAGAATTATGGGTGACCGATGTACAGACTCAAGATGCAGTCGATGGTAGTTTCTTTACTCTTCGGGCAGCTTTGATGTGGACTATAAACGATTACCCAGCAAGGAGTAGCCTTTCTGGATGGACTAGCCAAGGTTATCATGCTTGCTCTACTTGCAATGTGGCAACACCATCTATTCGTTTACAAAAGAAGGTTGCTTTTTATGGTCATAGACACTTTTTACCAATCAAACATGCCATTAGAAGGGACAAGAAGACATATGGTGTCGTTGAAAAAAGATTACCACCAAAGGCATTAACCATGCAAGAAATGTTCACACAAATGAGTTTTATACCCGATTCTCTTCCTGGTAAGCATGTCAGTTACGGCGGCCAAAAAAGAAATCGTACAAAAGAGCAAGTAGATTGGCGGAAAAAAAGTATATTTTTTGAGCTCCCATATTGGGCCAACATAATGTTGCGACACAATCTAGATGTTATGCATGCTGAGAAAAATGTGTGCGACAGATTAGTAGGCACAATAGTTGGGCTGGAGAATAAGACCAAAGACACAGTTAGTGCCAGAGTAGACTTGGAGAAGATGAAGATGAGACCAGAGTTACAGCTGAGGAAGTTGAATGGTCGGATACAAAAGCTTGCGACCAAATTCACTTTCACTATTGAAGATCGCCAAAAGTTTTGTCGATTTCTTAAATCAGTGAAATTTCCAGATGGTTTTGGATCTAACCTAAGGAAAAATGTGATTGATAATGACAATAAGATCACTGGTTTGAAATCGCATGATTGTCACATCATTATGCAACGCCTTTTGCCAGTTGGTGTGCATGCATTCCTAGAGAAATCAATGAGTACAACTATTATTGAGTTATGCACTTTCTTCAAGCTCATTTGTGCGAGAACTCTAAAAGTCTCAGAATTAGAAAACGTCAAAACTTCAATTGTTGAGATTGTTTGCAAGTTAGAAAATATTTTCCCACCTGCTTTTTTCGATATCATGGTCCATCTACTAATACATTTACCGGAAGAAGCAATACTTGGAGGACCGGTTCACATGAGGTGGATGTATCCTTTTGAAAGGTATATGAAAAATTTGAAGAATTATGTCCGTAATAAAGCACGTCCAGAGGGGTCAATAGCAGAAGGATATGTGGTTGATGAGGCATTAACATTTTGATCCATGTACTTGAAAGGTATTGAGACAAAGTTCAATCGTCCAGACTGAAATGTAGATGTTGGTCCATCACTTAAAAAGATGTCGGTCTTTCGATCTCAGGGTCGTCCAATTGGTAAGAAATCCTTGACAATTTTGGAAGATGAAGTGAAGAAAATAGCGGATTGTTATATTCTAAACAACTGCAATGAGATCTTGCCATATCTTCAGTAAGTAATTAAAGTAGTTCATCATTTCATTGCATGTTTATTATAACACTTATTAGTAGATCTTAAATTGGTTGTTTTTGTTTGTTGCAGAGAGCATAGGGAAATTCTACAGACTAGAAGTGTTGAAAACCTAGACCAATTACATAGAGAGGAATTTCCTAATTGGTTTTATAATAAGATTTATCATCTCCGACAAACAGGATCCTTGGAAGTACATGAAGAATTAATCTCTTTAGCAAACGGTTCTTCAACTCGCGTTGCGTCGTACCCTGGCTGTGTTGTAAATGGAGTAAGATTTTTGTGTTATGACAGGGACAAGAATCGCAAAACTCAAAATAGTGGAGTCTCTGTAGCGGGAGTCGAAAATAATACTTATTACGGCTAGTTGGAAGAAGTTTTAGTGATGTCTTATCTTTCTGGTTGTTCTGTTGTATTATTTAAGTGCAAATGGTTTGACACTAATCGGTCTTCAGGATTAAAGTTTGAGCAAAGCATAACGAGTATCAAAACCAGTTCGGAGGCCTTCAAAGATGATAAATTTATCTTAGCAACTCAAGCTAACCAACTTTTCTACATTGAAGACCTTAAAAATAAATCTCATTGGAAAGTCGTCCAAGAAGTGCATCACAGAAATGTGTGGGACATCCCCACTAGTTGAAGAACAAGCGGAGGATGTAGAAGTAGATGTTATGCACGACACTAGTTCCTCTAATTTCCAATTATTCGTTGATCTTGGACCGTTGCCACAAATCAGCTTTGAACGTACGGGGGCTCCATTACAATTTGTTGAGATAGATAATGTTGCAATTGAGGAGGAGAGGGAGGAGGAAATGGAAGAGGAAGAGGAGGAGGAGGAAGAGGGAGTGAAGGAGGAGGAGGAGGAAGTTGAATATGAAGATGATGAAGAGGAAGATGAACACATAGAAACCGATGATGATAGTGAAGATTATTATAGTGATAATTAAGTGGTAATTTTATAATATGTTGAAGTAATTATTTTTAACAATAATTAATTTTATATAGTAATTTTTAACCGATAAATGTAATTTTAATATCGATTAATTTGACAGATATGGCTGATGTTATTGCTCGATCTCACGGGGGTGATGGTGGAGGATGCGATCATCCACGTGGACCGTTAGATATCCCAGCTGATTGTGAACGAGGTAATACTTTACACATTGATATACTCCTTAAATTTTAACAATTAATCCATATTAATTTTAAAATATTGAATTTGCATATAATAACGCCTCCAAACAAACGTGGATGCCATAAAGGATTGAACACGCGGGAAAAAAAGGAACAGTTGGAGCGTCCTCTCCCTCTCGAGTGGGATGTGCGGGGGAGAACATATAAAGATATCGGAGATTATAGCTCAAATTTCTCAAGAGAGCTCGGATTACTTGTTCGACAGTACACAGATCCGGACTGTCCTCAATGGTCAAAAGTACCAAATGCCTCGAAACAAAGAATACTTGCACATTTGGAAGTAAGTAGTTTATGTATTTTTATGTTAACTCTCATTTTATGTTATATATCATATTTACTAATAAATGTTTGTAAATTAGGATGATTTGTTTAATATTGGGTGTACTAGATATGGAGAAGGGCATATGCCTGGGATCTTGAGAGGCATTGATACTTCGTGTGCTAAAAAGTATTCTGACTGAGAGCATTTAACAATTAATGGGCCACAAAATCGTTATGGTGGTTGCACGGATATGCAATGGCAAAAAGCCATTGAATTTTTCCGATGCCCAGAAATTACGGTATTAATTTCTTGCTAAACTTAACTATCTTAATTAAATATATTACTAACGATAACTTTTTGCAGAAACGTTCTGTGGTCAACAAGGAAAATAGGAAGAAACTGAAAGAGCTTAGCTATGGAAGTTCTCAGCCAATCTCAGCGCTGCGCTATAAAAAAGTTAGTTAATTAATTATTTTTTAGTTTGTTTTTCTTATTTACGTTTAATTATTAATTTTATAAAAATATATGTACGTGACAGCGCAAGTTAGAGACTGGGCAACTTAAGCCCATCCCGGATAGCTGGATGGATACTCACCATAAATCAGGCACATGGTGGGTGACAGAGACAGCCAAAAATACTTGGGTACGTTAAGTTTTTTTTAACATTTTTCAAAATTTTAATTGTTTGTTTACAAAACATAATTACATTATACATTGTATCATAGGAGGAATTGTGTGCATATCGCGACACACAGCAAACACAGACAACTGATACTGAGAGTTCCACACCAGTTTCGAGTGCGCTTGAAGATGAAGACATATCTTTGGTACAAACTGTCTTCGGAAAACGCGGGGCCACCAGAAAGGTTGTCGACGTATCCTTAACATAAGGGACCGAACTCCATTTGATTTTCGTCCTTCACAAACTAGAGATGAAGAGATGTCTGAGATGAGAGAGCATCTTCGATAGTTAGAGGAGCATGTCCGGACTCATTGTATCACCCCAGGATCTCAATGTGCCCCACCACCACCCGATGATCCCGATGTTGGAGCACCGACTCAGTAGGACTTATGTATGAATTTTAATACAATGGACTATTACATTATCATGTTTAAGACAACTCTTTATTTTGATTCAGCAAACATACTCTTATGTTTTTATTTATATGTTTAATATAAGTGTTTTAATTTTATTCTATTGTTTTATATTTAATTCAAATTAAATAAATAAATAAGGGAATAAATATTACAAATATAAAAAAAATTCTGGTTTAGTCTATACCGAGGACATTGTCCTCGGTATATACCATTAAGATGACAAATTTGGGTTGGTTGTGCCGAGGACATTTTTCACTCTATACCGATGACATTGTCCTCAGTACAACCTATACCGAGAACATGTTGATTGTCGTTGGTAGAACTTTACTTCTACCGACGCGGCTGTACCGATGACTTACTGCCAACGACATATTCTGGGTATAAGGTCTACCGAGAACATTTAGGCTTATACCGATGACATTTGTTCTCGGTATAGACCTTGTTTTTTGTAGTGTCTAAATAGCTACAATATACACGGGCATAAAAAAAAATTGCGCCGAAAACTGTTCATGGGTTGTAAACACTGAGAGCCCTACCGGTAGGACTTAAAGTGAAGCCCCTATAGGAGAATTCCCCTATAAACATATACATTAAATTAAATGAACAACAAAAGATTGAACTATACATTTTGAAGCTTATTAAGTGTTCTCACTTTCTTTTAGTATAAAATAACGAGCATCCAATCCACGCAATATAGACTATGAGATCCACACCATAATCTTCCAAGTCAATCATCAAACACACTAGGACGTGTGTGGGCATGTAGAATGAATAACATTATTTATATCTCTAGATATACTCAATACATGAGAACTAGAGAGTTGGAGATGGATTTGTAAGACAATATGTAAGAGGGAGACTCTGAGACAACAGAGATGAGAAGTTTGTGAGACTCGTCGAAATATATATATAGTACAAGCCAAGTCTCACTAAGTTTATGTTTTCTTTATTTAATTATTATTTTAATTAAATTAAAACATTAATTAAATAAAGAAAACATAAACTTAGTGAGACTTGGCTTGTACTATATATATATTTCGACGAGTCTCACAAACTTCTCATCTCTGTTGTCTCAGAGTCTCCCTCTTACATATTGTCTTACAAATAATAAAATAATAAGTAAATGACCATCATTGCAACTATTTACAATTGTGCCACCACAGTACAGTGGGTTCCACTGCAGCGTCACGCATGCCTGTGCTTGCATAGTGCATGGTGTGTTACTCTTTTGATTATATTATTATGCCAAAATTAAGAATGAGAAGAAACACTTTTACCTATCACATTCAAAATATATATATATATATATATTGAATGTGATAAGAGGTTACTTACCACATTAATGCATTGAAAAAAAAACTAATTTAAAAATGGTAGCTGGATACCATCACAATAGTTATCATTTTTCCTGGTTTCAAATTGCATGGCAATTAGTTACTTCAATTTACATTAAATAAAGGTAACAGATTACCCATAAATCAAACACATATGCTAGATTACTCCAATGGTAATAGGTTACCAACACATTAAATATAATTTTTCTTAGTCTTAGATTGTATGGTAACTAGTTGCCCATATTTGTAGTAATATAGGTAACCGGTTACTCAGAAATTAAACACATACTCTAAAAGTAATCTATTATTATTTTCTTAGTTTTACATTACATAATAACTGGTTACCTAAATTTGTATTAAATATAGGCAACAAGTTACCAATAAATCAAATACATTATATACTAGGTTACTCTAATGGTAACAAGTTATCCTGATATTAACAAGTTACTTTGATGGTAACCTAATATGAGAAAATAAAAATGATATGGAAGACATCGTACATTATAGAAAATGAAAAAAAAAAACATCATATAGTAAAATAATAATAAAACAATTATGTAATATAAAAAAATATATGTAGAATTACACATTTACTCTAGTGTGAAATGACAAAACTAACCTAAAAAAATAATACAAAAGTTGAAACACTAAATTAATAATAAAAATATAGCATAACTTCAAACAAATACCAAAATATGGGAATTTTGTTTTCATATAATTTACTTAAAATGAGAAAAACCACAGTTTTTTTAGAAATCTTTAAAGCTCCATGTTTATAATATACAAGAAGAAAAAGTCATACTACAGGTATTTTCCACTTAAAAATTAAAATTTTAAAATAACCCTGCAAATTATGATAGGGTGTTGTGAAATTAATTAGTGTATGCAAATGTCCATAATCGATTAGCTAATAATATGCTAGTAAGTATTTTTATATCGCATTCTTAGGGATTGCCTAAGGTAAAAATTGCAATAATCGAAACTACACAATTTGGGATGAAAATAAAGCAAGAAAAAGTTGATTGAAATAAGGATTAATAAGAAAATAAAGAAAAATAAAAATGGCAGCATAGACTGAATAAAATTAAAGCAACTAAGTGATGGAACAATTGATGGTAAGAAGTAAGAGTCGCTAATCCCCTAATATGCAATTCTGGGCAAAATGTTACAGAGAAATACTATTACAAAACTTACTTTGTCAACTAGGAATTTCATTAATTTATAAGCATTTTTCCAAAGTTTTTATGAGTTGATTCTCTAAATTAATTAACATATTCCTATGTCCAAATTATTCAAAAAATACCCAATTAAGCTCAATTCTTTTTTCTTTTTTTGTCATGCAAGATGATTATATATTCATATATCATCACAAATGAAAATCCAAAGAGATTAGAACATACATTATCCAAATCCTATGTCCAATAATATCAACCTTTCTAGAATTAATATCAAATCAATCACTCACAATTGATAGCTAAACAAATAAAGTTTTGATTAGTAATAGCATTCTTTGCATCAAAACCCACAATTACATATAAGGGTTCATGGATACTCTAACTAAAATGGAGTTTAGCTCATAATTATAAACAAGAAAAGAGCAATGATGAGTTCAGCCATGGTTCAACACAACACAAAACAAATCCCAAGTTCAAATACAAGGAGAGGAAAGGTTCAAGAAATCAAGCCCAATGATGTCTCTATGTGGTTCTCTCCTCTTTTCTTCTTCTCCTTTGTGTTGTAAGCTTCTCTTTTCCAAAATAGTTGTAAAAAAATGGTCAATAATGTCCCAGCCACCCGTCTCCTTTCCTATTTAGGTCTGAAAGTCTCTAAGTATGAATGTTGAAGAAGATTGCATCATTCTTGTGTTAGTAATTAGAGTAAAGACCCCCCTTCTCCCTTCTTCCTTGCATATGACCCTTATTACAAAATGGAGAGACTAATTCAGCAGCTCCTCCTCAGCCTTGTCTCCACATCAGCTGTTTTGACTCCACATCATTTAAAGATTTCAACTCATCCACGTTATGTTTGACTTTTGAACCTGATTCAGTTTACTATGAAAACATGCTACAACAAAAGCTGGAATTCCTGTTACAAAAGATTCACACTAAATGAGATGCTACTTCCAACAAAAGATTATATCCTGAGCATACACAAACTATTTGTTTCTAACATTCTTAAAGTATTTCCAATCATTCTCATCAGCAAAAGAATACAAAAACAACAAAAAAAAATTACACATTAAATATTATACAACGGAATTTGAACTAGCGCAATTATCACAAAAATCACTCTTATTTATTTCAACTTTTATAGTTCAAAAGCATATTAGATAACTCTATATCCTAGAGTTATGATATGGGATAAATGCTTTGAAATTATATATTGTAGCTTCTAGTGTACTACATATCGTATTTGTTACAAAGATATACAACATATCGTTTTAAAGCAATGTGAGTTTTTTTTTTCAAGAATATGAATTTATATATACTTACTCGATACATCCATCTCTGGCACTCTGTTAGGTTTGAAACAAAACATATAAGCAGTGATACCCAAGTACTACCAAATGGGGGCTTTGCCCACCCACCTAAAAAAGAAAAAAAATCAAAATTTACATGTGATTTTTGAAATATTTAGAGTTTGGCCAACTCAAAGTTTTGTTTTTCATCTTTCTTTTTTCATTTGCCCCCCTCAATATTTGACTATGGCTCGTCCCTGTATATAAGCTAAGTCCATTTTCAACCCAACTAATTAGTGTAATTTTACATAAAAAAAATTATGTAATTTTCATAAAATACTTTGTGCTCTTCTCCAGTTATTATACCAACTATTGCACTAAAAATATATTCTTTTATCTTTTATTATTTTATAAAATCTTTTTTTATTCTACTAATTATTTTAGCATTATGAAAATTTTAATTTTTGAATGTTATATCAATTTTTGTGTAATACATATAATTTTTTTATTAGTTTTTACATACAAATTTTGCACACAATAATGTGGCAATAATATTAATCACCTATAATAAGTTAGATGACCCACTATTAATAAATGGTATGGTTGAAAAAATTGTCACATCAATATTTATGTATGTAATAAGTGTTGAAAAATTTGAGTATATATGCTTCATGAGTAACATAATAAAAAATATCCCACCAAATGCAAAAAAATAAAAAATATGCGAATGATTCACTACATGACTAAAATATTCCTTTCATTTTCAATTCTTTTTCTTCCTCTTCTTTCTCCTTCTTTCTTCTTTCTCCTTTTCTCTGCCCATGGCAACATACCACATCAAACCACCACCCATCACGAAAAACAAAACCATAGTTGTCAACCCTGGCGAACTCAATGACATTCGCCTCCATTAACATGACCTCCCTTCTCACTATAAAATAACACATCCACCATTAATGTTATCATTTTTTTTAATGTTTTTAACGATTTATAAATGTTAAGAAACTAATCTATATGTTTCAAACACTCACTACAAGAAAAATGTCTTTCAGCGGCGATAACTTTTCGTTGCTAATAATGTAGTTATTAGTGGTGACTTTGCTTTGTCATCACTGATAATTATCGCGATTAAAAATGTATTTAAAGATATTATCAGTGGTGACACATTCGTTGTTACTTGATGACACGTTGATGCTGATAGTTGTAGCAAATAATATTGTAATTTGAAATGCTATTAGCGGTGACATGTCGTCGCTAATGTTGGTCTGAAAGTTTTTGTTGGAAACATTGGTGGTTTAATTTTCAGTACCACTATTATACATCGCCGCTAAAAGTTTTTTGAGTTTTGATTTTTTTAATGGAAACGGTGTCGTTTTCCTATTACCGGCGACTTTTACCTGTCGTTGCTAAAAGAAGCCTCGATATATCAGAAGACGCATCGTCTTCTTCTTCTTCCTCCTTCCTCATTTGCACCAAGTGAATCCAGACCTCCATCGAACCCTCCCAGATTGTCGAACCCTCCTCAGGCGAAACCCCTCGGCCCACCGTACCCCTCCACTGATCCCCGCCCATTCTCTCCTTACCCATTCTCCCCCAATCCCTCAATCTCAAAAGAAAAAATCGTCAGAACTGCCACCACCAAACCACCTCCCCCAATCTCTCCTTACCCATTATCAGACGCCTCCACCAATTGTTGGTATTAAAAGAGCAAATCAAAGATACACAGTGGGGAATTGACCCTTTTTAATTGTTATCAATATCACCCAAGATCATACACACACACATATATATATATATTAAATCACATATAATCAGATTAAAGATTACCTATCGTAACCCATCAAGTGTCATTGATTTTTTTTGTATAAAATCAACAATCTTCCTATCCAAGTTTGGAAAGCTCACACCTTGATCTTCCAGACCAATCCTCAAATACATAAGGACGTGTGTGGGCACGTAGGATTCAAAAGATTCATTTATGACTTTTTAGATGTACTCAACACATGAGAACTAAATAGGTTTGATAGAGAGAATATGAATTGAATAGTTTTCAGTCTATGAAAACAATAATCTTGAAAAGTATCGCTTCTTTTCAGGTTGATAAAAATAATTAACTAATTTAATTAACCTTTATTTTATTAAAATAAAATTGATCAATTACCACATTATTTAATTATTTAATTCAAATCATATTTAAAAAATAATAATTAAATAAAAAATATATATGAAATTCAAAATTCAAATCCCAGATATAGGAAATTCCTGTGTGTGGCACCACACTCACTGTACAGTGAGTGTGTCGACCATGCCATTAGGGTTACCCCTAATTTTCTCATTTGTTTATTTAATTAATATTTAAAATAATATATTTATCCCAAAATAAATATCAGTTAATTCAAAATTAATATTATCCTAAAATATAATTTTTAAATAAATAAATATCTTGTTCTAAATAAGATAATTACTAATCTCTCTTTATAAATTAATCCAAACAAGATTAATATTTATCTTAACCTATAGTGTTTCAAAATAAAAACTATACAGTTAAATAATTAATTAATTCATAATTAATCAATTTCCTATACTTATCACATAATTATTTCATTGCCCTAGAAAATTAATTCTTTTGCAACTGTTGACCACGATTTTGGCCAACTGCGAGTAGACGCAACAACGACAATAAACCTTGAATAGAAAGTAAATAACACATGTAATTTTTATAGTGGTTCAGCCTCAATTTGTTGGTAATAGTCAAATCCACTTAGAGTTGTGATATATTTAGCCTATACTTAAGATCAGATGAACCTTAGTTAACTGAGTTTCTCAAGTATAAGTACGAAAATATAGTGTTTCTCTCTCTGAACTCTCAGAAAATGCTCCCAGAATGCCCCAAGTAATGGTCCCAAAGTCTCCAATCTAGAGAGTTTTCTTTCAATCCCCAAATCCCCTTAAATGATGCCATGAGCCTTTTATTTATAGGCTCATGGATCGTACATGAGAAATATCCCGTTTGACGGGCTTCTTGGTTATTCCAACCAACTTTAATTAATAAAACATAAATAAATTCAAATTACAACAATATAGAAATTACTTCAGAATATCTGAGAGATTCTCGCGGCAGTTACGAGTGATTCGGGTTGAAGTTGTTACTGAGGCTTTATTGAAGAGTCACTAGACGGTTAACTCCTGAGACTCTGATCCATCCGATCGACCAAATCCATTCCCCGAAGTGATCGGTCGGACATGGCATATTACTGGTCGGCCATGGCATATCACGAGTCGGGCAAAGCACATCACTGATCGACCATGGCATATCACTGGTCGGGCAAATCACTTCTGACCAGGTAAATTTATTTCCTAACCAGTAATATCACAACTCTGCAGGTCAACTCCCAACTTTTCACTTCTTTAAGTAACACATTTATTGACTATTAACGTGTCATTTATTGACGATACATTGCCATTTGTCTATCCGATTTCCACGTCATTGAAAAAAATTTTTGGGGATAATAGCAACTAAGTCATTCTCTCTACAAATCTTTCTTTTGACATCCATAACATTGACAGTGTAGGACAAAGGTGATCTGGGGACCATGGACCTATAATATGAAGCTCCAATAAACCTGTACACCCTAAATACCCGCACACTTTGGCGAGCTAGAGAAGGGCCTAATTCGATATGCCACGTGTCAACCATCCACACGGAGCTGTTTATTACAGGCCTCTATCTAGCCAGCCCAAGCTGGTTAGAGAGTTAGCTGCTACTTGAAGCCATCGTGTCAGCAATATGAGTGTCACGAGCTGGCGCCGCATTAAGCTTGTGATGCGGCAGAGATCTGACACCCTAATCCTTGTAAAGTCAACCACGCAATATAAACATGCGTATATCAGACATCACGTGTCTGTTCTATTCCTGATTTCTCGGATGCACAGTATAAACGTGCGTGTTCGGACATCCCGCATCTGATTTGGGCCATGCGGCCCATTACCCATCCTTACCTATTGATCAGACCTCACTTCACTGTAAGGTTTAGGAATTAATCATCAGTGTCACAGAGATGGCGTGAAGGATAAAGAGATCACGGGATGACCCCATTGCCAACCCATATATCATCTTCCTATAAATACCAAGACCCTGGGTAGTGCAAGGGGTTGGGATACTTTGGTAGAGAAGCACTTTGTAAGAAATAGTCAAGAGATATCAATAATATCAACTGGTGGACTAGAGGGATCTTAATATTCGAACCACCTAAAAAAGGAGTGACCATCTTTCTATTGCTATTAGTTTCCCAAGTCTAGATTACAATTCTTTTCATATTACGGTTTACCAATTTGCACTAATCCATCCTACTTATTAGTATAATTATCTGTTGGCAAAAAACCGCGTCAACAGTTTGGTGCTTTCATTGAGAGTGTTTAGATTAGTGCTATCACAAAAACTTGATCATGGTGGTTACTCGGTCGAGGCATGGAAACGAATCGGATCAATATGATGGGCAGGAGGCCCACCATGCCGCCATATCCAACGAGCCAAACTCCGAGGTCCAGCAGTGATCGGGAAAGCAGTTGATGGGCTAGGACGACACCGGGAGTTCGGCGCCCCGACCGCCAAATCTGAACCCGGGTTACCTGACGGCGACAGAAATGGAGAACATACAGTTGAGGAGTCAGCTATCCAAAGCAAGTAAGAAAATCGAGGAAGTCTTGGCCCGACTACCCCCTCTTGCAACCGATGTTAACGTCGGAAAAAGGCAAAGCGGGACTCACAAGTCCCGCAGGGATAGTCGGCCCATACTGAGTCGATTAGTCAGAACCTCAACCCCGATTTCTGCACCCATGTCACACCATAACCAGGGAGCTATGTTTGAGGAGTTTCCCTGGGCCAATCAGCAATTCAGTCGATCAATCAGAACCTCAACTCCTAGTTCGGCACCACCATCGAACGCGCCCAAAAGGGCTCGTGGTAGCTCGCGGAGGAGGTCCGAGGAACGCTCGCGCAGGTAACCTGCTCCGGCCAGCCCTCCCATGCCGCGGTCAGACCGCCGGGCGTAGGAAGCTGGAGACGGCAGAGTAGAACGACCACGAGCTAGTTTAATCCAGCCGAACGGGAGGAGTATCGCTTCACCAATTAGGCATCCTCCTTCGCCGATAAGATACCCATCTCCCCCTCGTCCTGCTCGAGATATTCCGGTGCACGGGGGTGGCAGAAGGAATCCTCCTCCCACCGTTCCTGTCCATCGCCCACGAGAATGCGGGAATGTTCCGGATCCTCACCCCTGGCAGCAAGCTCCAAGCTTTTCCAACGGGAGCTACTGGACCGAGAGCCACCGAAGTGGTAGATCCGGTGGAGATCTGCGTAACCGCTTAAGTTCGGTGCAAAGCCCCCAAACTGCCTCGAGGGCCGACCTTCGAGATCGCCTCAACTCACAGAGGGGGGATCCAGCCAGAAATGACAGTCATGCTCGCCGAGAGGATGGTCTTTCCGAAGTACATGGCAGTGGGAATGTCCCGCCAAACCAGCTCAAGCTTGGAGGGAAAATAACCCGCCTAACGCATACAATGGAACTAGAGTTGTTGAACAGCCCCAGAACAACCAAGGGACTAAGGACCAGACCCTAGAACGGTTAGCTCAGATGGAGGAGCTAATGAAGAAACTCTTGTCAGAAAAGGACAAGGACGAGTATGACTCGGGGGAAGAGCTCGAGCTCTTTGCCCCCAGCATAGCAGCCACGACGTACCCGCCGGGTTTCCAGATGCCTAGCCTATCCAAATTCGATGGGAACGGGGACTCGTCGGATCATTTGGGTATGTTCAATACCCTGATGATGGCCCATAATATCGGCCCCGAGCTGAGATGCTTGATATTCCCTTCGACCTTAATCGGGCCAGCAAGACAGTGGTTCAAGTAGGGTAAAAAGCAGTCCATTAGCTCGTGGAAGAATTTTTCTGCCGATTTCAAGAGGGCATTCCGAGCTTTTCAAGCTGCCCGCGTCAAAGCTGACACTCTAGCGAACGTGAAGCAACAACCTGGGGAACCCTTAAAAGCTTACCTGAGCAGGTTCGCAAATGTTGTGGCCCGAGCTAGGGACGCGGATGATAGTTCCAAGCTCATGGCTTTAAGGACTGGAATCCTCGTTGGGGGTGGGCTATGGAAAGAAATCGAAAGAAGAGGTGTCAACACCATGGATGAATTCCTGAACAAGGCACAGGAGTGGATAAACCTAGAAGAGGCGCGAGCATCGGTCGCGGGAACCAGCCAAACCCTTGATCAGCCCATTGGAGCAGAAACGGATGTCGTGAAAACGATTCAAACCGTTTCCCAGAATAACCAAGGGGGTGGAGGCAAGAGAAAGGGGAGCGGCAAGGGCGGCCAGCACAACCCAAAGAAGAACAAACCCGCAGAAAAGTTTAAGCCAATCTACGTGGCTTATACCAAGCTCATGAACACTAGGGAACACATTTTCCTAGAAAATTCTGCCCGCCTCCCCTGGAAAAAACCAGAGCCTTTGAAACATCAGAAGGCCAAGAGGGTCCCTTCCAAGTTCTGTCGATTCCACAATGACATTGGCCACAACACTGACGACTGTAGGCACTTGAAGGATAAGATTGAGACACTCATCAGAGCCAGACCTTTGGCTCAGTATGCGCAGAATCAGGTTCCTACTAGTCAACCAGCCTCGGAAGCTCCGATAAATCAACCCGGGGCCCGGTTAAATCAGGATACCCCTCCTCCTATAATAGGAGGAGAGATAACCACCATCTCCGGAGGCCCTCATCTGGCAGGCACGAGTAGAGGAGCCTAGAAAAGGTATGTCAATGAGCTGAAGTCTCATAACGGAGTTGAATTCATTCCGAAGTAGCATCTACCCAAACAGCGACGATTGGAGAGGCAACCAATTAGTTTTACCGAAGAGGACGCTAGTCATGTCCAGTTTCCACATAACGATCCTCTGGTGATAACTGCACAGCTCGCCAATCAGAGAGTTAGGAAAATGCTGGTTGATAATGGGAGTTCAGTGAACCTGCTGTTCCGGTCCACGCTAGAAAAAATGGGGTTGTCTGTAGCCGAAGTGAAGGCCACCTCCATGATGTTGTATGGGTTTTTCGGAGAAGGGTCGACAGCGGTTGGAACGATCGAGTTAGTATTAACCTTGGGAGAGGGACCCCGAACTGTCTTAAAGCTCCTCGAGTTCGTGGTTATCAATTGTCCCATCGCATACAATGCAATTCTGGGCCAACCTACGTTGATGGCATTTGAAGCCATAACTTCTATTTGCCACCTCGCAGTCAAATTCCCCTCCTCTACGAGGATATGCACGGTCCGAGGTGATCAGGTTGCCGCCAGGGAATGTCATAGCATTTCCATGAAGGAAAAATCACAACCCGGGCAGCAGACGATGATCATCCAGGGCGGAAGAGAGGAATCTCAGAAAGTAAGATCTATTCCTGGGATAGAAAAACCTCAGGAAGTCGATGGCGTAGGTATCACCTTGAGTGATGATATCGACCCAAGGATAGGCGAAGATAGATTCGAGCTCCAGGCCATCGAAGAGCTCGAAGAGGTGAACATCGATCCTAGAGGCCCTTCGAGGGTGGTTAGGCTTGGGAAAAACCTTTGTAATGAGAGAAAGGCGGAGCTGCTAAAATTTCTACAAGAAAATCTAGACGTGTTCACCTGGTCTCATGAAGACATGATAGGGATCAGTCCAAGCGTCATGATGCATACCCTTAACTTGGACAAAAACATGCCTGCGAAGTCCCAGAAATAGAGGCGCCTAGGCACAACTCGAGCTGAGGCCCTAGAAGAAGAAGTAGCTCGAATTTTAAAATGCGGCTTTATTTGCTAAGCGAAATACCCGATCTGGGTCGCCAATCCTGTTTTGGTCCCGAAGCCCAACGGGAAGTGGAGGACCTGCATCGACTTTTCTTATCTGAATAAAGCATGCCCCAAAGATTGCTTCCCCTTGTCGAGAATTGACCAATTGGTGGATGCCACTACGGGGCACGAGCTCATGTCCTTCATGGATGCATACTCGGGCTATAACCAGATCTCCATGAACCCTGTGGACCAGGAACATACTAGCTTCATGACCCCAACCAACGTTTATTGTTACAAGGTCATGCCCTTCGGGCTGAAGAATGCGGGAGCTACATATCAGAGATTGGTCAACAGAATGTTCGCTAATCAGATTGGGAAAAAACATGGAAGTATATGTTGACGACATGTTTATCAAGTAAAAAACAACCGATTACCATGTTCCCGACCTGAAAGAATGTTTTGAGATCTTAAGGAAATATGGTATGAGGCTGAATCCCCAAAAATGTACCTTCGGGGTTGCGTCAGGAAAATTCCTGGGTTTCATAGTCAACACCCGAGGAATAGAGGTGAACCCCGATAAAATCAAATTGCTACTTGAAATTCCATCACCCCGGTCGCGAAAGGACGTCCAAAGTCTGACGGGAAGGGTGGCAGCCCTTAATCGGTTCATTTCCAAATCAACCGACAAGTGTTTGCCATTCTATAACCTGCTCCGGGGAAATAAAAAGTTCGAGTGGACCGATGAGTGCGAGCGTGCTTTCCTCGACCTAAAATCACATTTAGCTGAGCCACCCGTGTTGTCTAAACCAACAGCAGGAGAGCCTCTTTTTCTTTACCTAGCTGTCACGGAAGATGCGGCTAGCGCCGTGCTGGTCTGGGAAGAGGACCGGTCTCAGAAGCCGATCTATTATATCAGCAAAAGGCTCCTCGGAGCCGAATCTTGATATTCATTGATGGAAAAATGGCATTCTGCCTCATCACGGCCTCTAGAAAGCTTAGGTCGTATTTCCAGTCACATTCAATCCACGTCATAACCGATCAACCTTTAAGGCAGGTATTACAGAAATTTGAGGCATCGGGACATCTTTTGAAGTGGGCCATCGAGCTCAGCCAATTCGAGATACTCTACGTACCGCGAACTGCAATCAAAAGCCAATCTCTGGCTGATTTCGTGGCAGACTGCACTGGATTCCAAGAGGAACCGATGGAAGAACCGGTGTAGGCCTTGTGGAAAGTCTTTGTGGACGGCTCATCTAATGAGAACGGGTTCGGAGCTGGAATCATTTTGATATCCCCAGAGGGACACCGTTTCCACTCCATGTTACGATTCGGATTCGAAGCGTCCAACAACGAGGCCGAATACGAAGCTTTGTTGGCTGGGCTAAGGGTGGCCCGGGAGCTGAAGACCAGGGCCATCCAGTGCTATAGTGATTCCTAGCTTGTGATTAACCAAGTATCAAGAGAATATCAGGCGCAGGGAACCAAGATGAAGGCTTACCTGGCCAAGGTAAAGATGGAGATGTCCGCATTTGAATACAGCGTAATCGAACAGATCCCTCGGGAGCAGAACACCAATGTCGATGCCTTAGCAAACCTCGCCACCTCCAGGGAAGCCGAAACCTTGGGTTTAATACCGGTGGAATTCTTGGAAAGGCCGAGCGTAGATGAGACTGTGAGAGAGGTCGAGATGATCGACGCCAGGCCAACCTGGATGACTCCCATAATCGAATACCTTACAACAGGAAAATTACCTGAAGAGCGAAGCGACGCGAGGAGAATACTTTATCAGGCCCCGAGGTATACAATCGTAGACGGGACGTTGTACCGGCGTGGCCTTTCTTTGCCTTTTCTGCGATGTGTTCTGCCAGAAGAGGCCGAGGCTATTCTGCAGGAGGTGCATGAAGGCTTTTGTGGGGACCACGCTGGGGGGAAAATCCTGGCCTTGAAGATATTGAGGCAAGGATATTATTGGCCCACTCTATCAAAGGACTCGATTTCTTACGTCCAAAAGTGTGACAAGTGCCAGCGGTTCGCTACGATCGCCCGAGCGCCGCTAGTCGAGCTGAAGATGATCTCGTCCCCATGGCCATTTGCGGTTTGGGGAATTGACTTAGTTGGTGCCCTGCCCACGGGAAAATGAGGAGTTAGCTATGTGGTGGTGGCTATTGACTACTTCACGAAATGGGCAGAAGCGGAGCCCCTGGCAACAATAACATCAAAAAGAGTCCTCGATCTTGTGGTTAAGAATATTGTCTGGCGATTTGGGCTGCTGAAGAAGATCGTGTCAGATAACGGAACCCAGTTCAATAGCGACCTCTTCACTGAATTCTGTGAGAAGCACAACATAATTAAAAGCTTCTCCTCCGTGGCCTACCCCCAGGCTAATGGGCAGGTCGAGGCTGTGAACAAGATGCTCAAGACGAGCCTTAAGAAGAGGTTGGACAAGGCTAAGGGAGTTTGGCCTGAACAGATCCCTCTAGTGCTATGGGCGTACCGGACCTCGCACCGAACTTTGACAGGGCACACTCCTTTCTCCCTGACTTTCGGAAGCGAGGTCGTCCTTCTTGTCGAAACAAAGATAGCCTTGCGTAGAGTCTGGCCGTTTGACCAAGACCAGAACGAAAAATTTCTCAACGCGTCCCTCGACCTAATTGACGAAAAACGAGAAGCTTCACAGCTCCAGCTCGCACATTATCAACAAAAGATCACTCTTTATTTCAACTCAAGGGTCAAGAGATGCATCTTTAACTTAGGCGACCTGGTGCTCTGAAGACTCTTCTTAGCCGATAAGGATCCCAAGGACGGAGTTTTGGGACCAAACTGGGAAGGACCCTATCAGATAATAGAGGTTGTGAAGGAAAGGACCTTTAAACTTGCTCAGCCTAATGGAGAGGCGGTCCCACGGACATGGAACGTTGTACACCTAAAGAAATATTATCAGTAGTCATACTTTTGTAAGGCTTAATTACGAAAGCCACCTTGTTTTATTAAAAAATGAAAAGTACATTCCTTGTATCGTTGTATATTTCCGTGTGCGTATAGGCTTAAAAGGGCGTGCTCAAAGTAACCAAGAAAGATCTCTTTCTGTTTACTTGGGGGGCATATATCCTGGACACAACTAGGTCCTAAAACTTAGAAGTTGGTTAAATTGATTAATCAGTGTTTTTCCTAAAAGGCACGAGGTATCAATAAAACTAACGCGAACTAAGTTTTTAAATTAAATATCCTGGACACAAAAAAATCCTAAAACTTAGAAGTTGGTTACTCGATAAAACTAACGCGAACTAAATTTTTAAATTAAATATCCTGGACACAACCAGGTCCTAAAACTTAGAAGTTGGTTAAATTGATTAATCAGTGTTTTTCCTAAAAGGCACGAGGTATTGATAAAACTAACGCGAACTAAGTTTTTAAATTAAATATCCTGGACACAACCAGGCCCTAAAACTTAGAAGTTGGTTAAATTGATTAATCAGTGTTTTTCCTAAAAGGCACGAGGTATCGATAAAACTAACGTGAACTAAGTTTTAAATTAAATATCCTGGACACAACCAGGTCCTAAAACTTAGAAGTTGGTTAAATTGATTAATCAGTGTTTTTCCTAAAAGGCACGAGGTATCGATTAAACTAACACGAACTAAGTTTTAAAATTAAATATCCTGGACGCAACCAGGTCCTAAAACTTAGAAGTTGGTTAAATTGATTAATCAATGTTTTTCCTAAAAGGCACGAGGTATTGATAAAACTAACGCGAACTAAGTTTTAAATTAAATATCCTGGACGCAACCAGGTCCTAAAACTTAGAAGTTGGTTAAATTGATTAATCAGTGTTTTTCCTAAAAGGCACGAGGTATCGATATAACTAACGCGAACTAAGTTTTAAATTAAATATCCTGGACGCAACCAGGTGCTAAAACTTAGAAGTTGGTTAAATTGATTAATCAATGTTTTTCCTAAAAGGCACGAGGTATCAATAAAACTAACGTGAACTAAGTTTTTAAATTAAATATTCTGGACACGACCAGGTCCAAAAATTTAGAAGTTAGTTAAAATTGACTGGCAGTGTTTTGCAGTCTTGAAGAAAAACAGTCAATAAACTAACACAAACTAAGTTTTTACCAAACACATCATATTAAAAAGAAAAATAAATGATGAAATAACTAAAATCATAAACTTTTCTCGAGGAGAAAAACATCGTAATAAATTATTACAAAAGATAAAAATGAAATAGAAAAATCCTAAACTCCCCCAGGTCGCTCCGAGGACGTCACTTCCTCAACATCCTGCTCGTCGGCAGTAGAGGCCTCCCCGGTCTCAGTCACTGCTGGCAGCTCCGAACGTAGCCGAGCCTTGAACTTCTCCAGGTAGTGTCCCAAGGCATCGGGGGCCATGAATGAGAAGTTTCCGTCCTGGTTGAAGGCCCAGCAATGGTACAACATACTCTCCATGGAGAATGTCGACGCTTCCTTCTCCTCCCGGACGGCCGCCTCGGCTTCCAACAGCTTTGCCTTGGCCCCCTCAAGCTCGACCGTGAGAGCTGCCGAAGTAGCTCTCGCCTCCTGCTCGCCTGATTGGGCAACGGTGAAGTCAGCTTTCGCTTCCTACTCACCTGCCTGAGCTGCGGCGAGGGCAGCTTTCGCTTCCTGCTCAGCTGTTTGGGTAGTAGTGAGGGCATACATCGCTTCTCGCTCACTCGCTTGGGCCACCGCCAAGGCAGCCCTGGCAGTCTTCTCGTTCTGCTCCGATGAGGTGAGAGCAGCTCGGGCCGTGGTCAGCTTGGCCGTAATCTCCTCATTCCTGGACCTAGCCCGAGAGATGCTACGGTGGAGGGCCAAGACCGCCTGCAAAAAGAAAAGAAACAGTTAGACGCATTCCCAAAAAGTAAGATGTAAAAAGTGGTCGGAATAAGTACTTACTGTGAGGTTCATCCCGAGAGAAGATTCCATCACGTTCTCAGAGCTCCTCTCCTCGATTGCCCTCAGATCGGTGGGCTTGGCCTTGTAGAAATGCTCCACTGAATAGTTCGCCGTCTCGTAGACGGTCTCCCGGAAAGTGTCTGGAATCAGCTCTAGATCCTGAGGGTTGATGGGGATACAGACTGTGGCAGCAGGCACTACCGGAGCTGGGGGACCAACCGGTGCTACCGGCTCCCGAGCAGGAGGATGAGGGGGAGGAGGGCGAGGAAATGTCGTGGTAGGTCCGGCAACAGGTGCAGCTCCTGGGCCCAAGCTTTTCCCCATAGCTGGGGGTTGAGAGGTGGTTGCAACCGGGGGCGGCGTTTTCTTAGAAGAAGGTCGAAGCCTCT